>NC_138176.1:123098979-123698979 GCF_964165515.1 Mesoplodon bidens | reverse complement strand
AGACTTAGGTTGCCAAACATAATGCCACAAAGCCCATGGGGAGTATGTCATTGAATCTAATGGCTTAGGAATATGGTAATGCCTTTAAAGTGTTCTCTCTTTCCACCTTCTCAAGGGGCACTTGCATTACTCAGGGTTTCTCAACCTCAGCCCCATTATTAACATTTGGGGCTGAACAACTCTCTGTTGAGAGGGGCCGTCATCCTACTGTAGAATGTTTAGAGCATCCTTTCTACCTGCTAGATGCCAGCACATACCCCTCAACCCAGCTGTGACAACTAAAATCACCTACAGACACTACCACATGTCCTTTGGAGGATAAAATTGCCCCAGGTTGAGAATCACTGTTCTAGCTGATATATGTTAATTTTCTCCATTAAGAAGTGATAAACTCACTCAAATGCCCAGATTTTAACATACATGCTCAGGTTAATAAAATTGGAACTTGTTCGCTTTGGGCTAGTGATCTTGGCAAGAATTTATCTGTCTCCTTCAAAAAATGGGGAATTAGAGTTTGGGTATTTGAAATCATAATAGTCACTGTATCAAAAACCTATTTCAATGAATGACCCAAATAAGGCCTCAGTAAATTACTCCAAATCATCATCCAAAAAATAAAAAATCAGGCTTCCCTGGTGGCGCAGTGGTTGAGAGTCAGCCTGCCGATGCATGGGACGCGGGTTCATGCCCCACTCCAGGAAGATGCCACATGCTGCGGAGCGGCTGGGCCCATGAGCCATGGCCACTGAGCCTGAGTGACCGGAGCCTGTGCTCCGCAACGGGAGAGGCCACAGCAGTGAGAGGCCCGCGTACCGCAAAAAAAAAAAAAAAAAAAAAAAAAGATTAAAGATGAAATACTGTTTTAGGAAATAAAGGAATAAAGTAAAAATTCATCTGTTAGCACTCTACCAAATAAATGTTTAAATACCTAATTTTCTAATCCCACTATACCGTTTTTTCCCGACTATGTTTTACAAAATCCTAGTTCCAAGAGATATTAATAGGCTTTCTGTGGGAAAAGCATTTTATATTCATGAAAGTTTAGGAAATGCTGGATTAGACAAAGGTAAACACTTTCCCACACAACTCATCAGAGCCTTTATTTTGTTTATGAGCAATATAAATCTCCATAAAACACAGAGAAGTCGAATTGTTTCTCCATCTTATTTAGCTACACACTGTTTTTATTTGTTTGTTTACCATTTCTCAAGGAATTAATATTTCCCCGAACCCACTGGCAAACACGGCACTAGCCCTACTGCCTTACTAGCTTCTCTGGGCTCACTGACTGAGCTTTGGAGCTGCAAGGACCACATGACATAGAATTTGAAGGTGATATAATGCCAACCAAGCCTGCAGATAAGCTACTGACAATTTGGAGCCATTGGACTGTATAATTTCTTTATCTCATGCATCCACTAAATTTAATTTCTAACCCAGAAATTGCTGTTATACCTGAAAGTATAACCAACCAAAAAGTTGTTTTTTGTTTTTTGTTTTTTTAATGGTAAACCATGGGAATTGATCTTGCCATATTAAGCAAGAAAAAAGGGTTTATTGGAAATATTCTGGGGGTAGTTAGCATTGTGAAGGAAGCACTGAACAGTACAGTCACCAGAAGGACAGGAATCAGAGACACCCCAGGCACCTGAGGAAGGGACAGTTGTCTTGGCTGCAGCCATCAGATGGCCCAGTTCCAACCCATTTTCTATCTGATACCCCCACTAATGATCCAAACTTCCAGAAGAAGATGCTGATTGGCTTAGCTTGGGTCACGTACCTACTATCTAGCCCCACCCCCTAATGTCATGGGTAAGGTCTCATGATCTACAGCCCCACCAGAATGACAGAGTGGAGGGGCAATCCTCCAAAACATGGATGCTGGACAGAAAATAAGAGACGTACCTTACATTCACTGGGCAGAAAAAGTAGACGTATACTTTATTTTGTTCCACTATTCCTATCTCTTCTAGTCGGTTCTTTACATTTCTTACACACAGCACTGCAGCATTCCAAATGGCCAGCCCTTCTTCCTCAATCACCTTCAGCAGACATGAGAGCCTGTCTTACAGAGAATTCAAAAAAGTCCTTTTGGGTTTAGTCCTTCTACCACAAAACCTGGCACAAGTAAGGACTCCCAAGGAAGAATCATTTAGTCTAATTATCAGCTAAGCTCATTCACTTGTAACAGCCACCTAAAACACAAGGACAGAAAATTTAAGGCACCATAAGAAGGAGGAAGGAGAGTTTAAAGACAAATATAACAAATCAATTCTTCCTGACACCCAAATGACCCAAATAAAGGCATTTAGCATCTGCCCTTTTCCCATCCTCAGGTCTATTGGCCCTAAGTAATTTTAAAATTCTTTTGATAATCATCAATTTCTGTGAAAACAGAGGGGAGTCTATTTTATGATAATGTTTTTTGATCTCAGACTAAGACTGTGTTCCTGCCTGTGGGGAAGTTCCTTCTACCGGAAAAAACTTTTCTTTGGGCCACAGTTTTTTGAAGTATTTGTCATCAGTACACTTTATCTTGCTAATAAGCAGAAGTGCAACACGGAAGTTAGACTGTTAGACAATTTTTATATTTATTTTTGAGCCTGTTTAAAAAAAATCTTTTCTTGGGCAAGTTCTCATTTGGGTTTAATTACTTGCATCTTGTCTTTGCTGTAGCAAAAGTCTCAATTTTACTGGACAGAAGAAAAGAAGAAAGGCATGATTTCCAACCAAGATTTAAAACTACATTCATATTTATGAATTATGGCTTTTTAGTCACCTGTAGTCTAGAGTGAAAGTTTTACATAATCTTTATTTGTTTCTACATTTTATTATGTAGAAAACAGAAATTCAAGTAAGAAATCACATTGCTTGAGAAAGGACAACACACTCACAACACCTCTGACACCAGCTGTATGGGTTTTCCACACATCAAGCAATTCCGTGACACCAGCTGGGTGTCCTACAATTCAATTCAATTCTGACATTAATCAGAGTTAGCACAGACCCCACAGGTTAAGGGCTCAGTCTCACAAGACTATCCCCCACATCAGATGCCAATCACAAGTACTAAGTTCCCAGGCTACCCACAGCTTCTGTCTGACTTGGCTTCCAACAAGAGCTTCCCATGACCCTCTTGCTTGGATGTGATCATTTGCTGCAACAGCTCACAAAACTCAAGTTAACACTTATGTTTACCAGTTTATTATGCAATAAGGGATATTATAAAGAACAGAGATGAACAGTACATGGGGAGGACTGAAAGGGTCCTGAGTGCAGGAGCTTCTTCCTTTGTGGAGCTGGGTTTGCACCATATTCCCAATTCATGGATGTGCTCCCCAATCTGAAAGCTCCCTGAACCCCATACTATTGGGATTTTTATAGAGGCTTCATCACAGTAGGCATGATCAATTATGAACTCCATTTCCAGTCCCTCTCCCCTCTCCTATGAATGGGAGGTAGGGCTGAAATTTCCAAGCTTCTAATCATGGCTTGGTCTTTTCTGGTGACCAGTCCCCATCCTGGAGCCCAACAAGAATGACCTCATTAGAACAAAAGATACTGCTATCACCTAGGAAATTTCAAGGCATTTAGGAGCTCTGTGAAGGTAACTGAGGTCAAAGACTAAATGTTAGAATAAAAGATTCTCCTAGCACCTCTATTTGCAAGGGTTTTAGGAGGTCTGTGTCAAAAACTTGGAAATATATATATTTCTTATTATTGCACACATGTCCAATTATAAACCATTTTAAAGGATGCTTGCTGTGTTCTGTTATTTTGGTTTTCCCCCACTTCTTCCCCCTGAAAACAAGGGGCTGCACTTTTCAAAAAAAGGGGGTTCTGTGGAGAGAATGTTTACCTTTTCTGCATCCAGTCCTGGGAGAGGAGAGAGGTGCTATCTGCCAATCTACCCACCACCATTTACTCAAATGGTTGGGACAGGGAGAAGAGAATATAAAATAGAAATAAAAACTCTACCCACCCCCAAGCATCACTGACAATGCCCCCGGCACACATGAATCTATTAAGTATTTGAGGACAAGACTTGTAGGAGGCATTTATCTTTGAAATAGATTTGAAGAGATTTGTTTTTTAATCTACTTTAAAATTTGTACTGAGTAAATCTTAAGTGGCAAAATATCAGAGTAGGAAGAGAGGTCACTTACATTCAAGGAGAGAGAATTGGTTAATTAGAACTAAAAAATTACAGCTTTACTGGGTATGCATTTTAATTTGGTCTTCTGTCTAGGGCACTGTTATTCTGAACAATTATGGAATGAACCCATATATAGGAAGTCATCATCTATGGAGGGTTTCCTGTAGGTTGAGTGTCCATTAAGAAAAATTTTCCTTTTCACCCTCTCGCTGTCCTAACAGCATAACAAATTAAAGAGAAAATTTTCTGATATTTAGCAAACATCATGTGATTTTGGCAATGGAGAAATTCACAGTAGTTGGGTAGAATAGTTGGCTCTGCCAGTAGGTGGACTGCAAGCCAAGTTAGCAATAGAAAGCCTCAGAAACGGGAGTTGATGGGAGGATTCTAGGAACAGGCTTACTAATTAGGGCCTATAACAAGATGCAGAGTAAAGGCAGATTATTCATGATAGGTCTTACGTTGGTTCAACTGCTTGGGCCCAAATGCCCACAGTAAAACATTAGTAGACTGGAGAAGTGGCAAATTGGGTATGCGGCACAACAGATTTCTTTTTAGGTGTAACATAATTTCTTTAACCCTTTATTTGCAACTCCTCCTCATTTTTTGTTTGATTTTGTGTGTGTGTGGTTTTGTTTTGCTAGCGTGCATTATGCTGGGATGTCTGTCCAAAATAAGAATTTTAATTGACAAGTAGGCTACTCATTTTCCCCATAGGTCTACGTTTTATAAACCCATGGCCAATAATGTATCCCAACCCATCCCACCATATTATAGTAGCTGCTTAAACCTTGCAGATCTTGATAAAGATCTTTTGCTACCCGAATTGTCTAAGCCTCACTTTAAGTAATACTCAGGCAATATTTACTCTAATTCATCAAGTATAGTTCCCTTTCCCTGGAGATACACTCAAACTTCAGCCTCATTTCAAAGAAAAACAAAACAAAACAAAAAACCTTGCCCCTCTCTCCCCACAGGATTATAGATCCATCTATTAGCAAGAGAGTTCTTTAAAATTCTATGCAAGCTTTCTCCCAATAAACAAGTCTTGGTCTCTTAAAATAGTATTGTACGTGAGGGAAGATGGGAATTATGCCAAATGCTACTTTTGAAAACACTGTCTTCTGCAAACTGAGAAAACAGTTAAGAAAAGAATTGAGCCTTTTTGAAGTGTTGCGATATTTATTCATCTTTTGTCAAGTCATAGAGAGAAGGCTTTCAGAAGTAATGGCTTGGAGCCTCCAGCAGCCCTAGATTCAAAACCTTTGAATTTACTGTCTAGATGACTTTGGAAAAGTTATTTTAACTGGCTGAGCCTGTTTCTTTATAAAATGGAGTAATAGTAATTACTTTTCGAAGTTGTTTGAAAGGAAGAGATAATATATATGTCATGTCTCTGGCATACAGACAACACTCCATAAACAGTTGCATTCTTAGTAAAATGGTGGCTAAATCTTGTGATCTTCATAGATAGAGATCCCCAACTCCTTCTAAGGAAAGGAGTCCAGGCTAACATTTTTCCATTGTAAAAAACAGATAGTAGGTCTTCTCTATGAAGAGTTAGGCTGCCAGGAAGGTCAGAATTAAAAGTTGGACCACTTTTCCCTGAATATACAGGGGGCTGGCTTCAATAATATCACCCTGCTAGACACCTGAACAACTGCAATAAAAGCAATAAAAGACTGGGCTGAGGAGAGCACACTATGTAGGTATTGGGGCTGGAGAATATTACAAAGTCTGAGAAGATAAATGAGAAAGACTAAGATGAATCAAGAGAACAACCATTCCCATAGGACAGAGAAGTAATACAAGGAAAAGACTTTTTTTTTTTTAATGCTTATGGGTATCCACAGAGAAATTAGAAAGGACACACACACACACACACACACACACACACAGGCTTCTGCAAAAAAGGAACAACCAGAGAAAAACAACAACAAATCCAAAGAAAGAATGGAAGTTATTCAATTCTGTTAAGAATGTACATGATCTGAAAGACAGTCAGGGCTACTTCCCCGAATACAAAGCAAAAATACAAAATAAAAACTCTTAGAGTGATGATGAGCAATTTGGGTAACAAGAGTTACAGAAGGAGAGAACGTGAGACCATAGAGGCTGGACTGAAGGAAGGCTATAGTCTTAGGATCAAAAGGGCCCACCAAGAGCCACACAGGGTTAACAGAAAAACACTCACACCCAGACACTCCAAAGATTCAATTACTAAAGACTTAAAAATCATTGTACAGGCTTCCATAGAGGGTTACCTTCAAAAGAACAAGAATTCCATTGATATCAGACTTCTTATCAGCATCACTGGATGCTAGAAGACAATGAGAAATGTTTTTGAAGTTCTAAGAAATTTTTTTGAAACTAGAATTCTATACTAAGTCAAACTATCAATCAAATGTGAGAGCATAATAAAGACACTTTCAAACATAAAAGAACTCAGAAAGTTTACTTCCTCCCCATTCAAAAAATATCCATGTGAGGACACACTATAACAAATCATTAAAGGAATCTAAAAGTGAGAAGAAACACTAACTCAAAAGAGCTAACTCAAGGGAACTACTGAAGAAATATTGTGCATCAGGACAGGATATAAATTGTTCCAGATTAGAACAGGAGGTCAGTTCTGTGAAGAATGTCATTAAGCTGAAGAAGAACTCCATTACACAAATGTATGATGAGGAATCAGAAATTTCTTAGAGATAAAATGAAAGCATTACATCTCTTTTATAAAAAAGAAAAAGAAAGGCAATTCAAAATACCAGGAAAAATAAAATATTATAAAAGAAAGCCATTATGCAAACATGATGCAAATTCAAATGTGATATATTTTAAGCAATCAATTGGCTTTGAGAAAAAAGAAAGAAAGAAAGAAAGAAATCCATTTGCCCCTAGTACATTTGCTTTTTAAGTGCCTTTATTACTGGTTCAACTGCTTGGTTTTGCAGAAGGCATTTACTCCAAATACTTACATACTTTAAGTGCTGTTTCATGGCTTTAAAATTTCAGAGTCAATCTATGGTCAAGGAATGAAAAGCGAGTATGCCTACAGAACAGAATATAAATATTACTAACCTCCGTAAGATTAAAAGGAATGAAATAGCTGACAGAAGTCAAAAGTGAGGAAAAGCGTTACTAAGTTTCTCAGCTTATAACATCTTATACCATGGAGTCAAGAGGTAACGTTTATAAATGAATGATCAAAACCAGATGTTTAAGTACATCTTAAACATCTAAGGCAACCAGGAGAGGAATTAAAAATAATTATATAACTAACACATTTGGGAAGTAGAAGAGTCATGAAAGTGGGAGTTGTGTAAGTGAGAAATAGCAGACTATTTATAGTTATTTAACACAGTTGTTAAACACTAGGAAGAAAACAAACAGTTAATAGTGATCAGCTATGAGGATTGAGCCTGGGAGCAGGACATTAGGAAGAGTTTTACTCTTCATTTAAATTATTCTGCAGTGTTCGATATTTTCTTTGCACTTCTTTAATAAAATAGATATCTATTTAAAAGAAGAAAATGAAAAGACTGTGTGGTTGCCATGCTCCAGGATGGTCCCCCATAACCCCCACTTTCCAGTATTCATACCCTTGTATGGTCTCCCTCCCAGGGAGACCAAGGTTGTTGTGACCAAGTGTATATGACAGAAATGATGGTAGGTCACTTTCAAGCTTAGTAAAAGACTATGGCTTCTGTCTTGGATGTTCTCTCTTTCTCGGCAGATCTTTTTCTCAGATCACTCACTCTGTGGGAAGCCACAACGAACAGCTCTACAGAGGGGCCCCCAGAGTAAGGAACTAAAGTCTCTGAGAAAAGCAGCATGAGTGAGATGGAAGCAGACTCCTCAACCCTAGTCAACTTTTCATATACAGCAGCGCCAGCCAACAACTTGACTGCAGCCTCAGAAGTGACCCTGAACTAGCTGAGTCACACTTGAATTCCTGACTTTCAGAAGCTGTGCGAGATCATAGATGTTTGTTGTTTTAAGCTTCCAAGTTTTCCAGTAATTTTTTTTTTTTTTTTTTCGGTATGCGGGCCTCTCACTGTTGTGGCCTCTCCCGTTGCGGAGCACAGGCTCTGGATGCGCAGGCTCAGCGGCCATGGCTCACGGGCCCAGCCACTCCGCGGCATATGGGATCTTCCCGGACCGGGGCACGAACCCGTGTCCCCTGCATTGGCAGGCGGACTCTCAACCACTGCGCCACCAGGGAAGCCCTTTCCAGTACTTTTTTATGCAGCAGTACACAACTAATATAGACTGCTACCCCTGAAGAAATAAAAGCAACTGAAGAATCATCACTGCATGTATCAGAAACTAAAAATTTAGTTTAAGAGCTAAGAAACCTGGATTCTACCCTCAGGAAAACTATGGTTAGCAATATCATTGATATGCTAACTGAACTTTCTGTGACCAGAGTCCCATCTGCTGCTTCAAACTCAGAATAACCCAAACTGACCTCATCAGCTTGCCGTTCATCCATGGTTTCCTATTCCTCTTCACAGGCCCACCATCCTTTCATGCATCCAAGCCTAACATGTCTTACCTGCATTATCCCAAAAGCAGAGCCAGAGACAATGGCTTACATTCAACTAATTTGTTTGGTAGTGGGATCGCAGGGGTCAGAAGTGAGGGACAGGAGAGTGAAACAGGAAAGGAAGGAGGACCACTACAAAGATGTGATACCGAGTTGGCCAACACTACCAACTACTAGGTGTTCCATCACCTTATCAAATGGGCTCCCTACCAGGAAAAGAGAAAAGAAGCACATGTCAGGGGTTAGTCAAGGGTTGCCCAAAGGGGCATTTTAACTCCCCAATACTCCCCTGTTACGAATACTGAGTGCCAAGCAGGTCCTCAAGGGCACAGACCCCCAGGGTAGGAAACAAGAAGCACAGTTTTAGCCTGAGAATACTGTCAGGTTGAAAGTGCATGAAGCTGCTCAAAACCTAAGAGGAGCTCATTGCCACTGCTCTGGCTGGAATAAGGTGAAGGCAATAACATTTGAATCGCTGTATAAAATGTGTCCAAGGGAGACGCAAGAGGGAAGGGATATGGGAACAGATGTATATGTACAACTGATTCACTCTGTTATAAAGCAGAAACTAACACACCATTGTGAAGCAATTATACTCCAATAAAGTTGTAAAAAAAATAATAATAATAAAAAAATGCTGTGTATTCAGCACTGTAAATCTAATAATATGGAATAAACATTTTATTACTGGTCTTTTCAAAACGTGTCCAATACAGCCCACATTCAAATATTGTCAAAATCTTTTCTGTTTTACAAACATATATCTCTCCCATGTCTTCCCTTTTTCTCCATTTTCACAGCCACTGACTTAATCCAGGCTCTCACCGCCTCTTGCAAAAGCCACCCAACTAGGGTTTTCTAAGAATAGACACTCTCAGTGGAGTAACTACCAGTGTTACTTCTCTTTCATCAGACAATGTCAATCATGGGCCAAGCAGAGCTCTTGGGTCAGAAAGTAACAACTGCTCTGCCTCCCAGCTCACCCCTGTAAATCAACCCAGAGATGGGCTGGACTGGTCATCCAGAGGCCTCGACAAGAAGAACGAGTCTCTGCTGGATCTGCCCGTCAAGCACTGCACAGAATTCCTGCCTGGAATCAGGAGATGTTTTCTACCTCCTCTGTGGCAATGGGGGTGAAACTGTGACACTCTCTGGAGTCACAAAAGGAAGCCACAGAGAATTCAGGTAAACTGGAGAATATCTTTCAATATTATTCACTCTGCCTTTCAAAAGCATTTCAACATTTCCAAAAAATACTCCAATCCATAACCTCACATTGGCTCTTCTGCATGTTGTACCTTGCCTGGAGAAATTCATGCCCTTACATACTTTATGAATTAAAATATTGGGCAACCATGATGTAACTTTTTAAAAAGTTGAATGTGGATTACATAAAAAATTTCCTTGGCCGATTTCTTGACTTGATTCCCGTTTATATCACAAACATGTCCATTGAATCTGAGGAAACTAGATTCCAGTTTCAAAGGTAGTTGTTCTGTGTATACTACAAGCCTAGTGTACCTTAATTACTTGTAATTATTTGTAAACGCAAACCTTTTAATTTTAATTAGCTTCATCATAAACAAAACAGTCGATTGTTACCTGTTGTCTTGTTACACTGATGGAGAACCCTTGGAATGGATAACTAGTTCCTCCAACAACAAATAAACTTGGACTACAAGCTGTCATTAATAATTACGTCACCCTCTTCCTGGAAGAAGCCTGAGATTAAGATCATAACACAGAGCCAGAATAAAGATGACTTCACAATACTAAAATAGGGCTTCCCTAGTGGTGCAGTGGTTAAGAATCCACCTGCCAATGCAGGGGACATGGGTTCAAGCCCTGGTCCAGGAAGATCCCACATGCCGCGGAGCAACTGAGCCAGTGCGCCACAACTACTGAGCCTGTGCTCTAGGGCCCGTGTGCTACAACTACTGAGCTCACATGCCACAACTACTGAAGGCCGTGCACCTAGAGCCCATGCTCCACAACAAGAGAAGCCACTGCAATGAGAAGCCTGCGCACAGCAACAAAAAGTAGCCCCCACTCACCACAACTAGAGAAAGCCCACGTGCAGCAATGAAGACCCAATGCAGCCACAAATAGATAAATAAATAAATAAATAAATAATCTCCTCCTGGTGGGAGAGAATTCAGCATTAAAAAATACTAAAATAATAGTAACGTGGTATGTTACGTCTGTCTTAATGCTACTCCTTCCCTAAGGGGTGCGTGTCTATGTGTGTGCATGTGTAAATGCAAACACCTAGTCATATATACACATACACACCCACACATGCACACACATATGATGTATAAATGTATATACAAACACACATATTTTACATATTTTATTTACTCCAGCTATTATTTTTACAGAAACCAAACTCCAACAGAATACAGAAGTTTACTTGCACATTTAATAAAGAGTTACTCAGGGAGAGCGTGAACCACCAGAGGCGTTTTTCCCATAACCTTGCGAAGAACAGAATTTTTCCTTTCTGAGAATGAGCTTCCTTGGCAACACAGACTTCCTTTCTGGGAAAATTTTGGCCACTAAAAGTCCACAGAGGGAAAGCTTACATTATAAAGTTAAGCAGAAAATGCAGGGTACAAAACTGGATCAACAGCACAAGCCCAACTATATAAACAAATTGAAAAAAAAAAAAAACTGTAAAGAAATGTACCAAAATGATAACAGTGCTCATTTCTGAGTGAGTTTTTCTTCTTTCTGCATTTACAGTTTCCAAATCCTTATATAAAAATCTTGTACCATTTTTATAGTTGTAAAAACTCAACTTAAAAAAAAAATCCATGGAAATCTTAATTATAGAGAAACTCACGAAAAAGCCACGTTGACCGGGCAGCAAATGCCAAGGTTATTGAAAGGAACTATTTTTTACCTCAGGATGGAAAACTGAAAATTTTTTGCAATACTTTGGTTTGGGAAACTTCAGCTGTAGAATCTGAAACCCTATTTGCAAGATAAACAGAAAGAACAAGTGGGCTTTGAGCTACTGCAAAAGGTACTTTTCAGCAATGATGATGTTATTTCACACTGGTGAAAGGCTTTGGAGTTTATAAAGAGCTTTCACAGCGTAAGGTACTGTAATGAGCCTTGGTTTGGGACCCAGAAAACCCCAGTGTGAATCTGGTCTCCGTCTGTGGGAGGCTATAGTGGACTTAGAGGCATTTTGTAAACTGGAAAATGCTCTAAAAATGTCATTGTAAGGGAGACTACAATATAGGCAGAGAAGATGCTCTGATTTTATTTTACAAATGCGTGAAACAGAGGCATACAGAAACTACTGTGATTGCTAGCATTAACTGTAGTTTAAAAAAAAAAAACTTAAAACAACTTAAATATCCATCATCAAGAAAATGAGTAAGTTCTGAAAATGACATGAACTAGAGCTACACAGACCAACAAGTATGAACCTCACAATCATAATTTTGAAACAAAAAAATGAAGTTATGGAATGAAATACACAGGGTGTGTTATCATATTGTAAAACATCCAAACAATGTTTTCCTCTGTGACCCCTCTTCCACCAGCCCCTAAGGAAGGGTTTGGGACATAGTAGGGACCTTACAAAGACTTACTGCGTGAATGTTAAGCCTTTGTTTACAAGGATTTAACGTTTTATTAAGCCTTTGCTTTGGATGGTGTGACTGTTAATGTCTCAGCAATGACAACAAAAAAATCTACTCCAGATGTTTCAAATAAAGAAAGATTAATGAAAGGACTTGTAATAGAGGTGAAGGCAGCACCTGTTTAGGAAACAGGGTTGACAAATTACCAGAGACTAGCAATGGTGAAGGAACTGTTACCTCCCTTGAGACCTAGGAGAGCTAAACCAGCTATGGAGAAGGGGCCCAGCAGGAGTCGTCACTGTGGAGGGAGCCAGCTGCTGCCAGCAATGCAATGTAAAAACCAGGAAGAAACAGAAAAAGAATACCCCCAACCTTCTTCCTGACCAGCTGGTGCCTTCTGTTGGCCAAACCCACATGGAAGGCAGCCAGCAGGTGAACAAGGGAGAGGCAATCTGAAAAGGTCAGCCTCCTGGGCATGAGGGCAGAGAGTGGATGGGGGATCAAGTTGGGCAAATGGAAAGCAACCCACCCAGTGAGAGATCCAATCCTTTAACATTGGCTTAGAGCCTTAAGACCTGCCAGCCCTTGTTCACACCATTGATAACACCCTTCTCCTTCTGGGAAGAGGAAAGGGAGTCCTCTCACTAATAACTCAGAGAATTTCCATCAAACCACTTATTTCCTATGTCTATTGTGAATTAGTCATGCTCCAACCTATCTTATAATGAGACTGTAAGTATTATAATGCTTTGGACTTTTTAAAAAATCTCTATTTTTTTCCGTATTTTAATTTCACCAATTCTAGTGAAAGTAGCTCCTTCAGATCGGTTTGCAAAGGTGAATATCTGTTAAAATATGAGTCTTTTGCCGTGACATTGAAGTTCTATCAAATGCTCAGATGTTTTCAGCTCATTTCTACAAACATTTTTGGAGCAGTCTACTACCGGCAAGGCATCACAGAGAATTCCAAGATGAATTATAGATGTTCTCTGTGCCTCCCCCCAGGGAGAGTACTGCAGCATCTGAGGATGTACATTATACACGTTCTCATAAAGATTAATTCTTTATGATAAATGTTCTCATAAAGATTAATTCTGGCAGGACTTGGAGATGCCCTCAAGGAAGTGGAACTTATTAGAATCTGGAAAGATAAGCAGAACGTTGACCAGTGGAGTCTGTGGGGAGTGAGGGTTTGGAGGGATACTTTAAATGAAAGAGAAATAATTTTAGTCGAGCTACTTTCTCAGATCAAAGACATGTATAGCTACTGACTTTACTAAAGACTCTGATAGAAAAATAATAATAATAATGCCAAGTAGTAACCTCTGACAAATTTGAAATATAATATCTGGGTTAAATTAGTAAATAAACGTCTCCCCCATCAGAACTGCAGCTATACCTCAGATTCAGAGCCTTGCATCTAAAGTTTCACAATGCCAGAGACCTCCATTCAAGAAACAGTTTTGAACTGGTTTGAAACTTCAAAAAACTCTTCAGAAAAGCCTTCTGCGACTTACGCAAAACGAGGAAACTGAATTTCATTTCAATTTCAACTCTAGCTCAGCACTGCTCCAGAGGGCAAAACTGGAAAAATGGAGAGTGAGAACTGAATTTTCCTCGATGGTTGTCAATCCTGTTGTAAGAATTTATGGGAGAGTGAAAATCATTAAAGCCAAAGGGGTCTATTATGAGAATGGAGTCTCTTTTGACTTTGTTTTAAGGTTACATTTTAAATGCCAAATGGATGCCAAATGCAATAGCAGTGAACATGTAATTTTCTTACATGTCACTTGGATCCTCAATATTATGATTCCAGGACTTAACACCAGAAACCTGGCATTATTCAGGCACAGCCCCCACCTGAATGGTAATAATTATTTTAATAATTCACAGAGCACTTAGTGTGAGCCACTGTTCTAAGTGCTTTACATACAATAACCCATTTAATCACCCATTTAACAGATGAGGAAACTGAGACACAGAGAAGCAACTTGCCTTAAGTCACACAGCTACTAGGGATGCCAGATAAAATACAGGATACCCAGGTAAATTTGAATTTCAGGCAAACAAATAATGTTCAAATTTAACTGGATGTCCTGTATTTTTACAGGGTAACCTGTATTTTGCTAAATCTAGCAACTCCTACTAGTAATGGAGAAGCTCAAAGAATAGTTAAATAATAGTGCATCAAGGAGTTTCCAAGCCCAAGAACTACCAGTAGATTTGTGGCATTGACTCCTTCTTGCCTATAATAATGACACTAAATTTATTGAGCGTTTTCTTAATGCTCTATTATAATCACTTAACATAGATGATCCCATTTAATCCTCACAAGGATTCCACTATTATTAGGCCCATTTTACAGGTGAGAGGCTCAAAGAGACTAAACAACATGCCTAGCTTCATGAAATGAGTAAGCAATGGAGCCTGACTCAAACTGGGGTGTGTAATGTGCAGAGCCCAAGATGTAAGGACAATTGCATGGCACCTCCCAACGCAAACTCATCTGCTCTGTGCTATGTTGTTGGAATCACGGTATGTCCAACCATCTATCTCTCAGAGTTTTCAAAAGATAACTAAATGTTTACCCTTAGCCCTCTTTGATTCTAAACCAGAAGCTGCTACTAAAAGGACTCCTTGAAACCAGGGAAATCATGCTCATTCTCCATACTCCCTATAGGGCCTGGCATTGCTCTCAGAATACAATAGGAATGCAATGCATGTTTGTAAAGCACAACTAAATATTACCTCTCTCAGCGCCCATAATGCATCGGAGTGTCTGGGTTTTATTTTTAGTCAATGACTGTCAAGGTCCAAATGACATTCTCTGTGAGGATCTTAGGGGAAGAGAATTGGAAATAGCACCAAAAATGGTCTGGAATATCTTCCCAATCGTCCTCATTTGTTTTCCACATTGCTGAGTTTATTGAACTTGAGTAGCAGTCTAGGTTGCATCCTACAGATGTTATGCAACTTCAACCCTGAAATCAATTAGATTACTGGCACTCCCTCCCAATTACTAAATATACCTTTGTTATGGACTGCATGTTCGTTTCCCCATCCCAAAATTTATATGTTGAAGCCTTAACCCCCGGTGTGATGGTATCTGGAGGTGGGACCTTTGGGAGGTAGTTAGATTTAGATAAGGTCATGAGGGTGGGGCCCCAATGACAGGATTAGTATCCTTCTATGAACAGGAATAGACCAAAGCGCTCTCTCTCTACCACATGAGGATACAGGGAGAAGGGGGGTCACCTGCAAGCCAGGAAGAGGGCCCTCACCAAGAACCAAATCTGCCAGCACCTTGATCTTAGACTTAGCCTCCAGAGTGTGAGAAACAAATATGTGTGGTTTAAACCAGCCTTTCAATCATATTTCGTTATAGCAGCTCAAGCTAACCAAAACAGCCTTCCACAGAAAGATCATTAGCATTTATTAGGTGTTTAACTCAGACAAGAATATATAACCTTTTCTACTCTGTTTTTAAGTTTGACACTTGGAAAAGCTTTGGCTATTATCCTGCTTCCACTGTTTGGCTCTTCTAAGAGGAGCTGGAGAAGCAGACATTCAGGAAAAAGAGAAAATCAGAGGAACTGATGTAGAAGTGAGAGTAGGGATTGTCAAAGAGGAGAGAGAAGGGAAAGGCAACCAAACCCTAACCCTAACCCACACTGGACTATGAGTTCACCTGATAGAGCAATGCCTGCTGGAAGCCAGGTAGTGCCCAGTGTCAGACATTCTGATTCCAACCCAGACACAAGCCTTCAGGAATGAGATGCAAGGAATAGACACCCCTGGGCTTCCGTGGTGGCGCGGTGGTTGAGAGTCTGCCTGCCGATGCCGGGGACACGGGTTCGTGCCCCGGTCCGGGAAGATCCCACATGCCACAGAGCGACTGGGCCCCTGAGCCATGGCCGCTGAGCCTGCGCGTCTGGAGCCTGTGCTCCGCAACGGGAGAGGCTTGCGTACCGCAAAAAAAAAAAAAAAAAAAAAGAATAGACCCCCCTCATCATAGTAGAGCTTGGGCATAGACCTCAGAGCCAGACTTCCTGGGTTCAAGTCCTGGCACTGATGTTACTTTGTACAGCAGTAGGCAAGTCACTTAAACCTTCCCATACATCAGTTTCCTAATGAGTAAATAGAGCTAATAATAGCATTCATTTTAGGGAGTTATTGAAAGTACTACATGAGATAATTTAGGTAAAACACAACAGTGCCTGGCATATAGTGAACCCTCCATAAGTTTTAGCATTTATTTTAGCACTTTATTACTATGATTATTATCCATATTCTATGGTTTGCCCTCTACTCAGGACTCTCACTGACTCCATAACAGCCCCTATGTTTACTCCTCCAATGCACCCACTTTTTTCTTCCTCACACATAAGTATTTAGCAAATAATATTACATATTTGTCAGAAAAGATAGATTGTAATAGTTTCCTTTTGTGCTGTTACAAACTACCACAAGCTTTTCAGCTTAAAACAAGTTGAATTTATTAACATATAGTTATGGAAGTCAGAATTCCTAAAATCAAGATGTAAGCTGGGCTGTATTCTTTCTGGAGGTTCTATGGGAGAATCTGTTTCCTTGCCTTTTCCAGCTTCTAGAGACCACCCACATTCCTGTGCTGGTGGGCCCTTCCTTCATCTTCAAAGCCAGCAGCATAACATCTCCCTCCCCCTCTCCTACTTCCTCTCCCTCTCCTTCTCTTTGATCTCTGCTTCCATTATCACATCTCTTCTAAAACTGATACTCCTGCCTCCCTCTTATAAGGACTGCTGTAATTACACAGGGCCCACGCAGATAACCGAAGAGAATCTCCCCATCTCAAGATCCTTAACTTTATCACATCTGCAAAGTCCTCTGTGCCACATAACGTAACATAGTCCCAGTTTCTAGAGACTGGGATGAAGGCATCTTTGGGGGACAGTATTCTGTCTATCACAGATATCTAATAGGAGCCTCTTACTTTCCCTTTTCTTCACATCAACATATCACTTTTTGCTTTTTCATCTCCCTAGCACCAGAGTAAAAATTTCCTCTCTTCTCCTGGAAGCTAGTCCCTTTACTTATTCACTAGATTCAATATCATCTTTCCTTCCCTGGGATTCCCAATTACTTCGTTTTTTTAAGTTGTCCCTGTATAAGGATCCCATCTCTCCTCCCTTTGAACATGCATTTCTTTCCACCTTAAACATACGTATTTAATGCTGCTTCCCTTTTGCCACTCTTGGGTTTCCTTGCCACTCTTCATTTTGCTATCTAACTCTTCAGTTATAGTAAACACCCCCTTTTCCTAAGAACTGCCTCTCCACTCACAGGCTGGGCCCCAGCATCCTCCTTTTTGCTTTAAGACCCTTTGGCCCTGGCCACAGCTTATTCGATTATGGGTGGACACAACTGAGTCTGAACTGCTGACTTGACCTGAGGACATTCAAATCCAGGAGCTATAGGGTGGGTAGCTTTGGTTATGCATGCACCAGAGTACTTAAAGAAATTCTCTGGAGAACGAAGAATGAAGCAGACCGCTGGCTGTCCCATTCCTGCCCCAGACTCTCATAGAGCCTGGCTGTACAACCTAATCCCAGGTTCCATGCAATATCCCTCCACGCTCTCAATACATTTCCTTTTCATCAGCAATAGCTATTAAGACTGTGGTTTAACTTGGTTTCCTACCCACCCTTTTCTCACAGGCTGGCTTCCGCCCTACTAAAGCACCCTCACCCGCCCCCCAGTAGATGTATCCCTATCCCACCCGAGGTCCTGGCTGTTTTCTCGGTCTGCTATTCTTCATGATCCACAAGTACGAATAGAATCTGACCACCAAGTCTTCTTCACACTCTGTCCTCTGTTAGTTTCCATGACATTGTGCTTCCTAAATTCAGCCTCTTCCCACGTCTTCTCCCAGCCCCTTCTCTCTCCTCGGTGTCCAGTCCTTGATTGATCTTTGGCTCAGTCCATGGGCTTCTACTCTTCTTTGTATATAGTCTTTCTAGTAATTCTTTCTCTTAGTGGCCTTACCCAGTACCAGGCCTATGGTTTCTAACTGTATTGTTTAGCTCTTACTTGTCCACAAGCCCTCTCAAATTCAACACATACAAAGCAAAACTATCTCTGCATCCAAATTTTCCTCAGGTTCCTGCCCTTTTTTTTTTTTCTTTCAATTTTCTATGCACAAGAGACCTCAGAACCTATTTCTGACTCTACTCTTTATTCCTTAAGTGGAATCTGTACTATAATCTTGCAGGTTTTCTCTTCCAGATAGCTCTCAGATTTGTCCTATCCTCCCCGTCCCCAATGCCATTATCTTTGCCCTAGCACAAATTACTTCAACAGACTCTTAACTGGTCTCTTGTTTTCCACATTCTCTTAATCATGTCCATTCTGTACATCACTGCAAAATCTCTCCCGCCTCCCTTGCACTGGGCATGTGATTCCCCTATTCAGAACCAACAGTGGATTCACCATCACCAGTATCCACAAATATTTACTGAATTCTTACTATGGATGCTTGCGTGTACAGATGCAAAACATCTTCTAGGAGCCTATGATACAATTATGGAAATTACAGAGGACATAAGTTTTAAAAGATGTAAAACCAAGGTAATATAATGTATCAAATTAATGGTGCAAATAACCAGGCCAAATAACCTCCATTCTATGGAGGATGTAATTACAAGGTTGGGGAAGTTAGAAGAAGGGGAGACATGACAGAGAGGCAGGAAGAAAAACATTCTATAGAGAAACTAGCATCAGCAAAGATCAGAAACTTTCAGTGCATTTTCAGGAAACAGGAGGAGGAAGCCAGGCTGGTGAAGATAGAGGGGAGGATATGCCATGTAGAAAAATGAGAATGGTCAATGAGGCAGGAAGTTACCTAATTGGTTGGAGAAGAGTGACCAATAGCCCCATTAGTCAAGAACGTGGGACTAAGACATTTTGTCTAGTGCCAAGACGTTCCGTAGTGTGAAGAGTGCCAGAGATAGCATTGCAAATTTTGATGGAGAATCCAGAGTTCACTGGGAGCCACTGAAGGCTTTAAAACAACCGAAGAAGGCCATCAAAGAGGTGTTTCAGGGCCCTGAGGACAAGGACCAGATCCAGCATGCTAACAGTGCTGAGCACGTCAGAGGTACTTAATATTCAGTGGTGCCTGTCAACGAGAAAAGTGATCCTTAGAGGTAGGAGGAGAGCTAACTGGAGGGTAAGGAGGGTCATGATAGAAACAGAAGACTAAATAGGAAATGCCACTGGCAAAAAAGAAAAAAGAGCTGTGTCGGACCACATTGCTTATTTATACTAATCACCATTCTTCAAGCAGGGTAACAGTGAGAGCACAAGCTTGTGGGCAGGAATAAGCATAGTTATCATCATCATGTTCATCATTTTTTTTTTTTTTTTTTTTTTGCGGTACGCGGGCCTCTCACTGTTGTGGCCTCTCCCGTTGCGGAGCACAGGCTCCGGACGCGCAGGCTCAGCGGCCATGGCTCACGGGCCCAGCCGCTCCACGGCATGTGGGATCCTCCCGGACCGGGGCACGAACCCGCGTCCCCTGCATCGGCAGGCGGACTCTCAACCACTGCGCCACCAGGGAAGCCCCCACGTTCATCATTTTAAAATAACAACAGGAACCATAACTTACGTGTACTGAATGCTTACTGTCTGCCAGACACTGCGCTAAGCGCTTTTCTCCAGGCTGAAATGCTAGCTATTACGATACTGAAATGCTGTCACCTCCATTAGCAAGCAGCTATTATGCTGAGCATCCTTAGGGAGCCCCCACTGCCCTGATCATCTGAGCTCTCCCCACTACTAGAACCTCCTGTGTCCCCTCCCCCCAGGAACCAAAAATATAAAAGGAGGCTGCTAGGACCCCTCTTCAGCGTTGTGACCTGTGCGTCTTCTGATTGGTCAACGCCCCCATTGAATATTTTGAAAATCAGTGCTGTATTCCACTCATTAGCCCACTTTATTCTTACATTAGTCTTACATTCTGCAAGAGCAGACTAAGGCTCAAAGAGTTCGGAGACTCGAAAGGTCATAGCTCATAAGGGACTGAGCACAGATTCTATCTGACCCCAGTCTGAACTCTTGGTCCCCCTCGTAGGGCAGGTTTCATGCTGGAGGTTGTAAGACCTCAGGCTGAAAAGACCAGCCACACTAAGTACATCAACAGAGGAAATATGATTTCCAGAAACATCCTGTTCTAATAGGTCATAGAAATCACCAAACTCTGTTAAGAACACCAGGCTCCTTAGTCCACAATCCATACTAAATATCGTTAAGCCTGCTGGGTGGGCCCGCACTGCTAAGTGTATGCAGAGGGTAACACTTCCTTCGGTGGTGACATTTAGAGCGGACTGGCACATCTTCATCTTGCAGAAAAACCCAAATTCTTTTCTTCCATTCTTAAATTTAACTGATCTCATCCCAGATGCTACGGTTATTTGCCTCTAGCTTCCAAAACACAAGTAAATGGCAATACCATCTGTTAACAGCCGGCTATGTGAAAAGGTCACCAGCCTCTCCCATTGTCTCTTTACGCCAAGTTAAGAGTTATCAAAACAGAGAGGTGTTTATTTAGTATGAACTCTTGAGTTTCTTCTGGTGGTAAAAGGAGGGTCAGAAAACAGGACTCAACTTAGGTTGCCACAGTATATGACTATGAAGTCAGAAAAAGGACAGCAAAGGCCTAAGGAAAACAAGAAATACTTACAACAGGAAAAAAGCAGAAATTAAGGAATTTGAAAACCAGACTAAGTAAGTCTTTCTGTAAGAAGTCCATCAGCTTCTATAGGAAAAAATATACAGATCAATAAATATGTAGACAAATACTGTTTTTCATTGTTTCAATAGGTCAATATAGAAAATGCTCAATAGGCTGTACGAGCATTTCAAAGGGCTCCAAAAGGCACTTGAGGAAATGCAACATTCATTCTTGAATTTTTTTAGACAGGTAATAATATATATGCGTAGCGAAATACCCAGAAGGGTATACAGAAACATATTCCTCAAAATGTTAACAGCATTTCTCTCTGGAAGACAGAATTTGGGGCCATTTTTCTGTCTTCTTTACACTTCTCCATACTTCTTGAATTGTTTACAATGAGCATTTATCATTTTTATAGTCAGAATAAAACTTCTAAAGCCATGTTCATCTTTCTAACTGTCCCAAACATGATTCAGTGTGAAACACAACACACACAAAAAACTACATCAAATGTAAAACCAATCATAGTCGTATTTGCTTTGTGACAAAGTAAGAATCACACATTTTGTATCACAATGGAGAATAAAAAGAGAGATCTCATGAAATTACCTACTACTCTCCTGTCAGATTACTCCCCAACACGTGGAGGGCAGTGGGATCCCAATGAGTGAGTGAGCCCAGTGGCCTGAGAAAGCCAACCAGAGGCTGACCTCACCACAGATACTGGGCTGACAGAGCTCACGGGGAGCTTCACCTAAATGTCACTGTGCTGGCGCCAAAAACAAGACCTAATGCCCACAATCAATTTTGTATAAACAAGTCCAACAGCACTGAAGACTAGTGGATGAAGTTAAGTTAGTCTAAACTACCTTTAAATTAATAAGCAGACTTGGGAAAAACACTCCCTCTCAAATTTTTAAATGCCTCTTTCTAGTCATTAATGGAAAGTGTATGAGGGTGACATCTGTACATTTGTAGGCATAAACCCCTTCTTTATGTGGGGTCACAGGGATGGGCATGCAACCCAGACCTGGCAAGTTATCTCACCCAGTACAGGGATTGGTCCAAGAGATGGGCACACAACCAACAGGACCAGTCAGTATCCCACCATTAAACCAGAGACTACTTTAAAAAAAAAAAAAAAAAAAACCAGAGACTGGGAGACTCTGGGATCACAGGCTTTAAGGACCATGTAAGCCAGCAGCCAGTGGGGCTCATCTTACCACCACTTGGAGATGTACCTGAGAATGAATCCAAGGGAAAGCAAGCAGTCAAGAAACACAGAGAGACAATGCTGAGGAGTTCTTACAACATGCCAAGCACTATTCCAATCACTTTATGTGCATTAACTCATGAACAATTTTAGCAATCCTATTCCCATATTACCTATGAAAAAGGAAGCACAGAGGGCTTCCCTTGTGGCGCAGTGGTTGATAATCTGCCTGCCAATGCAGGGGACACGGGTTCGAGCCCTGGTCTGGGAACATCCCACATGCCGCGGAGCAACTGGGCCCGTGGGCCACAACTACTGAGCCTGTGCATCTGGAGCTTGTGCTCCGCAACGAGAGGCCGCGATAGTGAGAGGCCCACGCACCGCGATGAAGAGCAGCCCCCACTCACCACAACTAGAGAAAGCCCTCGCACAGAAATGAAGACCCAACACAGCCAAAAATAAATTAATTAATTTAAAAAAAAACCTGAGGCATAATTGGCTATAACATTATAAAAAAAAAAAAAGAAGAAGGCACAGAGAATTGAGTAATTTGCCTGAGGTCACTCAGCTAGTAAATAGCCCAGCCAGGATTTAGACGCAGGTGCTAGCCACAATGTTGCAGTTGCCTCTCCAGCACAGGCTTACACTCAGCCAAATCCACACTCATATTTCCTACTTGTCAGTTTTATGGTATGTGACCCCTGGTCTGCACAGTGGTGCCACTGGGTTATTGATCTGAGAAGGGCCTGTTTGTCCTCTGCCAGGTTTTAAGCAGCCTTCTACAGGGGCAGGTAAGAGGTGCTCCCAGGGTGAGGCAGAACCCAGAGTATCCATGGCTAACAATTGAAGCTGTGGAGACAGTCACCACTATCCTTGCACATCTGACCTCACAGTTACAACACAGTCACCAGCCTATCTGACACTCAAACACAGTAAGCCTCACACAGACAACAAACGAAAAAATAAACTGGACTTCGTCAAAATTAGAAACTCTTGTACATCAAAAGACACTATCAAGAGTGAAAAAAAACCCCACAGAATGAGAGAAAGTATTTGCAAATAATTACATCTGATAAGGGATTACTATCAAGAATGCCTATGGGCTTCCCTGGTGGCGCAGTGGTTGAGAGTCCACCTGCCGATGCAGGGGACACGGGTTCATGCCCCGGTCCGGGAAGATCCCACATGCCGCGGAGCGGCTGGGCCCGTGAGCCATGGCCGCTGAGCCTGCGTGTCTGGAGCCTGTGCTGCGCAACGGGAGAGGCCACAACAGTGAGAGGCGTACCACAAAAAAAAAAAAGAATGCCTAAAAAACTCCTATAACTCAACAACAAAAATATAAGTAACCTGATCCAAAACAATGGGCAAAGGATTAGAGTGGACATTCCTCCAAAGAAGACATAAAATGGCCATACACACGAAAAGATGCTCAAAATCACTAATCTTAGGGAAATGACAATTAAAACCACAATGAGATACCACTCCATGCCCATTAGGATGGCTATTACCAAAAAAATGGAAAATTAAAAGTATAGGTGAGGATGTGGAGAAGTTGGAACCCCTGTATATTGCTGTTGGGAATGTACAATGGTGCAGTAGTGGAAAACAGTCTGGCAATTCCTCAAAAAGTTAAGATAGCATTATCGTATTATCCAGCAATTTCACTTCTAGGTATATACAAAAAAGAATCAAAAGTTGGGACACAAAGACACTTGTAGTTAATGTTCCTAGCAGGTGGAAATAAGGCAAATGTCCATCAACAAATGAATGGATAAACAAAATGTGGTGTGTATATACACACACACAAACACACACACATACAGTTGAATACTAATCAACCTTAGAAAAAGAATAAAATTCTGAAACAGGATACAACATGCATGCACCTTAAAAACGTGCTAAACAGAAACAGAATCACAGACATAGAAAACAAACTTATGGTTACCAGAGGGGAAACAGGGGCAGGGGGGAGGGATAAAGTAGGAGCATGGGATTAACAGATACAAACTACTATATATAAAATAGGCAAACAACAAGGATTCACTATATAGCACAGGGAACTAAATTGGATATCTTGTAATAACCTATAATGGAAAAGAATCTGAAGCTGTTCACCTGAAACTAACACAATATTGTAAATCAACAATAAATAAAAATAAACAAATATTAATTAATTAATTAATACCTTGTGCTAAGTGAAATAAGCCAGCCACAAAAGGACAAATATTGTATGACTCCACTGAGATGAGGTACCTAGACTAGTCAACTTCACAAAAACAGAAAGCAGAATAGAGGTTACCAAGCACTGAGGGGAGGGGAGAATGGGAAACTGTTATTTAATGGGCACAGAGTTTCTGTTTGGAATGATGGAAAAGTTCTGAAAAGGATTAGTGGTTATGGCTACACAGCACTGCACAAATTGTGAGTTACTTAATTCCACTGAATCGTACACTTAGAAATGATTTAAATGGTAAATTTTATGTTGTCTATATTTTACCACAATTAAAAGATACATTAAGCTATACAGAAAATCTCTGCCCATTCAAAATCAAATAGCAAAGTCTGAAAAGGGTCAGGCGACTAGATAGAAGAGAATCTATTCATTTAGCCAAAAGGATAGAAGAAGAAAAAAAAAATTTAGGCAACCAATGGTCAGCAAAAATTGGTAAATCTTCAGGACACACGAACAAAGCTTTAAAACGAAAAAAACAAAAGAGCCTATAAAAGAAACTTTCAGAAAGAATTAAATACAGTAATGTTTACCCATTAGATATATGCTCACAAAGATACGTTCCAGGATAATAAAATAAATGTTCAAATTTTCAGTTACCAAAACAGTGGAGAAATGAAGTTAAAATGCCCTGGTTTCACATGGATCTGAATGCAGAATAGAGCCTGAACATTTTAATTACAGCCAAAGCCTACCCAGGGAAACTGCAATGTCCTTGGGAGCTTTCAATCCTTTCCAAAGGGCTAACACAAAAATTTTAAAATATAAGTCTGCCATAAAACTATCCATTAGAGACGAGCATATTTTAATAAAATGAGCTGCGAACTCTATAACTGCAAAGCAAGGTCATGGGATTGTAAATTACTCTGCAATCTTCTGTCTTTGACTGGAGCATTTTGGATTCTCCCAAACCTTTAACTTGGCCCACATTGGGTAAATGGGGGCTAGGGAGTCATAACACTACAGGAATATTGTTTTATTTAAGAGGAGATTAGATTCAACCCCAGGATGTGCCATTAAGTTACTGGGTGACATTGGGCAAGTCACTCAATGTCCCTAAGCACCAATTTCATTTGTGTGAAATAAAGAGACTGGACAAAATAACCTCTGAATTCTCTTTAACACACTATGAGTCATATTTTTTAGGATAATTTTTTATTCAATTTATTTAAACTAAAAAGAAAAACACGAAAAACAATATGAGTCATCTTCTGTTCCATCTTTTCTCTTGGTGACATCTTTTTGCTTCTCTTTTCTAAATACGTCAGTATCCAAATTGAAAGCTGCAGTGTTTCATAAACTTCTCATAAAAACGTTATTCATTCAATCCCTCTAAACTTACTCTCCTTATCTCCCAGTTGTCTGCACCCAAAGATGATTAGAGAAACCTCTCTTCATTGTATTTATTTGTACACATCACTTCAGTCTGCAAGGATCTGCACCTATCTAATTTCATTTGCTTCTAAAAAATTTCAAAACTCTCTTGTATGAATACTGTGCATAATCTTATTTTAAGACTAAATCCTTTTCGCCAAAAAAATGCATGCTTAAAAGTGTTTACTTGTTTTATTTTTTCCATTAAAACAGGAAAGTGACATATGGATAAAGAAGGATGCTAAATGAATGCAGATTTGATACGGATGATTTCCAGCCAACTGCTGCCCTTTCTCTCCTGGCTTGATGGCTAATCACCAAAATACATTTCAGAGCTGTTCTCTTTCCTCATATATTTCATTTGAGAATGAATTCATTTCTGTTTCAAATGGTCCCATTTGGGAAAACCTAGATCCCATCAACAACAGCTTGAGAATAGAATCGAGGAGTAGAAAGGCAAGAAAGAAGTTTTAAAAATTAAAATAATCTTTCTTCAGTCTGTGTACAGAAAGGAAACTCTGGCTCTCAGTGTGCAGTCAGTCTATACAGGGAAGATTCTATTCTTCTTTTGTATTAAGTAATCAAACAGTTTAATAACATTTATTAGTCTTTAGTCAGGACTAAACTCCACAGCTGACCTCCTTCCCCTGGTGCAACCACAAACAGTGGCTGAGTTGTTAATACAGTCCTGGTCTGACATGCACCTAATAGACCTGCCATGTCTGGAATTTTCTCAATATAGCTAGAAATTGTGTTCTGCAGAATTTTAAAAACAGAAAGATCCCAGGTTTTAATTATATAGGCAACTATATTTATACCAGCATCTGTATTTTATATGAAATTTCTTAAATTATTATTACAATAACATTTTAAATAATGAAGACTACATAGCTAGATCTATGGAAATGCTATATGAACCAATCCAGGCTCGAACCAAAGTGGAACTCAAGTGTCAAAATAAATCCCACTAATTTGATTCATTCATTTATTCATCAAACACAGACTGAGCAACATCTTTTTGCAACTATTCTAGGCATTGTGGGGGACCTATAAAGCTTACATCATCACATCCCATGGCAAAATGTAAAAAGTGCTTCTGGGAGGCATAAAGACAGTTCCCTGCTGCCCCTGAGAAGCCCCTTACAAAGATTCTGATGACCTGGGAAACAGAGGTGAGGTCGTAGCTTCCTCCAGATTCTAACAAGCCTGTGCCAGAGCAGGCATTATGACACCTTTGACCCAAAGATGGACGTCAACATGGATATACGGCTGGAGGGGAAAGCTGAGCTTACCTCAGGACAGACAGAACCTCTGGATGTAGAGCCAGTCCCTCAGCTGTTCGGCCCTGACCTCCCCTGGAATCCCAGAAGGTGAGAGAAATGAGACACCTCAGAGAAGCCATTACGAGAATAGAGAAGAATAGAAAGGCAAGAAAGAAGCCCTACCAATAAAATTAATCTGTCCTCAGCCTAAATCAAGACAGGATGATCTGCCTCTCAAGAGCTCATTCCATCCAAGAAGCAGAGAGAAGATGAAACACAAACTAACTCTGAGCTAAAAGAAAGAGGAGTAATGCTCTCTGAGGGGTGGGAGAAGAGGAAGGAGTAACAAAACGAGCCCACATTCCAGAAAATCCTGGTTTGAACTGTGGGAAGAAATAACACATCCGAGGGAAAAACAGAACAGCCCAAGCTGCCGATGAGTGACCAAGAGATTAAACAGCCTGAGGAACTGATGACAAGTAGATTTCCAATTACAGCAGTGATATAATTGAGCACACAGGATCACTCCTCCCCAAAGATTAGAAAAGACTCAACTCAGCCTGAAGGCAAGTTTTTACTTTAGAGCTCACAAGTTGCTCTTGTAAAAACTTCTGCCCCAGAGTTTCTTCTCCAGCCAGATCAGATGTGTGCCTCACAGACAGCCAGGAGGTGAAAGGAGTGTCAGCAAGTACTGATGAGTGGCTTAAAAATCCAGCTTTTAGAACCTCTAAGTACAGAAGTCTCACACTCAAGAGAGGAGGATAAAAAGAAGTTGGGAGTGAAAGGACTCACCAGTTGTCTGTTTGGGTTGGGAATAGAAAGACACTGAAGAGCTGGAAGAGCAGAGAGAAGCCAGGAGCACAAGTCCCAATGTTGGGCAGAATTATCATTGGCAATGGAAGGCAAGGCTGTGAAATACCGTGAGTCATAGCCTTAAAGTTAGAAGAGCCAAATCCACCCCACGCCCCAAAATCTGCATTGCTCAGCTAGACCCAGCAAACAGACCCATGATCATCTTGTCTAGAAAAGCATATGATGGCAGTCCCTGTGGGACATAATCCCTTTACTGATACTAGCTTTGACCCAATTCCATCCTCCCCTGGGTTTCCAGTAAAATCTTCTGAAACTGTAATTTTCAAAAAGTGAAAAACATGACTCTCATCCAAATATCAAATGAACATGCGTCAAAGATGTTATCCAATTTGTTAATTAATGAGGGAAACATTAAGGTGGTAAAGCTCCTTCAAAGAGCATTTTCAGGATCTAGATTTTCATAAGCATGTGGAACAACATTAGAACAAGATCACCATGTTAAATACAAAACTGGCTAATGACCTAGAGAGCAATAAGCCATAACCTTTGGGGTTATCTATTATAGTGAACAGAAATTATTTGCCAAATCTACATGTTAACATCTGACTTCACTGAGTCTGGAAACTTGAATGAAAAATAATGGTTGGGATGAACAAAGCATATTCTCCTGCCTAAATACCCCTTGGGTGGAGCTGCTAAACTATGCCCCTAGATGATGTTAAAAGGACATATTACCTACCTTTCTGTCTTACTTCCAAGTTTTAAATAAGTTTTCTTAACTCCTTGGTGCTTTATTTTATGAGAGGGTGGACAACTCTCATTAACCACAGAAGCTAGAGAACCTCCCCTCCTCAAATTTTTTAAAACTGGACTGTCCATAGAAAATGTTGACCTTGGCCTTGACTGACTAGCAAGAGGAATGGTGTATGAGGAAAGAGAAGAAATTCCTGATTTGAAAGGTCACTCAGATGGCAATGGGAAACAACTAACCCCTGCTAATCTTAGCCATCTGCCAGCCTACCAGAACTTACTATGTCACTCTTAAGTCTGGAATTCAGAAGGGGAAGTTGTTCACCTTCCTCTGTGCTGATGAGCCACCTGAGTATACTTCCCTCAAGATGGAACCACTGTAGTTAGAAATCCAAAGGCATCCTCTGCAGAAGCAGCACTTCTCAGGTGGATGAGGTACAGACTACCCTTTGAGTGTGGTACAAAAAGCAGCTTCAAGGATCCCTCAAAGAGACCAAGTGTTTAAATCAGTTGGTGTGGATTTCCAGATGTCTGTCCAAGAAGATGCTGTTGGTGCACCCAACTCCACATAGGACCAGGAGTAATTAACTATCTCACCTAGAACCTATCCCAGAGAAAAGAACCCAGTAACTTTCAGTGAATGTTGGCCAAAACCAAAACACTTCCCTCCTTGACCCTTGGCTTTCATACCCTGTTTTGCATATGATTTTTTAAAAGTATTTTCTGTTAGGACAAACAAAGGGTCGATAAAAGACATTTTCACACAAAGACATAGAGTTGTACCCTAGGAACAAGATTGAGCCAGGCGTGAAAGTAAGTGGCCAGGTATACAGAACAGATTGGTGGTTCAAATGAATTTTGCCAAAGGATTTGCCTGGCATCTATTAGCTCTTGTACTGGGTTGGAGTGGTGGTAATATGAAAGGTACCTTGTTACTTCCTAAAAGTAAGAATCAAAACCACAATGAGGGACTTCCCTGGTGGTCCAGTGGTTAAGACTCCACACGGGTTCAATCCCTTGTCAGGGAACTAAGATCCCGCATGCCGTATGGCAAGGCCAAAAAAAAAGAAAAGAAAAGGAACCAAAACCACAATGAGATACCACTTCATATCCACTAGGATGGCTGTAATCAAAAAAACAGAAAGTAACAAGCATGATGAGGATGTGGAGAAATTGGAACCCTCATACATTGCTGGCGGGCATATAAAATGGTGCAGTGACTGAGGAAAAAAAGGCAGTTTCTCAAAAAGTTAAACGTAGAATTACCATAGCAATTCTACTCCTAGGTATATACCCCCAAAAGTTGAAAACAGGTACTCAAACAAATACTTGTACACATATGTCCACAGAAGCACCATTCACAATAGCCAAACAACAGAAACAAACCAAATATCTATCAACCAATAAATGGATAGACAAATTGTGATATATACATACAATGGAATGCAACGGTATTCAGCCATAAAAAGGAATGAAGTACTGATACATGCTACAATGTTGATGAACTTCAAAAATATTATGCCAAGTGAAAGAAGCCAGTCACAAAAGGTCACATGTATGATTCCATTTATATGAAATATCCAGAAAAAGTAAATCCATAGGGATGGAGAGCAGAATCATAGTTGCCAGGGACTAAGGGGAGAAAGGAATTGGGGAGTAACTACTTCACGGATATAGGATATTTCATTTGGGGGCAAGGAAAATGTTTTGGAACTAGATAAAAGTGTTGTTTGTACAACACTGTGAATGTGCTTAATGACACATAATTGTACACTTGAAAATGATTAATTTTATGTTATTTGAATTTCACCTCAGTTTTAAAAAAGAGAGGAAATATCAACAATTATAAAAATAGCGTAGATTTCAAACAGAAAGAGCAAGTTTATACAATGGCCTTCAAAATGTAAAAATACCCAGAGTAGGGCTTCCCTGGTGGTGCAGTGGTTAAGAATCCGCCTGCCAATGCAGGCGACACAGGTTTGATCCCCGGTCCGGAAGATCCCACATGCCGCGAAGCAACTAAGCCTGTGTGCCACAGCTACTGAGCCTGCGCTCTAGAGCCCACGAGCCACAACTACTGAGCCCACATGCCACAACTACTGAAGCCCGTGTGCCTAGAGCCTGTGCTCCACAACAAGAGAATCCACCACAATGAGAAGCCTGTGCACTGCAACGAAGACCCAACAAAGCCAAAAATAAATAAAATAAAATAAATTAAAAAAAAAATAAAGAAAATACCCAGAGTAAACTAGAGTTTGGACAGAAGAGGGAGCAAGAAACACACAGACATACAGAATTTACATGAAAGAAAAGTTCTGAAAATACAAAGATTTTTTTTTTCCAGGATCATGTCACTACTCTCCTCCTTGGATGAATCGTTATATCTTCTAAAAACAGAAGAGAATTTAAAAATAAATAAACTCTTCAATACCGAGAAAGAAATAGTGAACACTCAGAATTTACAGCTTGAAGGGTTGACCTGAGAGGTCATTCAGTCCAGCTGTCCTTATTTTACAAACGGGAAAGCAAGAGAGACTCAGAGAGACTGCCTAAATGCCTTTCCCAAGGTCGCACAGCAGAGCTGGCGCTAGTAGCAGCCCAGGGTTGGTTGGAGACCATGCTTTCCAAGATAGAAGCTCCAATTATGTTCTCTGTGGTTTTATTTTTTTCTCTTGGATCACATATCTAAAATGTTTCCAGGCCTATAGCAAATCAGTGTCAGCTTGCCAGTATTCACATCCAAGGACAATCAGGTTAAAATTAACATCGCTAGAGCAGCCTTACATGGAAAAGGCCCAAACACGCAGCCTAGCGTGTGTAAGATGTCAGCAGAGTACGCCAGTGCACTCTGGCTTTATTCCTAGGGAGGGGATGGGGGATTAAGAGACTGTATGTATGCGCAGCCTACCTGTCAACTAGGGTCAACACATCCTTTGAGAGTCAGTCCAAAGGGCTTGAACTCCTCTCTCAGATCCTGTCATCCAGATCATTCCTTCCAGCCCTTGCCTTCTGCACTAGAGGGCTGATTAAGCAATTTTCCCAAACAATGACCATTCTCTCCCAAGCCCAGCTGTCTAAATAACGTTGTTGTTTTTTTTTTCCCAACTGCATATATGTCCTGGGACTTCTTTTGAACTTGCTGGTGCATTCCCTTCCTCCCCTCCCTACACCAGTTACCAAAATGGGTCACTTCTTTATGGGGCCTCCACAAAAAGCAGAGTCTGCAGTAATCAGATATTTTGACTCAAGGTTATAATGCAGATAAGGAACAGCCACAGCCAAAACAAAACGTGAAAGTTTCCGACCCCAAGAGGGCTGCCACAAACTGGATACCAGCACCTCAAACACTGCTATTTAATTTTGCTAAAAGGGGCCATTTGTCTTCATTAAATTTTCAAACTTTTAGCTCCTGAAATAGTTTTCTTATTAAATGTGGATTTATGTCAGTGCCACGAGGAGCACCTAATCCAGGATAATGTCATGCCAGAAAGGCCTCTCTCCCCTAATTATTAAATTTCGAATAAAAGTGGGAATTTATTTTGGGATTAAGAGTGGGCTCTGATAAAGAAGATGTGGCACATATATACAATGGAATATTACTCAGCCATAAAAAGAAACGAAATTGAGCTATTTGTAGTGAGGTAGATGGACCTAGAGTCTGTCATACAGAGTGTAGTAAGTCAGAAAGAGAAAAACAAATACCCTATGCTAACACATATACATGGAATTTAAGAAAAAAAAATGTCATGAAGAACCTAGGGGTAAGACAGGAATAAAGACACAGACCTACTAGAGAATGGACTTGAGGATATGAGGAGGAGGAAGGGTAAGCTGGGACAAAGTGAGAGAGTGGCATGGACATATATACACTACCAAACATAAAATAGATAGCTAGTGGGAAGCAGCTGCATAGCACAGGGAGATCGGCTCGGTGATTTGTGACCACCTAGAGGGGTGGGATAGGGAGAGTGGGAGGGAGGGAGACGCAAGAGGGAAGAGATATGGAAACATATGTATATGTATAACTGATTCACTTTGTTATAAAGCAGAAACTAACACACCATTGTAAAGCAATTATACTCCAATAAAGATTAAAAAAAAAGTGGGCTCTGGAATTAGAATATTCATGTTCAGGTTTTGGCATCACTTATATCTATGTGGTCTTAGGCACCATACATAACCTCCTATGACCTCAGTTTGCTCATCTATAAAATGACATAACAATGAGCACCTACCTCTTAAAGCCACTTTGAAAAAATAAAAAGTTTGCAGTACATATATGAGTGCCTGGCACATTCTAAGAGCTCAGTAACTGTTATCTATTGTTATCCTTCCCTAGTCGGGGCATGGTAATTACTCTTCAGTCAGGGAGAAGAACCCAGTAACTCTACTGCTAATATTTTTGGGCAACTGATCTTCGGGAACAGCTCATACGCTCACCTGTCTGTTCTGAATTTCCACAGGCTCCAAAAAGATTCATGAGTTGGAGAGCCAGATCTACAGCCCTATGCAGATCTTATTCCCTTTCTAACATCCCAGAAAACCTCTGCTTGAATATCTCCAGCAAAAGGAAACTGCCCCTTGGCTGTCCATGTGACTTGTGGATGGCCTACTCTTTCTAATTTTGTCCTGTGGGTCCACCCAGCAGAAGGTACTTAGCCCTTCAAACATGTAAATACATTATCAAGTTTCTAGGCTGAATAACCCCATGTTCCTAAAGTGTTATCCCAGGGCCTGATTGATACAGTCCCTTCCACAGGAACTCCTGCTTGTTAATACGCTTCAGAGCCACCCAGTTCCTGGAAGGGAGGCTGCCCAGCTCTAAGGTGGGGCCAGGCTGGGGAGGCGATTGTAAAGAAAGCCAGGGGACCAGATCTTCTTCATCATTCTACCCACTAACATGCACCCCCATCACTCCACGCTTCTGAGAATCTTCAGAGATGGCATCAGCTGTTTTCAAACATTTCCTGAGTTGGATGAGATGTCAGTGATCTTGCAGTGGGGTACCCTAACTAAGAAATTTACCCTTTCCACATAACTTTAGGAAGGGAGGAGAAAGGAAATAGTGTTCAGTGAATATTATGTGTCAAGCTCCATGCTGAATTTTTTTTAATTGTATTTATTTTATTTCTTCATTTATTTTTGGCTGCGTTGGGTCTTCGTTACTGCACATGGGCTTTCTCTAGTTGTGGCAAGCAGGGGCTACTCTTTGCTGTGGTGCACAGGCTTCTCATTGTGGGGGCTTCTCTTGTTGCAGATCACAGGCTCTAGGTGTGTGGGCTTCAGTAGTTGTAGCACACGGGCTCAGTAGTTGTGGCGCACGGGCTTCACTGCTCCATGACATGTGGGATTTTCCCAGACCAGGACTTGAACCAGTGTCCCCTGTATTGGCAGGCGGATTCTTAACCACTGCACCACCAGGGAAGCCCCATGCTGAATATTTTTCTTATGTTACTTCATTTAAATAAACAGCAAACATAAGGGGCATTCTAATTACATTCCCCATTTTAAAGATGAGGAAACGGAGACTCAGGAAAGTCTAAAGCTTGCCCTCAATCACAGAGTGCTTAAGCAAGGATATGAACTCAGGCCACCCAATATAAAGTCCCTTGTGCTTTCCTCTCTACCAGACCTGTTTTCCAGGGCTCATCTCAACTTGCTCAAGGACTCAGCTACTACACAAACTATTCACTTACACTGAGCCTGCAATCGCTGGCCTTGACTGGGCTCCACCAAGCTACCATAGTACTGAAGTATCCCTCTAGACTAGGGCTCAGCAAAGCACAGCCTGTGGGCGAAACCTCACCATTGCCTCTTTTTGTAAATAAAGATTTATTGGAACATAGCCACGCCCATTTATTTTCATACTGTCTATGGCTGTTTTCACACTGCAATGGCAGAGACTGTATGGTCTGCAAAATCTAAAATATTAATGAGGTAGCCCTTTCTTTACAGACAAAGTTTGTCAACCCTGCCCCAGACCCACATTATATTGGCAAATATCTCATTATCCCATGGACAATCGTAAAACCACAAGTGAGAGTAACAATGGAATCATAACCCTTTGTTATTTCTCTCATGGATCTTTCTTACACATATGTCTATATGTTGGTACTTTTTCCACATTAACCATAATCTACTTTTCTAGGATAGGCTACACCACCTCAGAACTATTGTAACACCTGTTTCAATCTCTATTTTCATGTGGTAATTTCTCATTTACCATAAGAGGTGGTGTGTGGACAGTGGTTTCTATTTTTCCAGCATCCAGGCAGTTACCTCTCCCACCGTGTGCAGCTTTGGTAGGACTTTCAGTCAAGGTGCCCTGCCCTCCTCTAACCAAAGACAGGCTTGAGACCCAAATGGCCCATTAGGACTCCTTTCCCACAATTTCACATCTGGAATATCATGACTCATGGACAGAAATTTAGTGAGAGTTGATTTGTACCTGCATCAGTGCCCTTCCAAGACTCTTCATTCCTGCTGCTCTGCAAACTGTCCTTTCCAAGCCTGGTTCTTCAGATGTAAATTCCTTTTTAAATTAAGTTGGCCAGATCAGTGTGTCACTTGTAACCAGACCCAGCTGATACAATAGGTCCATAAAAACCTGCAGGGTAGGAGAATTTGCCTCTAAGGAATCTGATTCCTTCTGAACAAAATAGGACTAGGGGAAAAAGGTCTTGATTGAATGTATAAAACCTAAGAAGAGGGCTTCCCTGGTGGCGCAGTGGTTGAGAGTCTGCCTGCCGATGCAGGGGACACAGGTTTGTGCCCCGGTCCAGGAAGATCCCACATGCTGCGAAGCGGCTGGGCCCGTGAGCCATGGCTGCTGAGCCTGTGCGTCCGGAGCCTGTGCTCCACAACGGGAGAGGGCACAACAGTGAGAGGCCCACGTACCGCAAAAAAAAAAAAAAAGATATTTTTAATTCAATTATTGAATGCAGAAACATATAAAGGAATATGAACACCATTTCACAGATATTAAATTAGTCCCAATAGTTAATGTACAGTGATTTCCTATTGCTGATGTAATTTTAGTTCTTTAGGACTAGCAGCTGATTTCTTTGTGACAACATAGTACACCATTAGTATTAAGCATCAGAGACTACCTCTCCATGGCTTCCACTTGGGGACATTTGCTCATCTGTGATGGCAAAGGCACAGGTGAGGATTTTTAATGCCTTTAACATGTAACTGACAAGATAACAAAGCAGAGCTCACTACATCTGATTCTTGACATTCACACCAGAGGGTGTTTGGGGATGCTAGGGAGGTCCCCAAAGGACAGAAGAAATGAAAATTTCCTCTGTGAAGGCAGTTCCTGCATCACTTGAACTGTAGGAAAGAACTCTCAAGATCATTTAGCCCACCGACTATCTGAGGAAGGAATCCCCTTCAGAAAAACCCCTGAAAAACAGGTGTCACTAGAGCTGTCCAGGTGAATACCATCAGTGATGGTGAACTCATTACCTTTAAGGCAGCTTGATTCATTTTTAGATAGCACAAATTGTTAGAAACTTCTAACAACTCTGAATTGAATAAAACCACGCACACAAACGCTACTCCCTCTTCCTTGTGGCCATCCTTCACACCTACCTTGATCATACTTTTCACAGCCCACTAAATCTTCTCAACTCCTCACCTAACACCACAGAAGCTCCAAATCTTTTTTTTTTTTTTTTTTTTTTTTTTTTTTGCGGTATGCGGGCCTCTCACTGTTGTGGTCTCTCCCGTTGCAGAGCACAGGCTCCGGATGCACAGGCTCAGTGGCCATGGCTCAGGGGCCCAGCTGCTCTGCGGCATGTGGGATCTTCCCGGACCGGGGCACGAACCCGTGTCCCCTGCCTCAGCAGGCAGACTCTCAACCACTGCGCCACCAGGGAAGCCCTCCGAATCATTTTTAATGTGGCATGCATTGAGTTTTTACTTTCCTACCTGTAGAGGTCAATCAGGTCCTGTCAGGAAAGGTATGGCACACTGTAATTTAGTAACTTGAGGACAGTTTAACAAAGGGACCATTTACAAAAGTGTGAGCACAGGGTAGGGAAACTAAAAGGGATTGTACAATACCCCAGGGTATTACCACTCCAGGCTTGAATGAACAAGGAAAGCAGTTAGCAGAACTGGATACAGGGCAAGCCAAGTAAAGAGGATTGCCTGGCAGGAGCTGTAACCTTCAGCTTCAGATGGCAGCCTCACAGGACAGGGGTTGGTGGAATAAATACCCCTCCCTCACTCTTCTCTTTGACTCTAATCTCCTGCCAGAGGTTTTCATTGGCTAAACGTAATTGGAAACTTGAGGGAAAGGGAGCGCATCAAAGCACTTTATACAAGTTAGATTCCTGGGGCACAGAGCAGAGCGGTGAGCAGACCTGAGGGGCAAATGGAAAATATCTAGCACATAAGACATCTCATGTCTTGTCTGCCCAACATGCATTCACTTTTATTCTGGTAACAATACCTCAATTTTCTTCAAGGGAACTGCTTCCCACCCACTCTCCTGTCACGTGATTTAAGCCCAGTTGATCGCACCTCTAACAGCAGAAGAGGTCATGTGACTCAGGACTCAGGCCTGTCCAATCAGCATCACCCTCTTATAATAGTGATTGACTCAGAGATAAACATTAACTCAATTAAGGACAATGCGAAGCAAACACTGTTTTTCTGCAGGAGAGGAATGTTCTCCTTTCCCCCAGATTGGTGGATATTAGCCTGGAGCTACTGGAAGCCACAGTGGCCCCCAAAAGTAGAGCCTGGATAAAGAGAAAGTTAACTCAGAGGAAGGCAGAGCCAAGAGAGAGAAGGACTCAGCCCTGATAACATTGTTTGAGTTCCTGAATCCAATTGTGCCTGAAATCTACCCTGACTACCCCAGCCTGAGATTTAAATGATATTGAAAAGAAAAGTTCCTATAGTATAAAGAGCACTGTTGGGACGTAAGTTCAAAGTCTGGCTCCATCACCTTCTAGCTAGGCGACATTGGGAAAACACTTAACTTTATGATCTTCAAGTTCCTTGACTTTAAAACAGGAAATTATAATGTCCTAGGCTTATCGTGATCACAGATTTAAAGGTCCCTTGTAAACTGCACGGCACTGTACAAATGTCACAGATTCTTCTTCAGGTCACCCCCACCTTCAGATGTGCCACACTCGGGACATTGGTAACGCAGTGTTCCACAGTCAGGGGCACACAACATTCTAAAATTACTTCCAAGGCTGAGTAATGACATATTGGAAAGCAGCTGTCAAGAGCAGTGGCAATCTCGACATTGCCAAAGAGAAAAAAAAAAAAAGAAAAAGAAATTAACAGAATCGGCTTTATTTTAAAGAGACAGACTGGAATCAGCAACTAAGAAATAAAATAATGAGAAAAATTCCACTGAATTAAAAACTATGTCTGAAACAATGTCAGGGCAGAGAAGATGAGAAACAGGCAAACTGAAGAAAAATGGTCCATGCTCTGGGGTGCTGTGATTCAAGCTGCAATAGTCACAGCTGGGTAGCAACAGAGTCAAAATCAAAAACCATGGAACAGACAAGACGGAGTGCTTCCCTGAGGACAGAGAACTGTTGAAAGGAAAAGCCCATACGTTACAACTATAAAATACTGGGAAAGAATAAAGCCAGAGGCCAGCAAGTGCGGCAGTAAACCCAAGCTCAGAAAAACAGAAAGATATCAAAGGTCTCACAGCTGAAGCCAACCTGATGGTGAGCAGGGAAGCTGAGAGCACTTCACCAAGTGGCTAAACCCCATGTGGAAATTTCAAAACTGAAATGGGAAAAATCCAAAGCACAGCTAGGAAAATGTGTTACCACAGAGGCAAAAGAGAAAAACATATGTGCAAAATGCTTCAATGTGCTTCTCAGTAGCTCACCTCACAAATATAAATACCAGGCTTGGATAAAGCACTTGGCTTTTTGCTGGTCCAGCAACTCGATTCTACTGTAGACTAAAAGCAAAGAGCAGAGGAAAAATTAACTTGAATTTGTAATCCATATGCCATGTGCACCATAGTTTACCAATGGACTAGAAACTGAAAGAAGGGTTAAGTCCAAAGGAAAGTGAAATCTTTCTCGTCCAACTGAAGAAACATAAAGTGCTCAAAAGAAATGTATATTTCAAAAATGATTTTCAGCATCTGAGCAAAGGACTGCGCTAAGTGCTACATAGGACGGGAGATGGAAGCAAGGAAGCAACATAGTCCTTCCCCCTGCCCTGCCCCACCCCCAAACAGCTAGTAATCCAGTTGAGAAGGAAAATCCCACGAGACAAGACAGAATGTAGAATGGAACACAGCGGGTGGGACAAACCAGACTTAGGTGGCTATAGAGCAGGTTTCTGCTCAGTGAAAATCATGAAAAAATAGATTCACATGACAATTTTCTTCCCTTGTTTAAGTGGGCGGAGGAAGTGAATAAATCAGCTTGAAAGCATTTGTTGATACTTTCCTCTGCCTCCCAACTACCCCTCCCCCAAACACAGCATCATCAAGTCCTGCCCCTTCCACATCCAGACTGTACCTCGAGTCCTTCTTCCCTCAATCCCTGTTGCTACTACCCTTGTTCAGGCCACTGTATTCTCTTGCCCGGACCACCCAGATTATCTGCTTATTCCCATTCTCTTTCCCTTATTATCAGTCTTCTACCCAGCATCCAGAGTAATGTTTTTAAATGTAAACTAGAGCAAAACCCTTCCATGGCTGCCAAGACTACAATGAAATATCAACTCCTTCAAGACCCTGTATCTTCCAGCCTCTGACCACTCCTTCAGGTTCATTTCCTCACTCACTCCAGCTTCACTGACTGCTCAGTTCTCTGAATGCCCCACACTCTTTGCCACCAAAATACTTTAGCATATGCTGTTCGCTGTCTGTGATGCTGTTCCCTCCCACTCTTCCCCTAACTCTTATTTGCCTGGAAGTCTCAATTTAAAAGTCACTCCCTCAGACAAGTCTTTCTGAGCTCCCACCATAAACTAGGTCTCAGAGCACCCTGAACTTATCTTTATCATAGTTGGTAATTATATATTTATTCTGTGTCTGACTCCTCACAATACTAAAAAGCGAGGAAGTTTTCTTCTTGCTCCCCACTATACACCCAGGTCCTAGAATAGTTCATGGCACCCAGCAGGGAGGGGATCAGAAAATATTTGCTGAATGAAGATACACGCTCAGCACTAACATGGTGTACAAAAGTAGAAATTATGTCCTCTTTATTCAAAGTGCTTCCAATCTAATATACACAAAACAAATGGAAGCAGAAAAAACAGAAGAAAATCACATGTAGATCAGATTATACGGAAAGTGCCATAGAGGTGCATAGGCAGCCCATGTATCTTTTTTTTTTTTTTGCAGTACGCGGGCCACTGTGGCCTCTCCCGCTGCGGAGCACAGGCTCCGGACGCACAGGCTCAGCGGCCATGGCTCACGGGCCCAGCCGCTCCGCGGCATGTGGGATCTTCCCGGACCGGGGCACGAACCCGTGTCCCCTGCCTCAGCAGGTGGACTCTCAACCACTGCGCCACCAGGGAAGCCCCTATGTATCTTATAAAACAGAAAACACCAAATAAAGAAAAGGTATTCTTTTAGGTCATTTCTATCTTCAGGGAAATCCCCATGGAGTCATTGGTAACCACAATTTTCTACAAAGGTAGAACCAAAAATAAAGAAAAACAAAAAGCAAAATAAAACCCACCTACCTGTCCATAAATAGAGACCAAAGGATCTCGGCTTACTAACCCAGGATGGCAACAAACGGATAGCCAACAGTGCCAGCAGCACTGAAGCTGTGCTGGTCGCCAGTGCAGGTCACAAATTTGCACCACCTGAGCAGTACAGAAATTAGAAGAAGAAACTAACGCCAAAATTGGTTCCACTTGGAGACATAGCATTGGAAAGCACCACACCCACACTTACAACAAGGAACAAGCTAGTCAAACAGCAAATTAACAATTTTTCATGAACTCATCAGAAAGCTGAGGTCACGGAGCCAATAATCAACCCAGAATCTGAGGAAAAACAGGCATCCACAGAAGAAACAGGACACAGGCCTTTGCCTGGCTCGGACAAACACCTCTGGACACCATATAAGCCATTAGGAAGAATTTAGCTAGAAATGTTTAACAAATTGCTGAAGGCCAACCGTAGGCTTGCTAAGGGCTGCAGTAATAGGAAAAGCTGGGTGAAGGTTATGTGGGAGCTTCCTGTACTATCTTAGCAACTCTTCTGTTAAGTCTAAAATTATTTAAAACAAAAACTGACGGGGGACTCATGAACACTACTGAGCGTGGACAGAGGCAAACAGAAAAAACATCTCATGGGAGGTCTCCCATCCCAGGCATGCATGGTACTCTCAAAAGAATATCCATGTAGATGACCTCACTCACCAAAACTATGAAAAAAAAAACAGGAATTCTAATGACTCAGCCCACAGAACCAACAACTAGAAGTTCTTCACCCCTGAAAAACTACAGATATATTTACTTTGCATTCCTAGAAATTATAATAGAGGTTCACATCACATTAATGGAAATAAATTCAGAAGAGAGGTATGGGATGCATGGAGCAATGGGATGCAAAAAACCAGAACACCCGTTGGTAAATTTAAGTAACAACTGACTATAAAAATAATGAGGATGGGGGCAAGGGGTATATGAGAACCCTCAATACTTTCAACTCAATTTTGCCATGAATCTAAAACGGCTCTAAAAAATAGTCTACTTTAAAAAAAATACATAAATGATAACTTTTTTGTACTGAAAAACAAAATGGAATTAAAATACTAGATAAAAATAGCACAGAAGATGGAAAAGCCTCTCACAGCAGACCATGGGAGGAATATTTAAACGAAGTTAAAGCATTCTAAAAATACTAATCTTGTTCACGAGGAAGACAGAAATATTGATTTACTATAGACTTTGTTAAAAAATATATGATTAAGTACTTCCGTTTAAAACTCAGGTTCAAGATGGCAACACACACACTGAATCTACGGATACAAATAGAACAACTTCCTCTGAAAAAACCCTAAAAACTGAGCAACTTCTATACATAGGGCCAAGGAGAAGGCCCACAGGCAGCACGTGGGAAGGGGTGGGACTCAGTCTCGGCATAAACGCCACCCCTACTCCTCCCCCCCGCGCCCCCCAGTCAGGAGGGAACTCAACAGCCAGAGTGTCTCCGAGGAGCAAAGGATCTGAACCCCACACCAGGCACCCCAACTTCCAAGACCTGCACCTGAGAGGCGAGCCCCCAAAACATCTAGCTTTGAAAACCAAGGAGCTCTTATGCCCAAGACCCACAAGGCTGTAGCGACATGAGAAACAGCTTTTCCGGGCCTGGCGCTGGGACTCACCTGCTCCAGGGCCCCGTGCGAAGCAGCAGCTGGGCGCCCAGACTTTGTGGTCGGGAGGCTCGTCTGCTTGTCCTGCAGCTTCGGCCTGAGGTCAGGCCTCTGATTTGACAGACATCTGGGGCCTTATGGGAGTGCTCTCTGCCTGGGAGACTGGCGGGCGCTGTCTCCGGACCCGTCCTCCGCCTAGCCCAGCCGGACACCAGCTTAGCGCCTCAGAACATCCACCGCCTCCCAGAAGGGAGCTCCTCCGCGCCTCCGCTGACCAGGGCGGTCTTTGCAGCGGTGGCCAAAAGATGCCCTGTGATCACCTGGCTCTGGGAGCAATTTCCCATTGGTCAGAAAAGAAGCCAGAGCTTAGAAAGGTACGAAGCCTGCCAGGTCTCAGAGTTCGTAATGGTGGACAGTGGTGGAAACTCGGGACGCCAGAGCTCAGGCTTCCCTAGGTAAACACTAGCTTTCTGCATTTGTCAGCTTGAGTGAAAGGCCCTGCCTGCTTTTTGCTCTGCAAACTTTCCCTCATCTCTCAAGTTGCACCCCTTCAAGAAGTGTTCCCTGGCCTCTCAGTCTGGGCTTCCACAGGATACAAGGCACACCTGAATCTTAGCCCTTTACCACACTGGATGTGTTACTTTACCTGATTCCCAATTAGACTGAAAGATTCCTGAGGGCAGAGGCTAATTCTTTTTTTTTTCTCTATCTGTTTTTAACTGATATATAGTTGATTTATAAGTTTCAGGTGTACAACATAGTAATTCACAATTTTTAAAGGTTGTAATCCATTTATAGTTACTGCAAAATATTGGCTATATTCCCTGTGCTGTATAATATACTCTGTAGCTTATTTATTTTATAAAGAGTAGTTTGTACCTCTTAATCCTCTACCCTATCTTATGCCTCCCCCCAACCCTCTCCCAACTGGTAACCACTAGTTTGTTCTCTGTGAGTCTTTTATTTTTTAGACTCCACACATAAGTGATATCATACAGTATTTATCTTTCTCTGTCCAACTTATTCCACTAAGCGAGATACCCTCCAAGTCCATCTATGTTGTTGCAAATGGCAGAATTTCTTTTCTATGGCTGAGTAATATTCCATTGTGTATATATACCACATCTTCTTTATCCAGTCATCAGTTGATGGACACTTAGGTTGCTACCACCATATCTTGGCTATCGTAAACAATGCCACTATGAATGTTGGGATGCATATATCATTTTGAATTAATGTTTTTGTTTTCTTCAGATATATAACCAGGAGTGGAATTGCTAGGTCATATGGCAGTTCTATTTTTAGATTTTTGAGAAACTGCCATACTGTTTTCCACAGTGGCTGCACCAATTTACATTCCCACCAAAAGTGTAGAAGAATTCCCGTTTCTCCACATCCTCACTAATATTTGTTATTTGTGGTCTTTTTGATGATAGCTATTCTGACAAGTGTGAGGTGATACCTCATTGTGATTTTGATTTGCATTTCTCTGATGATTAGTGATTTTGAGCATCTTTTCATGTGCCTGTTAGCCATCTGTATGTCTTCTTTAGAAAAATGTCTATTCAGTTCTTCTGCCCATTTTTTAATCAGGTTGGGTTTTTTTTTTTTTGATGTTGAGTTGTATGAACTCTTAGTATATTTTGGATATTAACCCCTTAACGGTCATATCATTTGCAAATATTTACTCCATGCAGTAGGTCGTCTTTTTGTTTGATGGTTTCCTTTGCTGTGCAAAAGCTTTTAAGTTTAAGTAGGCCCCATTTTTTTATTTTTGCTTTTGTTTCCTTTGCCTTAGTCAACAGATCCAAAAAAATATTGCTACAATTTATGCAGAGGCTAATTCTTAATAGACTTTTTATTCCCAGGTCCTGGCACAGCTTGTTTGTGAATGAAAAAGAATTAGACACTCCTTATGAATCAACAGAAGATAATTCTATTTCTTAATAAGGCTCCGCACCCAATTTGTGTGGGTTTTTTCCCCACACCAAGCAGTCCTCCAACACCAGCTGTGTGTCCTACAATTTAACTCAATCCTAACACTATCTACCTGGAGATAACATCAGATCCCACAAGTTAAGTGCTCAGTCCTACAAGAGTGCCCCCCCCCAACTTCAGACGCAAGTTCAGTTTGTCACTAGTGCTTCTGACAAACCAGCTGTAATTTGGATGTTCCAATAACCCCCTCTCTGGGTTCAATTAATTTGCTGGAGCAGCTCACAGAATTCAGAGAAATGTTTTACTTACCAGATTACTGATTTATTATAAAAGGGTGTAACTCGGGAACAACCAGATGGAAGAGATACATAGATAGGGCAAGGTATATGGAAAGGGCCTGGAGCATCCATGCTCTCGCCAAGCACATCACTCTCCCCAAGTCTCCCCATGTTCACCAACCCAAAAGCACTCCAAACTCCACTCTTTGGGGTTTTTATGGAGGCTTCATTACATCGGCATGATTGATTAAATCATTGACAACGGATGATTCAACTCAGTCTCCAGACCCTTTCTCCTCCCAGGAGGTTGAGGGGCAGGGCTGAAAGTTCCCACCCTCTGTTTACACAGTTGCCTCCACTGGCACCCAGCCCCCATTCTTAGGAGCTTTTCAAAAGCAACCTCATTGACATAACAAAAGACACCTTGATTGCTCTCTTCACAGAAAATTCCAAGGATTTTAGGAGCCCTGGGCCAGGAATGGGACAATGACCAAATATATATTTCTTATTATAAATCACATTATCACACAATAATTACCATTACCACAAGCAACATAAATTAAATGTTCTTAAATCTTCATGGTCAAATTTTTAAAGCTGTTTTGAATTGCAGATCATTTGTAAATGAATTTCTTTTCAATTAAGAGGGTATTGACATTTCCTGAGCACTCTGCAAATTCTAAGAATGTGTGCAGTCACCATGGTTTTTTACCTGACTACAGTATGGCTTAATATTGTTTTCAAAAATTTATCTGTATGTGTCCTAGTTGCATTCATTGTGCTAACAGAAATACCCTACATGAATTCTCTGTTTCCAAAGTTAATTTGGCAAACATCTGCTACAAGAAAATGGTCCAGATGGTTTTTGACATGTAGTGACAATAAATAAGTGGTCCTTTTCACATATTGCATGGTGTTTGCTGCAGTTTTCTATTAAAGGGATGTGGTTTTTAAAAGGGAAAAAAGACCACTTAATTTCATGGCCACCCAAGGCACATGGAAACATATGTGACTCGTGTGTCTAAATGCCAGACCACTCTTCATAGATTCAAATGGGGTCACATTGCCAGCAATATCTCATATGTTACTGACCCATGTCTCTTATAATTTAATATTACTTACCACATGCTTTACATGTATTAATCTTTTCAACAACCCTATATAGTAAGTATTATCTCTATTTCCAGACAGAGAAATAGTCCAAAATTATTAGTTAAGTGGTAGAGCATCTGACACCAAAGTCCATGTTCCTACTGTCCACACACTCTCCACACCAGTGGTTTCTCCACTACCAGGTTTCATGCCCAGTGGACAAGGCCTTCTCTGTGCAAACTTGCACGAGGGCACCTTGTCATGCCTCTGAAGCCCATTGTCAGTCCCCTCCCGTCAGACAGAGTGGCACATTTGTGCCCACCCTGCAAGCTCTCAGGCACAGAAGAACCATCCAGAAGTGCAGAGGATGCCTCTCACCCAATCCAGTGTCCCTCTTTTATATCCAAACAGCAGTTTACCATAGTATCTCTCAGAGCATCTTCTGAAACACTTTCATCTCTGCCTCAAATCCCTCTCTCCCTATGCCGGACCAGAGGACTAAATCTAAGACAGACACTGCAATTCCCCTTCCCAAGGAGCAAAGGTTTTTATCCAAAACCCAATAGCAACCTGATCACTGCACACTGAGCTGGGAGGCAGGGAGTGCTGAGTTATCATAGGAAATGTAACTAGACAGAAAATGCTGTATTCATCGAAACTCCTTCCATGAAGAATGTGACATGTGGTTGAGAGGAATACGTTAAAAAGTCACTTGAAGATGGTAAGATCCCACAAGGGTGTGTAAAGGTGGTAGTTAAATGCCTGGTAAGGAGGGGTGGGCGGGAGGGTCTGGTTAGCCTCTGAGTTTGACTTGTTGGGGGAGGTGAACAAGTTTGGGGCTAGAGGGGAAGTATTCTTGTCAAGGGCTAAGAGCTGAGGGGGATGGGTCTGCCTCTCCCACAAGGAGCGCTTAACCTTTCCCCAGCTGAACAGGAATTCGAAGAGGCACCATACTGAGAGCCTGAGAATGCCATACAAGCCTGCCCTATAGTTTCCAGCAGTAGGTATGGCCTGGGCTGCTGCTATGATTCCTACCTTCCATATAACTATTTCCAGAAATTTTTAACTTTCTTAAATTTAACTAATTTTTTACTTTCAATATTTATAGCACCTGCTTTAAATAGAGCCCTAGGCTATTGTTGTGAGAACACAAGAAAAACATTAGCATCTGGGAAGCTTTAAATGAAGGAACAAAACTATTACATACAAACACTTAAACAACATAAGTGCTTAACTTAAGTAACATTAAATAACTTAAATAATGCTAGTGAGCACTTAGTATATCTGACACTGTGCTGAGTGCTTTATATGCACTATCTCATTTAATGTGTGTTTGCGCACATGTGCGGGCACACACACACACACACACAATACCTTGAGGTAGGTACTAGTATTATCTCCATCTTACAGGTGAGAAACCTAAGACTAAGAGATATTAAATAATTTGCCCAAGGTCCTCCAGCTAACAAAGAGCAGAGCCACTAGAAGTCAGTATGTGAAGGAGATCCACCAAAAGGTGTGGGCAGAGCTCAATGGAAGGGATAAGAATAGAAGAGCTGTTGAAGAGGGTCAGAGAGTGAAAGAAAGCCAGGAAGACAAGACATGCAGTGGAAACAACCTGAGTAAGGGTGCAGATGTCAGAATAAAACTCCAGAATCCAAACTACGACCTGCAAGACAAATCCAGCCCACCGTCTGTTTTTGTGCAGCTTAGTTTTGCAAATTAAGAATGGCTTTTGCCTTTTTAAGTGGTGAGAGGAGAGGGAGGATCAAAACAAGAATAATATTTGTGGCCCAACAAATCATATGAAATTCAAATTTTAGTGTCCAAAAGTCTTATGATACACAGCGACGCCCATTCATTTATATATTGTCCATTGCCGCTTCAAGGTACAATGGTAGTGTTGAGTGGTTGCAACAGAGAATGTATCCCCCAAAAGCTGAAGACATTTATTTTATCACCCTTTGCAGAAAAAATTGGCTAACCCCTAGGCTAGAGCAGAGAGAGGTCCTTCTCAAATACCAGATAATGATGTTTTGCCAGTTTACAGGAGAATATAAAAAATAAGTATAATGAAGTGGATTTTTCATAAAGTTAAACTTACTGAATTTAAAGAAGAACCCTTTATCCTGAGATGACATCCTTCCTACTTTTTGTTGGAGTGAAGTGATGTCCTTTCTGCTATTCAATGATAATGAATGATGGTTTGGTTCTGTTTAATCTCTTTTTCTACCCTGGTTAATGGGGATAGAAGAAGCAATGTCTTCTCCTCTCTCTTGCTCTTCCTTAGCTTCTTCTTTTGGCATCTATCTACTCCACCCACCCACTCTCATTCTTCCCAGCTCCAACACTGTAGCTCTTCTGCAAAGTTAGTGACCTCAAAAAGAATTCACACTCCACAGAAATAGCAAAGGAGAGATATTACAGGTTATCTGCCATCTGTGTTTCAAGGTAGACGTCTAGTTCCATGTGATTAAGTCCCAAGCAGTTCCACTGCTTTACAAGCCAGTTTTTCTTCTCGGCAAAACCTTTATCTTATCATCAGAACATAGAGCTCAGTACCTCTTCCATGTCATAAGCACTCAATAAATGTCTGTGCTGAGTTTTTAGGAGTTGATTCTAAATGTACACATTATAGGCTACTTGAGTGATCTTGATGGAAATTTCTATCAAAGCAGACAGAAAGATTTCCTCCCAAAATCAAGCCAGAAATACATTCCTGCACAAAATGATCACTCTTAAGTACATCTAATTTAAAAAAAAATAAGTTGTAGCTTTTAAAAAACCTTTTTATTGGAGTATAATATACAAAGAAGTACACAGGTCACAAGAGTACAACTCAACAAGTTTTCACAAATTGAACACACCCTTGTAAACCAACATCCAGGACATTTCCAGCCCCTAGAATTCCTTTCTGCTCCATTCCAGTCACTGCCCCCAAAGAGCTGAAAAACTATCCTGACTGCTAACAGCATAGATCAGTTTTGCCTGTTTTTGTAATCTATGTATATAGGGTCATATAGCATATACTCTTTTGTGGCGGGCTTCTTTCACTCCATTGATGGGGCAGTTGTGGGTAGAGGTGAGGAAAGAAATGCTCTACCCCAACAGGAAGGAGTATTTTATCACTTACCATGTTTGAATGACAGCACATGGTGATAATAAAAAAGAAAAACTGATTTTTAGTCAGTTTTATTATTGTTTTTACATTCCCCACACACAACGCACATCGTTATTGCCTACACCTGGGGTGAACTGCATCCACCACCCAGTCGTGCCAGTACACTATCACTTACAAACATGGTAAGTAATGTGTCACTTACCATTATATTTAGCAAATTCGCCTGTGTGGTTGCACTAGATGTAGATCATTCATTTTCATTGCTGTATAAGATATCATTGAGGGACTATACCACAAATTTATTTATTTATCTATTTTTGATGGGCATTAGGTAATTTCTAGTTTGGGGCTACTATGAACAGTGCTGCTCTGAACATTTCTGTCTGTGTCTTTTGATGAACATATGGAGGTACAATAATTCTGTTGCATAAATACTGAGGAGATTTTCTGGGGTCATAGAGTATGCATGTGTTTACCTTTGATATGCTGCCAAAGAGTTTGCCAAATAGTTGTACCAACTTATACTCTCACCACCAATGTGTGAGCACTCCTGCTGTCCCACATCCCTGTCAACACTTGGTATTTCTGTCTTTTCATTTTGGCCTTTCTGGAAATTGTGTTGCATATACCCAAAATTATGAAATATTGGGAAATACCTGGAATATTGATTTCTTCAGAAGGAATCCTCAAGGGGAAAGAAAATATCAAATTCATTCAGGCATGAGAAAATGTAAAAGATCAGCACTAGATTATGTTAAGGGAATATGACCATCAGAAATAAGGAGACCTGTGTAAATAAGTGATGTTAATTTAACAAATATTTATGGAAGGCGTGCTGTTAGGGATTGAATTGAGTGCCCCCTCACCCCATCAAAATTCATGTATTGAAGCCCAAAACTACAATGTGATTATTTAGAGATAAGGCCTTTAAGAAAGCAATTAGGGTTAAATTAAGTCAGAATCCAGTAGGATTGGTGTCATTATAAGAAGACACACAAGAGCTCTCTCTCTCTACGCACACACAGAGGAAAGGCCATGTGAGGACACAGCAAGAAGGCAGCCAACCTCAAGCCAGGAAAAGAGGCTTCACCAAAAACCAACCTTGCTGGCACCTTGATCTTGGACTTCTAGTCTCCAAAACTATAAGAAAATTAATTTCTTTTGCTTAAGCCACCCAGTCTGTGGTATCCTGTTATGGCCGCCTGAGCAAACACATACTCTACATCAAGCACTATGCTAGGGGCTGGGATATCATGGTGACCAACATTAAGCTCCTAAATTCGAGAAGGTTGGGCTAGCCATGATGCTACTGGGACATGTGAGAGTATGAACTTTTGCAAAAGTGTGTCATGGACTTCTACTGTGGACAGAAGAGTAGATGGAGGACCCCCTCCTATAATTTGCATTTGCTTCCATCAGTGCTGTCTCTCCTTTTATTTCCTACCTATAGTTTTTGAAGCCTAGAGGCTTAATTCTAAGACACATTGATCTGTTCTTCCCCAGGTAGTCATTGTGTTTCATTGTTGCTATGATGCATATTTTTTCATATTTTATTATCACTGAACTGAGACATGGTTATTGTTGATGGAGTCTTACCAATTGATGTCAGTCTGGATTGAAGTCAAGTTTTTCTAGAGAGGATTTGAGTTTGCTTTTGCCAGTCATGTGGGTCCATACCAAACTGAGACCACTTTAAATTCTCCCCTTGAAGTTTTTTTTTTTAACATCTTTATTGGAGTATAATTGCTTTACAATGATTTGTTAGTTTCTGCTGTATAACAAATTTAATCAGTTATACATATACATATGTTCCCATATCCCCTCCCTTTTGCGTCTCCCTCCCACCCTCCCTATCCCACCCCTCTAGGTGGTCACAAAGCACCAAGCTGATCTCCCTGTGCTATGCAGCTGCTTCCCACTAGCTATCTACTGTACATTTGGTAATGTATATATGTCAGTGCTACTCTCTCACTTCATACCAGCTTACCCTTCCCCCTCCCCGTGTCCTCAAGTCCATTCTCTACATCTGCGTCTTTATTCCTGTCCTGCCCCTAAGTTCATTAGAACCATTTTTTTTTTAGATTCCATATATATGTGTTAGCATACGGTATTTGTTTTTCTGACTTACTTCGCTCTGTATGACAGACTCTAGGTCCATCCACCTCACTGCAAATAACTCAATTTCATTTCTTTTTATGGCTGAGTAATATTCCACTGTATATATGTGCCACATCTTCTTTATCCATTCATCTGTTGACGGACACTTAGGTTGCTTCCATGTCCTGGCTATTGTAAATAGTGCTGCAATGAACATTGTGGTACATGACTCTTTTTGAATTATGGGCCTTCATTGCTGCGCGCGGGCTTTCTCTAGTTGCAGCAAGGAGCAGCCACTCTTCGTTGCGTTGTGCAGGTTTCTCATTGCGGTGGTTTCTCTTTGTCGCGGAGCAGGGGATCTAGGCTCGCGGGCTTCGGTAGTTGTGGCAAGTGGGCTCAGTAGTTGTGGCTTGTGGGCTCTAGAGCTCAGGCTCAGTAGTTGTGGCACATAGGCTTAGTTGCTCCATGGCATGTGGGCTCTTCCCAGACCCGGGCTGGAACCCCTGTCCCCTGAATTAGCAGGTGGATCCTTAACCACTGCACCACCAGGGAAGTCCTCCTTGAACTTTTCTGACCCATATTGGTAAAGCAAATTTAGACCACAAACCAGAATGAGAATCTGTCTGCAGTTCCAATTTTCAGGGGAAATTTAGTTTTCCTCCTTCCACCCAGGGCCAGGTTTAGATATCTAAGGTTTCTGCCTAATCTCTGCTTAGAAGGTTTCTTTTCCGTGAGGATGCAGGCTTTTGGACTTTCTGACTTTTGCTGCTGGAGGTGACCCCTCCCCTTAGAGACTCTCCATCTTGGGTTTTTTTCTCTTTCTTTAGAGTACATAAAACAGTACCTTTCACAACAGAGGGGATCCAATAGTAATAAAACTCTGTCCTCTGATGCCTCCAGTGTTTTATTACATTGTGTGGTAGCTATCTGTTAACATACCTCCCCTACCACTAGTCTCTCAGCCTGTGAGGATGAAAATGAAACTGGAGAAACATCTGACTCAGGTCTGTACACCCAGATCCTAGCAATGTTCCTAGAACAAACTGGCAACTTAAAAGGTGCATTGAAGAAATGAACAAGTAAGATCTTGAACAAGAAAATGAATAACCCATAGATCAATCCTTTCCATCAATCTTTAGTGCAACTGAGACGATAGTGCTGAGATAGGCTTAAATCTATAGATATTAGAATTGGCATTTAAAAATACGTTTTGTAAAAATACTTCGTTGATACATTAAATATTCACAACATACTGCTAGGGAAAACGTAGGTCAAAACAGTAGATATTGTATATATCACTTTTAAATGATTTCTATATATAATAATATACCAAAATATTAATAGCTAATTGTAAATCATAGATTTCTAGATAACTTTTCCTTATTTCTGCTTTCACAGACTTTCTAAAGTTTCCTCAATGGCTATATAATAACACACATAGGCACATGATACATATTGGATTTTCTTTTAAATAAGTCTGAAGGTCTTCCTTGGTGGCGAAGTAGTTAAGAATCCACCTGTCAATGCAGGGGACACAGGTTAAAGCCCTGGTCCAGGAAGATCCCACATGCCACAGAGCAACTAAGCCCACAACTACTGAGCCTGAGTGCTAGAGCCCATGAGCCACAACTATTGAGCCCACATGCCACCACTACTAAAGCCTGCATGCCTAGAGCCTGTGCTCCGCAACAAGAGAAGCCACCACAATGAGAAGCCCTCACACCACAATAAAGAATAGTCTGCTTGCCTCAACTGGAGAAAGCCCGCACGCAGCAAGGAAGACTCAACGCAGCCAAAAATAAATAAATAAATAAATACATTTGTTTAAAAATAAATTTATTTTAAAAATAAATAAATAAAAATAAGTCTGAAAAAATGAGATAGGAATTTTGTGTTGTTTCCATCCTCTGAAAGGAAAATTGTTACTGTCCTTAATGAAATAGAACTTGGATCCCCCAATATTGGCAATGGAGAGAGACTCTTAAAATGGGAAGAGACAGCTAGACTGTGTTCTCAGCCAGTCAGTGTCAAATAAGAAGCAGCAAAAATGTGTCAGAATCTCCACACTGGTAAGTGTAATTTGAAAGTTTGTGTCATATTATAGTGTAATATTATATTGGGTGGGAGAAGGCAGTGTGGGAGAACACATGATTTGTTTTCATAAATAATAGAAACTACAGAAAAAGACTGACCACATATTCTTATCTGATGAAACTTGAATTTTGAAAGGTTAAGAAAGTCGACACGATTTTCCCAAGATTTACCTTCCCCTTGGAGATCTCTCAGTAATTACTGCAGGTACTACCATCATGTCCTGAGCCACTCCTTAAACACTGGAGCCCAAATATGGACACATATCACTTTCATGGGCATCAACAAGCTTGGACCACCAAAACAAAACTTCACTAATGACAAAAGGATAACAAAATGGAATTACTCATGGAGCTTAATTAAAGCTTTATTTTACATAAGCTTACATTACATTACATTACAGCTTACATTACATAAGCATTGCTGGGACTTCCCTGGTGGCGCAGTGGTTAAGAATCCACCTGCCAATGCAGGGGACACAGGTTTGAGCCCCGGCCTGGGAAGATCCCACATGCTGCAGACCAACAAAGCCTGTGCGCCACAACTACTGAAGCCCAAGCACCTAGAACCTGTGCTCCGCAACAAGAGAAGCCACCGCAGTGAGAGGCCTGCGCACCGCAACGAAGAGTAGCCCCTGCTCGCTGCAACTAGAGAAAGCCCACATGCAGCAACAAAGACCCAACACAGCCAAAAATAAATAAATAAAAATTTAAAAACAAAGCAAAACAAAATAAGCATTGCTTTCTATAAATCACAGATCCCATCTCATCCTGAGAGTAGGAGAGATGTTTTATTTAGAAGTATACACATGCCTCAAAATGTGCCCACAGACCAAAATTCCAGAGCCATGAAAAATATGCAAAGAAAGGTAGCCAAAAATTCTATAATCCAAATGTAAATGGGATCCAAAACAAATTAATATCTGAAAGAATCTGACAAAATTTGAAAATAAGTATATTTAGTAATTCACTGAGGAATACATTTCATCTTATGAGCAAGAATTTGTGAAGCAAAAACCAAAAAAAAAAAGGAAAAGCAAAATGAAAGAAAAGTTATATAAGAATCCATTTAAAATCTTAAATGCAGAAAAAAAATCTTAGAAGCAGAAATAGAGTCATTGAAATTAAAAATGCAGTAATCAGGAAAACTCTAGTCCAGACACACTAAACAAAAAAAATTAGTAAATTGGGGCTTCCCTGGTGGCACAGTGGTTGAGAGTCCGCCTGCCAGTGCAGGGGACACGGGTTCGTGCCCCAGTCCAGGACAATCCCACGTGCCGCGGAGTAGCTGGGCCCGTGAGCCATGGCCGCTGGGCCTGCGTGTCCGGAGCCTGTGCTCCGCAACGGGAGAGGCCACAACAGTGAGAGGCCCGCGTATCGCAAAAAAAAAAAAAAATTAGTAAATTGGAAGATACAGTGAAAAACTTATCCAAAACACAGCACAGAGAGACAAAGACATTAAAGTTATGAATTTTGGGGCTTCCCTGGTGGCGCAGTGGTTGAGAGTCTGCCTGCTAATGCAGGGGACGCGGGTTTGAGCCCTGGTCTGGGAAGATCCCACATGCCACGGAGCAACTGGACCCGTGAGCCACAACTACTGAGCCTGTGCATCTGGAGCCTGTGCTCCGCAACAGGAGAGGCCACAACACTGAGAGGCCTGCACACTGCGATGAAGAGTGGACCCCACTCGCCACAACTAGAGAAAGCCCTCACACAGAAACGAAGACCCAACACAGCCAAAGATAATAAATAAAATGTGACACCTAAAGTTATGAATTTTATGTAGTTAAGAAAAATGAGAGGTAAACTGAAGGACTTTGACATATGTAAGATAGGAGCTTCACTAGGAAAAATTGGAGGTTATTTAAGAGAAGCAATATTTAACCAGGTAATAGGTGAAATTTTTCCAAAATTGAAGAAAGATATCAGTCATCAAAGTAAAACTTTAATCCAGATACCAAGCAGGATAAACAAAGATAAACCTATACCAAGACATATTACAATTTAACTAGAAACATCAAGGATAAAGAGAAAAATATTAAAAGCCTCTAAAATTTTCCATAAGGGAATGACAACTAGCCTCATTTTTTATCAGCAATACATATTGCTCTAGAAATCTGTATCTGGGTAAAATATCATACAAGAGTAAGGGCAAGGGCTTCCCTGGTGGCGCAGTGGTTAAGACTCCGCCTGCCAGTGCAGGGGACACGGGTTTGAGCCCTGCTCGGGGAAGATCCCACATGCCGCGGAGCAACTAAGCCCGTGCACCACAACTACTGAGCCTGTGCTCTAGAGCCTGTGATCCGCAACAAACAGAAGCCACTGCCAAGAGAAGCCCGAGCATGGCAACGAAGAGTAGCCACCGCTCACCGCAACTAAAAGAAAGCCTGCGCACAGCAATGAGGACCCAACACAGCCAAAAATAAAATAAGTAAATAAATTAATTTATATTAAAAAAAAAAGAGTAAGGGCAAAAAAAAACTTTCAGAAAAATGCTAAGAGTTTAATAGCCACAGGATCTCATGAAAACAATAATTAAAGAGTAAATTTTAGTAAGAATAAAACTGAAGAGGAATGAAAGTATAGAATTAAGAAAAAGCAATAAGCAGAAAAATTACAAAATGACACATGAATATGACAATAATATCTCATTTGTGTGTTAAAAAAAGGAACAAATAACACACTTGCAACAATAACAAGATGGCTAAATTTTTAATATGTGGCTAAAATGTGTTAAGATCCATGTTATATTCAGGAAGGGGACAGAAATAGTGAACAACTTTATACCTGGTTAGAGAAGGAGACAATTAAATATGTATGCTTTTAAATTAATTATTAGGGGCTCCCCTGGTGGTGCAGTGGTTGAGAGTCCGCCTGCCAATGCAGGGGACACGAGTTCATGCCCCGGTCCGGGAAGATCCCACATGCCGCGGAGCGGCTGGGCCCGTAAGCCATGGCTGCTGAGCCTGCAAGTCCGGAGCCTGTGCTCCGCAACAGGAGAGGCCACAGCAGTGAGAGGCCCGAGTACCGCAAATAAATAAATAAATAATTAATTAATTAATTATTAGTACTAAAATTAGAAAAAAGTCCATAGTTAATAAAACAACAAAGAGGGGAAAAAGGAATATAAAAAGCTTTATTAATTCAATGTAATAATGATAGTAGCAAACACATATAGTTCTTACTATGTGTCAGACATTGTAATTGAGTAAAGGAGGGGAAAAAAAGCAATAAAAGGGATACTATACAGAAAACACAAAATAATATGCTAGATATGATTCTAAATTTATCCATAATCAAATTATAATAATAATTGTAATTATGAGTAATATATTATCCTATTTTTACAAATAGAAAAAATATATTCTTATATGCTACTTATAAGAGACACATTTTAAACAAAACGAGGGACTTCCCCAGTGGTCCAGTGGTAAAGAATCCACCTTCAGGGGAAGAGGGTTCCATCCCTGGTTGGGGAACTACAATCCCACATGCCACAGGGCAACTAAGCCCATGCGCCTCAACTAGAGAGCCCATGTGCCACAAACTACAAAGCCCACGCGCTCTGGAGCCTGCATGCCACAACTAGAGAGAGAAAACCTGCACGCCACAACTAGAGAGAGAAAACCTGCATGCCACAACTAGAGAGAAGCCCGAGCCCCGCAACTAGAAAGAAGTCCACGTGCGGCAACGAAGATACCTCAGGCCACAACTAAGACCCGACGCAGCCAAAAATAAAGTAAAATAAAAACAAAACCCCACTAAAAAGTTGAAAATGAAAGCCTGTAAAAATGTATAATGTGCAAATACTAATCAAAAGAGAGCTAGTATAGGGACTTCCGTGGTGGTCCAGTGGTTAAGACTCCATGCTCCCAATATAGGGCGCCCGAGTTCGATACCCAATCAGGGAACTAGATCCCCACAAGACACAACTAAAAGGTCCCTGCATGTGGCAACGGAAATCCTGCATGCCGCAACTAAGACCCGGTGCAGCCAAGCAAATAAATAAATATTTTTTTAAAAAACCAAACAAACAAAAAAAACAACTAATACTAAACTTTCTTTGGGTTATTTGTATGGAAATATGTTAATATAAATGTTTCCAACATTACATGAAATTTCTAAAAATCTTATATGTTCTGGTATAATGTTATAAGTCATAATTCTAGTTATTACTTTAAAATGTATATCTCAGAAATAACTAAATTTCCTTATCAATTGCTTTATTATGAACTTTCATCAAATCTTTAACCGTGGTCATTTTTAAGTCTTTTGTCATTTACAGATAGTTCTGGGTGTACTCTGATGCTTTTGCAAAAATGTTCCTATAAAAGGGTTTCATCTTCAAGGAATTCATGGAAAAGACTCTGACAAGTACAGGTTTCTGGTAACTGACTATACTGCTGAACTGAATGAATAAGCATTTCAGAACTCTAATGGAAAACTGATGAATTCATAAAAGTGCTAACAAAAGATCAAGATGAAAAAAAAATTAATTACATGGGACTGAGTGAACTGATGAGGATGATTATAATTTTTGTGACTTTGTTTGAATAAAAAAAAAAATCCCACCAGGACTCAGAGGCAAAAAATATACAAATCAATTTTCACTGCAAAGTAAAGGAGCTGTTACAGTGGAGGATTCCTGGACTGAATGTCAATATTATGACATAGTGTGAGTGTGTTTCGTGTTTGGTAATTGCAATCACTGTTGCTTATGTTGCGGTCATCCATTTACAATGCTTGGTGTCAGTTTATTTATCTCTTGTAAAAATAAAATACAGTGTGTGGGTGTGAAAAAAAAAGGTTACTAGGCTTTTAGTCATTTTTAAATTGACTCATTTTACAAAAAGATGTCTGTCTCTCAGATACACCATCAGGGTTACAGGGACAGAGCTTTTTTTGGTCTTTTTCTTTTAACTGTATAGTTCATCAATTATCTGAAGTGTGTTAAATGGTGCCTGGAACACTGAAGGTGCTCAATAAATGATAAATGAATGTATGAATAAATGAATATACTTACAATATGTCTTACTGATTGGTGAAGCAAACAACAAAATGTGTTTATGATTCTAGACTGTATGCAGGTTGGATTGTACTGTGCACGGGAAGAGTCTCTTTACACTCATTTTCTTTTAATAGCAAGCATTCATCACCAATTCAATCTACACATAATAAAGTTCTGTAGTAGTCGGCAATACAGTAAAATATTTATTATAATACAAAAAAAGAAAACTTCTAGAACAAAATTAATATCAAATGGATTTTAAGCAAATATATTAATAGGAATTATGAAGGAAATGCACAGACTTAGAGGGAAAACCCTTTAAAAAAGCACAATAGGGCTTCCCTGGTGGCGCAGTGGTTGAGAGTCCGCCTGCCGATGCAGGGGACACGGGTTCGTGCCCCGGTCTGGGAAGATCCCACATGCCGCGGAGCAGCTGGGCCCGTGAGCCATGGCTGTTGAGCCTGTGCGTCCGGAGCCTGTGCTCCGCAACGGGAGAGGCCACAACAGTGAGAGGCCCATGTAACGCAAAAAAAAAAAAAAAAAAAAAAAAAAAAAGCACAATAATCATAAATGTGTATATAGCCTTTAAATATTTAAAAGGAGAAATTTACAGTTTCACAGTTGATTCGGGATTTTACCTCAAGCAGACAAATAAATGAGAAAAGATATAGACTATTTTAGCAACAAATACATATATATACTGAGACTGAGTGTTCCCTCAAGGACAAAGGGGGTACTAAATATCATGGTATTTTATCCCCTAACAGCCCTGGAGATTACATCATTAATGTAGCTCAACCCTTACAAAAAAGTGATGAGCTTGGAATTGCATATACATCCCTAATGTCTGAACTCTATGTTTATAATTTCCAGTTATGCCATAGATCCTGGGGGTTTCGAGTTAACATAAGGGCTTCCTCACATGGTATAGGGTTTTTCCAGCTTAAGGGCTTTCTGAGTGGCCTTATGATGACCTATCCCAAACGACATAAAAGAAGACCAGAAAAAAGAACATAGGGAAAATGCTCAATCACACTAACAATCATGAAAGTGCATATATAATTTACAAGATAACTAGCAAAAATTACTTAATCCATAAATACCAAATGTTGCTTAGGATTTGGATTTGCTGATGGTAGTAGAAAATGACATGAGTGAGAAATCTGGCAGCATCTAGTAAAGATCTACATGATGCATATCCTTCAAGCTGGCAATACCTATATAGTTCTTTTAGGTATATATACTATAGTACATAAGGAAGCTAGTATAATGATGATGATTGCAGCAATAGCAAAAGAAATCACTTAAATGTCCAATAGAGGAAATTTTAAAATAAAGTATATTATATTCAAACATGAAATATTATAAAGTGGCTAAAAGGAAAATTAGAATTTCATGTATCAACATGGATAAATCTCAGAAACACAATGAGCAATGTAAGTTACAGAACGATATGTATGCTAAAATACCACTTCTATAAAGCTTGAAAAAATACTCTATATTCTTTATGGATACATACATATATGGCAATAGTATTGCTATGATTTGAAAGTCTATGTCCCTCTAAAATTCATATGTTGAAATCTTAATGCTCAATGCAATGATGTTAGGAGGTGGGGCCTTTGGGCGGTGATTAGGTCATGAGGGTGGAGCCCTCATGAATTAGCCTAATGCCTTTATAAGGGGACAAGAGAGCTCCTTTGTCCCCTTCCACTATGTGAGGATAACGAGAACTCTGCAACCCTGAAGAGGGCCCTCACTTGACCATGCTGGCACTTTGATCTCAGTCTACCAGCCTCCAGAACTGTGGGTAACAAATTTCTGTTGTTAAAAAGTCACCCAACACACCATTGTAAAGCAATTATACTCCAATAAAGATGTAAAAAAATAAAACGAAGAGGAATACCTAAAAAAAAAAAGTCACCCAGGGCTTCCCTGGTGGCGCAGTGGTTGAGAGTCCGCCTGCCGATGCAGGGGACACAGGTTCGTGCCCCGGTCCGGGAAGATCCCACATGCCGCGGAGCGGCTGGGCCCGTGAGCCATGGCCGCTGAGCCTGTGCGTCCAGAGCCTGTGCTCCGCAACAGGAGAGGCCACGACAGTGAGAGGCCCGCGTACCACAAAAAAAAAAAAAGTCACCCAGTCTGTGGCATTTTGTTATAGCAACCTGAGTGAGCCAAGACAAGCATTAAACACTCACGGCGTTAAAAAACACAAAATTGAGGACGATGATTACCCTCTAGGTAGGCAAGGAGGGGACTGGAATTGAGGACAAGTACACGGGGAACTTCAACTAAATCCATAAATTTCTACATTTTTTAACCTGAGTGAAATTTAATAGGATGTTAAAAGGGGTTTTCTTAATATCTTTGAAATTCAGCTAAGGCCCTAAAGCCAAAGAAACTTACTAGACACATCCTACAGAATTTTAAAACAAATGACCTTCAAATATCTTAATCCCCATCTGTCATCTCCAGTCATTTTTAAAGGCTATACATTCACTGATGCTTTGAATAGGGCACTTTGAAGGGGATCTTTAGGAGGAGAAAGACTTTGGCTCCACTACACCCCACTGTGGTGGGATGTTCACCCCCGCCCCCCATTGCCAAGCCAAGTGAGGGGCCCCAAGCAAATCAGTTATAGAGACTAGAAGTACCTACAAGAGAGGAGACTGGTGTCTATTTCCCGACTGGATGTTTACAGAGCCCTGACATGGCAGGCCCTGGTACTGCTTCAAGACCAGCGAGAGCAAGAGTTCTCAGGAGAGCCAATGAGCATCAGCAGACATTTGTTGGCATCTGTGCCTGGGCTCTTATGCCCATCTGGAGAATTGCAAAGGCAGGAGACTGGCTGGGGCAACACACAGTTACAGAGTGGGGAGAGAGGGCTGATTAGATGGGCAAACTTTTTGCAGGAAAAGGATGCATGTTTTCCCATTGACCAAAAGGCCCTGCAAGGAGTAGCTAGGCATGAGTCATCTTGTAGAAACTCTGCAGCCCAGGAACACAGCTTCCTGAGGCAAGGGGTCCCCAGCAGGAAGAGGCTTTAGCCCCAAAGATGTGGGGCAGAGGCTGAGAGTGAATTTCAAGAAGCCAACTGAAGAATATCTGGAACAGTATGAAGTTCTCCAAGCAAACTACACCCACACCTGAATGCTTAGATTAATGGAGGCGATGAGGTCCAGCCAGCAGTAAGCAAGAGAGGGCTATACACAACACCAGCTAAGTACAAAGATTGTTTTGCTCCTCTTTAATCTGTATGCTGGACCCCACGCTAGAGCAATCAGAAAGCAGGAGAGAGGTGAGATCCAGTAAGAAAAATCACTCAAAGGAGAGCCATGATCTCCTACCTCACAGAGGCAGCAGTAAGAAGAGTTAAAAAATATTCAATTTGAGGGCTTCCCTTCCCTGGTGGCGCAGTGGTTGAGAGTCCGCCTGCCGATGCAGGAGACACGGGTTCGTGCCCCGGTCTGGGAGGATCCCACGTGTCGCGGAGCGGCTGGGCCCGTGAGCCATGGCCGCTGAGCCTGCGCATCCGGAGCCTGTGCTCCGCAATGGGAGAAGCCACAACAGTGAGAGGCCAGTGTATCGCAAAAAAAAAAATATATATATATATATATATTCCATTTGAGCTGCACAGGACACCAGACTTAGCTTTTGCATGTCCAAAAACGGGACCCCTCTTACAGCTAAATGTTAGCGAAGGGCTATGGGATCTATCAGAAATGTCAGTCACGGCAAGAAAGGGAGATTTAGCAGAGTGTCATTGAAAGCCATTGTGAGAGAAAAAGTTTGTTTCTCATTTCTGTCTCCCAGAGTTTAGCCCTGGCCTGAATTCATTCCATGAGGCAGTTATACAAACAGGGCAAAATGTTACTGTTTATTAAAGCTTGATGATAGTTTGGTCTGTAGCAGCCTTCAAGATGGCCCCAGTCATCAACGGTGACTGCCTCCCACTATTCATACCCTTTCATAGTCCCCTGCCACAGGGTACCAAGGCTGGTTTGTGTGACCAATAACATCTGGTAGAAGTTAAGTTACTTCTGAGATTAGGTTCTAAAAAAAGACCGTGGCTTCCCTCCCTCTTCCTCCCTCCCACCCTCCCTCCCATCTCCCCCTCCCCCAGCCCTTGCTCTGGGAGAAGCAAGTCCTACGAAGAGTTCTACTTGTAGAAGAACTGAGCCTCTGGCCAACAGCCAGCCGGAAACTGAAACCTGCCAACAGCATGAGTGAGCTGGGAAGCAGATTTTCCAGCCCCAGCTGGGCTTGAGATTTCTGCAACCCCAGACTAGTTTGTCTACACTTCCTAAGAGACCCTGAACCACCCAGGTAAGCCACTCCCTGACTCCTGATCCGCATAAACTCTGTGAGATAACAGATGTTTGCTGTTTAAGCTACTACATTTTGAGGCAGCTTGTTATACAGCAATAGATAATTAATACAGTGGGTTCATAAAGTTTTCTTCCTTATGTTCTTCTGAATGTCTAAAACATTTCTTAACAATTTAAATATATACCATGAAGATTTTTCCCATGTTTAGCATCTTGAAGCTAAAGTAAAGGAATCTTTTAGGGCTGAGCACATTCAAAGTATTTAGACACTGTCTCTAACTTGGATGAAAATTCTTATGGTCCCCCAAGAGCATTCTCATAAAAGAAACCATGCTTTGGGAGTGAGAAATGTCATGAAATGAGTTACTCTGAAAGCAAACTATTAAAAATAGTCTACAGAATCAATAGTCGATGGTAAAGGAACCAAACGTGCCACCTGGGAGTGCAGGTTAATATTTACACATATATAGAAGGAAGGTGCCAAAGGAAGAGGGACAAAAAAAGCAACATTACTGCAATGCTCCTTACTGACACTAGATGGCAATAAAGTTTTATCGTGCAATTATATTTCAATTACACTGTTTAACCAGGGTAAAAATACTTTTATGTGTGTAACTCAAAAAAACAAGGAAATTATTTCTTAATTATTACTCAGTTAATACTATTTTTGAATTATTATTTCCAAATGGGAATTAAAAGAGTTACTTGTATTGATTTCTGACCTAAATCTATTTTTGAAAGCAGTTTAAATGTATTTATTATTCACTTTATAAAAATAATAGCTTAATAATATTAATAATGGTACTATTAGCATTCATTCAGCTCTTCTTCAGCATACCTGAAATTTGGGGTAATTTAGGCAGAATTTATGCAAAACTGAATCATAATTTACTTTTGAAAGATTGGTGCTTATAAATCAAACTAGGAAAGTTCTCCAATAATTAACACAATAACACATTTCTCATTCTTTTCCTTCACATTATTACCTACTTTAAGAGACTGTGTAGCATAATAATTAAAAGCACAGACCCTGGAACCAGATTGTGTAGGTTTAAATTCTAGCTCTACTTTGGATTGTATATCTCAGTATCTACCTTATAAATGAGTAACAAATGAATTAGTATACATAAAGCACTAGGAATAATACTTGACACTTAGAAATGCTATTTAAATATTAACTACTTTTATTATTCCACATAAGCTCCCTGTACCTGAGGTACAAAGTGCTATGGAAAGATAGTAAAAACTGAAGCATGAAATCTAGGTCAATTTCTCAATGCTACACAATTGACAGAATCAAAGTCCACAGATAAACTAGACCAACATTTGGAATTGCACTTTACTATTGACATAGAAGGTACGTTTCCAAAGAAAAGGAATAAACTAGGACTTAAAACATAAACCTTCTAAATCCTGAGCCAATGAACTTCCCACTGCACCATGACAAATAATTCTTATTTATGGACTGAAGAAATGACAGATGAAATTTTGAAATATTAACAGACACTTTCATCCACCTATATTATTATAGTTATAACCATCCTCCACCTCATGAGATGTTCTGCTTTAATTGCCACAGAAGAATCCAGAAAACAGAATATTTAAAAAACTTAGGCCAGGCATTAAGGCAAAAAGATTTAGAAGTGGACTTCCCTGGTGGCTCAGTGGTTAAGAATCCACCTGCCAATGCAGGGGACACGGGTTCAAGCCCTGGTCCGGGAAGATCCCACATGCCGCGGAGCAACTAAGCCCATGCACCTCAACTACTGAGTCTGCACTCTAGAGCCCACGTGCCACAACTACTAAAGGCTGCGTGCCACAACTACTGAAGCCCACACACCTAGAGCCGTGCTGCACAACAAGAGAAGCCACCGCAATGAGAAGCCCGCACACCACAACGAAGAGTAGCCCCCACTCACCGCAACTAGAGAAAGCCCGCATGCAGCAACAACAAAAAAAAGACCCAATGCAGCCAAAAATAAAAAATTAAAAGATTTAGAAGGAAACCTGACATGTTAAGACAAAGCTTCCTGTGCTGTCAATACTCAAAAAGATTTGTCTGATGAGGAAGAATAGGGAGATTTGAAAGAAAAGCCAAGACACTAGTGTGCCCCTGAGAAGGGACCCTGAGTCTGATCCTACTCCCATCCTAATCTGAGCCCTCTGTTTGAGGTCAGAGGGAGGAATAATAAAATGCCTAGCTTTGTTTAAGGATTCTAGAGCAGAAGATTCTGCCCCCTCTCCATATGAAACCTGAGGGCTGTAGGACTCTAAATTCCTGTGTCCAGCATGTATAGGCGTAATGGAAAATCTGTATGCTATGTCCTGGCAGATGGTCCCATGAGAGTCCCACATAGTTCCCAAAGCCACAGAGTGGTGTGGTGGCAGTAGAATGATGGCAGAAATATAAGACAAGCACAGAAGCAGAGTTTCTCATAGTGCAGCTGGTAAGGAAGCATTAGAATGTTAGCAACACACAGAGAGCTACAAGAGCCAGTCATAGAGAAGCAGTAGACTGAAAGAGGCTTGGCCATCAGAAACAAGGAGGACACAGCAGGAACTACCTTGGAAAATGGGTGTATATTCTGGAAAGTGGGTGTGTGGTTCAGCTGTTTTCACAGAGACTAAAATAACAGAGCCTTAAACAAGACGGAACACTCATTTCTGTCACATAAAAGTTCAAGGTAGTAGTAGTCTAGGGGGCTAGAGCTGGTCTGTGCTACCAGGTCATCAAAGAACCCAGGTTCCTTCTATCTTGTTGCTCTGCAACCCACCAGAATATTGCCCTTCTGCCATCACAGAAACAAAGCTGGCTCGCTATCATCATATCTTCATTCCATCCTGGGAGAAAGAGTAAAGGGGATGTGGAAAGCTGAGGGCCAGCAGATGCCATTTAAGGGCATGACCATACCTAGCTTTAGGAGAGCCTGGGAAATGCAGTCACTGCATGGGTAGCCATACCCAGATAAAAGTAAGGTGGTTCTTTGACTAAAGAAACAGAAAATGTATATCTGTGAATAAGTGGTGATCTCTGTCATGCTTAGTAGCTCTTGAAAGTTGGTGGGGGGTTCGGGGGGGCGGATATATTCAGAGGGCAAGATTATACACTTTCCAATGCCTTGATGCTACATAATCCCCTTGAATCTTAGAAGCAACCCTGGGCAGGTAAGGGAGGCCTGAAATTTAACAAAATTAAGTTTCTCCCACTCACTGAAATGGAGACATAAAATAGAAATTAAATTCAGCTATTGAAAAAAAATGAAGAAAGTTACATTTTTATACACTTTAATTTGTGGACTGACATAACAGCTACTCTTAATTCATATTACTTGAATATGCCTGGAAAACATAAAGCTATAGTTCTTTATACAACCTTGACAAATTTTGATTTTGCAGTTATTGTGATATAGTAACAATAACAATGAAAACATTGTTATATGTTTTTAAATCTTCACTATTCAAAATAATTCTACCAAATTTATTTATTCATTTTATCTCCAAATTCCTACGCAGTTTATTCCTAAACTCCTTTCCACAGCTGGCTAAAACAGGTGTGGGCACGTAATCAAAAGCAGTCGTTTGTAGACTGGCCAGTGCATTTTAGATGGCTTTAAACAAAGGCTCTGCCCACATAGAGAATGATGATAAACAAGCCAGTCAGTTTGTCCCTTTTGGGCATCCAACCCAGAAATAGATTGGAGAGAGTATGATAGAGCTATTTAGAGAAGCAAAGAAGTCACAGAATCAGGCTGTGAGCCAGCAGCAAAGGTCTGAAGGCACCATCAGTTAAATAGATGTGTGATGTGAAATAGAAATCACCATCAGTACTTGGGCTGCAGACTCACAAAATAATTGATGTGCTCCCCTACATTTTCTACCCTTTCTTGCAGTTAGGTTGGAGCCATGTGTCTAGTTCTGGACAGTGAAAGTTGAGCAGAAGTGTCAGGAATCACCTCTAGGTCAAGAAGGAATTGTGAGACCCAGGAGGGATCCCTCCAGCTTTTCCATCCCTTGTACAATGACTTTGGAAGCCACATGTTAATATGGCAGCACCACAGGATGGTGGGCCTGGGGCCTCTGTGTGGAAGGAAATCCCTACTGACTACATCACTTTGTGTGTACAAGAAAGACATTTCTGTTGTGTAAAGCCCCTGAGACTTGAGAGTTGGTCTATTGTGGCAGCTAGTGGTTAGTTATCCAGACTAGCACAGCAACCAAATGTTACAGTGCTTCCCATACTATAATTATTGTAGTGACAATAATTACACAGTTGCAACTTGTTGTTAAAAAGAACCAGTAAGTCTGGAACAGTTGTTTACAGCTGGTGTTTGTCCTGACCGTGGCAGAGTCCATTCTGATCATACCCATGCCATCTCATTTGGTAAATATTTCACATATTGCCCTGCTTATAGAGAAATCCTATTTACTTATGTCCTTCAATTTATACTAAAAGTGAAAGCTTAAAAGTGTAAAATGTATTTGTAAATTATGTCAGAAGTTATAAGATAATGGATCAAATCCAAAAGACCTATTATATACATTAGACAAAAAGATAAAAAAGCTTAAATACAAGGGAAGAAAATGAGACAAACTCTAAAAGAAATGAGAAATAATGAAGTCTTTAAGTTATAGGTTACTAAGACCAAGGGAAAAAAACTGAAAAGAGAATTATTATCTATCCATGAAAAAGGAAATATCTTTATATTTAGGTACCACTTCAGTTATTTTACTTGGTAAAGTTATGGCATTTCAAGAAAAGAAATAATTTTATCTTGTTTCCCAATAAATTACCTGTCTGAATGATACTTGCATATCAGTTGAATAAATTTAGAACAATTGAATGTATTTCATATACATCCCTGAAATTAAAATTTGCATTTCTTATACAGTTAAAATAGCAAAAGATGTAATCTAGCCACTTAAGTGAATGTTCTAAAGGATTAAATCCCATTTTCATTTGATTCTCTCTCTCTGAAGATAAAAAGACTATGCATAATAGTTTATTTAGTATTAAGAGAACTAAACTTCTCTCATTTACTTGTCTTTGCAGACTTATTACAATTATTATAGTTTTATAGATCACATATGTATCCAAATGACAGAAAAATTGACTAAAATGCATATTACCTTATATTATACCAACCTTAACATATTCAATTATATATTAAAATATGTTCATTTAATATGCTAATAATAACATAAAAGTCTGCCATTACAAAAAAAAAGTCTGCCATTATTACAGAATGCAAAATACAATTCTGAAGTTTAAACATATACTCCATCATAGCATGATTTCCCCAAAGTCTAATAGCATGAAATCAATTTTTTTTTTAACATGGAGGTAGATAGTAGAAATTATTTTTAACCACTAAAAAAACAGAATAATTAGCTCCCAGGCCAAGAACTGCTTGGGAGCCTGAATATGGATAAAGTTGTCTTCCTGAAACTTACCCTCCAGTGGAACTTTACTATATTGAAAAATATGATTGAACAACCTATTAAGGTTCTACCATTCAGATCTATAGTACTTTTCTGCAGCTTACAACACACTTTTAAACACAAAGCCTCTCTGGACAGTTCTGTGAGATAGCGCAGAAATTCTTATCTTAAGGTCCATGAACATGGCAAACTGACCCTCTTCAAGTTGAATTTACTCCACAGTCCTATTTGTCTATTTTGTGAGACCCACAAGATTTTTTTTTTAATTAGTTACCAATATTTAAAAGTTTAGAACTTTCACATTAAAATAAAGAATTGGCTGCCCCAGTGGCTCACATTCCCAAGTGGCAATAATTGGTTTGAGGTGAGTCCCTTTTTTGAGGACTCTTTCTCTCCAATTCATGACAATCCCCACCACTCTCTATTACTCCCCCAAACTGAGAATACAGGGTCAGTTGCCATTTATCAAGTTCTGCTGGGTCTCCTTTTATAACATGGACTTTCTGGTCCCTCGGTCTGAGGGAAAAGGAGCCTGGTCACCTCAGTCACCCAAGGACCAGTGAGGATGGATTACTTATTGTTAAGGCTTGGGACCTTTGTTGGAAATCCATGCAGCGGAATTTGGAAATAATTTAGAAGGTTAAATATGAAAAAGATCTTTCCATATCATCTCCAACTCTTCATTGTACAGAAGAGGAAACTGAGATTCCAGAAGGCTAAGTGACTTCTACCGTGTCATACAGTGAGCTTGCAGAAAAGCCCAGCCCAGAGCCCAGATCTCTTAACTCCAGGCTCCTTCCACTGGGAAAGGAAAGGAGAGGAGAGGGGAGGAGAGGAGAGGAGAGGGGAGGAGAGGGGAGGGGAGGGGAGGGGAGGGGAGAAAAAGAAGCAGGAAAAAGAAACAACTACTGTACAGAGGAAGGAGAGTAGGGACAAGATCTCCCTTCCCCCTCCCCCAGGCTGTGGCAATCAGCCAACTGCAGCTTGCTGCATATTTAATTTAAACCTTAGTCTGCCCTGGCAAGGACAAAGTACAATCTGTTTTATGTAAAAAGTCTTCCCTGAGGAAAGCCTGGGCCTCCAGCTGCGAAACTGATTGATGTTCTTCAAGCCCCCAGGAACCTCTGCTGGGGTGCAAGGCTGTGGTTTCCAAAAGAAGAGTTTGTAAAAGGGAAGCACTGAAAACAAAATTTTTTTCGCTTTATTGTGTTTCTCGCAATCTGGGAGAATTAGACTGAAACAGGGTGGGGAACATAAAAATAAAGACTCTGTTTTAAAAGCAGATTTCAGAGTTCCACATGGGAGGGAAGGAGCTAGGGATGGCAGTGGGCTGAGGGGGAGAAAGCAGCTTATTTGCATAGCAAGCACTCTGCTTTTACCTAGACTGCCCATTCTAATCACTAAAGATACCAAAATGTTGTAGAGACAATTTAGACACACTTGGCAGAAGACTGAAAGCATGGATGTTTTTATTTGGAGTGTTTGTGAAACGTTCTAACAGAGATTAAAATCCATCTTATTTTGAAAATGTTGTGGTATTCCCGATTCTCCCTTTAGGAGACCCTGATCTTAAGTGACACTTCTTGTGAAACCAAGGTCAGTTATGAAATACAGTTTTTAAGTTGCCTTCTGAGTGTTGCTGGATTGGTCACATCATGTGAATCTCCTGCCGGGTTTTTGTTCCATCCCTTGTGATGTCTACACTCACTTGGGGCCCAATGCACAGGGGGCAACACTGAAGTGTACCCCCGAGTCCCAGAGCTGACCAAGGTTAACTCCGGAGGCCTGCCCTTCCGTCTGGCCCCTAGGACCAACCGGGGCCGACTATGTGTCAGGCTGGGAGAAGGGCATGGATCGGGGTACACAGGTCTGCCTTCACCTTCTGGCTCAGGGGGCGGAACTTCAGCTTAGAGCCAGAACAAAGCCACAGCCAGGTCAGAGCTAAGGAGCTTGGGCCCGTCTTGGGATGGAGCCAGGACCCAGAAACCATTGCCATGAGCCACCAGCTGGCTCTGGTCCTAGGAACATGTGCAGCTGCCGCGCAGGCCAGATTGGGCCTGTAGACTGTCGCTGTGCCAACAGCTCCATTAGGCCTCCCAGTCTCTGCTCCCGGCAGGCTCACACCCAATGGCCTGTGTACTTTGGCATCAGCCTACCTTTAGGTGTGTCCTGAGGTGACTGAATAAACATTTAGAAAAGCCACATCACCTGCTAGTTCGTATCGCTCTGGACATTACATTGTTGTTCTAAAAATCTATAGAGGTCAAGGTGTATAGGTTCAAACCTCTGAAGTTTGTTGGCCTGAAGAAAATGAAAGTGCCAACGATTTTCCTTAACTCTGTGTGGTCTAATTTAAGTGCCTGTCATTAGTACTCTAACTAGAGCAACCCAGTCTCCATGACTGTGGAAATAGAAATCCCGCCCCCTATGTCCAAATGTTGGGGGCAAATCAATGAATGGCCACATTCACAGCTTACTGATACCTTGGGCATAAAGCTTCGGTAATAAAGTTAACATCAATACAATCATATCAAGAAAAGGTAAAAAAAAAAAAAGGAAATCTTTATTTTAAAAAATATTACACTGTTCCTTTTCTATACTAGATCATCTTCTGTATCAATGGCTATTCTCCAAGTCAACGGGTCCCACTGACCATCTGGGAACTTTTTCTGAAAGATAAGCTTCATCTCTTCCTAATTTTGTTCCCTCCCAAACTTACTTAGCCCTCTCCAGCTTGGTTACAAATTCCAGCATTTTAACCAGCTGCACCTAGTCCATCTTTAGATTCTCTTATCACCAGGGAAAAGCCTGTACAGCTTCTCAGTAAATTTTGGCCTTCAGGCAGCTTCCTAATGAGAATAAAGGGCAGCATCCCATAGTGGGGCCAGCAGGATCAGTCCCGTGGAGAGCGGCCCAATAGGGCTTAAGCTATAAAGACAAATAAGACAAGCTCTCAGTGCTCGGGAAACTCATAATCTAAGGGCGGCCACTGCTATGTTGCTTAACAAGGTGATAAGCTACAGTGTGAACTGAGCGCTATGGGAACACAAAGGCAGCGATGATTAATTATACTGCGTATGGGGATTAAAGATCTGGGAATGTTTCCCAGAGAGAGTAGCAGTTGAGCTGAAACTTAAAGGATGAACAAGCTTTGATGAGGAGGAAATTTAGTGGGCAGAGTGCACAGCAAGATGCATTCCAGGAAAAGGCATGGTGCAGAAGTCTTCCCAGCACTGAGAAGTGTTGATATAGGAAATGTTTGGAGCGAAGAAGGTCGTCTGGTACGGTTGGAGTTTATGATATAATGTAGGGGTGACACAAAGACTGACGAGTTAGGTTAGGCCAGATGGTGATTGTCTTGAAAAACAAACTCCTTGGACTTTATCCTGAAGGGACCAGTGAAGCACGTGAAGGATTTTGAATGACTGGCTAGGTCAGGAGTTAAGGTTAGTGTGTGTCACAAGCAAAATGGTCTAGAACTGACTCTGGGAGGTCACTTTAGGTAGCCTGGCCAGACCAACTAGAGCAGGGGCCTCCCCCTTCTCCCCATGGTATGGGCTGCCCCAAACCCATTGGACTGGTGGCTTCTTCCCCACCCCCAGTCAGGTAAGCCACAGGCCTCCCTGCAGGCCTCCAATCTCCAGAGCTGCAAAACTGGCTTTCCTGGACAGCTGAAAATATCTAACACCTAACTCAGATTGCTTGGTGCCCCAGAATCTGTTTGTATCCCCACAGTGAGATAAGTTGTTCTCTTACTTTCTCTGTCTGGAAAGCAACAAGGAAGTAGGTCCTTTGCCTGGAACATAAACCTTAATAGATGGAGGAGAGGCTGAGATCGCAGACTTCTGCTCTTCCTGTGGACACTTGCTCAGTAAATTTCTTCAAGAAAGCCTGTTTCTAAATCCACACCATAGGGTGTTACAAAATGCTTTCTGACCTTGGTGCTTTCTGACCATGGTGAGCCATAAAGGCACCCACGTTGCACCAAAATGGGACCCCCTAGGAATGGAATAAGACATTTCCCCATTGTCAGTTAAGATTCTTCAAGTTGTAATAGAAAATCCAACTGAAATTGGCTTTAAAATTGAAGGGGATATTTTTTTTTTCTTGGTACGCGGGCCTCTCACTGTTGTGGCCTCTTCCGTTGTGGAGCACAGGCTCTGGACGCGCAGGCTCAGCAGCCATGGCTCACGGGCCCAGCCGCTCCGCGGCATGTGGGATCTTCCCAGACCGGGGCATGAACCCGTGTCCCCTGCATCGGCAGGCAGACTCTCAACCACTGCGCCACCAGGGAAGCCCTGAAGGGGATTTTTGATTCACATAACTGTTGGGGGCAGATATAGAGAAGCTAATCCAGGGTCTCAATGTGTTATCGGTGGCCTATTTCTTTCTGTCTCTGCTCTGCCTTCTCTAGTGTCAGCCTCATTCTAAGACTGGCTCCCTAACAGTTGTAGGAAGGCTGCCAGTCACAATCAAGTCTTGAACATTCACATCCCATGTTGAGAGGGGCTTGCAGATCAGCATTCCAAGCCAGTGTCCTGAAATTCATCTTAATTAGATACACTCATGTCACATATTTATGCTCACATCAATTCAGGTTTTCATTTACAAATATTTGTTGAATATCTACTACTTGCTAGCCACTCTTCTAGATTCCAGGACATGGAAATAACACTGAATGACTGATTGACTTAAGCCAGTTGGTACCTACCACCAGAGCTAAGAGTATGTTCTGTTTCCCCCAAAGCACACGGACAGTATAGGGGTGGAAGTGAATGCTTGGATAAAGACCTCTGTGCTATTAGGAAAGGGGTAGGAGAGAATGGATATTACTTAGGCAGCCAAAAACCTCTTGCTACTGAAAGTGTGGTCCATGGACTGGCATTACTGGTATCACCTGGGAGCTTACTGTAAATGCAGAATCTCAGATAGTACCCCAGTTCTGCTGGCTCAGAATCTGCACTTTTACAAGGTCCCCAGGTGATCATATGAACATAAAACTCTGAGAATCACTCATCTACAGGACAGATAAAAACATTGTTATAATTGGAGCTGTAGGGGAAAGAAGTTGGAGAACAAACGAAATGGTCTCTGTAGCAGACACAAGTTGGGATCACTGCCAGCTCATAACAATTCTCCCTGTGAGAATTATACAGCTAGCTCCTCTGTTAGAGATGATTCATCCAAGGGGAGATACACCTGCCAAGGTGGGCCAATTAATGGATCATTCTTCTGGGCATTTCAAACGTGAACGGTGAGAACAGGATATAGAAAGCTGTTGGAGCAGAGTTGCAGGTTGACAGAGCCCTAGCACATCCAGAAGTAACTCATCGGGGGACCCACAAAATGCTCTGAGGCTTGGTTATTTGGCAACTCCTTTGATTCATCCATTGCCTAAAATATCCTCTTTTTAGCTTAAGTTAGCTAAAAGGGGTATCTCTTGCTTCTCATTGAAACAATTTTTTTTGAAACAATTTTAACTCATATTGCTTTGACTTTATCAGTATAGTTATGTACCAAGGATGAGAGTTTTTGTTCTGCCTTGAGGGAAAGGCCAAAGTCAATTCATTTCACCATATAGCGTCTGAGATGCATAAGTTGCTTTTCTCTTAGCTTCCAAACTTGACTCTTAACACAAACTATGAACACTGAATTTCATTCACAATTGACATAAGCATAAAAAGCCATTTTTACAGTTTTTTTTTAAATTCTACATATTCCGAAAATGCTCATGGGTTCCATAACAAATGTCCAGTTTTTGGTTTACTTTCTGTATATAAATGAATGTATCTTTCCAGAAGGATCAATCCATTGTCCTCTTTCATCTGACCATCTATTGTTAACTTTTTCAGTTGCAGCTGCCTTTTATAAATACATCTACCAAATGATTGAATTGTTGTTATACCAATTTTTCTTCTTTTACATGCAAAATGTTTTTAATCAAATGTCGGCTAATAGCTAGGCTGTTTGGAAATTAACAATCCTAATAGATGAGAACAACAATATAGACATTTAAAGCTTAATTACTCCTTCAGGCTCATTGTGAGAAAATCAAGGCTTTTTTTATTTGTCTGATTCTGTATTCCTTGGAATATTTCATCTTATTCTACAATATTCTCTTTTTCTTCTTCTTTTTTTTTTTTTTAAAGCTAACCCTAATACAACAAAACAACGAGGAGGTCAAATCTTACAAGGAACAAACATGACATCACATAGGGAAGTGAGTCACTGTGCATCAGACTGGGAACTGAGTCAGGACTAAACTGACTCACATCTTTCTGGGCCAAGAACCAATTCTAGTTATATCATGTTGGAAAATGACTCATATATTACCTTTATTAGCTCCCCTCAACATCAAATCAACTTCAAATTGGAGTTGATCTTATGAAACTCAAGTGGCCCTGTTTGAGCCATTGCTCTCTGCTGGTACACAGAGGGGTTTTGTGTATGAAACTAACTTCCTGTTTGGCTGCAGGAACTCATAAGCCTAGCCTCATCAACAGGGTGCTGCACTTATCTGAGCTGACCACATCTAAACATAATCTTTGTGGTTTCTATATAGTAAGGACATTTTTTGGATAATCTATTGGTGGATTGAAAATCTGTTATCATTCATGTGTTTTTTTTCTAATGTTGTAGAAAATAATCTGAAAAAGCAACTATTTTGTCAGTAGAAAGTCAAAGTCCAGCACTAGCTAACAGCACTCTTTTCTGCCTTGTACTTACCTCTGCAACTAAACTGAATACAATAGAAAGTTGCATTGATAAAGTATTCCAGTTAAAATTGGAAAGGAAGATAGGGAAAATTAGAGCTCCTAAATCACGAGACAGTTCCCAAAGCATCTTAAATAAGTACCTTATGAACACCTGGAAGTCTACAACAAATTATTTTTTGATGTATGCATTGTTTTTAGCAGAATCCTCTAACTGGCTAATATAGCCACAAACATACAGAAATTTCACATACACATTCAGAAGTTCTGACAACACTGCTGCCACTCTTCCATTTGACAATTGGCTAGGACAGAACATCAGCTGCCCCCTTTAGAGAGGACACAAAGTTCTCTCCAATAATCACCACTTCTCCACAGTCCCCACTATTCCCTTTTGTCTTAAACAGGTTCATTTTTCATTACTTCCTTAATCCCTGGTAGGCATTTGAGTTTGGAGCCCCTGATAACTAGATTTCTAACTTGTTTTTCTTACCACTAAATATAATACAAAGAAATAGAACATTTTAAAAGAGTGTAAACATTAAAAACTTATTCACATTGCAGATTGGCCAATCTTAGTTTTGATTTTTCAATCAGATCTTTCTTATTATTAAACATGTATTGAGCATCTTATTTCTGCAAGACAATGTGCTAGATACTACACATAAAAGTATAAGATGCTGGCCTTGCCTTCAAATTGCTTGTGATGTAATTGGACAAGTCATAGAAGCATGTTCTTTATTTAAACTTCTATCTTTAAAAGCCTTAAAATGAGGCTCAGAGACTATATAACAACCAAAACTGCAGACACTAGAGCTTATCTTTCTGCATCTAGGGACCTTCACCTTTCAATCAAAAACATTGCAATACCTAATATTTGAGTAGCACTATATTATGAGATATAAAATTCTATAGGGCAAAGTCTTTATCCTCAAGAAATCTAGGGACTTCCATGGTGGTCCAGTGGTTAGGACTCTGTGCTCTCACTTCCAGGGCCCGGGTCTAATCCCTGGTTGGGGAACTAAGATCCTGCAAGCCACGTGTCATGCCCTCCCCCAAAAAAAGGTAAAAAAAAAAGAAAGAAATCTACATTCTATTAGGATTGTAAAGACATTAACCAAATAATTCAAATATTTGGCAACATGTGGTGACACATGGAGCAAAAACCCACCATAGCAGTCAGAGATCACTTCCTGTGCAGATGTTCGCAGAAGGCCTGATCCCACATCTGAAACTTGAGCAACTCTCCTGCAGACAGTATCCTTGACTTAATTGTTCTAACCCTAACCCAAGGCTGTGGGCCAGCTGAAGACAAGTTGAGGTTTTCCCCAGAAAACCTGCTTAATTCTGATTAGTGACCACAGGGAAAGTTTAAGCAAGGAAGTAGTGGCAGGTGTGGGAGGGAAGAGAAAGATAAATAGAAAGTCCCAAAGAGAAGGGAGCTTAAGCAGGTACTCTAAGAACCAGGCTCTAGATAATTTCCAGATTCCGTAGTCCCTGCCCCCTTGGATTCATAAACCTACACGAAGATTTTTGCCACTATTGGGGTTCGAGAGAGCTCAGCTAGGGTCAGATGGTGACCTTCAGGAGGGCATCCTGAGCTTATTCACTATATGATCTTTTCTCCTCTCCCTTCCCTTTGTGTTAACCCAGCCCCTATCCTACTCTGATCTGTATTGCAGGCAAAGAGGGGTTGTTCTCCACAGTTTGCTATCACAGAGCTCCCGTGTCACTGGCTGCCCTTAGTGACTGGCCAGTGGGAGACACTGGCATGAGACCATGGAGGAGATGGGGAATGGGGGAAACCTGAGGCCGCAGCTCCCTCCACCTTGGACAGCTTCTCAGGTGACCGATGGGTCTCCTCTCTGGCTTTAGCTCCTGTGGGACAGGGCTGTCATGGTTCCAGCCACTGCTAGGTGACCCTGGCACCTGGGGCTTTACCTGTAACTCTGCCTCCTTCACTTCTGTCTCTGTTGATTAACCTGTTTTGCTCCCAGCTTCTCCTGTGTAAACAATTTCTGTATTGAATTTCTTCTCTTATAAATACTTAAAGTGGTATCTGATTTCCTTGCCAGATCCTGACTGATACATATATATGTAAAGGATTGATACAGTAAGGTGGTAACTTGCCAAGTAGTGCAGTTACAATATTCAAGAGTAGAACACAATTCCTAAGACTTCCCTGCCCCCTCCCAATAGGCAGGAATTGCATAAGTGACTGTTCAAAGAGAAGATCTATCTCACTGAGCTTCAGGAAAAACTGGGCCACCAGCTGAGTAGGAGCAATTGTAATATGAATCCATCACCCTTACAGTGTATTATGAGCACCAAGTACTCCACAGTTCTCCTATCATTGGCTCATCATCCATGAGAAACCAAGGGTATGTAATGGGCGTGCAGTTTAGCCCACAAACTTGGGTGTGCCAAGAGCTCTTGCAATTCTTGAGTTTATTTAAATTAACAGAAGATTTAAAGAGGTAGTGAGAGAAGATAAAAGCAGAAATGTTTCTGTTTTTTTAAAAAAAGAGGAAGACATAGATGAAAGTCAGAAAGAGAAGGGGTGAAAGGAGCTAGCCTGTGGGGTCTTGTGGCCTGAACATCAATGCACTCAATCCCCTTCATGGAACAAGGGACATAAAGGGAATGAACAAGTGGCCAAATGAGGAAGCTGGAAAAGTGATTGTTCCTCCTTAATTAGGTCACCCTCCTGCCTTCACAGTGTAGTCAAAATGCCCACATTTTGGAAAAACAGATATTCTCAGACAAATAAAAATTCAAAACTGCATTTCACAGTAAAGAATGATTCACAGATTGATGATGTCCTCTTTATAAATCAAAATATAAAAAGTTTCTGTCCTTTAACATACAAAGTAAAGGACGGTTTACATACTAAATTTCTTCTATCTCTTAGATATAATTATAATATCTCTTAGATTATAATTTATGAAAAATTATACAAATTATGCATACACACTCTTTTGCATGTATTAAATGTATCTATATATACAAAAATTATATAAATTATACAACTATACAATTTCTAAGTCATCAAACCAAATCTTCTATGTCTCATCTTCTAGAGCCTGTTGTTTTTTAGAACACACACATAAACCCTCCAAACACTTCAAGATATTTTTAAATAAATTCAATTTATTAATAGAAATCAGGCTGAGATTCTTTATATTCCATATTCACCTGCATTGTTCCATTAAAAATGTAATAAAAATGCAGGCACATGCTGCACATACTAAATTAGAAAAAACAGCTGTGCTTTTTACATTGTCCTGCCCTAGATGAAAGGCACCCAAGACAATCTGAGCAGCTGGCATCCCCTACATGGTGTGCTCATCATCACAAGTAAATAAAGTCAGTAAATTACTGGCAGAGCACAGGGGGCCACAATGAGTCTAGGAAATAACCCTTTCATCCAACTCTCTGCACACTGCCTATTGCCTGGGCAAAAAGCAAATAATGAGGATCAACGGAGAATTAATATTTTAGTCAAAGAGGAATGGAGATGAGTGCATAGTATAAATTATTAACCAGCACTTGTACTCTATCCCCTTGGCACAATGCGAATGAGGCTTCTAAAGAAACAGGATACACATCTTGTGCTTCCCTAGCAATACTTTCTTCAACCAATGAATAGTATTCATAAAGATGCACACTTCAGAGACATTCAGGAGGGAAATTTATACTTGAATTTCTCTACCTTTCTGTAACAGAATGTAAGCAAAACATAAATATTTCTGTTTATATAAACATATATGTGTGTTACATTATTCATCTATAAATATTACTCCGCTGTAGCAGGGAAACAAGCCTCGGGTTGGGAAGCAAGACCCATCAGTTCTAGCTCTCTCTTGGCTTTGACAAGCAGTGACACCTTAACCTCTCTGGGCCTCAGTTTTCACAACTGTACAATAAGGGGTTGGATCACAGATGACCTTAAAGGACCTTTTTAACTTTACTGTTCTGATAAGGGCTTTGTAATAAGCAAATAGTAGTAAGAATTAGGAGATAGTTGCAACCAGAGCTCCAGCATAAAAATTTGAAATAAATATAAAAATTGTTCACTTCTTTAATCCAATAAAACATATACTGGCACAGGAGAAAATATATATGTATATATAAAATGATATACACATGTATGTAGCTGTTCCTTAATGAAAAAAAAACAGAATATGGAATAGTTAACCAATAATTGTACACTTAAGTGGACTTCTGTACTTGCTTACCAGTAGCTTATCATGAAAGTTACACAAGAAATTATTACATAATTAGCCTTCAAATTTTGATAAATAATAATACTTGAAATATTGAGCAATCATAGACTTGAATTTTCCTGGATATGTAATTCTACTAAACAAAAGACAAGGCAGCATTCACTATATGCTATAGGACACCCTAAAATGAATGACTTGGAACGTGTTTGCCAACAGCCTACCACAGGAGACAGAAGAACATATATCACTTTCAATAACACAAATCAGGGGCTTCCCTGGTGGCACAGTGGTTGAGAGTCCGCCTGCCAATGCAGGGGACACGGCTTCGTCCCCCGGTCCGGGAAGATCCCACATGCCGCGGAGCGGCTGGGCCCGTGAGCCATGACCGCTGAGCCTGCGCGTCCGGAGCCTGTACTCCGCAAAGGGAGAGGCCACAACAGTGAGAGGCCCGCGTACCGCACCCCCCAAAAAAAATAATAATACAAATCAGGCCTGGATTAGGTTACTTATAGGAAGATGTTCATAAGCTAAAGAGAACACAGAACCAGGGGAGAGGGAAACCATGGGGAGAGAGATCATTCTGATCATTTAGGATTTTTTTCAACAATTAAGGAGAAGCCTCCCAATCACTGCTGTGACACAGGAGGAGTAGATGTCAGAGCTTAGAGAAATTTGGAGACCATCTATTCCTATCCTCCCGTTTTATAGACATAGAAGTTAAGGGCAGAAAGGGTATATCCCTTGCCCCATATTAAGTATTCGGCAGAGTTAGACTAGACATGAAGTCTTTTAACTTACAGTCTGGTCTGCCTTCCCTCACTGCTTCCCTTTTCTCTGTGTGGGTCCAAAACAAATTCTTCCCTGACTGACTTATGGCAAATGGTCCTTCTGGGATGAATAGAATATACTGTTGTTACCTCTCCGTCCCTGAGAAGTTCCTCCCAAGTCAAAGTTTTTCCCAAGCTAACTAATGCTTTGGTTGGTCAGAATTCTTTTTAAGCCATCATTCTAAATATCATCTCCCAGCTCAGAGATCTGGGAACCAAGCTATTCATACCCACTGACTTCACTGTGTTACTCCCAGAGTGGAAGAGCCAGCATGGCCTGTGTGATGTAGGTCAGTGACTCACTGACAAAGCATCACACAAGGGAACAGGATCTCTCTGAAGATCCTGTTTGATGTTAGGTGGGCTATAAATCTTTCTGAATCTTAGTTTTCTTATCTGTGACATAGGGGCAAATATTCATTTAAATTTCCGAGACTGTGAAGATAAAAAATTGTTAATATTTTTTAAAAATTTGTTTTTCATAGATCTATATTTGATTGTTCAAGCAGGAATCAGATCTTAAAATTTTATTTTAGCTTATTTCCCCATTTCAAAAGAGAAAAAAGGGACCAGAAGGATTTTGATTTGTTCTTACATCACTCAGCTAGATGGTTCTAGAGTTTAGGCTAAAAACTCAGCCTTTTGATATGCAATTCAGTGCTTTGGGCTCTATGCCATATAGCTCACCCTATTCAAAGTGCTTTATAAATATGAAGATATAGAACATGTGAAATAATATACTCATATTGAGGCTTGGTAGGACACAAGATGGCAATCTCCTACACAGTCAAAACAGGCTTTCTCTCCCTCCCCCAAGTTATTTGTTTATCTTATAAATTATGTGGTAGGCCTTACCATATAATTTCATATACGAAGACAGATTGGGAGTCATCTCCTACAACCTAACAATTTCGAGATGATAAAGCTGAGTCATGATGAGAGAGGCAGCGAGCAGAGGAGGGGCTGACTGTATGAAAATAGTGCTTTACGAGGCTGGAGTTTCACAGACCACAGGGAAAGCTCTAGTCCTTCCTCTCCCATTCCACCTTCAACAAGGGCAGTTAGTAGACCTCTCTCTTGCCCACTTCCACATATATCACTCAAACTTCAGGTTACTTTTTGGTGATTTAATTCAGGCTCCTAATCATGTGACAATACCTAGATCAAAATGACAGGGTTGGAGAAATAGATCCAAACCTTCAAGGTTCGAACTCTCCACTGCGACTGGTCATCATTTGGAACTTACCTGCAGGATGCTCCTCCCTAAATCACTCAGCTATAATATTCTCCCGAGGAATAAATGCTACTCTACTAGTCCCCATTATGCTCTGCAGAAAAATGGTTTAAAACAGTGTAACTCGAATGGATTCTGGAGAAAACATCACCCAGAGCCCTGCTACTGGAAGAAGGTGGGAAGAGGGCAGGACAGTGGTTAGCTGTCCATGGAGTATCTAGAAATACTAGGCTTTTATCGGATAGAAGCACCTTGGAGGAATTAAACTATTTCCGCGTGTTAGGTTGGGGTCAGAGGCCAGAGCTGCCTTTTACACCACTCTTCTCTGGAGAAAACAACAGCAACATTTCAAAATAAGAAAAGAAGGATTCTTCTCAAAGACAGGAGTCATTTCACAGACTTGAAATCAGACCGCACTGAAGCTTCATCTAAAGAAATAATGGTTTTTCCTGACATTTTAAACAGCACAATTTAATGGCTCAGTGTTTCATTTGACATTTAAGAAGTCATCCATCTCCAAGAAGCTTATTGGCAAATCTTCTCAGTTCCCAGAATTAGCAAATGGAGTGTGCATGTGAACACATTCTACAATAGCCCAAAAGACTCTTGAAAAAGGAAGCCCAGGACACTGAGAACTAGCTATTACCTACACTGGGCTGGATCTGCCCCTAACCTCAGGGCCTGCCAGCCCACCTTCTGTAAACCACTGATTTCTGTTAGTCAGCCTCCTCATGACAAGAAGGAAGAAAAATCATAGTCTTAGCTTAGTAAACTATTGTAGTTAAGAAGATGGCTGAACTAGATAAAGAGAAAGAATTAAATTATTCAGTGCACACAACAGAGAAGCAGGTATTCAGGAGTGAGACTGCTTTGGCTGGAGATGAGGCTACTCTATAGGTTACAAGCCGTGTGACCTTGGACACATGACTTAACCTCTCTGTGACTTGGTGTTCTCATTTCTAAAATTAGGATAGTAATTAACTATCTCACTGGGTTGTTAAGATGAGTAAATGGGTTAATGTTTGTAATGTTCTTGGAACAACCTGGAAGAGCAAAAGCTGTGTAATTGTTAGAAAATAATAAATGACATGTAGGTAACAACTTTTTTCAGATCTTTTTTTTTTTTTTTTTTTTTTTTGCGGTACGCAGGCCCCCCACCGCTGTGGCCTCTCCCGTTGCTCCGGACGCGCAGGCTCAGTGGCCATGGCTCACGGGCCCAGCCACTCCGCGGCACGCGGGATCCTCCCGGACTGGGGCACGAACCCGTGTCCCCTGCATCAGCAGGCAGACTCTCAACCACTGCGCCACCAGGGAAGCCCCTCAGATCATTTTTGTACTGATTCTCACTGTATGTGACCCAAGCGTAAGCCAATCAAAGCATCACATTCCTCCTGGCCTCTGTGATTGCTACATGGCATATCGTCCGCATAGGGTATGAGGACCAGTAGGTTATGAGTCTACTTCTGGGATTCCTGGTTCTTTCCTACTGAGCTTGAATCTGAGAGGATATAGAGTCTGGAACTGCTGCCACCATCGTTCAAATTTTTTTTTTTTTTTTGCGGTACGCGGGCCTCTCACTGTTGTGGCCTCTCCTGTTGCGGAGCACAGGCTCCGGATGCACAGGCTCAGCAGCCATGGCTCACGGGCCCAACCGCTCCGCGGCATGTGGGATCTTCCCGGACTGGGGCACGAACCCATGTCCCCTGCATCGGCAGGCGGACTCTCAACCACTGCGCCACCAGGGAAGCCCCATCGTTCAAATTTGAAGCAAGAATCTATCTGAGAATAACAGTGAAGCAGATCCATGATAGAGAAAATGGGTTCCATTGACATTATTTGACCTGCTAGATCATGGGATGCCTGAATTCAAACCTCCCCCATACTTCTTATTTACATGAGCCAATAATTTCCCCCGTTTTCTTAAATTAGTTTAGGCTTGTTTTTTTTTTGTTGTTAATCGCTTGCAACAGAGGTTAAACCAAATTGATACAACTTACAATATATCTCAGGGTCCAAAGTAGGTATCATGAAAAAAAAAAATTATAGCCTCATCAGCATTTAAAATGTCAAGTTCCGGCTTTGTGATTTTTACCAGGTCACAACTTTTCCTGGTCTGTTTTCTCATCTGAAAATCCAGAAATTAAACCAAATAATCTTTAACCATCTAAAATTTTATGACCATGCCTTAAATTAAGGTCTTCTTGGCTACCTTCAAGATTGCTTTTAAGTTCAGTTTTTCCATTCACTACAAAGCCAAGAAGAATAATTCCCCAAAAATGGTTTATTTGTTTTTTGGCTATTGGGCATTTTTAAGGCAGAGAGTGGAAGGGAATGGAACAGAGTCAATCTAGTGATGACTTACATGATTTTTCAACAGCTTTGCCTCATTTCATACATCATAATTGGAATTATGTACCTACTTTCATGTAGGAAAGACACAGGTTAGATTAAAAACACTTTTAAGGAAACTTGTTAGTTCAGAAGCTAGTAGAAAGTTATGGAAGTTCTCTGTAGTTAGCAATAGATAGGGAAGCATCTAGCCATCATCTGCCACTATATCCATTCCTCGTCTCCCTTGCAGAACAAATTCTATGCTATCCCTGAATGATTGCTACTTCATATAAGCATTTGTATAAATGGGGAGGAAAAAGTAAAGAAATGCAAAATATATTACAGAATGAAAGATAGTATGATAAATCCTGTTAACTAGAGAACACTTGGCAACTACTCAGAACATAATCAGTTGGAACAGGAGGGGAAAGGATCATTTCTGAGCAAGTTAGACAGATGTTTCTTCATCCAAGAACTAAAGATCACATGCATGATTCATAAGAAAGATCTTCAAACTATTCAACTTAATTTTAGATGTAATTCTAATGAGTTGATATCCTCATTTCTCAGGCCACCACAAAGTAGAGACAGTCACTTAAGGTAGTTGAAATGGACTCACCTGGCAGCCAACAGAAAGAGAGGAGGCAGAAAACCATAAAACGCCAACATAACTTAAAATGAGAACCACAGCAGGCCAAGGCGATTTACATACACCTCAGTAACACTCGCTGGAGCGTATTTATTTTTACTTAACAAACACAGAAGTACTGCTTACTATGTGACAGGCACTGTTCTAAGTCTTCTACCAATATTACCCCATGTAATCATTATAATAAACCTGTAAAGTACTGAGAGGTTAAATAACTTGCCCAAGGCCACACAATTCATTACTGGCAGAACCAGGATTCAACCCAGGCAATTTCGCTCCAGGCCCATTCACTTAACCAGCACACCACACTGCCACAGCTGCCACCACCGTACAGCAAGCTTCATTACTATTCAGTATTCACGATAACTGCCATCAATAAATGTAGAATAGATAACCAACATATTCTGTGAAATAAAGCCAAAAAGTGAAAAATTCAGTGTAAAATATTTTATTCCAAAGTATTATACCAATATGACTAATCATACGATTGTAATAATAATATTTGGCCTTTAAAAATAAAAACTTGGACGGATACACCAGAAATACAGCTACACGTGGAACAACTCCTACAGAACACCTACTGAATGCTGGCAGAAGACCCCAGACCTCCCAAAAGGCAAGAAACTCCCCACATACCTGGGTAGGGCAAAGCGGAGAGATTCCCGCACAGAGGATCGGTGCCGAGCGGCACTCACCAGCCCGAGAGGCTTGTCTGCTCGCCCACCAGGGCGGGCGGCGCTGGAAGCTGAGGCTCGGGCTACGGTCAGAGCGCAGGGAGAGGACTGGGGCTGGCGGCGAGAACTCAGCCTGAAGGGGGCTAATGTGCCACAGCTAGCCGGCAGGGAGTCCAGGAAAACTCTGGAGCTGCCGAAGAGGCAAGAGACTTTTTCTTCCCTCTTGGTTTCCTGGTGCGCGAGGAGAGGGGATTAAGAGCGCTGCTTAAAGGGGCTCCACAGACGGGCGCGACTCACGACTGAAAGCGCGGAGCCCAGTGACGGGCGTGGGACGCTGGGGCTGCTGCTGCCGCCGCCAAGAAGCCTGTGTGCGAGCGCAGGTCACTGTCCACACCGCCCTTCCGGGAGCCTGTGCAGCCCGCCACTGCAGGGGTCCCGGGATCCAGGGGCGGCTTCCCTGGGAGAACGCATGGCGCGCCTCGAGCTGGTGCAACGTCACGCCGACTTCTGCCGCTGCAGGCTCGCCCCGCACTCCGTGCCCCTCCCTCCCGCCCGGCCTGAGTGAGCCAGAGTCCCCGAAGAGGCTGCTCCTTTAACCCTGTCCTGTCTAAGCGAAGAACAGACGCCCTCCGGCGACCTACACGCAGAGGCGGGGCCAAATCCAAAGCTGAGACCCAGGAGCTGTGAGAACAAAGAAGAGAAAGGGAAACCTCTCCCAGCAGCCTCAGAAGCAGCGGATTAAAGTTCCACAATCAACTTGATGTACCCTGCATCTGTGGAATACATGAATAGACAACAAATCATCCCAAATTGAGGAGCCAGGAGTCAGTGCTGTGCCTCTGAGGTGGGAGAGACAACTTCAGGACACTGGTCCACAAGAGACCTCCCAGCTCCACATAATATCAAACGGCGAAAATCTTCCAGAGATCTCCATCTCAACACCAGCACCCAGCTTCACTCAACGACCAGCAAGCTACAGTGCTGGACACCCTAAGCCAAACAACTAGCAAGACAGGAACACAGCGCCACCCATTAGCAGAGAGGCGGCCTAAAATCATAAAAAGTCCGCAGACACCCCAAAACACACCACCAGACGTGGACCTGCCCACCAGAAAGACAAGATCCAGCCTCATCCACCAGAACACAGGCACTAGTCCCCTCCACCAGGAAGCCTACACAACCCACTAAACCAACCCTAGCCACTGGGGACAGACACCAAAAACAACGGGAACTACGAACCTGCAGCCTGCAAAAAGGAGACCCCAAACACAGTAACATAAGCAAAATGAGAAGACAGAAAAACACACAGCAGGAGAAGGAACAAGATAAAAACCCACCAGACCTAACAAATGAAGAGGTAATAGGCAGTCTACCTGAAAAAGAATTCAGAATAATGATGGTAAAGATGATCCAAGATTCTATTTCCCAGATCCAAAATCTTGGAAATAGAATAGACAAAATGCAAGAAACAGTTAACAAGGATCTAGAAGAACTAAAGATGAATCAAGCATCGATTAAAAACACAATAAATGAAATAAAAAATACTCTAGATGGGATCAATAGCAGAATAACTGAGGCAGAAGAACGGATAAGTGAGGTGGAAGATAAAATAGTGGAAATAACTGCTGCAGAGCAAAATAAAGAAAAAAGAATGAAAAGAACAGAGGACAGTCTCAGAGACCTCTGGGACAACATTAAACGCACCAACATTCGAATTATAGGGGTTCCAGAAGAAGAAGAGAAAAAGAAAGGGACTGAGAAAATATTTGAAGAGATTATAGTTGAAAACTTCCCTAATATGGGAAAGGAAATAGTTAATCAAGTCCAGGAGGCACAGAGAGTCCCATACAGAATAAATCCAAGGAGAAATACACCAAGACACATATTAATCAAACTGTCAAAAATTAAACACAAAGAAATCATATTAAAAGCAGCAAGGCAAAAACAACAAATAACACACAAGGGAATCCCCATCAGGATAACAGCTGATCTCTCAGCAGAAACTCTACAAGCCAGAAGGGAGTGGCAGGACATAATTAAAGTGATGAAAGAGAAAAACCTGCAACCAAGATTACTCTACCCAGCAAGGATCTCATTCAGATTTGATGGAGAAATTAAAATGTTTACAGACAAGCAAAAGCTGAGAGAGTTCAGCACCACCAAACCAGCTTTACAACAAATGCTAAAGGAACTTCTCTAGGCAAGAAACACAACGAAGGAAAAGACCTACAATAACGAACCCAAAACAATTAAGAAAATGGGAATAGGAACATACATATCGATAATTACCTTAAATGTAAATGGACTAAATGCTCCCACCAAAAGACACAGATTGGCTGAATGGATACAAAAACAAGACCCATATATATGCTGCCTACAAGAGACCCACTTCAGACCTAGAGACACATACAGACTGAAAGTAAAGGGATGGAAAAAGATATTCCATGCAAATGGAAACCAAAAGAAAGCTGGAGTAGCAATTCTCATATCAGACAAAATAGACTTTAAAATAAAGACTACTAGAAGAGACAAAGAAGGACACTACATAATGATCAAGGGATCGATCCAAGAAGAAGATATAACAATTGTAAATATTTATGCACCCAACATAAGAGCACCTCAATACATAAGGCAAATACTAACAGCCATAAAAGGAGAAATCGACAGTAACACAATCATAGTAGGGGACTTTAACACCCCACTTTCACCAATGGACAGATCTTCCAAAATGAAAATAAATAAGGAAACACAAGCTTTAAATGATACATTAAACAAGATGGACTTAATTGATATTTATAGGACATTCCATCCAAAAACAACAGAATACACATTTTTCTCAAGTGCTCATGGAACATTCTCCAGGATAGATCATATCTTGGGTCACAAATCAAGCCTTGGTAAATTTAAGAAAATTGAAATTGTATCAAGTATCTTTTCCGACCACAATGCTATGAGACTAGATATCAATTACAGGAAGAGCTGTAAAAAATACAAACACATGGAGGCTAAACAATACACTACTTAATAACGAAGTGATAACTGAAGAAATCAAAGAGGAAATTTAAAAATACCTAGAAACAAATGACAATGGAGACACGACGACCCAAAACCTATGGGATGCAGCAAAAGCAGTTCTATGAGGGAAGTTTATAGCAATACAATCCCACCTTAAGAAACAGGAAATATCTCGAATAAACAACCTAACCTTGCACCTAAAGCAATTAGAGAAAGAAGAACAAAAACATCCCAAAGTTAGCAGAAGGAAAGAAATCATAAAAATCAGATCAGAAATAAATGAAAAAGAAATGAAGGAAACAATAGCAAAGATCAATAAAACTACAAGCTGGTTCTTTGAGAAGATAAACAAAATTGATAAACCATTAGCCAGACTCATCAAGAAAAAGAGGGAGAAGACTCAAATCAATAGAATTAGAAATGAAAAAGGAGAAGTAACAACTGACACTGCAGAAATACAAAAGATCATGAGAGATTACTATAAGCAACTCTATGCCCATAAAATGGACAACCTGGAAGAGATGGACAAATTCTTAGAAATGCACAACCTGCCAAGACTGACTCAGGAAGAAATAGAAAATATGAATAGATCTATCACAAGCACTGAAATTGAAACTGTGATTAAAAATCTTCCATCAAACAAAAGCCCAGGACCAGATGGCTTCACAGGCGAATTCTATCAAACATTTAGAGAAGAGCTAACACCCATCCTTCTCAAACTCTTCCAAACAATATCAGAGGAAGGAACACTCCCAAACTCATTCTACGAGGCCACCATCACCTTGATACCAAAACCAGGCAAGGATGTCACAAAGAAAGAAAACTACAGGCCAATATCACTGATGAACATAGATGCAAAAATCCTCAACAGAATACTAGCAAACAGAATCCAACAGCACATTAAAAGGATCATACACCATGATCAAGTGGGGTTTATTCCAGGAATGCAAGGATTCTTCAATATACGCAAATCAATCAATGTGATACACCATATTAACAAGTTGAAGGAGAAAAACCATATGATCATCTCAATAGATCCAGAGAAAGCTTTCGACAAAATTCAACACCCATTTATGATAAAAACCCTTCAGAAAGTAGGCATAGAGGGAACTTTCCTCAACATCATAAAGGCCATATATGACAAACCCACAGCCAACATTGTCCTCAATGGTGAAAAACTGAAACCATTTCCACTAAGATCAGGAACAAGACAAGGCTGCCCACTCTCACCACTCTTATTCAACATAGTTTTGGAAGTTTTAGCCACAGCAATCAGAGAAGAAAAGGAAATAAAAGGAATCCAAATTGGAAAAGAAGAAGTAAAGCTGTCACTGTTTGCAGATGACATGATACTATACATAGAGAATCCTAAAGATGCTACCAGAAAACTACTAGAGCTAATCAATGAATTTGGTAAAGTAGCAGGATACAAAATTAATGTACAGAAATCTCTGGCATTCCTGTACACTAATGATGAAAAATCTGAAAATGAAATCAAGAAAACACTCCCATTTACCATTGCAACAAAAAGAATAAAATATCTAGGAATAAACCTACCTAAGGAGACCAAAGACCTGTATGCAGAAAATTATAAGACACTGATGAAAGAAATTAAAGATGATACAAATAGATGGAGAGATATACCATGCTCCTGGATTGGAAGAATCAATATTGTGAAAATGACTCTACTACCCAAAGCAATCTACAGATTCAATGCAATCCCTATCAAACTACCACTGGCATTTTTCACAGAACTAGAACAAAAAATTTCAAAATTTGTTTGGAAAAACAAAAGACCCCGAATAGCCAAAGCAATCTTGAGAACGAAAAACGGAGCTGGAAGAATCAGGCTCCCTGACTTCAGACTATACTACAAAGCTACAGTAATCAAGACAGTGTGGTACTGGCATAAAAACAGAAATATAGATCAATGGATCAGGATAGAAAGCCCAGAGATAAACCCACGCACATATGGCCAACTTATCTTTGATAAAGGAGGCAGGAATGTACAGTGGAGAAAGGACAGCCTCTTCAATAAGTGGTGCTGGGAAAACTGGACAGGGACATGTAAAAGTTTGAGATTAGATCATTCCCTAACACCATACACAAAAATAAGCTCAAAATGGATTAAAGACCTAAATGTAAGGCCAGAAACTATCAAACTCTTAGAGGAAAACATAGGTAGAACACTCTATGACATAAATCACAGCAAGATCCTTTTGGACCCACCTCCTAGAGAAATGGAAATAAAAACAAAGATAAACAAATGGGACCTAATGAAACTTCAAAGCTTTTGCACAGCAAAGGAAACCATAAAGAAGACCAAAAGACAACCCTCAGAATGGGAGAAAATATTTGCAAATGAAGCAACTGACAAAGGATTAATCTCCAAAATTTATAAACAGCTCAGGCAGCTCAATAGCAAAAAAACAGACAACCCAATCCAAAAATGGGCAGAAGACTTAAATAGGCATTTCTCCAAAGAAGATATACAGACTGCCAACAAACACATGAAAGAATGCTCAACATCATTAATCATTAGAGAAATGCAAATCAAATCTACAATGAGATATCATCTCACACCAGTCAGAATGGCCATCATCAAGAAATCTAGAAACAATAAATGCTGGAGAGGGTGTGGAGAAAAGGGAACACTCTTGCACTGCTGGTGGGAATGTGAATTGGTACAGCCACTATGGAGAACAGTATGGAGGTTCCTTAAAAAACTAAAAATAGAACTACCATATGACCCAGCAATCCCACTACTAGGCATATACCCTGAGAAAACCATAATTCCAAAAGAGACATGTACCAAAATGTTCATTGCAGCTCTATTCACAATAGCCCGGAGCTGGAAACAACCTAAGTGTCCATCATCGGATGAATGGATAAAGAAGATGTGGCACATATATACAATGGAATATTACTCAGCCATAAAAAGAAACGAAACTGAGCTATTTGTAATGAGATGGATAGACCTAGAGTCTGTCCTACAGAGTGAAGTTAGTCAGAAAGAGAAAGACAAATACCGTATGCTAACACATATATACGGAATTTAAAAAAAAAAATGTCATGAAGAACCTAGGGGTAAAACAGGAATAAAGACACAGACCTACTTGAGAATGGACTGGAGGATATGGGGAGGGGGAAGGGTAAGCTGTGACAAAGCGAAAGAGAGGCATGGACATATATACACTACCAAACGTAAGGTAGATAGATAGTGGGAAGCAGCCGCAGAGCACAGGGAGATCAGCTCGGTGCTTTGTGACCGCCTGGAGGGGTGGGATGGGGAGGGTGGGAGGGAGGGAGATGCATGAGGGAAGGGATGTGGGAACAGATGTATATGTATGACTGATTCACTTTGTTATAAAGCAGAAACTAATAAAAAATAATAATATTTACCAAAAAAATAAAATAAAAAATAAAATAAAAATAAATAAAAACTTGAGGTATCTGGGAAGTCCATTACCCTGACCCTCCTCACTCCCTGTTAATGACAGATGAGTAAAATTGCAACATTATAGTCCAAATTCTCTACATTTAAGCAACAAACATTATCTTGAACCTCTATAATGAAATTTGCTTACCCTACAAAGCCTCTAAACACAAAGGCAAAAACCTACAGCCAAAAGAAAGAAATTAAGTTGCAGTCAAAGAAAAAGCTGCTGGGGGTTTAAAATTCAGTCCCTACCTGGTAATGGGATTTATGAACATCAGAAGTTTTTTCCCAGATAAAATATTAAACCTATCATATACAGTAATTAATTTCAATACTTAGAGTTAGGCTATGAGAATGGAGATATGATACAGAATAAGAAAAAGTTTTGGTCCTAGTCATCTCTTTCTTTATGGAACAAATAACTTCTTGGAATTCTCTGGAACATTTTTGTTCACCTCGTCATATTTACCACCTCTTTTACCCTTGTATTAAATTTCACTCCTAAGCCACTAATTGTAGGTTTGGCTTTATTCAATATTTTAGGAGTAGCACTGTGTGTGTGTGTGTGTGTGTGCGTGTGTGTGTGAGAGAGAGACAGAGACAGAGACAGACAGACAGACAGACAGAGATAGAGAGAGGGAGTTTACAATGTGTGTGGTCAAAGCAAGAACTATTTACTTCTTTAAAAGAAGTATCAATAATGTGCATGCCAAGACGGCAGCCAAAGGAAGAGGAAGCCCAGTACTGTCTATAGAAACAAGCCAGAGAAAGTAGAGCCAAAAATAATCTGGCTGAAAGAAGGAAAGACAACAGAAACAATGAAGCTGATGAGTGTCCAATGCTGAGAACATTTAACCTTTCATAATTATCACATGTGGATTTCCTGTAAATTCTTCAAGACTCAAATTCGACCTACATTCACACACACGCCTAAATTGAGGACCTGATTATAATATAAAAGTTCTGATTGTTTCCTTAAATTCACCTCTCCTTACTTTAGCAGTTATTTTTAATTTACCTGAGAAGGTTTATACTTTCTCTATTTGTTATGTTAAATTTATATTTCCTACTATTCTCAGTCAATATTTTTGGTGTTGACTTTCATAAGCCCATAGTTTTTCTTGAGCAAATGACTACTGCAGAACTTTGAAATTTTAACCCCAGGTGCACAGGACTGAGTTAATTATATCTTTTATTTCATGGCACCTTAGAAGGGTCCATGCAAGACCCTTCTTTACACCACCACACCTTTTCTTCCGTGATCTCCATGCCCAATACCTGCCCCAGCTGTGACACCTGATGTATTTAATATATGTATTTGAATATCCACTTATCTTTGTTAAAAGCTTACTGATATTCTGTGTTAAAAATATATGTTTTTAATTTACGTAAAATTTTAATTACGTAAATGGTATTATTCTACAGAACTGATCATTCCTATATTTTTTCACTATATACTGTATATTCAGTTCTATCTGCATTGCAGTATATACATCTAGTCTGGTGCTTATAATAGTAACATCCCATGGTAATCATGCAACACAAATTACTTATTCATTCTCCTGTCATGGTTCCCTAGGTTACTTCCAGCTCCCCCCACTACTATGAATAATGCTGGGATCAACGTTCTCATACATCAGTCCTCAGTTTAAAAAAAAAACACAGACTGTTTCAGAGTTCCAACACTTTGATTTCATAGCCAAGGACACTACACTGAAAGAGGCTAAGAATGTTGTAGCCTGCATCCAAAGAAGAGAATTCAAGTTACAGAAAAGCAGTTGGTCGCAAGGGCAGGATGGAGACTTCAGCTCTCAGACAGCCTGCTCTGGTACGCTTAACATACAGCAATTCGCCAAATCCTAGGAGGGTGCATTCCAAGACCCCCAGTAAATGCCTGAAACTGCAGAGAGTATGGAACCCTAGATATACCATGCTTTCTTCCTATACATACATACCTACAACAAAGTTTAATTTAAAAATTAAGCACAGTAAGATATTAACAATAACGAATAATAAAATAGAACAATTATAACAACATACTACAATAAAAGTTCCGTGAACATGGCCTCTCTCATAAAGTATCTTATTGTACTGTACTCACCCTTCTTGTGATCATGTGAGAAGATAAAGTGTCTCTGTGATGAGATGAAGTGAAGTGAATGACGTAGGCATTGTGACATAGCATTAAGCTACTACTGACCTTCTGATGCTACATCAGGAGTATCATCTGCTTCTGGTGATCCTGGATCATCGAGCCATGATGATGTCGACAGCTGTATGTCAGGAGCAAACAATGAAGATCCCAGGCTGGACAAAGCAAGACAACAGATTTCATCATGCTACTCAAAACAGCACACAAGGGACTTCCCTGGTGGTGCAGTGGTTAAGAATCCACCTGCCAAGGCAGGGGACACGGGTTCGAGCCCTGGTCCAGGAAGATCCCACATTCCGAGGAGCAACAAAGCCAGAGCGCCACAACTACTGAAGCCCACGAGACTAGAGTCCGTGCTCCGCAACAAGAGAAGCCAGCGCAATGAGAAGCCCGCGCACCGCAGCAAAGGGTAGCCCCCGCTGTCTGCAACTAGAGAAAGCCTGCGTGCAGCAACAAAGACTCAATGAAGCCAAAAATAAATAAATGAATAACAATAATAAAAAAAACCAGCACATAACTTAAAACTTATGCATTGTTTATTTTTGGAATTTTCCATTTAATATTTTCTGACTATGGTTGATAGAGCTGATTGAAACCATGGAAAGCAAAGCTGCAAATAGAGGAGGACTACTATATTTACCAGGTGTATAAGATACACTCTTTAAAAATTAAATATCTTTCATCACACAGGTATTGAAAATGGGTGTTGATGTGGCTTGTTGTTAAACATATAATGCTATATCCTAAAAATCATTAAGTTGAGAATATGTTACTATATTCTACTAACTGATAAAAAGAATAAAATCACAAGCTAAGAAGAAATATATAGGCATTGGTGCACAATGGTACATCGCAGGCTACAGTCATGTAATTTATTTCGAACTATAATTTTGAGAAATAACCCAAACTCTACCTCTGACCAGCTGTGTGGTTTGTTATTTTCGTTAAGAAAACTTCCAAAGGGATGTGAGTCTGGTATCTTTGGGGGAAATGTTCTGTGCTTCTGAGCTCCACCACCTGGGAATGGTCTCATTTGTCATTTTGCATCTTATACACTAGCCCCCCTACAGAACATGTGAACAGTCATTTTTGGAATCATTGGTGGGAGGCCGGGGTGATAGAATGCAAATAGCTACATCTCCCTATAAGCCTCTGTTTCCTCATCTAAAAACAAGGGAGAGTCTGGTATGTAACAGACAATGAATAAAAGGTATCATTTTTCTTTATCCTATTTTTAGCGAAATTCCATGCATTCCACTACACATGATAACAAATGTGCTTTCAGTCTTCTGTTATGACATAAAAGTGAAATATAGAAGCCTTTATTTTCTGGGTTATACTGCTTCTTACCTTGCTGATCACTCTTAAAATTCGTGTAGTAATGTGCATGATATGTGCAGAAGAGGTTTTACCATGAAGGTGGAAAAAGCCACGAATGATGGAGGTTGTGGAGTGTCCGGGTGGGGAAGGGAAGGCAGACTCTGCTTGGAAACACTACTACATGTGTTTCCGGTAAATTGCCTGAAGAGATCTTAGGAGAAAGGGACTGGAATCTCTAAATCTTCACTAACTTATTGTGTTATTTTTTTCTACTCTGAATACTTAATTTTATATTTATAATTAATTTTATACTTTATTTTTTTAACTTTTTATTTTATATTGGTGTATAGTTGATTAACAATGTTGTGATAGTTTCAGTTGTACAGCTGAGTGATTCAGTTATACATATACATGTATATATTCTTTTTCAAATTCATTTCCCATTTAGCTTGTTACATATTGAACAGAGTTCCTTGTGTTATACAGTAGGCCGTTGTTGATTATCCATTTTAAATATAGCAGTGTGTACATGTCAATCCCAAACTCCCTAACTATCCCTGCCCCCCACCCTTTCCCCCATATACTTAATTTTATATTTATAATTCTGTGTCCTTTTCTAAAAGTGTTCATTCACAAATGAATTAGACTCCACAAAACCTGGATTTGCCCTTGAATGTATGTGTAACATTGTAATTTAAGAATATGAGGGCTTCCCTGGTGGCGCAGTGGTTGGGAGTCTGCCTGCCGATGCAGGGGACACGGGTTCGTGCCCCAGTCTGGGAGGATCCCACATGCCGCAGAGCGGCTGGGCCCGTAAGCCATGGCCGCTGAGCCTGCGCGTCCGGAGCCTGTGCTCCGCAACGGGAGAGGCCATGGCAGTGAGAGGCCCACGTACCGCAAAAAAATATATATATATATGAGAAAAGCAGGCAGATAAATCTCAATTCACATAAAAGAGTTTTCTGGAGCAGAAGGGATCCCCTGAGTTGAATCTTTGGGCAAGTTACTGTTCTTCTGTCTAGACTTGGCTTTCTTGTCTTAAAACATGCAGATTTAATGGGCTCCAAAACCCCTTCCAACCTAGAAAATCCTGACTTCATGCCTGTCTTACTATACTTTCAATAATATTTTCCAATAAATAATATTTTAAAGGAAGTCCAAAGTGAATCCTCATTTTTAAGATTGTAAGTCTTCAGTACTGTGAATAATCACATCCACCCTCCCACTAGGTATTTATTTTGTAAATGTAAATGAATGAATGAAGTTCTTAAAATAAAGCACACTAGTTACAGCATGTCACTATAGAACTAGTTTGCTTTATAAGGGCAGGAACATTTCTTCTGTTGGCTCTAGTTCAAACTGACCAAGATAAACCTACATGCCGATCTTCATTTATATCACTACTTGAAATAACCCATTCTGAAAGAGGAAGAGGCATTTTTACAGTCTCAGTGAGACCAACTAAAATCTCCATGTAAACCAAGTTGTTTTAGAAAGTATGAACAAAATAGATCTGACATTTATGAGAAATCAATGATAGTTGTTTCTCTTCTGAGCTTAGTTAGCTGACAAGCTCTGAAAGACTTTAAAGGGGAAAAAATGATAACCTAGCTTAGTCCTCAAATGCAAGGACACAAAAAATAAGGGGTTGGAAACATTCCTTTCCAGTGGTAAATTCCAAAACACACTGCTGTTTATGGGGCACAAGAGGCAGGTTGTTGGAAATATGGCAAAACAGGTATGATGAAGTCAGGATTTTCTAAATTGGAAGGGACCTTATGGAGCCACTCAAATTTACATGTTTTAAGATTAAAAACTTGAGGCCCAGACAGAGTGTGACCTGCCCAAAGCCACATACCCAGATAAGGCAAAACTGAGGCCAGTCCCTGTGACCACAAAGCTTATACAGTTTCACCCCCACTAACCTGAGACTGCAGAATCCCTTGAGTGCTTTAATACTTCAGTGCCCAACTAGGAGCTTATGGTACAAAGCATGAAGCAATGTTTGCTCCAACCAGTGTTAAATTTTATGATAAAGTTACAATAATTAAGAGAGTGGGTATTGGTGCAAAGATAGACAGAGACCTGTGGGACACATTGGGGTGCCTAGGAATTAGACCCACACATATATGGAATCTTGATGCATGAAAGTGGTGGATTTGTAGATTAGAGGGTAACAATGGCCAATTAATAGTGCTTGAACAAATGGTTATCCATATGAAAAAAAAACTGGATCACTGCTTCTTTTTAAAAAATACTTTTTTATTTATTTAGAAATGAGCAATTTTTGAAAATTGAAGTATAGTCGATTTACAAACTGCTTCAAACTATTCACACAGACACATACACAAAACAATTCCAGGTCCATGAAATGTAAACAAAAATAAAACTTTAAAATGTTTAGAAGAAAAATAAGAGAATGGGTTTGTGACATTGGGATAGGGAAGGATTTCTTAAACAAATCACGAAGTCACAAACAATAAAGGAAAAGATTTATTAGTTCAACCACATTTTAAAATGTATCAAAATACATAATATTTATATATATATTTGTGAAAATTTATTGGACTATTCTTTAAGATTTGTGCACTCTGTGTCTATTATACTTTAGTTTTTTTTTACATTTACCAAAAATAGGACACTATAATAAAAGTGAAGAGGCAGGCCACATTCTGGGTAGATATTTACAACATCTATAGTCAACAAAAGATTATTATTCAGAATATATAAATCTAGGGGAAAAGATGAATACTTAAATAGAAAAATGTGAAAAAGGTATGAACAGTCAAGTCATAGAATAGGAATCCTGAATGGACAGTAAACATGAAAAGATGTTCAGTCTCACTGGTTACAAGCAAATGAAAATGAAGATCATAATGAGAAAACATTTTGCTTACTTTTTTTTTTTTTTTTTTTTTTTTTTGCGGTACGGTGGCCTCTCACTGTTGTGGCCTCTCCCGTTGCAGAGCACAGGCTCTGGACGTGCAGGCTCAGTGGCCATGGCTCACGGGCCCAGCCGCTCCATGGCATGTGGGATCTTCCTGGAACCGGGGCATGAACCCGTGTCCCCTGCATCGGCAGGTGGACTCTCAACCACTGTGCCACCAGGGAAGCCCTTGCTTACATTTAATTAACAAACTTTAATAAGTCTACTAGGACCAAGTATTGGTGAGGATGTAGAGCACCAGAAACTTTTATATGTTGCTGGTGGGAGTAAAAATTAGTGAAAATTACTTAGGACATTTTTGAAATATCCATTAAATTATGCACAAACACCATAATCTAGCAATCCCTCTCTAAGTAAATACCAAAGAGAAACTCTTTTATACATTCACAGGGAGACATGTACCAAAGACACTCACAGAAGCATGGTTTATAACAACAAAAAAGTAAACAACTGAAAAGTCCAAACAACAAAAGACCAGATAAATAAGTGATAGTATACTCAAGCAATAGAATACTGTGTGGCTGTGAAAATAAATGAACTAGAGCTAAATGTATCAACATGAATAAATTTCACAAAAATAATGTTAAATGGAGAAGGGGAATTTGCAGAAGGATGCTTACAGTATGATTTCCTCCCCTTATCTTCACTGAGATGTTACCAAAGCCTTTTGGGGAGATCACATCTTGAATCCTGAGAAACACTGGGCTCACCACAATTGGGACATTTGGCAGGGTGTAGTATGGGCCAGGTACTGGACCTCAGGCAGGAATATGGTCTGTATTTGCTGCTTCTAATCTCACTTTAGCTAAACTCCAGCTCACAGGAACAGGTCCAAGCAGAACCTATATATGGGGTAAACGAGTATCCTCAACTGACCCAAGAAGGAAGAGAAGAGATGGAATTTCATCTGTATGTGGCCCAAGAAAGCCAAGTACAGATAAGCACAGGGCCATGCTCACCCAGCAGTTTTTAGGTCAAAAAGACAGTGACAGATATGCCTCTGAGTCATGCTGATCCAGTCTGGACTTTAAGCCTGACGTACAGTTGTCATCCTGGAAACTCCCTTCACCACCAACCTGGGGAGTCCCTTCACTGGTCGCCTGAGTAGCATATCCTGTTTCTTGTATCCTGTATCTTCCTCTTCTTCATTCACTTACTTCTTTTTGTGCTACATATCATCCCACAACTTCCTAAGAAATTATTTTTGGGAGATAAACATTTTGAGTCTGAAAATATCTTGCCCTGATACTTGATTAATACATAGTTTGGTTGGGTATAAAATTCGAGTTTAGAAATCATTTCTTTCAGAATTTTGAAGGCATTTCTCCACTGTCTCCTAGTTTCCAGTGGTGTTGCTTAGTGTAAATCTCTTTCAGCTCATTGTGCTGAGGCTTCTTTATGCCTTTTTAATTTAGAAAACTCTTTATGTTTCAGTTCTGAGAAACGTGCTTCAATCACCTTGTTGATAATTTCCTCCCCTCCATTTCCTTTCTTACTTCTACTTCTTTTATTCAGATTTTGGAACTTGACTCCTGATTATTTTTCTCATGTATTCATTCTCTCTCTCGGTTTTTTTGTTTGTTTGTTTGTTTTTAGTCTACTTTCTGGGATAATTCCTAACTTTATTTTACACTTCTGAAGTTTTTATTTCTATTATCATGTTTTAAATTCCCATGAGCTTTTTTTTTCTCTTAATGTTGCCTGTTTATATAGTTCTATTTTTATTTCATAGACACAATATGTTCTCCTAACTCTCACAGGATAATGCTAGTTTTCTTGAAATTATCTTTACTCTGCATAGCTGTCATTTCTTCCAAGATGCTTTTTCTCCCATGTGTTTTAGTTTCTAGTTTTTATGTTAGACACTTTTTTTGGATGTCTGGTAATCCTTGGTTGTCTGCTCATGTTTAAAGGTGAGAGGTAAAAGCAGATTGGAAGTTCTGAGCATTTGGGTGTAGCTTCCTTATAAGTAGGGACTGAGCTTCCATGTAGGGTGATATGGTTGGACCTTCTGTGGGGAGACTTCTGATGCAGTATCTTTAGGTTTTTCCTCCTTCACGCATCAGATTTCTCAGAGAAAATGGTTTCATTCTTTTGCCTGCAGGGGAAGGCATGGCTGCCAGTATTTGGGTAGCTTAGTGGGAGAAGAGAGCTAGTGGGGTTCAGCAATCAAAACATACATTTCTTTTAATATCTTTATTGGAATATAATTACTTTACAACGTTGTATTAGTTTCTGCTGTACAACAAAGTGAATCAGCTATACATATACATATAGCCCCATATCCCCTCCCTCTTGAGCCTCCCTCCCACCCTCCCTATCCCACCCCTCTAGGTCATCACAAATATCGAGCTGACCTCCCTGTGCTACGCAGCAGCTTCCCACTAGCCATCCATTTTACCTTTGGTAGTGTATATACATCAGTGCTACTCTCTCACTTTGTCCCAGCTTCCACTTCCCCCTCTGTGTCCTCAAGTCCATTCTCTACATCTGCATCTTTATTCCTGCCCTGCCACTAGGTTCATCAGTACTGTTTTTTTTAGATTCCATATATGTGCATTAGCATCCGGTATTTGTTTTTCTCTTTCTGACTTACTTCACTCTGTATGACAGACTCTAGGTCCATCCACCTCATTACAAATAACTCAATTTTGTTTCTTTTTATGGCTGAGTAATATTCCATTGGAAACATACATTTATTTAATCAATCCTCTTCTTTCAGGTATGGTATCTGTACTGTTAACCAACTATATCTGGTTTTCTCCAGTTCAGAAACTGTTATCTCCAGAGAATAAGAATTCACACTGCTGTTGTAGTGGTAATGGGAAACCTCAGGATCTGAATGCTTCTTAACAATCCTCTTTAGCTTTTTTTTTTTTTTTTTTTTGCGGTATACGGGACTCTCACTGTTGTGGCCTCTCTAGTTGTGGAGCACAGGCTCCGGACGCGCAGGCTCAGCGGCCATGACTCACGGGCCCAGCCACTCCACAGCATGTGGGATCTTCCCAGACCGGGGCACGAACCCATGACCCCTGCATCGGCAGGCGGACTCTCAACCACTGCGCCACCAGGGAAGCCCCCTCTTTAGCTTTTAATCAGTCCTCTTTAGTTTAGCCCCTGCTTCCCCTCACCCTACCCTACCCCCACTCCACACCACTTCACACATCCCTAATGCCACCAGTTTTGAGGTTTTTCAGAATTATGTGGTGTAAATCCAATTGGTTCTCATCTTTTCCAGTATCAGTTTAAGATTTGGCTTTTCCAGGTTTACTAAGTCAATTCCCACTCATGCATCTGCTTTTCAGCTTCTTAAAAAAAAATAATAATAATAATAATGATGCCACTGCAGGGGATTCCCCTTGGCATGCGAAACAAAATACTAACCAAACCTGGACCTAAAAAGAAGAGCTCAACTAGGAATTGTCTGTTATGTTTGATTTGTAGGTAGGTTCTCACTGTTCACTTGGGAGAGACAATCATATTCTCCTTGTCATTGTAAGTTTATGCCCTTAATTAGAAATTCCTTTATGTGTAGTTCAGGAGGGATTGAAATTTTATGTGTATATTCAAGCCACCATTTTTACCCAGGAGTTTATATCATAATATAATGACTGTTTAATTCCTTATGTCTTTTATCTATCTCAAGTATCACATAATTAATTAATGAAGTTTGAGAAACTACATTAAAGGCATGAAGTTTAGAGAATAGGCATCATTCTGCCTCTCTGTACATAGATATCTTTAAAATTTCATCTAAGTTAAGAGAAGGCAGAATTATAGAGCTTGAAACCATAAAATCCAGCCCTTTCCCCCTTATTTTCAAGAAGGGCAGACTATCCAGGGAGTTGATGTGATTTGTTCCTAAATGTTAGTAACAGACCTAGAATTATCTGTAAAATCTCCTGATGATGGGTCAAAGTTCTTTTGCTAAGCATCCAGAGAACTCAGTCTAGTGGGTTTTTTTTTTATAGTAGATTAAACTATTTCCCCCAATATTCAGTTTTTCTGTTTACTGTTTTTCCTGCTGGTAACATTCAAATCATTCCAATTTCTTACAGCTTCCACCAATTACATCATAATCAAAAGGATCTAAATTTACACACATTGCTTAAAACAATCAACCAGATATTTTTTTTTTTTTTTTTTTTTTTTTTTTTTTTTTTTGCTGTACGCGGGCCTCTCACTGCTGTGGCCTCTCCCGTTGCGGAGCACAGGCTCCGGACACACAGGCTCCGCGGCCATGGCTCGCGGGCCCAGCCGCTCCGCGGCATGTGGGATCTTCCGGGATAGGGGCACGAACCCGTGTCCCCTGCATCGGCAGGCGGACTCTCAACCACTGCGCCACCAGGGAAGCCCCCAGATATTTTTATGTTAAAAAAAAATCTGTTCTTAAGCAAGGGACAAAATGGGAAAATCTTAATCAGTTTCTCATGGTTGGTTAATCCAGACTAACTCAGGCCTTCTCTTTCACGCAGTCATTTAACTAATAACACATCTATCAGATACAGTTTGCCAAGAAAGACCTGAGTATTTCACCTGGTTTGGGGTATTGGTGTTAAGTCACACAATTTCATTGTTCCTACAGATGTCTTCAATTTTATACTCAGACTTCCATTCTCATGGGTGATGTTTTACAACATCTCCTCTGCTTTTCCACATCACCTTGGGAACACACCATCTTAGGGATTCAGGAAGCATACACCCAAAAATGGATTCAACTGTGAAAGTTCATTCCATTTAAGCAATGTTGCTTCCCTGTCTTTTCTCCTTTGCAAACTAATGTGCACAATAGCTTATAAGGTAATGACACATTCATTTTAACACTTCAAGAACTGAGGACTCATCGGGTTTTTCAAATCAAAGAAAATAATCAGTTTTCATGTCCCAAAGTTTTAAAGTTCTGCCAGTCAACTCTATGAGAATGCCTCATACACATTCTAAAAAACTGAGCTACTGGGAAAGTATTTCCGAATAAATGAATCTTCCAGATTATTTTCTCTTATTATCCGTTTTTTCCACAGAAAGTTTTAAAAATCCACTTACTCACTTTCACTTCAAGAATTTAAGCAGAATTTGTACATGCTTAAGTAAAAAGGAAATAGGACAAGCATTTTAAAACTTAGCAGCAGCAACACTGTCTGCAAACACACACCATTCTCTATTGATTGTGTTAATGGATCTTAAATATTAGGTAATTTGAAGTTAAATATAACGCGAGAACCTGAAACCGGAATGCAAAATGATTCACAGATCCTTGATTTGTGATTTTAAATATAAGCATGAGAGAATATTTGGTGGGGTTTTATTTTTACCTGTGCCCGGTCCAGAATGGTCCTGCGGCAGTGAAGACAGGAGGGTAAATGGTTGGAGAGCAGCTGCCTGCCATTAAATTTATCTGCTTCTCAAAATCATTAGGAACAGCTGAGAGTGCTGCAAAACAGCCTTGTGCTTTCTCTTAGTTCAAAGTCTCTCAGGTTCAGCCTAACCTCCCCAATCTCCATCTTTCTCCTGGGAATGGAGAACAATATTCCTTTCATGAGAGCTTTATGTACATTTTGAAGAAAAACAAAAACCAGGGGACAAACAGATGTGTACCTACACAGACTTGCTCCTGCCTGTGTTTTTACTCTTCTGGACCTCCATATTCCTGTAAGGGGTTAAACCAGAAATAATAGCTAATCATTATGATGCATTTTCTATATCCTAGGCTCTTTATATATGCTGTCTCATTTAATCTTTGCAAACACTACAACATGGAGACCATTGTTTTCCCTATTTTATCCATGAAAAAAAATCGATGCTTTGAGAAATTAAGTAACTCTTCCCAAGGTCACTCAGTCAGCAGATGGTGAGCTAGAGTCAAATCCTGACAGCTTAACTCCTGAGTCATCACACTTATCCCACGCTTGACAGAGAAACAATCACCTCATAGCAATTGCTAGAACAGCTTCCCCCAGTATCAGTGGCCTACTTTTCATTAAACTATAAAGGTGTTTACTATTTTACTGCTGGGCACCATGTCAAGACTAATTTGGATCTTCTATGAAAAAATTATCTTGTGAAAAGTAACTTTAGTGTATAAATCATAAAGATATGAGTATTTTTCTTTATTTTGAGTAATTTTCTTTTTAAATCAACTTGATTGAGGTATAGTTTTTATGCAACAATATGTACCATGTTCTGTGTATTGGCTGGTGATTTTTGATGAATGTATGTACCGTGTATACTCACCCCAGACAAGCTGTACAATATTTCCATCATCTCAAGAAATTCCCTTGTACTCTTTTGCAGTCAATCCCCCTGTAACCCTCAGTCAGCCTCAGGAAACCACTGATCTGCTTTTTACCATTATAGATTAGTTTTGAGGGAAGTTGATATTTCAGATAAATGGAATCACACAGTATGTACTCTTTTGTGTCTATTAGTTTGGCATGTTTTTGAGATCCACCCTTTTTTTAAAATATGTATTTATCAGTAGTTAATTCCTTTTTATTGATGAATAGTATTCTATTGAATGAAGATATACAAAATTTTTCCATCCATTTACTTGCTGATAAACATCTGGATGTTTATATTTGGGCCATCATGAATAAAGTTGGTAGGGACATTCATGTGTAAGACTTGGACTGGGATTTCCTGGATCATATGATAAATGTATGAGTGTTCCAGTTGCTCCACATCCTTACCAACACTTGGTATTATATCTTTATAATTTTAGCCATTCTACTGGGTGAGTAGTGATATCTTGTTTAAATTTACATTTTCTTGATGACTAATAATAAAAATAGCACTGAGCATCTTTTCTTGTTCTTATTGGCCAAACACATAACTGTTCTTTTTTTGTTTGTTTCTTCTTCTTCTTTTTAAAGTATTCTGCAAAGGTAGCAAACACTAGTAATATTTTCTTTACAAATTAAAGAAAACCGAAGGAATGTTACCCCTATACTTTGTATCTCTCTCTGAGGTTGCAAATGATTTTTCCAGTTGTGATCTGCTTTATGACACACAGGGCTTTTCTTCTAGGTTTGGGCAGCTTCCTGTCTCTGAAGCCCTGGTGCTCCAGCAATGCTCAAAATGTTTGAATTGAAATGAACTGTATTAAAGTAACTGTGCTCAAACTTTAGATGGAGCAGAAGAAACTGCATTGGTTGTGGGAAGGATGGGGTTCTATTTTACCAAGGTTTGTTTACAATTATCCATTCTGATAAAAATACCATCTTGTATGCATTACATTGTCCTCCATTTCATCATTAACTATTTAATATCCTTATACACAATGACAACACAGACTAATAGATTATATTTGCTTCAAAATAAAGTCAGTTACAATCAATCAGCTTATGTTTTGTTTTGTTTTGTTTTTTATTAAGGTAACACTGGTTTATCACATTATATAAGTTTCATGTGTACCACATTATAATTAGACTTCTGTATACACTATGGCTTGCTCATCACCAAAAGTTTAGTTTCCATCCATCACCATGCAGTTGACCCCTTTTACCCATTTTGCCCTCCCTCCACCCCCCTTCCCCTCTGGTAACCACTAATCTCTTCTCTGTATCTATGTGTTTGTTTCACTTTCCTTTGCTTGTTTCTTAAAATATTTCACATATAAGTGACATCATACAGTATTTGTCTTTGTCCATTTGACTTATTTCACTTAGCATAATACCCTCAAGGTCCATCCATGTTGTCACAGTATACCACATCTTTATCTATTCATCCATCAATGGACAGTTATGTTGGTTTCATATCTTGGCTATTGTGAATTATGCTGTGATGAACATAGGGGCGCATGTATCTTTTTGAATTCAGTGTTTTCATATTCTTTGGATAAGCTTCTGTTAGGTAAAAATATTCTACTTTAACTTTTCATGCCAGCTTCTATTGGACTCATTTCTCATTTCACAAATTGTTTGACCTTCTGTGAATAATGCAGGATGGCCTAAAGTAGAGTATTTGTCTGTGGCTTACTAGTTTTCCTTAGCCTTCTCAACTCCCAGATGCTCAGTGAGTTCAGGCTGCTTCTAGCCTCTTGACTATAGACCTCATTTTTATCCAACCCCCTTAACCACAAAGCCCACCCAGAAGATAAAATTTAATGTGATAGATTAATTCAAAAATCTTATGGTCTATTATTTTTATCTGTCATCCTTACTGGATAACATTTGTTTTTGTTCTGTTTTGTTTTGTTTTTAATGATAGTAATAGATCTCTTATCTCAAAGGAGTAGATTGAAATTTAACAGGCCTTGTGGTAGAACAAGATGATGGATAGGAAAGTTATTGATTTGAGACACCTTTTTTCCATGTTTCAAATAAAACGTGGTTGCCCCATGATATGCCAGGTTCAAACTTTCCACATAACCTCTTGTTTTTAAAAAACAATAATCAACCCCAGGGAAGATACATACTTTGGTTTACTCCATGTGAAATTTTAGTAACCTAAAAAGAAGTGTGAAGGACAAACCTCCAGAGGTACTTTATACATCTGCCAAGGTGGGCCAGTCATGATGCCATAACCTAACAATGCATAGGATTTCATGTCATCTACAATTTTCTAAAAATAAAACCAAAATTCATGTGAAATTGTTAGAGAAAACCTATATAAATTTTGCCAAGAAGGAAACATAATCTATAACCAATGTTATAACCAAAGCTTCTTTTAACTATCCATTTTTATGTTATAAACGCATGTTCTTACGGTAAGAGCAACAACATCCATTACAAAGGATACTAGGATGAGAACCAAGAAAACCCAGAGCCTTTGTCTCACTTCTGTCACTCACTAACTTTGCAACTCTGGACAAATTATTCACTCTCCACGTACAAAACTGGAATTGTAATAAGTGTTTCTCCCTCCTAAGAATAACAGGAAGATAAATGTCTGCAACAGTGCCTTGAGTTGCAACATAAACATGAGGCATTAATATTTTAGGAAAGAAAGCCTAGAAATAAATACCATATTGTCCTAACATTTTTATTATTTTAATTGGTCCAAATGTTATGGTCTCTGTGGGACTTTTACTTGGCTCTGTGCAAGAGATAGGCAAAAAAGAAAAAAGCCATGTGAAAACAGAGAAATAAGAAGAGGAAACAAATGAGACAACTTTGATTAACGTATTATGCTAAAAATTACTGTGAGAAATGAAAGGGCAATTCTAAATCAGTTAGCTACAAGACATGAAATCCCCTTCCTGAGCTATTTCAAGCCAAAGCCCTATGAGAGAGGATGAAGCTAAACAAAGAACACATGTCATTAGAAAAATGAAGTAACAGAAAGCTCAAGTAGCTAAATGATCTCCATGATTACAAATAAAAAAGGCATATTAGCTAGTAAGAGAAACCCATTGTCAAGAAAGAGTATACAAATCTCCCCAAGGGTCAGGATGTTCTCCCCTTATTCTTTTTCAGCTTAAAAGCTAAGCATCAGAAGTTTCTGGTCCTTGATCTGAATCTGAAATCCCATGGGGCCTGGTCCTGCAGCTATTTAGCCTGAAGCTTAGCCACAGACTCTCAACAGCAGCTTCACCTTCTATCACTGAGGAAGCCCACCTCCAAAGGCACCAACATCAATCTTCAGCTTTCATACCTAGTTGGTGAAAACACACTTAGCACATTTTAGGGTTATCAACAGTAGCTATTGTTTATTTTCATATTTAAAAATATTAGAAGATTCAGTACCTTTAGTCTGAAAGAGGTAAATGCTAAAATGATACAAAAGTTAATGAGTGGTATGGATAAAAAATGACTTTGTCCTTAACTTGATAGGATAAGAGAGGCTGTGTTGAAACTGGAGCAAGGTGCACTTAGGACAAACAGAAGGAAATTCTACTTTGAACAATGGGATTCGTAGACAGAGGATATACCGCATATCACACAAATAGAATTTTCTGACTGTCTAAATTATCAGTTTCTTGAGGACTCGGTCTTAATCACTGTTGTTTCCCTAGCAACGTGGCACAGTGCCAGGCACGTGGAAGGTGCTTAATAAATCTTAAATAGCCCTTACTAAGCCCACTTCTGTCTTGAAGAGTCTGTAGTCTGGGACCCAGATACTAAGATTTCTTCTAGCATTGAAAGATTGCGCAATTACTTTCAAGTTCCAAGGGGAGCTGGAGGAAAGGAGAGGAACAAATAAGCAGCACCTACTTTAGTGACTTATGCTGTATTTCTTTTCTATTTCCATAACACTAATACTTCACCTCTCACTCTTTTTTTTTTTTTTTTTGCAGTACACAGGCCTCTCACTGTTGTGGCCTCTCCCGTTGCGGAGCACAGGCTCTGGACGCGCAGGCTCAGTGGCCATGGTTCACGGGCCCAGCCGCTCCGCGGCATGTGGGATCTTCCCAGACCGAGACACGAACCCTTGTCTCCTGCATCAGCAGGTGGACTCTCAACCACTGCGCCACCAGGGAAGCCCTCTCTCTCACTCTTTATGATATAGAGAATCTAGTAAATAGCAGTCCTTAGAGGAGGCAATGTACAATTTTGAGTGGGCATCTCAGACATTATTTTCTTAATTTCTGAAGACAATGAAAGTTGGTCTTTAGCTTATGTTATTTAACCAACAATGCTAACTATAAACACCACTCTTACCCAAAATAATTACCTAAAATAATTTTCATATTAGAGATATTATTCATGATTCCAACCCAAGGATACAACATAGCAAAGACTTAAATAATTTGGGGATAACCTGAGACAGTTTAAAATAACAAAAAAACCAGACCTACATGTTCAGAAAATAGCTCAAATATATATTATGTATACACACAGAGAAATACATATATATATTTACATACACATATATAAACAAATAACAAGGTCAAAATTTAAATTGTGATGAGAATGCCATAGACAGGTAAATAAAACCAACTCTAATAGTAGCAATAGCTAATAGAACCTAAGCCAGTGGTTCTCAAAGAGTGGTCACTGGACCAGCAGCAGCACCATTACCTGAGACCCTGTTACAAATGCTGATTCTCAGACCCCACCCCAGACCTACTGATCCAGAAATTTGTGGGCTAGAGCCCAACAATCTGTGCTTTAACAAGCCCTTCAATTATCAAACCAACACATTGTACACCTTAAATTTACACAATGTTATGTTTCAGTTATATCTCAATTAAACAAAAAAAAAAGTGAGTCCTCCAAATGATTCTGATGCACTACAGTTTGGGAACAACTGCCCAAATCTATACATATTACTATGTTTATTTAACCAATGAGGGAATGTGGACTCCTACATAACCCAGCTAATGGAGCCTGGGACAACAGTCTTGTGACTCTGAATGCTGTGTGCAGTGTTAGAGGAAAAAAATCAGTTTAAGAACCCGAAAATCTCTGATTCCTAAAACGGATGCTTTTTTAGCTGAGGTAGAAAAAAATCAGTTAAAACTTCTTAGGCTTCAGGGACTTCATCTGTGACACAGGGGTAATACTAATAATGTACTAACCTCAAAGAGGTTTTGGTGAGAAATAAATTAGATAATGTATGTAACCCTAATTTTAGGCAGTAAGTAGTCATGACATTTGCTCATCATTATTTTCTATAGCCTTTTGATCTATGAGGAAATGTATTCTCTGTTGCTATTCCACATTTCTAGCTACAGGATATATATGAACTTTTAAACATGATCTACTTCTAATTTTGGTTTCATGATATGTTTTTTCTCCAAGTTATAAAATTACATGAGCTACCACTCTACTCAAGACAGAAATTACTATGACCCACATTTTTGTATAGAGAAAAGAGATAGTACTGTGGAAATTTTCTAGAAAAGAATCAAGTGATTTCAATTTTACAAAAAAAAAAAAACTTCTCTAAGATTAAATTGATGCATATCTTTTATTTATTTATTTATTTTGGTGGTATGCGGGCCTCTCACTGTTGTGGCCTCTCACTGTTGTGGCCTCTCCCGTTGCAGAGCACAGGCTCCGGACGCGCAGGCTCAGCGGCCATGGCTCACAGGCCCAGCTGCTCCGCGGCATGTGGGATGTGGGATCTTCCCGGACCAGGGCACGAACCCGTGTCCCCTGCATCGGCAGGCGGACTCTCAACCACTGCGCCACCAGGGAAGCCCTAAAACTGGCATTTTTGATGTATTACTTATTGCATTCCAAGGGCCCTTTATATAATAATCTCATAAACTATGTATGTGTTCACTTTTTTAAAATAATTTCAGTTTTGTTATATGGTATTATAATGCCATTATAAGTAACTCTGAAACTACAAACATATATATTGATTAAAAAAAGGAAACAATTTAAAAACCTATATTCCTACCAATCAGCAATAGGTGCTTTTAACATTTTTGTTTTCTTCTTTCCAGAATTTTTTATATGCACACAACACACTCATACATATTTTAACAAACAGGAGCATTTGATTTGAACACTTGTAAGTATATTGTGAAAATATTTCCAGGTAATCATTTCTACTTCATCAGTTCAAATGACTCAATTGTATTCCATTGGATGGAAGGATTGGATGGATGAATAAGGTATTAACCAATCACTTATCATTAGACATTCAGATTTTTCTGGTTATTTCATTTTTATAAACAATGATTCAGTGAACACTGCATACTGATGTAATTATCCTCTCAGAATATATTTTTAGAAGCAGAGTTCCTGGATTAAGGAGAAGCACATTTTTAAGGCTTCTGATCCATATCCCAAATGGCCCTTATAGAAAGATTATACTAACTTTTACCCTCACCAGTAGCATATGAGTGCCAGTTTTTCAACATCCTCCCCTTTGAAAAAAAATTTTTGTTCTAATATATCAAAAGTATGTCAAAATAGTGCTTCCCTGGTGGTGCAGTGGTTAAGAGTCTGCCTGCCAATGCAGGGGACACGGATTCGAGCCCTAGCCCGGGAAGATCCCACATGCCATGGAGCAACTATGCCCATGCGCCACAACTACTGAGCCTGCACTCTAGAGCCCGTGAGCCACAACTACTGACCCACGTGCCACAGTTACTGAAGGCTGCGAGCCTAGAGCCCATGCTCTGCACCAAGAGAAGCCACCACAATGAGAAGCCCGCACACAGCAAAGAAGAGCAGCCCCCGCTCGCCGCAACTAGCAGAAAGCCTGCATGCAGCAACAAAGACCCAATGCAGCCAAAGATAAAATAAAATAAAAAGTCAAAATAATGTTTCATTGTTATTTTAATTTGCACTTATTTGATTCTTAGTGAAATTGATCAACTTTTCATATGAGTAGCAAACACTGTGAAGCCTTCCCATATCTCTCTGTATCCACTTCTACAGCCTCTGGTTGCTTATTCCACTGCTAAGAGTGTTTCTTTGGTTACCTAGCAGTGGAAAGCTGGGCCAGGCAAGTGGGAGGTGTCAGAGAATTAATACTCCCAGGAGCAACCTCAACCAAGTTGAGGGATAAATACCTCAGTTGCACCCCTTAGGTGGGATAACTCTGGAGAATCTTCCACACTCTCTCCCAGAGTTCCCCAACAGGACTGAGACCCAGTTGCTCAAAGAGGAAATGGCTTGATAACTCACCCTTTGTTGGCTTCCTTCCCTTCCCTGTCTCATTTCTCCACTTCCTATCAGTGTTTTCTAGGATCATCTCTTGAATTAACTACTTGAATTCGTATCTCGGGGTCTTCTTCTGGGCTGGGAACCCAACCTAGACAATATGAGCCTTTTCTCCTCTGATTTAGTCAATGATCTGATCATTCATGCATTTTCCCCATTTTGATATTGGAGTCAGAATTATCTACTTTAAATATTAAGAAGGAAGGGATATTTACAACAGGCAACCATGGTTTGAGAGATCACAAACCAGGAGCTTAATAAATAATTTCAGTTACCACCAAATTGTCTTAATAAACACGTTAAGATTTAAAGTATTGCAAGTTATTAATAATAACTATTATATTCAAAGTAATTATCCTCTCTTTATATGGAGCTAAAGATTTTCTTAGTTATATAAGTGAACTTAAATGAAGGTAAAAGGAAAAAACTAGCAAACTATGGTAAGGAGAATATTTTAGCCAAGGTGTACTAAATGTGTTGATTGAGTGCTATAAGAAAAACTACATTCAACAATGTAAATATGCTCAAAATATATTGGCATCATTTTTAGGGAGAGACTAGGATTCAGTGAGAAGTCTGCTGAGAACTTTTAGAATGGAGAAACATTTTGGGTCAAATGACATTTTGTAGTATCTGAAATCAATATGTTGTTAATTAAAATACCAATCTCCCAAGAAGACTCTGACAGTAAACAATGTTAAACTAAACTGGATCAGAGCCCAGAAAGTCAGCCAGACTAGGAGTGCATACAAGTAAGCCAAAAAAAAACACAAAAACCCCACAAAAACCCAAACCAAATAAAAAGCAAACTAATCATTTGGAATGGGGAGGAAAGGGCTGGGAGGGGGTACAGAAAACAAAAGAAAATAGCCAGTTTTGCATCCTGCTCTGGGGACAGGAATCAGACAAAATCTCTCCAGCAGAATCTATGTAGAGGCCATTCTTCCAGCTGCACAATTTAAGCATTTGCAAAGGTAAAACAAGGACAGTCCAGACAACCTAAATTGCCTTGTATGGACAATGAAAGTTTTTAAAGAGGATACATAGAATACAAATCCACAACAGTCAAATTTAAATGCCTCTTCAGAACTGTGACTGCCCGGATATTTCATGCTACCCCCAGCAGAGTTAAATTTTAAAAATGTGTGACTCAGTCATTTTAATGTGTTTTATCGGGACCGATTGTAACGTTTTTCTGAATTTACAAGATACATTAAGGCTATACATCTACATAATAGCAAAGACCCAGAAGAAATATAGAAAATTCGGTTCAGATTGAAGTCAGTGCAAACGATGGCAGTGCAAATGAGCTCAAATCTGAATGCTTGAAATATATCAAAAGATAAATGCTCGGGAATTCCCTGGCGGTCCAGGAGTTAGCACTCAGCACTTTCACTGCTGTGGGCCCAGGTTTGATCCCTGGTCAGGGAACTGAGATTCTGCCAGCTGCACAGCGCAGCCAAAAAAAAAAAGATACATGCTCAACAATCCATCAGCTCTGTACCAGTCAGATTCAAAGAGCTGAGGAGATTCCCCTGAACACTCTATCTTAAACTAAAGATTTATCTACTTAAATATGTTTATTAGGTGCTCATCCAACCATTATCACAAAATAAAGACAACTTATTACATTGCCAGCCTCAATATGTACTTAATTCTCTAAGGCAGTCAGCAGCCATCAACTAAGGGTGGCCTTGGGCAAACTCTGTTCCAGCCCAACGCAACTTCAGATTAGTCAGAACAGACTTGTTTTTTCTGTGATTACAAACCACCCCCAAATCTCAGTGGATGAACCCAACACAAGTTTATTTCAGCACACTCTCCATGTGAATCAAAGACTGTGCTCCACCTAGCCACTGAAGGGCTTGTGGAGATGAAGACTCCGCCAGCTTATAGCTGCACCATCTGGACCACATGGCCAGAAAGAAGTGGTGGAAGGAGAGGGAGACCCTGGAGAATCCCATGTATGTTACTTCTGCTCATATTTCATTAGCCAGAGTTAATCCCATGGCTCCGTCCAACCACAAGGAACTTGAGAAATGCTATGTCAGTTGTGCCTGGAAGGGAAAGAGAACTGGATATTGGAGTAGTTTCTACCCCACCCCTCAACGATCTGGAACTTAGGGTGATTACCTTGTGCAATATAAGGATAGAAACAGACATTGAAAGGCAAAGCTAAGGACACGTAACAAAAAGCGTGAGTCATGGCTCAGAGGTCTTAAGCCAAGTTCAAGGGTCAGAGAGGAAGGAGATTCAGAGCTCTAAGCAAAGGAGGGAGCAAACATCAAAACCCTGAGAATGTATTCAAGTGGCAAAAGCCAACCTGTCATAAATCTATTTTAGTTGATTTTGTTTTGACACAAAGTAACATTTTTCTCAGGGCATCTTAAACATGTCACTTGATATCTGACATCACCCCATCTACATTTCTCAAAGTATGGTCCTTGCATCATCAGGAAGAGATAAATCTGAGGGGCTTCACAGAAATACAGATTCCTAGGACCTACCCAAAACCTTATACATTAAAATTCCTGAAGATTTTAGGTCCAGCAATCTGCTTTTAAACAAGTATCCACTAGGTAATTCGAATGCATTCTAAACTTTGGGAATCGCTGTTTTAGACTTCTGCCAGGATCCAGAGCAGGTCTGAGATCTGGGTTGGGTTTGAGCCCTGGGAGAAAGCCTCTACTTGTCATAGTTTCTCTAGTTACTCCACTAGGGTGGAGTCTGCCCTAGTACCAGAAAGCTTTTGGTAAGGTCAAGACTGTGCCTTTAAGCTACACGGAAACTTTCCTGGGTGAGGAAAATTCAGGAGCATGGAAAATAAGTTGATTCTGAGTTGCTGCTGAATTTGGTTTGAGAAAGACTGGTTCAACACAGAGCAGTTTCAAGGAGAAAAGAATTTGTAGGTAGGTTTGCCAATGGATTGACAATGGTGAGGATGGTGAAGAACCCAGAGATTCTGTTGTTGAGGTTTTGGAGTGTCAGGCGGAACAGATGAGGGCCTTGGGATTTCCAAGCACATGCTACAAGTGTTGTTCCTTAAACAGGCTGTGCTGGGCAGGCAGGGGAGAGGAGGTGAATCCTGAACCCTCTTTGCTGAGAATGTGGGAGTGGGTGCAAAATGCTGTCATAGTTATTAGAAACTGTGAGATACTAGAAAAAAAATATGTGTGTGTGTATATATATATATATATATATATATATATATAGGTCTCTGCTCCTGGTTACTGACACAGGAACCTAAAACCCTTGTAATTTCCTAAGTCATAAAAGCACTAGGAGTATCTTTTGTTCAAATATTTGGTCTGTGACCCTGGTTCCTGACACAAAGTTCCTATATCCCTTGAAATTTCCTGATTGACAACCTTGTCTTTTGTTCTAAGAAGGCGACTCTTGGTAGGCTCCTGGATAGGGACTAGTCACCCGACAGACCAAGCCACGATTAGCTTTGAATTTTTGACCCAACCCCCATTCACAAGAAAGGGGAGAGGGGCTGGAAATGGAGTTAACGATCTATCATGCCTACACAGTGAAGCCTCCATAAAAATCCCCAAAGTACAGGGTTTGGATAGCTTATAGGTTGGTGAACACGGGGAGGTGCTGGGAGAGTGGTATGCCTGGAGAGAGCATGGAAGCTCCCAGACCCTTCCCATACACCTTGCCCTATGCATTTCTTACTTCCGGGTGTCATCTGTATCCTTAGTCAAACCCTTTTATAATAAACTGGTAAACAAACTGTTTTCCTGAATTCTATGAGCCACTGCAGCAAATCTGTTGAACCCAAGGAGGAGGTCGTGGTAATCTCCAACTTACAGCCAATTGGTCAGAAGCACAGGTGACAACCAAAACAAACTGGCATCTGCAGTGTGCAGGTGGGGTGGAGGGGTAGGAGGTGAGGCAGTTAAGGACTGAGCCCTCAACCAGTAGGATCTGACCCTATCAACGGGTAGATGGTGTTAGAATTGAGTTAAATCGTGGGACACGCAGCTGATTTGGTGTTTCGTAGAACTGTTTGGTGTGGGGGAAAAACCCCATACAGCTGGTGTCAGAAGTGGTGTGAATATGGTTAGTAGCGTGAGAGTAAAGGAGAAGCACGTAAGGACTGGGTTTTGCCTAACACAGAAACTTTCCCTAAAATCAAGAGAAAAATACACACTGGGTAATTATAAAATAGAGCTACTTACACGCGTTATGGGAGGGATGAGTGCAAGCAAAATGAACATACCAGAAAGCTTTGAAACTTCCACAACCTAAAATTAATGGTAAATCATGGGTTAAAATTCCCTGCTCTGAGATTTTGAGAGGAAATTCTAGTATCCAAACAAAATGGAACTATGGATCTTGGAATGAAAAATAAGGATATTAGAATAAAGAAAGGTGATGTAGAATGTGTATGGAGGGAGTATCTCCAAAATGCTATGCGTCTTATAACAAATTTGTTTTACTGTCTCAGAAGAAATCGTTTTGCTTAAATGGAGGTATTTGTTCCTGCAGAATGGACAAGCTCTCTGCCAGCTCTTCAAACCTATGATCAGGGAGTGAGCTGTCTCTGGAAGTATAACATCATGGTCTACATGGTACGGGGCCTAGGGTCTAGGAGTGGGTAAGAAGTTCAGACCATGATGTAACAAGCAGAAACAAGGACTTTCCTGGTGGTCCAGTGGTTAAGACTCCACCCTTCCACTGTAGGGTGCACGGGTTCAATCCCTGGTCGGGGAACTAGGATCCTGCATGCCCCACAGTGTGGCCAAAAGAAGGAAGAAGCAGAGACGAGATACTGAGCACAGTGGCTTTTGGTAAATAAAATGAAAGAATGGTGTACCAAATGCCAACAAACAATGATATTCCTCAAGGTAATCAATATCAGAAGCTATTAATATGCACCCCTCCCAAGTCTCAGTTGCTTAACAATAAAAATTTATTTTTTTCCAGTTTGATTGAGGTATAACTGACAAATAAAATTGTAAGATATTTAAAGTGTACATCATGGTGATTTGATATGCATACACATTGTGAAAGGATTCCCACAATCTGGTTAAAATTTTTCTTTCTTTCTTTCTTACATCCCTGCCCAATACAGATTGGGCAGCTCTCCTTAGGCTCTCCTCCAGACAGAGACTCAGGAATGTAGGGTACATCTATATTACAGCTCTGCTATTTCTTAGTGCCTCCATGGACTCCTCTGCTTGATCATCACTCAACCATTAAGTAAAGAGAGAGAGCAAGGAGGGTCAACCAGGATGTTTTAAAGATAAATCTGGAAGTACTGTATATTACTTCCTTTCACATTCCATTGGCCAGAACCTAGTCAAATAACACCAACTGAAATGCAAGCAAAACTGGGAGGTGAGTCTTCTTATTTACCCAGGAAGAAGAAAGGAGGTCGGTGAGTATCTAGCCAAGTTCTGCCACTCAATGACTACTAATCCATAATCTGCCTCTATCTTAATTAAAATCAGACAACTTCCTAAACTTTTTAAAGCATGTTTTACAGGGTAGCTCCTAAGATATTTTATTTAAAACTGCAGGGGGACTTCCCTGGTGGTCCAATGGGTAAGACTCCACTCTCAGAATGCAGGGGGCCTGGGTTCAGTCCCTGGTTGGGAAGCTAGATCCCACATGCTGCAATTAAAAGCTAGCTCAGCCTAAATAAATAAATATTAAATAAATAAATAAATAAACCTGCAGTAAATATTTGAATGTCTTTATTGGAATAGCTAAGATTCTCAATAAAATTTTAGAAATGCAGGGCTCTCTGGTAGTGTGTGAATTAAAAAACAAGTATTCAAAGTTCAGGTTGGCTAAGTTTAGCCATTTGGCCCTGGAGCTTGGAGGAGAGCTAAGCCCTCATTCTTATGATATGACTTGGTGTGAGTCCATTTTTGAAAAAGGTATATGATAGAGAAAAATATGAAGAATGTTTGGGCTTTAAATTACAAATCTTATTTATGAACCTCTAACACTACATTTATAATCCCAGATCCATTCTAATACTGTATCTCCCTGCACATTTATAGCGGACCCAGTAGAAAATTCGTTAACAGCTGGTTTTGAACATTTCTGAAGTATCCCCTCCACATACATATATATCATCATTGTGCTTTTTCTTCACATTCTTATTTTTCAACCCAAGATTCATCTGCATTTTGTTTAGCTATCAGCATTTCCTCTAAATATTCTAGAGCAAGAAATTTTGACCCATGATTCACCATTAATTTTTGTGAGTTGTGAACATTTCAAAACTTTCTGGTAAATCCATTTTGCTTTCAACTCTCTCCCTCCCTCTTTCTCCTCCCTCCTGTAGACTATGTAATAACTATTTTATAATTACCCGGCATGCACTTTTTTCTTTATTTAAAAAGATTTGCAATAGTTATGACAGCATTTAAAGATTATACTAAGGGAGGCTATCTAAATATGAATGAAACAGATGAATAAGTATATCTTGGGCAAAATAACTTACAGATATGAAAAAGAAAATTAGAGGATGTATATGTTTGTGGTTGAGAAAGCATGTCTGTCCAAATGTATGGGAGAGGATTGGTATGGAGAAAGGATGACTGTACAGAAGGGTATTGTCTAGTTTTTACATAAGCAACTGAGAATTCTGGGGTGACCCTCAACCTCTTTGGCTGACAAATTATCCCTGACTAGATGCCTGGAGCTGGAAACAATTGATGCCAGGTGGGTACAAGAAAAAGTTGATTTCATTTAGTTTACCACCTCATTTATTTGGGGCATGAGGCAAGAGCGACAAAAAAACATATGTATCAGCCTCAAATGATCATTGTTTTTCATTTCTTTGCAAAGCTGTCTGTGGATATTAGCATTGAAAACATCAAAATCTAAGTAAGACCAGGCTTTACACAAAAAAATTAATGTAAACCATAGATTAGAACCATCACAGAATGCATTCATTTTGCATTTCTTCCAGGTTGTCCATTTTATTGGCATAGAGTTGCTTGTAGTAGTCTCTTAGGATGCCTTGTATTTCTGCGGTGTCCACTGCAACTTCTCCTTTTTCATTTCTGATTTTATTGATTTGAGTCCTCTCCCTCTTCTTCTTGATGAGTCTGGCTAAAGGTTTATCAATTTTATCTTCTCAAAGAACCAGCTTTTAGTCTTATTGATCTTTGCTATTGTTTTCTTTGTTTCTATTTCAGTTATTTCTTCTCTGATTTTATGATTTCTTTCCTTCTACTAACTTTGGGTTTTGTTTGTTCTTCTTTCTCTAGTTCCTTTAGGTGTAAGATTAGATTGTTTATTTGAGATTTTTCTTGTTTCTTGAGGTAGGATTGTATTGCTATAAACTTCCCTCATAGAACTGCTTTTGCTGCATCCTATAGATTTTTGGTGGCTGTGTTTTCATTGTCATTTGTTTCTAGGTATTTTTTGATTTCCTCTTTGATTTCTTCAGTGATCTCTTGGTTATTAGGTAGTATATTATTTAGCCTTCATGTGTTTGTATTTTTTACAGATTTTTTCCTGTAATTGATATCTAGTCTCATAGCGTTGTGGTAGGAAAAGATACTTCACAGGATTTCAATTTTCTTAAATTTACCAAGGCTTGATTTGTGACCCAAGATATGATCTATTCTGGAGAATGTTCCATGAGCACTTGAGAAGAAAGTGTATTCTGCTGTTTTGGGATGGAATGTCCTATAAATATCAATTAAGTCCATCTTGTTTAATGTATCATTTAAAGCTTGTGTTTCCTTATTTATTTTCATTTTGGATGATCTGTCCATTGGTGAAAGTGGGGTGTTAAAGTCCCCTACTATGATTGTGTTACTGTCGATTTCCCCTTTTATGGCTGTTGGCATTTGCCTTATGTATTGAGGTGTTCCTATGTTGGGTGTATAAATATTTACAATTGTTATATCTTCTTCTTGGATTGATCCCTTGATCATTATGTAGTGTCCTTCCTTGTCTCTTGTAACATTCTTTATTTTAAAGTCTATTTTATCTGATATGAGTATTGCTACTACAGATTTCTTTTGATTTCCATTTGCATGGAATATCTTTTTCCATCCCGTCACTTTCAGGCTGTATGTGTCCCTAGGTCCGAAGTTGTTCTCTTGTAGGCAGCATATATATGGGTCTTGTTTTTGTATCCATTCAGCCAGCCTGTGTCTTTTGGTTGGAGCATTTAATCTATTCACATTTAAGATAATTATCGATATGTATATTCCTATTACCATTTTCTTAATTGTTTTGGGTTTGTTTTTGTAGGTCTTTTTCTTCTCTTGTGTTTCCCACTTAGAGAAGTTCCTTTAGCATTTGTTGTAGAGCTGGTTTGGTGGTGCTTAATCCTCTTAACTTTTGCTTGTCTGTAAAGCTTTTGATTTCTCCCTTGAATCTGAATTAGATCCTTTCCAGGTAGAGTAATCTTGGTTGTACATTCTTCCATTTCATCACTTTAAATATATCATGCCACTCCCTTCTGGTTTGTAGAGTTTCTGCTGAGAAATCAGCTGTTAACCTTATGGGAGTTCCCTTGTATGTTATTTGTTGTTTTTCCCTTGTTGCTTTTTTTTTTTTTTTGCAGTATGCGGGCCTCTCACTGTTGTGGCCTCTCCCACTGCGGAGCACAGGCCCCAGACGCGCAGGCTCAGCGGCCATGGCTCACGGGCCCAGCCACTCCGCGGCATATGGGATCCTCCCGGACCAGGGCACAAACCCGTATCCCCCGCATCGGCAGGCGGACTCTCAACCACTGCGCCACCAGGGAGGCCCTCCCTTGTTGCTTTTGATAATTTTTCTTTGTCTTTAATTTTTGTCAATTTGATTACTATATGTCTCGGCATGTCTCTCCTTGGGTTTATCCTGCCTGGGATTCTCTGCATTTCCTGGACTTGGGTGGCTATTTCCTTTCCCATGTTAGGGAAGTTTTTGACTATAATCTCTTCAAATATTTTCTCAGGTCCTTTCTGTCTCTCTTGTCCTTCTGGGACCCCTATAATGCGAATGTTGTTGCGTTTAATGTTGTCCCAGAGGTCTCTTAGGCTGTCTTCATTTTTTTTCAAGGCTGTCTTCATTTATTTTCATTCTTTTTTCTTTATTCTGTTCTGTGGCAGTGATTTCCACCATTCTGTCTTCCAGGTCACTTATCTGTTCTTCTGCCTCAGTTATTCTGCTATTGATTCCTTCTAGTGTAGTTTTCATTTCAATTATTGTATTGTTCATCTGTGTTTGTTTTTGTTTGTTCTTTAATTCTTCTAGGTCTTTGTTAAACATTTCTTGCATCTTCTCGATCTTTGCCTCCATTCTTTTTCCAAGGTCCTGGATTATCTTCACTACCACTATTCTGAATTCTTTTTCTGGAAGGCTGCCTATCTCCACTTCATTTAGTTGTTTTTCTGGGGTTTTATCTTGTGCCTTCATATCTGATACATAGTCCTCTACCTTTTCATTTTGTCTATCTTTCTGTGAATGTGGTTTTTGTTCCACAGGCTACAGGATTGTAGTTGCTTCTGCTGTCTGGCCTCTGGTGGATGAGGCTATCTAAGCGGCTTGTGCAAGCTTCCTGATGGGAGAGACTGGAGGTGGGTAGAGCTGGCTGTTGCTCTGGTGAGCAGAACTCAGTAAAACTTTAATCCACTTGTCTGTTGATGGGTGGGGCTGAGTTCCCTCCCTGTTGGTTGTTTGGCCTGAGGTGACCCAGCACTCAAGCCTACAGGCTCTTTGGTGGGGTTAATGATGGACTCTGGAAGGGCACACACAAAGGAGTACTTCCCAGAACTTCTGCTGCCAGTGTCCTTGTCCCCGTGGTGAGCCACAGCCGCCCCCTGCCTCTGCAGGAGACCCTCCAACACTAGCAGGTCGGTCTGGTTCAATCTCCTATGGGGTCACTGCTCCTTCCCTCTGGGTCCTCATGTGCACACTACTTTGTTTGTGCCCTCCAAGAGTGGAGTCTCTGTTTCCCCCAGTCCTATGGAAGTCCTGCAATCAAATCGCGCTAGCCTTCAAAGTCTGATCCTCTGGGAATTCTTCCTCCCGTTGCTGGACCCCCAGGTTGGGAAGCCTGACATGGGGCTCAGAACCTTCACTGCAGTGGGTGGACTTCTGTGATATAATTGTTCTCCAATTTGTGAGTCACCCACCCAGTCGTTATGGGATTTGATTTTATTGTGATTGCGCCCCTCTTACTGTCTCACTGCAGCTTTTCCTTTGTCTTTGGATGTGGGGTATCTTTTTTGGTGAGTTCCAGTGTCTTCCTGTTGATGATTGTTCAGCAGTTAGTTGTGATTCCGGTGCTATCGCAAGAGGGAGTGAGCGCACATCCTTCTACTCTGCCATCTTGAACCAATCTCTGTCGGCTGCATGTTTTTCCTCCTCAAAGTCTATTGCTGTAGGGGGCTGTGTGCAGAGGACTTCCACCTAACACGTCAGATTAGAGTTTCCAGGGCAGAACCACTGTGTGGACACCTCAGCTCAGTGCACCAGACACTGTGATTCAAGATGGTGACGGCAGTCCATAACATCTTATAGTAAAGTGAAAAACAGTCCTACCGTCTGTAGTTAATAATTTTGTTAATTATGAAGCTTTGGTCAATAACAATCTTTCATATAAAGCATCTATTTTTCCCTCTGTAATGGTTTTTCATTTTACGTTTTCATCTAACCTATTGTATTAATAGTAATTTAAAAGCAGATTTTTCTCCTAAAATCGGCTCACTTTATGCATCATCTTTATGCAGTAATGGAACCCTCCTAGGCTGGAAGTGCTGCCGACAAGTCATAATGTGGACCTTGACCTCTGGCCAACTTTTGGAGGGTGACCAAATCAAGAGAGAAAAATCTAATATTGCCAAAGACTAGATAGGAATTTCTTGGCAAAGTCAGATGAGAAAACAGAGTTCATGAACTCCAAGGGCTGACATTTTTAACCACTGTCTTTATTCCTTGTTTTGGGAACCTCTTTTGAATTAAAAAAAAAAATGTAGAAAATTCTGGAATTTTGCTTCATTTTTTCCATGACCAATGTAATGGAATTGTGGAAAGAGCTATGTACTAGAGTTAGAGTCTTAAGACTCTTTACAAAAAAAAAAAAAAAAAACTTTATATAATGGAACATTTCAATGAATCCTTTGACCCATCACTCAGTTTCAAGACTCTTAAACTCATAACCTATCTTATTTCAAATACATCCCACTGAATTCCTTCCTTCCATATAATTTTGAAGCAAATCCCAGACATCATACCATTTCATCCATAAATACTTCAGTATGTATCTCTAAAAGATGTCTTTAAAAAAATGATAACCACAATACCATTATCATGCCTAAAACATTTGATAATAATTATTTAATACTATCAAAATACAGTGTTCAACATGACAACTGCCTCATAAATAGAATAATTTTTAATAGTTTGAATCAAGATCTAAATAGATTTCACTCATTACGATCCCCTACATGTTTCTTAGGTCTTTTAAATTTTTTTCTAGGCTTTCCTTCTATCCCTCTTTTTTTTTCTCTCTTTGGTTTATAATTCATTTGTTGAAGAAATCAGGTCATTTGTCCTGTAGACACAGATTGGATTTTGCTGATTGTAACCTTATGGTATTGTTTAACATGTTCTTCAATTCTCTGTTTATAAATTGGTAGTTGAATCTAACAGGTTCTCCCATGACTAACGGAAACTTAGCAGAGGCCTCCTGCTAAGTTTCTAAGATAGTTCCAAGCTTTTAATCTGGTACAACTGATAGAGTGGTAGGAAATCGATGAAATTCACTAAGGGGATAAGAGGATAAGGAGTCATGTGATGGAATAGAAACTGTAGGGATGGGATGAAGAATTTAGTTTTTGTATGTTGAGTTTGTGATGCCTTTGGGATAGCCAGATAGAAATGTTTGGCAGACACCTGGAAATATGGTCTAAAGCTCAGAAAAACCTTGCCTGTCTGGACAGGTAAATTTAAGATTCACCAGCATATAACACTGAAGTCCTGCAGGTGGGATGAAGTCCCTGAAAGAGGGTAGAATAACAAGAGAAAGGGCACTAAGATGACTCTGTCACCATATTTAAAGGGTCTGCAAAGGAAGAGGAATCTACACGGGATACTGAGAAGGAACAGAGAAGTATGAAATAGCATGGAAGCCAAAGGAGGAGAGAGCTTCTGAATACACAGAGACGTCCAGGAAAATAACAACTGAAAAGTAGCCAGTGGGATTTTCAACTAGGCAGTCACTAGGGATCTCATCAAAGGCGTTTCATTGGATTGGTGAGGGTAGGAGCTATCTTTCAGTGGATGCAGAGTGAATGAGAGGTGGGAAAATAGAGACAAACAAAATTACTCTTTTCAAAAAGTTTGGTAGGGTCTGGCAGCATGAAAACTCATTATTATAAATTGTGTCTCATATGTAACATAGAATCAACCAACCAATAAATATTAACTGTGAGCTTATTATGTGTATGCCATTGTGCCAAAGTACTACTAGTGTAAAAAAGATATTCATGACATACTTCATGCTATAAAGGCTACAACTGCGAAGGAGAAAGTATGCAAATTTATAAATGCATGTTTAAAAAGAAAGCTCTTCAGAAACCCTAAGAAATCAGATTAAATAAGGCATTTAAAAAACATTTTGGGCTTTATTGTCCCTTTAAAATTGTGCAAAGAATCCACTTGCATGTTTCTAAAAAACAAGAAAAATATATGTTGTTAAAAAAAGAAATATAAAATAAATGTGATGCATGAAACAAAAACAATTCTGTGAGTCAATATAGATTTCTTTTGAATAAGAATACAGCACAAGATTCTTGTATCTAGTCATTAAAAGGTCAGGTTCAGTTCCTCTGAATAAAGAAAAGATAATCACATTATCTCACCTGCCACAGGCAGGCTAATGCATGTATATGGATTCAGTACAGTGTCTGTGAAGTATTATAATAAGCAAATTCCTTATTAGCAGTTCAACAAAATCAGCAGTGGCTGTCATCATTACGACTTTCAGTGAGGAGGCCACCTCCTCAGTCCTTTTTCCCCTTGCACTGACTTTCAATGAAGACTTTTCACGTTTAACAAAAGTACCCTCATGGTTCTAGAAGTGATTTTTCACCATCCTGCTTTTGATCAGCTTTCTAATCAGAGTTTACTTCAGATTCAAGTGGAGAATAAAACTGACCATGAAAAAGACCATTGGCTTACATGAGTGTTCCCGCTCATTGGCATCCTGAACTGTGGAAGAAGCCTTCTTTTGCTGCCTCTCATGGGAGCACTTTGAAATCCAGGAACCATGTCTCAATATGGGTAAATAAGAATGAAATGATGGGCAGCACAGAGCTAAAAACAAACAAAAAAAAACTGCATCAACATAAGAGGAGTCAGAATTTGATGGCATCACCTCCTTCTCTAAGGAGGGAATGTTTCAATTTACATTTAATCCTATTATCTACAGTAAGGTTACAAATAAGAGGTCAAGGATGACAAAGAAGCAGAAAGACTTACGCAACACTGGTTACACCTGTCTTTTCCTTTCCTTCCTAAGACTCAGTCCTGGCCTTGAATTGTATAGCGTGGATATAATGGATACTGTCCCATGCTTGAGTGCTATGGCTCCCACTGAGAGGGTTCCCTATGTGTTTTGGCACACTTGGAGGAGTGTTAGGGGAGCCTTTTCCTTGTTTCCCATTCCTTAAGGAAAAGAGATCTCACTGGACGGTTCTAAGATTGGCCTCTACCAGTGGCCCAGGGCCAGTGGCTCTACACACAGAGAGTGGGTCAACTTGGGCAGCAAGGTGGGCCCTAAATAAGACCTTCAAATATATTCGTGCAAAGAACTGCAGATTCATCTGTGCATAATATAATAACCTTCTTTCCTCTAGTGCCTGAGACCAGATGGCTATGTAAATAAATAAATTACAACCAAGTCTGTTCCAATGTTATGACTGTAGAATTTGAGATAATTTCTTTAATCAGCCATCCAAAGAGTTGAGTCTCTTTTGTGTCCTGACACAGAAGTAGTTATCTTTCATCATGACTTTCAGAGTCCTTTGGTGATAAGAGATTTTCAGTATCAGTGAGTATAAATTTAAGTTTTATTACTGAATTTTCTGGAGAGAAGTTAATGAAAATCTCTGAGTCCCATTTATTTCACTGTGGAAATAAATGCTGACATTTAAGAATTGTTGCAGAATTTGGGAGAAAAATATAAAGCTATATCATTGTTTTAATTTTAATATAGAGATTTCAAAATAAGCCAGCTTATTAGAATTCAAAAGGGAACTTCAAAACTCAAATCCCCAGCCCACAACTTTTTCTCCAGACAGCCAGATGCTCATCTTCCTTTCACATTAAAAGATATCAAGTACTTAGGGCTTCCCTGGTGGCGCAGTGGTTGAGAGTCCGCCTGCCGATGCAGGGGACACGGGTTCGTGCCCCGGTCTGGGAGGATCCCACATGCCGCGGAGCGGCTGGGCCCGTGAGCCATGGCTGTTGAGCCTGCGCGTCCGGAGCCTGTGCTCCGCAACGGGAGAGGCCACAACAGTGAGAGGCCCGCATACCGCAAAAAAAATAAATAAATAAAATAAAAGATATCAAGTACTTAGATAGGAAACTGTTCTACTTCTATAATTATTAAGGAGTCAAAGATGAATATAGCCATGAAACAAACTATAATGGCTCTCTTAAGATTGCTGATGAAAAAAAATTCTGTGAGCCCAAATGATACTATTAGAATAAGGAAATATTATTTTTGAATTAACAATTGATGGTCCATTAAACCTTTGTATTATTGAATTAGTTGGCTCTTGAGAAAGCAGTTGAGCAATGATCAGAAACTGTAGTGCACTAAACAATGATCTATTCTAGATCAGCAGTTGTAAACTCTGGCTATACATTAAAATCATGGAGAGGGGAGCATTTAAAAAATATTGACACCCAGGCCCCACCCCAGAGATTCTGATATATTTGGTCTACTGGGGTTCCTAATATCATATATTTTCAAAACTACTCCCACCCCTCATTCCCTATTCAGGTATTTCTATGTGCAATCAGGTTAAAAACTCCTGATCTAGATTACTTGTCTAGCTGTTTATGATACTGAACTATTGTTTATAATTGATATAAGCAATAAAGAATGACAGGTACATTTGTAAAATATTTCCTTTATGATAATTTTTTCTAAATCACCATTCTCTGAACTTATTGGTTTAGAAAATTACAATTACTTAGCAAACATAAAATATCATCTACATAGTGTTTACAACAAGTAAGAAATATAGGTATATGTATGGATGAGATATAGATGAGCCACAAGATGACCTTTTCATTTTTCATTGAAGTTGTTTGTAAGTGCCTTGGAATGAAATCATAGAATTTTCTATCCAAATACCACATTAAGGATCAAAGTTAGGTGGCTTCTCAAGGTTCATCTCACTTATGATAGATGCTGGTTAGAACACATGTCCCTAGATTCTCATCCTAATGTTCTTTCAGATATTTCCTTGATTTTATTTTTTAGAAAGTAAACATTACTTTTGGGGAATAATAAAAGAAACCAAAATCAATTATCAGAAATTTAAATAAACATTAGAGGCAGTTTAGGTAAACCACAGCCTAAGCCTTATTTTAACATTTACCACCTGAGAGACCTAAACACTTCTGAACCTCAACTTCCTCATCAGGAAAGTAAGGACATGATAATATAATAGCATGAGGTAGAAAACAGATAAAGGCAAGTTTCTCTCCTGCTCACATAACATTAGTTGTTTTCCAACCCTAAGACTTAAGTAAAGGAGGGTGAAACCAGACTTCTCTGTTAAATGTATTAATAAACAATAAAGTCAGGTACTGAGCCTGCACGTCTGGAGCCTGTGCTCCGCAACAAGAGAGGTCGCGATAGTGAGAGGCCTGCGCACCGCGATGAAGAGTGGCCCCTGCTTGCCACAACTAGAGAATGCCCTCGCACAGAAACGAAGACCCAACACAGCCAAAAATTAATTAATTAATTAATTAATTAATTTTTAAAAAAGAAAGAAAAACACCTATAACAATCCACATGGCTCAACTGTGAAGGGCATTTGCATAATCATAACATGTAAACACGAAACACAGATCCATCCAGAGTTATGATATAATATTGGAAGGATGGGAGGATGGGAAGTAGGGATGGGGTGAAAGAGGGGTTGGAAAAGAGGGTTAGCAATGGGAGGTCAATACTAGTGCTCAAAACAGAAACATCAAGAAGTAGCAATATCTGGACTTCCCTGGTGGCAAAGTGGTTAAGAATCCGCCTGCCAATGCTAGGGGACACGGGTTCGAACACTGGTCCAGGAAGATCCCACATCCTCGGAGCAACTAAGCCCGTGTGCCACAACTACTGAAGCCTCTGCGCACCGCAACAGAGTAGCTTCCACTCGCCGCAACTAGAGAAAGCCCGTGTGCAGCAACAAAGACCCAATGCGGCCAAAAAATAAATAAATAAAAATAATGTCAGGGACTTCCCTGGTGGCGCAGTGGTTGAGAATCTGTCTGCCAATGGAGGGGACACGGGTTCGATCCCTGGTCCAGGAAGATCCCACATGCCATGGAGCAACTAGGCCCATGAGCCACGACTACTGAAGCCATGTACCTAGAGCCTGCACACCACAACGAAGACTAGCCCCTGCTCACTACAAACAGAGAAAGCCCACGCATAGCGAGGAAGACCCAACGCAGCCAAAAATAAATAAAAAACAAACAACAAACAAACAAAAAATACAATAAAGTCAAACCATATACATATCTGATGAGAGGTTAGTATCCAAAATATATAAGGAAATTATACAACTCAATTGCCAAAAAATATTCGGTTAAAAAATGGGCAGAGGACCTGAATGGACATTTTTCCAAATAAGACATGCAAATGGCCAACAGGTACATGAAAAAGTGCTCAGCATCACTAATCAGCAGGAAAATTCAAATCAAAGCCATAATGAAATATCACCTCACATTTGTCAGAATGGCTATTATCAAAAAGACGAAAAGATAACAAATGCTGAGGAGAATGTGGAGAAAAGTAAGCCCTGGTGCATCGTTGGTGGGAATGTAAATTGGTGCAGCCACTATGGAAGAGAGCATGGAGGTTCCTCAAAATATTAAAAATAGAACTGCCAGGACTTCCCTGGTGGTCCAGCGGTTAAGAATCTGAGCTCCCAGTGTAGGGGGCCCGGGTCCCATCCCTCGTCAAGGAACTAGATCCTGCATGCTGCAACTAAAAGCCCACATGCTGCAACTAAAGATCCCACATGCTGCAACTAAAGATCCCGCACGCTGCAATGAAGATCCTGCCTGCCACAACTAAGAACTGGTGCAGCCAAATTAAAAAAAAAAAAAAAAGAAAAATAGAACTACCTTGTGATTCAACAATCCCTCTTCTGGGTATATATCAAAATAAGAGAAAATCATTATCTCAAAGAGGTATCTGCACTCCTGTGATCATTGCAGCATTATTTACAACAGCCAAGACATGAAAACAACTTACCTGATGGATGAATGGATAAAGAAAATGTGGTCTATATAGACAGTGGAATATTATTCAACCATTAAAAAAGAAGACAATCCTGCCATTTGCAAAAACGTGGATGGACCTTGAGGGCACTATGCAAACAGAAACAAGTCAGAGAAAGACTAATACTGTATGATCTCACTTATATGTGGATTCTAAAAGCATTGAACTCAGAAACAGAGTAGAATGGTGGTTGCCAGGGGCTGAGGGATGGGAAAAATATGGAGATGTTGGTCAAAGGGTACAAACTTTCAGTTTGAATAATTGCCAGGGATCTAATGTATAGAATGATGACTATAGGCTTCCCTGGTGGCGCAGTGGTTGAGAGTCCGCCTGCAGATGCAGGAGACACAGGTTCGTGCCCCGGTCCGGGAAGATCCCACATGCCGCGGAGCGGCTGGGCCCGTGAGCCATGGCCGCTGAGCCTGCACGTCCGGATCCTGTGCTCCGCAACGGGAGAGGCCACAACAGTGAGAGGCCCGCGTACTGCAAAAAAAAAAGAAAGGAAAAAAAAAGAAAAAAAAGAATGATGACTATAATTAATGATATGTATCATATATTTGAAAATTGCTTTGAGAGTGAAGATTTAATGTTCTCACCATAACAACAAAAAAATGTTAAGTATGTGAGGTAAAGCATGTGTTAAATAACCTTATTGTGGTAAACACTTCTCAATATATATGTGTATCAACTCATCACATTGTACACTTTAAACTTATGCAATGTTATAATGTCAATTATATCTCAATAAAGCTGAGGGAAAAAACAAACAATAAAGTTCTTTACAATGGCCCATTCTCTACATCTGATCTTTCACATACATTTCAATGGCTGGCATGCTATAATAGGGTATTAAATAAGATAATATATGCGAATCATATAGAGCAATGCTTAGCATATGGCATGCACTCAACAACAGCACATTAGTTGCAATGATTATGCATTACTTAGTGTTGCTCAATGAAGCAGACAGAAGTTTTTTTTTTGAGGGGAATGTAAATTGTGTTTGCATCCTAAATAGTTTGTATTTTGTGAAACATGCCTCCATGGAGTCCAAACCACATCATGTGCATAATTAGTAATATTATAAATCAATCAGGCAGTCGGCATGTATGTGTGCAAAATTGCCAAGGAAGAGGACAACAACTTTATCCTCAAAAAATGTATAACTTAGTGAAGAGGAAGGGAAAGAAGATGAGCCCTGCCAGCCACGTGAAGTACCAGGCTGATCAACTCATTGAGCTGGTATTTGATGCTAGTCTCCTCCATGCTACCCACTCTATCACTCAGACATGAACTAGGCAGCATTTGGAGAATTCGGAGAAATAGCATCTATAGGTTTATTTGACACATCAGGTCCATTTACGCTGTATCTCTGAGGAAGGGGAATTAATTTAACCAAGAAAATAAATATTTTGATGCCCTTACCCATCAAATAAACTGATTTTCTGCCAAATGAGTGTGCTCATGGGCCAAGAGTGGACATTACAATCAGGAAACCAGCAAAGGACAAGATGACACTGGGCTCATTTTATAGGCTTTGTGTTTGATTAATAACACTGTCAGAGATTTAAAAAGAAAATAATTGTACTAAAATGATGTCATCTACTTACAGAAAAAAAACTACACTATAACATACCTGGAGTAATATCAAGGTTACAGATGACAAAACAGATACAGTATTCCAGCTTAAAAAAGAAAATTCATCATCTTATTCTTTCCTTAATTACCTTACTTTTGTGATCAAAGTTTGAAGCTATTCTATTTCATGTTTGTGAAAATTTTCTGCAAATGGTTGTAACTGCTTACAACTTCATTTGAGGCGGATGAAACTTTCAAATAAAAAAGTGGGGTAAAGGGACAATAAACAAGTCAGAGAATTCCCTGGTGGTCCAGTAGTTAGGACTCTGTGCTTTCACTGCTGAAGGAGTAGGTTCATCCCTGGTTGGGGAACTAGGATCCCACAAACCACACAGCATGGCCAAAAAAAGAAAAAAGGTCAAAAACCCTATAAAAAACAGAGATTATTAATGAAATACAATGAAGAAAGTAAACATGGACTTTGAGAGAGAATAATGGCGGGACCTGCTCTAGATGGGTGCATCAGGGAAGTACGTTTTGAAAATGTGACACCTTAGCCGAAACCTAAGTGATGAGGAGCAAGTCTCATTGAAAACCAAGGAAAGAGTTATTTATGCAGAAAGAACTATACACGCCAAGATCCTAATGCAGAAAATAGCTTTAGTAACTGACAGATGACTAGCATGAAGGAGCAAGGGAGACAGTGGCAAGAAAACTGAGGAATAGCAGAGGTATGTCACATTTAGAGCCCTTGGCCGTGGTAAGGCGTTTGAATTTTTTTCCTAATGACAGACATCAGAGGTGTTTAAGCAGAAGATGATACTTTCTCATGTGTTTAGTGTGTGTGTGTATATATACTTGATTTCATCTTTAACTAAGAAAAATCCAGGTTTCCTACAATAAGTGTCAAATATCAGAGGGTTATCAACATTGGTGTGACACAAATGTAAATAAGATTTCTTTCATGGACTTCCCTGGTGGTGCAGTGGTTAAGAATCCGCCTGCCAGTGCAGGGGACACAGGTTCGAGCCCTGGTCCGGGAAGATCCCACATGCTGCGGAGCAGCTAAGCCCGTGCACCACAACTGCTGAGCCTGTGCTCTAGAGCCCTCGCGCTACAACTACTTAAGCCCACAACAAGGGAAGCAGCCACCGCAATGAGAAGCCCGTGCACCACAATGAAGAGTAGCCCCTGCTCACTGCAACTTGAGAAAGCCCGCGTGCAGCAACGAAGACCCAACACAGCCAAAATTAAATAAATAAATTAATATTTTAAAGAAAAAGATTTCTTTCTTGCCTGATTTAATCCTTAACTATTTGTGGAATCCCAAAGTCAGGCAGATGCTACACTATCAAAGGAGAATAGAGATGTAGCACAGAGGCTGCCACTAGAACAATCTAGGAAAAAGGCATTTGGACCTAGGTCTTTTCCAGACTGGCCTGGAAACATACATCTAGACTGAGGTGACACCATTAAAGCTTGGTGCCACATTGGAAAGCCACTCCATGGCTCCAAACCTTATGAAGTCACTCTTCCAAGGATCTTTCATTATTGGCACGGAAGGCTGTAGAGTCACAGAAACATATTACCTCAGGATTAGAAAGAAACTTAGAGCAGTGTTTTTCAAACAAAGATCACCTGGAGCTCTTGTTAAAATGGAGATTGTGATTAAAGTGGGACATGAAATTTTGTACTTCTAACAAGCTCCCAAGTGGACATTTACACTGTGAGTACAAAATCAAGCTATTATGTTCCGCCCCTCTTTGTCACATCCCCTCCACTGTCCAACCCTGAGTCCTTTAGGTTAAGCTCCATGAGCTTGTATCTCCTTGTGGATCTCACTAGGGATCCTCCATTGTATCAAATAGATATTGAGGGCGTAGTGGGCGCCCAATACATTTTTTGGTCAATGAACCGGTGAGTGGATGATGAACACCCCTAAGAAATATTTATCAGCCTCTGATAAAAACCTTCCAATCTTAGGATTATCAACAAAGGAAGCATTTTTAGAGGACAGTTTTGACCGTTGGAAATTCCTTATGTATAGTAGCCAGCATCTGTTTCTCTATGATTGAGATCATTGGTCCTAGATCTGTCCTTTGGAGAAACACACAGCAGCCTTCTCTTTAGACACAATTGGGACTGGTCGTGGCTAAGTTAACAATAAAAAATCATTTGAAGCAAAGGGTCATGTTTTCAAAAGATACATCCATTAAACATTTTATTTTAACTTAAAACATAAGCATGTGCATTCATTTACCAATCTTCTAAGTAAATGCAAGGCTGGGAACACAGATCCTTTGATGATCTTTATCAGTTTATATTGTCTGTCAGCATAAACCACACCTATAATAACACATCAAACACATGTGAAACATTGCTGGAATGAGAGGAAAGTGCATTGAGGGGGAGAAATAAAAACCCGGCTTGGACCAGTGTGCAAAATATGGCTCACTTCTAGCAAAATCATTGTATTGGATGAGGTAGAGCGAAAGCTGCAGAGAGCAAAAAACACCTGGAAGCAGGGGCCACCCAGGCCTGTAGTGGAGCTCTCTCTTTACATATATTAAGTCAAGGTGATCTGTTGCCTGTATTAGTGAGGAAAGCACTCACGATATTTTCAGACGGTCCTACCCATATCATAAGTACTAATCAAAATATAAAGATAATCCCAAAGCTCCTAAAAATCAGGTCAATATAAAGTACTGGTCAGTTTTCCTTTCATCTAATAAGACATTTCAAGATGTACCAATTCATGGAATGCTCAGACACTTCTTAGATTTCCATTTTGAAACTCAAGTTTCATTATATTCGCTAATAAATTAATCTGTCCTAAAATGGCTCTTTTCCTTGAATTTTTAGATTATGTTTTCCTTTTATAATTCTTCAAAAGGAGTTCATCTACCCAAACACTCAGCTTAAAACTTAAAGACTGAAAAGGTATTTTTGAGTATGTATCTGTTCTTAAAAATATAGTGATATATTTTATTTAACAGGTAGCACCAACCCCAAAATACCTCACATGAAGAGTTTAACGATGGCTTATATTTGTACAGTACAGTGTGCTTTCACATTCATTAGCTTGCTTAAGTCTCAAAGCAACTGTAGGAGGTCGGTGGTATCGTTTCCGTTTTGAAAAGACAAAATGAAACTCAGAGGTGGTCAGTGTATTGTAATATATATAGGGCACCCGGTGGGAAAGTGGAAAAACTAGGACTGGCAGGAACCTGGTCTTTTCAGTCTTTTGGCCTTTTTTAAATCTCCCAGTTGTATCAACCAAGGCCAAAGAGCAATAAATGGGGTTTCTGCCCTTTTCACCACATGGCTCTGTGATGCCCAAATGTTTTGACAAGTTCAAATAATGTTATTATTTATTTGAGTAAAGACTCTTCCTCCTTCCAAACGCGTGTTAAAGCGCTCCGAGATTAAACTAAAATCAAATTACTTGAGAAGTCTTTTTTTTTTAATATTTTGTTTTAGAATTTTATAATATATTGGGAAGTAGTTCGAGATAATATTCACAATGTTTTGGGGTTTTTTTGTTTTGTTTTGTTTTTTGCGGTACGCGGGCTTCTCATTGCTGTGGCCTCTCCCGTTGCGGAGCACAGGCTCCGGACGCTCAGGCTCAGCGGCCATGGCTCACGGGCCCAGCCGCTCCGCGGCATGTGGGATCTTCCCTGACCGGGGCATGAACCCGTGTCCCCTGCATCTGCAGTCGGACTCTCAACCACTGCGCCACCAGGGAAGCCCCTATTCACAGTGTTTTGAAACTAGGATGGAAAAACCCCTGATGCTGATTTAGCTTTGGGGATTGGCATCACTGAAGCATGTCATTGTTACTGGCTTATGGTAAATAATCATCTCTTCATTTTGTTATAGCAGAATATACATTAAATTTAAAAGGCAATTTAGCTGAAGAAGTAGGAGAGGGGTAAGAATAACCATAGGATGGAAGTCTCAGAGCAGGGAGGATGAATAGGTAGGAAATTAGGGGGGAAAAATTGTACCATCTCAGATTTCAGAGAAATGGAATTTAGAAAGATGTAATATAAGCAAAGGGCAACAGAATTGTGTGGCTATTTTGAATGATAACTAGAAAAATTCCTACTGGGACTAACTCTGCACAGAATCCATTCCCACCTGCATAATCCAAGAAAGACTAATTACTCAGAGTGACTTCAATCAAAAGGGTAAGAGTAAATAAATGAGGAGCCACTGTGTCTTTAGCATTATATGGAGCCTGGTTATGGTACCGGCATCAACAAATTGTGAACACTGGATGCTTCTTACTCCAAGATCCAAGTCTTGATGTTTTCTATTCTAAGCTGAAGGAGAGACTGATTTCTGTCGAAGACTGAAAAAGATGACCACAAATTCTTTGAGATCCTCTCATCAAGACGTGGGGTCCGTTTCTCTACCCCTTAACTCTGGGCTGCCTTTGCTGGTGCTTTGGCCAACAGAATGTGGCCGAAGTGCTACTTCCAAGGCTAGGCCTGAACGGAGGTGCCCCAGCAGCCAGCCAGCACCAGCCGCCAAGGGAGTGAATAAGGCCACCCTGGACCTCCCTGCCCAGCCAGCCTGTGCTGAATGAAGCCACGTGAGCAAGGCTTGCCCATATAAATGTTATAAATAATAAATCGTTAAGCCAAAAAAAAAAAATTTTTTAAGGGCAATTAAAAAGTAAACTAGGGGCTTCCCTGGTGGTGCAGTGGTTGAGATCTGCCTGCCGATGCAGGGGACACGGGTTCGTGCCCCGGTCTGGGAAGATCCCACATGCCGCGGAGCAACTGGGCCCGTGAGCCAAAATTACTGAGCCTTCGCGTCTGGAGCCTGTGCTCCGCAACGGGAGAGGTCCGATAGTGAGAGGCCCGCGCACCACGATGAAGAGTGGCCCCCGCTCACCACAACTAGAGAAAGCCCTCGCACAGAAACGAAGACCCAACACAGCCAAAAATAAATAAATAAATAAAGCAAACTGTCAACAAGTAAAAATAAACACTATTAAAAAAAAAAGTAAACTATACTACACATTTTACTTAGGTCAGTGGATAAATAAGGACCACAAACAGGGGGGAAAAAAGTAATTTCAGCAACACTGAATCGTATTCTGATTTGGATCGGTCTTTGGTAACAACTTTAATGACATTTCTTAACACTCAAATTGGGAAATTCAAAAATCAGAAGGAAAAATGTAAGAGCAAACCTATGACTCATTTAGTGTAAATTTGGTTTACATTTATTCCACCTAAGGGAAGTTCCATTATTAATATGGTCAAAAGAGCTGGTCCTAGCTTCAGACCTTTTCTGTTTATAAAGCATATTCCTCATATTTTTAGTTATAAGAAAACTATAACCCCTAATTGTATATATAATCCCTGGAGAGAGAATTCAACCATCAATTCAACCATCTTATCTCACTCAAAATAAAGAGTGAGATAAGAAAGGCCTGAGAAATTCATATTTTACCAGAAGCTCTTAGGTTCCTCTCTCAGTTACTATACATGTCATTTTCTCTGTAATGTGGACATATTTGTTGAGTTTTTCATGACTCATATAACTTTCTTTTTGGTCAAGATGACCTTCTGGCCCTGCAGCCCCCAAAACAATAAGCATAAAGTCATATGCCCTTAAATCTTTTTAAAAAAGAACACACGGTTCATGTTTGATGAAAGATCTACATCTACCATCATTTTCATGTTGTTTCTTTGTTTATCGTACACACTCAGAGCTTGTCTTTCTTTTTTTACTCATAACGCTACATATTGATTCCTACCCCGACTCACACCCATCATTCTACCAGTGGTTTCTATCTCCTGGGGGATTAAGGTTTGGCTTGTTTAAAAGGTTAATGCCCTGCAAAACATATCCATACATGTCTTCTCACCAAACACCATTGACTGTAGGGCAACAAAAAACTGAGATGAGTATTGTAATACGTAAACTGTAATTAAACCTACTTCAATGTTCTAAGATCACAGGTTTTCCTTACAGCGATCTGAACTAAACAGAATGAGTCTATGCCCATTTCCAAATCTAAGTGAGAGTGCAAGGAAAAGGATGATGTAGATATTGGTGGCACATTATTCAGGGCCCTTTGGTTAAAACTGGGAAGGAGGTGGGCTCTCTCTGGTACTCACACCTCAGATGCTCAGTGACATGGTGCTGTCTGCTGGCTTCCTGGGATACTGCACTGCTTGTTGAATAGAAAATGGAAAGGAGAGAACTCCAAGAGTGAGAATGAGGTCCCCAGTTAGAAGACTCTTGGTTTGTTCAAGTAGAGATGACTTTGTTGAGAGTTGTGGTGGTCATGGTGGTCATGGTGGAGATGGAAAAAAGTGGAAGAACTTGAGATAGATTTTTGGAGGAGAATTGATAAAATGTACTGATGAATTAGATTTAGGGGCTGAGGAAAAGGAGAATTCAAGGACATTCTTTAGGTTATTTGCCTGAGCTGCTGGGTGGATGGTGGTGGTGGGTAGCATTTATTAAGATGGGAGAAACAGGCTTTGAGTATTAGAGGGGTGGAAATTAAGAGTTCTGTTTTAGACATGACATATTTAACATACCTATTAGCTTTCCAACTGGAGATTAGAGTTGGAATTTGGGTCTGGGGAGTCACATATTTTGAGCATGTGGCCCTCTTAGCACCCAAAGCCTTTGACACAAGATGTACCCATGGTAAGATGGATCTGGCAGAGTTGAAATATCAGGAGAGAACCCTTTCTCACACATGAGTGCTTGAAGTATAGACACCACAGTTGATATATCCCATTGCTGGCTGAGCCTACTTGCCCTTAAATCACACAACCACTTTAACACTTGACTTGGAATTCTGAGGGTGGGTCAGCCCGGTTTCAGAGGGTGGAGGAGGCAACTAGGTGGATCGTTCAGGTTTCTCTGATTGAGGCTCTGAGTTTAAATGACCTTGGAGGATTTGGATTTTCCATATTGAACCTCTTTCAGCTATCATGGCATTTCTCTTCCTCTGGAGGAAGGTGAGGAGAGCTGTCAGGCCTCTCTCACTGCACATGTTGGATTCATGACAATTTAAATGACTGAAATTCACACATAAGACAACAACTTCTCCAAGATCATCCCCAGTGAGCCTCACCTCCTTGTATCTATGTCTTTGGGTAGTCTCCTCCCACACTGGATCAGGGCTGAGGAACGCTCAGAGTTACCGATAGGTGAAGATGAGTGACTTCTAAAGCTAGGTCATAATGGCATTGAAGTTTCCACCGTGTTCTCTTGGGTTGTTCACTCTGGGGGAAGCCAGTTGCCAAACTCTGAGAACACTCAAGTGGCCCTGGAGAGCTCACAGGGAAAGGAACTGAGGTCTCCCTCCAACAGCAAGCACCACCTTACCAGCCACTTGGAACTGGATCCTCCATCCTCAGTCAAGCCTTCATAAGGCTTCAGCATCTCACTACAACCTCTTGAGAGTTACCCCAAGGCAGAACCACCTATCTAAACTGTTCCAGAATCCCTGACCTATAGAGAAACTGTGAAAGATAATACACAATTATTATGTTAAGTTTTGGGGTGGTTTGTTATGCAGCAATAGGTAACATCCATTTCGTCCTTTAAAAAGATAGCACTGTCGTTATGAGCAACATTATGACTAGAACTTGCTATTTTGTGATGTTAAAAACATGGAAAATAGGGCTTCCCTGGTGGCGCAGTGGTTGAGAGTCTGCCTGCCGATGCAGGGGACACGGGTTCGTGACCCGGTCCGCGAAGATCCCACATGCCGCGGAGCAGCTGGGCCCGTGAGCCATGGCCGCTGAGCCTGCGCGTCTGGAGCCTGTGCTCCGCAACGGGAGAGGCCACAACAGTGAGAGGCCCACGTACCGCAAAAACACAAGCAAACAAACAAACAAAAAAAACATGGAAAATAAATTCACCTGTAAATTTTCCAGAAGAGAAAAAGCCAAACAATCAACACACAGACTCTCCTAAATTCCAAGCTCCATGCTAAGAACCAACACAGCAGAAGTTGTGATTATTCGTGGATAAAGAATAACCTAAATTTGTTAAATTGTGGTGTTTTAGGAACTCAGCCTGCATGACAAAAAAGGCACAAAAATATTTTGGATCTTTTGTTTTTATGTCACAAACAGTTCCAAAGTTCAGAGGAAGGAACTCTGGTGTTTCCTTTACACCAAAGCAAACTAAGCTGTGCTATTTTATTTATCTGAGAATAGGAAGTTAGGCGATTTTGAATTCTGAATATTGGTCAGAATTATTCACAACAAATACTTCCTAGGATGTCCCTTCTAATTAAAACCTGCCAGAAAGTAAATGTTTTTGTTTTTCTGGAAACTTGTCCACCTTTAACAGAAATCTGAGCCAATAGAATTTATTAAATCTTAAACTCATTTTCTGTGCAAACATCCCCCAAACTTAAAATGTTACACTGTTCTGTACTGGCCTGGCTCTGCTGTTAACAGCTAGGTGTCCTTTTTTACTCACAACATAGTGTTTAAATGGCTAAATGCTGACACTCCCCTACCATTTTAATCAGTTTCTAGTTTCTTTTGCATCCATTATCTTATTTGAATCTTAAAACTACTCTGTAGGTGGGCAGCTCATTCCATTTAACAGATAAGAAAACAGGCCCAGAGAGGTTATCCATCAGCCTCATTTCATTGAACAATTTACCAAATTACTTTACCTCTCTGAGAAATGAGTGGGTTGGACTGCTTTCTGAAGTCTCTTCCAGTCCTAAAATTCTTTTATTCCCAGCAACTTTGGTGTGACCAAGTCCATATGTGAGATACAGAAAGCACAGACATGGAGTTAGATGATCTGGATCATTGTTCTAAGATTTGCTGCCCTTGAATACTTGAAGGAATCATTTAAACTTCCCGAATCTCAGTGGCCTTGTACATAAAAGGAGGGTTAACAAGATACACCTGATAGAATGGCCAAATGAAATAAAATATGTAAGTCACTCATTGGCTCTGGGAACTTGATCTAGTTACTCTCCCCCTGTCCCAGGTTCCCATGCATAAAATATGGAGAAGGGGCAGGAAGCAGGCTCACTTTTGGTAAAATACAGTGGGTGCTGTGATACGTCCCCAAGCCCCGCTTCGTGACTGCAGCACTCATTCCCCAGCCGCCTGGGGCTTGTTGGCTAACAGTTCACATCTTAGTCCCTCTAGAAAATTGCTTGCAGCTGAAAGCAACTGCCCTACCCAAGGACACGTCCTCTTTGCAGGAAGCAGCTCATATCCAATGACTATCATTTCAGGGCTGTAAAGGACAGGCCCTCTTCCCTCAGTTTGGTAAAAATATGAAGCGCTATCCCAACTCCAGAGCTCCTTATGAGATTGGCTGAGCCCGTTGCTCTCTACATATCGCAGTCCAGCATCTCTATCTGCCCAGTCTTGTTTCCTTCAATCCCTTGCAGATGCTGTTCCTGAGAGCACTCGCCCCCCAGAAACTTCTTGCATGCAAATTTCTATCTTAGAGTCTGTTTTCCGGGAATCCAACCATCCTGTTGTAACATGATGATAATGAGATAACAGATAAGAAAGTGCTTTGAAAACTGTAAAGTTATCAGCAGCCTTGGATACAATTTACCATAGCATAATGAGGATTAGCTAGAAAATACTGAACTGATGTGTATTTTTTTTTATTCCTCCCACAAATTGTGTTCCTCTGCAGCCTTTCTACCATTATGGCCCCAGGGAAGGGAAAGGGCAAAGGTTACCTTGCCCAGAAGTAGGATATGATGTAAGAACAGAGCCTTCCAGCCAAGAAGGGAAATTCAGGGATAGTTTCAGTTTAGGGAGGGGAGAGATGAAAGGAGAGATTAGGAAAAGGAAGTTGGATGCTGGTGCCCACACTTTACCCCTTGTGTGGTGGAATCTGTGTGGGGAGGTGATAGAAACATCCAGATAGAGTCAGGCTAGACTGAGAACCGTAGGGCTAGTGGCTGCCTCCTCTGGGAATAGGCAGCGGGAAGCTGTAAGACAGAGGGAACTCCATTAGTTTTGTGTGGCTTAGAAGCAGTGGTCTAGCATCCGCAGAAAGAGCCCCATCATGCCCTGCCCATGGCTGGTGGAAAACCGGCAATGCAGAAAGTCAGGCATGACCTCCCTCTGCTTCATCCATAGGAGGACAAGACCCTGAGGATAGGGATAGGCTAGCAGAAGCCTGAGTTGGGAAGAAGAGGAAAGAACTCTGTAAGACCATCAAAACACAAAAAACTGCTGAAAATATGACAAGCTGACTTCAGGGAGAAATCTTGATGAGATAATGCCAGCCAGGAAAAGGATTAAAAGATTGCACAGTAGTCATGGGGGCAGAAGAAAAATCATTGCCTGCCACAGCGTAGAAATAAATGTTTTCTTTATAAAAATCATTATTAAAAACATAAATTTATAAATAAATGTAAAGTGACATATGTTTTGGTTTGTGGTCTGCTTATGTTTTATATTTTAGAGACGTTTACTTCACATCCTATTCCCTTTTTAACAGCATTAATGCTTTGGCCTTGCTATGTTCCAGTATGTAATGCATTCCTTATTTCTAGCTCTGATAGCTTTAGTTTTCTGGAAACTCTGTCTGTCATATTTTGCCATCTGTTGTATCCGATGGGAAGCTTAGTAGAACCCAGCATTAGTGATATCTAAGTTATAACTTGTTGACATTTCCATTGTAAGCTCTAATTTTTAATTGTTTATGCATAATTATGGTTTTATCTTACATTGGGCTGAAAGATGATAGAATTTCAGATAGCCTTTGTGAATGCTGACTTAGATTCTTATGTACATCACAAATTTTTTCTAAGAGCAGGGGAAAAATTGTAATCTGCTTTTCTAACTAAAAAATCTTGTTTCTTAAGTAAGCTGGTAGTTAATGTGAATCAGATTGTGTTTTGTTTTAAAAATATATACTTTTGATAACTTAGATTTTAAAAATAATTACTTACGGGCTTCCCTGGTGGCGCAGTGGTTGAGAGTCCGCCTGCCGGTGCAGGGGACACGGGTTCGTGCCCCGGTCTGGGAGGATCCCACATGCCGCGGAGCGGCTGGGCCCGTGAGCCATGGCCGCTGAGCCTGCGCGTCCGGAGCCTGTGCTCCGCAACGGGAGAGGCCACTGCAGTGAGAGGCCCGCGTACCGCAAAAAAAAAAAAAATTACTTACGTACAGTTTGAGTCATTTAAATAAATTTGGAATACTAGTTGAGAATGTTATGCTTTGCTTTCTATAATTTATACCCTTTAATTGAAGGTTTAAGAGAATAGTGTAATGTGTGCAATGAAACATGACCAACATGCAGATTTTTTCTAATTGAATGAAGTAAAATAATTAGAGTGCTTATCTAATGAACCATAAGTGGTTCTCTAATACATCTTTAGACAAGAGATGTCTTTCATTTATAAATGTGTTAATATTTTCTCAAGGAACAAGGACTTCCAGTCATTAAATAAAGACTAAATAGTTAAATGTCCCAATATCCAGAATTATACCTTTCTAAGATCATTTCTGTGCGATGTTATTTGCACCCTAAAAGCTTTATCTAGTTCAAATTAAGCTTTATCTAGGTTCAAATTAAGTTTCAGAAAAGTTAGGATAGTATTGATTCTGTTTCTCTAATAGACCTGATGCAAGGGTTTTCATAATACTAATATGGATTCAATTTGGTTTCATTGTTTCTTGAATTTTAGACTTTTAAAACTTAATTACACGGGCTTCCCTGGTGGCACAGTGGTTGAGAGTCCGCCTGCCGATGCAGGGGACACGGGTTCGTGCCCTGGTCCGGGAAGATCCCACATGCCGCGGAGTGGCTGGGCCCGTGAGCCATGGCCGCTGAGCCTGCGCGTCCGCAGCCTGTGCTCCGCAATGGGAGAGGCCACAACAGTGAGAGGCCCGTGTACCGTAAAATTAAAACAACAACAACAACAAAAAAGTAATTACACAAGCTTTCACTATTTAGTAGCTTTTTTGTGTGTGTAGATATATTGATGCAGCTTTAATAAGGCTTAATGATTTTTAAAGATCAGTTTTCTCTGCTATTGCTTTCAAAATCTAGTCTTGACCAAGTGATTTTTTTTTTTTAAACACACAGCAATTTCATCAACTACTATGGACAGTCCATACTTGACAGGTTGGGAAAAATATTAATTTGTGATGCTAATATGTCAATTTATTGATAATAAAAAAGTAAAAATGTTATACTGATATCTATAGATTCATAAAATAATTTTTTGTCAAGTCCTTAATATAGGGCAAATTTTGTATCTAGTTTTAGGCCATGATGTGGAAAGCAGCATATTATAATTGCCTTAAATTATCTCTCCCAATGTAATAGAACAAATGTTAATAGTTGCATTATGATTTTTAGACTAAGTTATTTATTGTTTATTTATTATTAAGCTATTTTATTCAAAACAAAGCAGGAAAATATATTGAAAAGGGGTTATGTTTACAGAGGGCTTTTATAACGTGCTATATTTCTGAAATGTAAACGTACATTTTCAATGCATACTTAAGTAACAGTACAATGAAACAAAGATATAAAAAATTGCAGTAAAGTTTATGTTTTCAGATTGAACAATTTGAGTGGTCTTAACATGTATTTTTGGTTGAATATAAATTTCTATGTAGTAATTCTTGAAGTATAATTTTTATTTAATATATGCCTCTGAGAATTAAAAAAAATGCATAGATAAAATGTGGTCAGAATGTACTCCAAAATGTTCACAGAAGTTTTCTCAAGGTAATTATTTTTATTTCCTTTTTTATACTTTAATATTTTCCAAATTTTCTATAATGAGTGTATTAATTTTGGAGTCAGAAAAAAGAAAAAACAATAAATGCTAACAAAGAGATTGAGAGGAATGACCATCTGATTCTATTGGTAAAATAATCTTTAATAAGAAGACTGAAAAGCAGGCCAGGGGAGACAGTGGAACCTGACATGCCATGGTATAAGGTTGGGAGAGCTCGTGAAAGATTTGGATCTGAAAGATCAGTCTAGGTACAGTGTGAAGAATGAATTAGAAGGGAATAAGTGACAGGTGCAAAGTCCACTTAGTAGGCAGTTACAAGAACTTGAAGTAAAAATTATGGAGTCTTTGCTTATACTGAGACACAAATCTTGTGTTCCTTCTCAAATCCTCTCTTTTTTCTCTCTATCTAGATCAGAGCCTCATCTGTGCCAAGCTGCTGCTCTACTTTTGAAGTTGATTGAAGTATCATACCTTGGGCATGGGATCTGCCCTCCTGAGAGCCAGCACATGACAGAGGACAAACCCAGAAGCTGGGGGGCATTTAGTTCTCTGCTGAGTAAACCTTCACCAATGGCAAATGGAGCCAGGAGTGATGGCGGCAGGTACACTCCCCTCCCCTCTGTCATGGGCTAGTCCGAGATGTAGTTCCTCCATAAGCCTTCCAGAGAAGTCCTGTGCCTGCTGAGTGATTTTTGGTGGTATCATTACACAACAGTAACCAGGGTGGTAATACAGTGCATCTCACCAAGTCACATCTTCCCTTGCCTCAATCCCTCTTTCCCCTCACTCTACCATTCTGGGCAGGTCCCTCCTAGCTAGAATACTTCATGCTCTGCTTTCTACAGTAGCTGGGCTTAGCCAGGCTTAGCAGGGCTTTACCAACATCATGACAGGGGGAGTGAGTGGAGAGGTGAACAAAAATTCAAGGGTGCAAGGGTCAGGAGTGTATTTAAGCTGACTCCTAGGTTTCTAACTTGGACAATCAAGTGGCCAGCACTAGCACAATTCCTAACATATATTAAGCCTTCAGTCAATATTTATTGAAGGAATGGATGTATGAATGATGGTACTATTACTAAGGTAAAGACTACAGGAGGTATGTTTATTAACGTATCATATGCAGAATAAGCTCAAGGAGATTTTAACAAAATATTAGCAGGGAATGTTTTCAGTCCTTTCTTAAGAGGGTCTGATGCAGATATGTATGAATGAGTGATCAAGGTCTTGGAAAGAGTGATGACATGTTGAGCCTAGAAAGGTATTGACAGACTGTCTGCACTTCAAATAGCTCTTGTTCTTGTTGAATCTGAATGTGAACCTAGTCTGTTTTGTCCATGATTCACAGAGCAACCAGGCACAGTTAACATAGTGCTAAGTCCTGAACCTCTATTTCTGAGCTATTTTCATGAAAACCGTAGAAAAACAGAGCAAAAGAGCCTTCCAGAGATTATCCGGCCCAGTTCCCGTGGTTCGGGGATGATCTGGCAAACAGGTTTAGGAAAAGCACTGATATTTGTTTTCCTATAGAACTGAGTGACACTCAACTCCCAAATAACATTATTATGTTATAGAAAAGCTGGCCAAGAAAAGCTTACAAAACTAAAAAGTAAGGGACATCTTTTATTCAACTATAATAGAGTGGGTGACCCCCTGAAGGTGCAATTTCTTTTTTGCAAAGTTTGGGATATTTTTGGCCTAAATGGAATTTATGGCTAAGCATAAATGCTAGAGTAGAAATGGCTGTAAAATAATTATTGTTCTTGGTGCTGAAACTAAAAGTACTGGCCTAAAACCATAATGAAAACTCCAGTGCCAGTCAGAGTGGAGCAGTATCTTATGTTATAAAGTCATTGAGGAATGGGAAAATCAAGTACAGTCAAACATTTGACATATGTTCTCTTAAAAAATACTCATACATAGCTAACGATATTCCAGGCACTGTTCTAAGAATTTACAAATAACATTTATTTAATCCTTATAACAATCCTATTCAGGAGGCACGATTATTGGCCCTTTTCACAGATGAGGAAACTGAGGCACTGAACGGGTAAGTAATTTGCCCAAGGTCACACACTAGTGTGGTGGATTCAGGATTCAAACTCATTTCCCAACTGCCTTGCATTTGAGCTCCATGCTGTTCAGACAAATCAGCTTGTCTTTAAACACCCAGCACAGCACATTGATCATATGATTAAGAGCATAGAGGAACTGAGAGGAACTGAGGAGAGTACAGATTCATGTCTCCCATTTCATGTTTATTTCGGTACATACACTTGCTGTGTAAAATGGTAAACAGAATTAACCACACTATTTACATTGTATTTTTCCTCTCTCTCTCTCCATCCCTCCCCCTACTGGGTGAGTGTAGTTTGATTCACATATTTATATGCATGTTGGATTAAACTCCATTTGAAGGGTTAGGTTGCATCATGGAGGAGGAAGCATTGAGGAATAAGCTCATGAGGTTGGGGAAGCATGAAATGTTTTTACGCTTATACTAATTGAGGGACACCTTATTTCCCCACTGCTGTTTCAGGTGTGAAACTTTTTATTCACCCATTTAACAAGCATTTTATTTGGTGCCTTTTACAAGAGAAGCACTGTTTTAGATTGGAGATTATCTGACTGTCTCGATACTATGAATAGGATCGACAAAGTCCCTATCCTCACAGATCATACATTCTTAGAGGTAACACAAACAATAATCAAGTAAACAGGCAAACATTTAAGAGATTTGGTAAGACATATGAAGGAAAATAAGCTAGGTTAATTGGTTAGAGAATATCTATGGCTATGTTGCATCTATACTAGATGAGATGATCAGGGGGTCCTCTCTTAGGTGACATTTGAGCCGAGACCTGAATGAGATAAGGGGAAGTCATACAAAGATTTGGGGTTGAAGGCAGGGGGAAACAGCAAATGCAAAGATCTTGAAGCAGGAATCTGCTTGACATTTTTTGAGGAACAGTGAGAAGGCTGGGCTGGTGTGACTGGAGAGGGAATGAGCAAGGAGAAAGTGACAGAGGATGAGGTGAGAGAGCTAGACAGGAGCCAAGTCATACGGGCCATTGTTAGGACTGTGGGTTTTATCCCAAGTGTGAGGGGAGACATTTAGAGGATTTTGAGCGGAAAGAGTGAGCACATTTCATTTATATTTTATTTTTATTTATTTTATTTATTTATTTATTCATATATTTTTTGTGGTACGGGGGCCTCTCACTGTTGTGGCCTCTCCCGTTGCGGAGCACAGGCTCCGGACGCGCAGGCTCAGCGGCCATGGCTCACGGGCCCAGCCGCTCCACGGCATGTGGGATCCTCCCGGACCGGGGCACGAACCCGTGTCCCCTGCATCGGCAGGCGGACTCTCAACCACTGTGCCACCAGGGAAGCCCCTTCATTTATATTTTAAAAGGACTGGCTGCTGTGTGGAGAATGAAGTGTAGGGTGGAGGAGTGGAAGCAGGGAGAATAATTAGGAGCTGACTGCAGTAGATTTGCTAAGAAATGATACTTGGGCAAGCTGCTAGTGTAGGGGGTAGTGAGAATGGATGCGGTTTGTGATATATCTATATCCATATCCACATCTGTAAATTAGGGCTGACAGGAGTGGCTGATAGATGGGATGTGGAATGGGAGGGAGAGGAATCTAGGGTGATGGGATGGGGCGAGAGCTGTATTATTATTTGGAAAATATTTCTCAGGGAAGATGATGACAGAAGACTACATGGGAGACATTTTGAGGTACAGTGGGATTAGAGCCCTGACCACAAGGACCACCATTCTCCTCCTTCTGTCTTGAAGGACTTTCTTGGTAACATGACATGAGGCCCACAAGAGGGCACACTTCTCTCATCCAGTCAGCATCATGGATGCCTTCTGTTCCAGTCTCTTCCTCTGCTTAAAAGTCAGATCAGTCACGGCCAGAGGAAGAAAATTCTACCTTTTTTGCAGGTAGTGGAAAAACTAACTTAAAGGAGGGCTCCAACTGCCATTGCCCACAAGTCTAATTTTAGTGATAAACAGAGCCTATTCTCATTAACAGTAATAATAACAATTATGGAGTTCTTCCTATGCGTTGCACTTTGTGTTAAGCAGTTGATTTGCACTATCTCATTAACCCTAAATCCTTACACCACCTGTATACTATAGGTACAAGTTACATTTTAGGGATGGTGAAACCGAGGCGCTAGGCACCCTGTGGTAGAGTAACTTGCCACAAAGCAATGGAAGAGCTATTATTTGAACATTGTACCCTGAGCACTTAACATCCTGTATGCTTCTGATTATTCTCAGTGAAGCCCAGAAATCTTTGGGAAAGGAAACGCTAAAACTTACTCAGTTTCAGCTGGTGACTAAGGTTGGACCAAAGGGCCTATTTAAGTACTTCGCTCCAAATGGGGGAGATTCGCTGTAGGTTGAAGGCTGTGAATAGACATTTTATTTTGGTGGAGACTATGTGATGACTAAGGCTGTCAGATGGAAAAGGGCCAACATCTTTTAACATCATTTTCCTGTTGGTTGTGATTTTTTTTTTTCCTTTAGGATATTTCCTCCTCTGGTTTTGTAAACTGACACAAAACATTTGTGCAATGACCTGGGGTATTATGACAGCCTTAGATCAAAATCTAAGGACAATTTGGATGAAGGACAACTTTTAAAAAAGAACACGGTCTGCCCTCGCCTTGGTTAAACAAATCGAATGGAAACGATTTGTTCAGACTGGAGCATCCAACAGACGCAAGCTCTCTGAAACAGCCCTGACGCTTTGGCAAACACCGTTGCTTAGCGAGACGTCAAAACCCCCGCGCGCAAACAAATGCAGGAGGGGCTCATCCGCCAGCACTAAGCGAAGCTCAGGTTTTTGAGAAAAATCTACAGGGCACGTGGAGCTCCTCCCTCTCCTGGTTAGGAGTGGCGTGAGGTGGGGCGGGGGAAGAGGAGAATGGGCTCCCCGGCTAGCCTCATCTGGGATGACGCCGCTCGCCGTTCAGGGAAGGTGCAAGGGGGTCAGGGGCTAGTCGCCCCGCAGGAGAAAACCTCTGCGTCTCAGTGCAGGGCCAGGGGCAAGAAGGAGGGGGAACCCCGCCCTCAGTCCCCAGCAGGATCAGCGCGCCCCTCCCCCCAGGAAACGTGCCCGCCGGTCCCTCCCTCCTTCACCACCTCCTGGGGACTTGGGTGGTAAAAGCCCACGCAGCGGGTCGAACTTGGTGACCGGGCGGGGCGAGGCACTGGCAGGGCCCCAGCACCCCTAACACCCGCCGCCCCTCTCCGTGTCCCGGCTCCAGCCTCCCTCCATCAGACCAACACCCCTCCCCCAACCCCCCAGTACAACAACCCCAAACCGCGGCCTTAGCTACCCTCCCCAAACTCCAACCCCCCCACCCCGCCCCGCCCGCCGGCCGGCCCTGCTTGCGCCCCCGGGGCCGTCTCCCTAGTCTGGACCCCTGTGTCTGGGCTACAGGGAGGAGCTGCAGCCGCGGTAGCCCCGCCCTTCGGGTGCTTGGACTACCCCAGCCCCTTGAACAGCTGGGTGCGGGAGCTAGCGTTCCAGATGTGGCTCCTGGGCGGCCAGATGTGCGCGCTCCCCTTCCCCGCGCCTGGCGGCCGGCGAGTCTGGGCGGACGCCTGGGAGGGGCTGGGAGTTTTCCCTCAGAGCTGACTTAAAACCTCAGGCCCCGCGGCTCCCCGCCTTAGCCTCCAAACGCTCCCGGAAGCACTGCCAAAAGGAAAAGTTTCCAACCCAGCCCCTGCCCTGTTGCCGTGCAGCCCTCGGAGCTTCTCAAACCACCAGGGAGAGTAGAGTATCTCTACGGGATTCCCCAAAGAAAAACCCTTATGTTTTGGCCGCGCAATCCTGGTCCGGGCCGTGGGACTCCAGGTGCACAGCGAGCAAACCCCAGCTGCGGAGGAAGAAGATGCAGTTGGCTTGAATTGGGGGCTTGCCCTAAAGCGCTCTTTGACCGGTTATGGATTCCATTTTTGATGTTGGAGGTCGTATTCCACCTGGTACGAGCAGTTCAGAGCGGGAGAAAAGCCAAGTGAACCTGGTGACTCAACCCCTTGGAATGTGCCTGGAATAATAAGGGGGACTTGAAAGGTTTTTATGGCCGAGGGGGTAGCTGGTGGAGACTAGACTCCTGCGCCTGCAGTTGGCCGGCGGCCGAGGGGGGCAGTATTGCCTTTTGCAGTGCTGCAACGCCTGCACACAGGACAAAAATAGTCGGAGCATCTGGTTTAAATCAACCAAAAAGCATTTCTATCCGCTTAACCCACTGTCCTACGGAACCGACAGAACAGGACAAGCCAGATATAATCCCGGTACTCTTTTAACACTCCAGTAATAGCTAAACCCAATCACATTTTACCCCTGGGATTTCTAAGTGTCCTAATGTACAACTGTCGATATTTTATAGATGTTGCAAATTAAACTTCCTTTTCTGAGGTTGTGTGTGGGCATGTGCTCAAGCATTCACATTTGCAAGCAACACTCTGAATATGTTGCCTTTTTTTCTTTTTGGGTAATTGCCGTTGTTGAACCGTGCAGCCCTAGAATCGTAAAAAGAAAAAAGTATCTGAGGCCAACAAACGGGTTGCTTACGCTACTAAATATATAGCCGCATTTTCCTCCCTTAACTCCCTACTCAGAATTCCAAAGGCAAGTTGGAACAAAAGGAAAACGTGTCTGAGTGTAAAGAGAGGACTAGTGCCAAGAATTACAGTCACAGGGTAAATAACCTTGTTTTCTCTTTCATCAGTGGCCGCTACCAAACCCCGTTCTTGGAATGTGGCCAACAGTCTGTCTGGTGCAGGGTGCTGCTAATTAGAGAGAGACCATAAACCTCTCTGTCAAAGAGGGCATATGACCTTCCCTTCAAGTCTAAACAATAAAGCTGGAGAACTGCAGACTGCACTCTCCACGCTGGCTGCCCTGCGGATTCCCTAAATAGGAACAGGATGAAGGCCAGGCTTAAGAGGTTACCATAGCTCTGCTCTCACACTTTGAGGAATCGGTCACTCCACTTCCCAGTATAACTTGTTTCAATTACACTCTACGATCTATTTAGAGGAGAGCAGCTTGCAGAGAGAACTCATTGTCTAATCTAAATGAGGAAGCAATTATTACTTGCTGCAGTCTAATGTGCTTTGAGGCTGTCAGGTCAAATATCAACCAGATCTCAAGTAACTTTACTTTGCACCTTGGAAAATATACCATTTTGATGACAATTATTTATCCCTGCTTTTCTGAAACGCTTTTTTTCCCCTTTCTATTAAGGGTTTTTTTTTTCCCCCTCCTCAGATTTCAACAGTCTTTTCTAATTTTAGAATTTGTTATTCCAAGGTAAAGACCACAACCTCTTCTGTACACTGCTTAATGTTAAATACTTCAAACACTATTTTTGGCTTTTTTAATGGGCATCTTCTCAGAATATAGCAAAATAGAATTCCCCAAGTCTTCCTTTCATGTCTAATTTACCTCCCTGGGAGCGCCCTGCAAGCTTTAATTTTATACAACATGTTGTAAACTATAAATAATACAGTTCCACTTTCCTAGAACATATGGAAACTGTTGCCTGCTATATATCCCAACTGTAGTTGCTTTCAGCTTAAAGATTGAATGCAGTTCATCTCCTGTGTAAAAAGGCATTTGGCCCTTCTCTGTGTTTTGTTAGTTAAAACCCAGTATGGAACAACACACGAAAATTCTTCTTGTTGTGAACAGAGCACATAAAAGGCTTTACAAGGTGTGGTTTGAAGAGAGAAGCCATGGAGCGAATGCTGGTGGGAAGGTGAGGAAGGAAGGAAGGAAGGAAGGCACTTCCTGAGCGGGTACTCCTCCCCGTTAAGCGACATCCTCTCTTCAAATCTCTCCCTGTTTTTCTTAGCCAATAATTGATAGTAAATTTGGTCTTTATTTTTCCTATTCATTTAAAAAGCATCCTCTCTCTCCTTACTGAAGTGACCCTAAGAACCAAATCTATTACCTACAGATCACTCAAAAACTTCACTCCATTTTAATCTTCTAATAATCTGAAATTTTTGTTAAATGCATAAACAGTAAGAATCATTTCTATGTTAGCTGTTTAAGTATTCTGTGATTGCAAAGATAACCAAGTGTAATGGAATTAACAACACAAGAATTGGAAACTACAATTATTGTGGTTGGGGGTTTGATCACTGTTGAGTGTCAGTGTCTCTACCTGTAAAATAGTGATACTTCCCAAAGTGTGGTAACAAACCAATATACAAATCTTAGTTATCACAACCTAACACAAGGGGCATCACAAGCCTTATAAGGTATAATTCTCCCTCTCCCAAATAAAGTGTGTGCTGCAACATTCCTTTCTTTGTAAGATAAACTAATAAAATTCAAGATTTGGAATTTTTACATATTGAATTAGTCAAACAACTTTATATTTTAGGGTAAATAGAGTTTCCTTTGGAACTCAATTTTAAGGATATTATGATGGTTAATATAGGTATACATATATATGTAATATATATATATATATATATACATATATATATATATATATATATCAGCCAGATACTCTAACCTGGCTTCATCGACTCTTCTCACTCACCTTTTCTAAATTTCAGCATTAAACGATGCTTAGGGGACTTCCCTGGTGGTGCAGTGGTTAAGAATCCGCCTGCCAGTGCAGGGGACACGGGTTCAAGCCTGGGTCTGGGAAGAGCCCACATACCACAGAGCAACTAAGCCCATGTGCCACAACTACTGAGCCTGCGCTCTAGAGCCCACGAGCCACAACTACTGAAGCCCGGGCTCCTACAGCCCGTGCTCTGCAACAAGAGAAGCCACTGCAATGAGAAGCCCGTGCACCGCAACCAAGAGTAGCCCCTGCTCGCCGCAACTAGAGAAAGCCCATGCACAGCAACGAAGACCCAAACAGACAAATAAAAAAACAAAAAAACAAAAAAACAAATGCTTAGAAGAGAAAAACTTCTCTTCGAAGGCTGATGTGCAAAACCATCTGCTCTTTTTTTTTTAATAAATTGACTTATTTATTCATTTATTTAATCTTTGGCTGCATTGGGTCTTCACTGCTCTTCACAACCTTCTCTTTTTGTATTTCCCAAAAATACAGTTGAAAAGATAAGAAACCGTGACAGTTCTATGGAACTCAAGGTTAAAAGTCACCTTGAAAAATTTGTAAGGCTACAAAAAATGTAGTAAAGTTTCAAGAAACTCTGCCTTAAATAACATTTATGCCCTGAGTACTCCAGGTGAAAGATGATGATGGCTTAAAATAGGGAAAATGAAGGGGAGGTGAGTTTAATGGTCAAATTCGGTATATATTTTGGAGAGAGCCGAAAGGACTTACTAATATATCAGATGTAACAGGTAAGGGAAAGAAGAGAACCAAGAATTAAAAACAAACAAACAAACAAAAAAAAACCCAAAACCAAAACCTGCTTTGAGAGAAACCAAATAAATTATTCAATAACCTAGGAGAAATCAAAGCATAAATAATACTCAATCCGAACATTTTGTAACAATGAATTAGTTATTTTTATTTTTTTATTTTTTGCTGTACGCGGGCCTCTCACTGTTGTGGCCTCTCCCGTTGCGGAGCACAGGCTCCGGACACGCAGGCTCAGCGGCCATGGCTCACGGGCCCAGCCGCTCCGCGGCATGTGGGATCTTCCCGGACCGGGGCATGAACCCGTGTCCCCTGCATCGGCAGGCGGACTCTCAACCACTGCGCCACCAGGGAAGCCCCCAGAATTTGTTATTTTTAAAGCAAGAATTATTTTCCTTAAATTAATTGTTATGTTATCCTACTACTTGGACATAGGTATTGTGCAGAGCTACCATACACAGTAGACACTCAAGGAATATTTTTGAATGAAAAAATTATTTGATTTGCACATAGTGCCAAAATACCATATTTTCCTTTTTTTCCCTCTTTCCCCTTGTCCTTAATCTGGGACTGCCAGGTAAACTAAGAGTAAATGGGGTGATTTTCCTGCTTTTTTGAGCACAGTCTCTTAGTATCCTATACTTATGGACAGTTATCAATCTTGTGTGTTAAAATTTCAGTTCAAAGCATCGTCTTATAAAAATCAATTTTAAAAATGTTACTAAAACCAGACGATAAGGAGAGAGTTTCAAGAATAGAATACTGATGGGTAGGTAAAAGGCAGAATGTTTTCCAGGGAACAATGAATCAGTCTCTGACATGATTTTTGTTCCATGAATTTCTTTCTGAAGAACAGTGAACCACTAAAAGGGAGAATAAAACACTGAATAAAATGCTGTAGTTCATATATTCATTGTATTCTTTTGAATATTTATTTAAATTTCTAACTTCTTTGGATCAACACAAGGATATGTATCCTAATAAAAGCAAAAATATAACTCCATTTGGAAATACTTTAAAACATTATATATCATAATGAAGTCACACAAAGAAACTTTTTTAAACACAGGCTTTCTCTTTAAAGTTTAAATGCGAGGCAGACAGACATCTGACTTTAAAACAGATGGAACCCCAGAACATTTCCAGGATACATAAAATTGAATTTTGTGTTATATTTTATGTCTGAGACAGCTAACAATATAAATTGATGGCTAGGGTTTCTGTACTGGTTGTTTTTTCCTATCTTCTTTTTCTAACATTCAATTTAACAGCTGTTTCTTTTGTAATCCTATGGATGAGCATTCAAGAATGTATGATTTTTTTCAGTTATACATGTATATATCTTTTCAGATTATTTTCCACTATAGGTTATTACAAGATATTGAATATAGTTCCCTGTGCTATACAGTAAATTCTTGTTATTTATTTTATTTATTTATTTAAATTTATTTTATTATTTATTTATTTTTGGCTGTGTTGGTCTTTGTTGCTGTGCACGGGCTTTCTCTAGTTGTGGTGAGCGGGGGCTACTCTTCATTGTGGTGCACGGGCTTCTCATCGTGGTGGCTTCACTTGTTACAGAGCACGGGTTCTAGGCACAGGCTTCAGTAGTTGTGGCACACGGGCTCAGTAGTTGTGGCGAACGGGCTTAGTTGCTCCGTGGCACGTGGGATCTTCCCAGACCAGGGCTTGAACCTGTGTCCCCTGCACTGGGAGGTGAATTCTTAACCACTGTGCCACCAGGGAAGGCCCTCTGTTTTATGTATAGTAGTTTGTATCTGTTAATCCCATACTCCTAATGTATACCCCACCCCTTTCCCCTTTGGTAACCATAAGTTTGTTTTCTATGTCTCTGAGTCTGTTTCTGTTTTGTATATAGATTCATTTGTATTACTTTTTAGATCTCATATATGAGTGATATCATATAGTATTTGTCTTTCTCAGACTTAACTTCACTTAGTGTGATATTCTCTAGGTCCACCCATGTTGTTGCAAATGGCGATATTTCAAAGAATGTATATGATTTTTATAATTTGCTCTATGATTTGTATCTTAAGTGTGTACCTATGGTGTCTACTATTTAATCCAGAGACACTCAGTAATAAATAACATCATTTCATGGAACCTAACATATATATTCTGACACAGGAAAAAAATACAAGTTACCACTAATAAAATGAGTTTATTTTATATTAAAGTTTTCAAAAACCACATTTGTAAAATTACTGGCATACTAGGCCTAAAGAGAGCCTTTACAAAGGGATTAAAAATTGCAAAACTGCTTTCTCTTAACTACTAAAGTACATAGATTTAAAAGGTGTTAGAAGAGAAAATGTTAATTCATGGTCAATGTTTAAAGAGTTAAAATACATTATACCTGTAGAAAACTACTAGAAGATTAAATCTTAAAAACATTAAGAGAATAAACACTGTACTTTCCTTTCAAAAAGCTTTACTCTTAAGTGATGTTTACTGAGAAACATACACTGCATACCACAATTATGATCTTTTCAAAATTTACCTAACTGCTTTGCAAATGGATCAACTTAAAAAGAAAAAAACCATAGGAAATTGCTTCTCAATACATATTAACTTCTTATTTTTCCTGATAAAAGAAAATAAAAATAAAAATTTAGTTCATTCCAATTAAAAATACAAATTACTAATATTTAACAGTTGTATTATTTCTAATAACACAAAAGTTCAAGCATTCCAGAGTACAAACTGTGTTACTTAAAAAGAAAGAAAGAAAAACATTTATCTAACCAATGTTTTACAGAAATTTGGAATATTTACATATCATATAACACTGTAGAAATCTTTGGTGGTGACATATGGATTAAGTTCCCTGAAAACACTTTAATAATTTTGTTCCATCAATCTGTGTAGTCAAGTATTTATAATTGGTAATGCTGGAACCATCATTTTCTACCCAATTCCACATACATATAGGGAAGTGTGTGGAGGGAATCTTATGCAGGATCTATGGGGGTTTACATAATTAATTCCTTAGCAATAAGGCTTATTTCTGGCCCATTTTTATACCAGAAAAAATATGGTGAACTAAAGAATAGATCAATTGGTACTTCCAAATAAACTCTGAAAATAGTTAATATTATGAACAAGTTGAATGATTATATAATAAAATAAAACACCAGCTACAATTTCTGGATAAACTTTAACAGCTACCCAAACAGTGTCCTAAAGGCTCGTGCAGCATCCAATGACCATCAGCCAAGTGGTAAGCAATGGGGGAAGGAAGGCACTGTGCTCTAGGGATTAACATACCTTTTTTAAAAGCATTAGACTTAAAAGCAGAAAAACAAAAAATGACCTGTTCCACCTTAAAAGAAACAAAAATTTACGATTATACAAAATTCAAAAGAAAGCATGCTAAAACACACATAAAAGAAGCAAATTTAAGAAATGTAAGAAAAGGAAAGAAAGGAAATGACAGACCAGCAAAATGACACTGACTGTATATAAGGATATAACAAACACATCAGAGGAAGCATTGTTAAGTGTAAAGAGATACAATTAAACAGAAGGACTTGCATTATCTCTTTGAAACTAGTGTTGTCCTCCATTAAACGTTTTGATTCTAGAAGTGTAGAGGGATAAATAATTCCTCCAACTTAGGACAGTATTCATGAGTTTACTATAATTAAAGAATAGGTTTAATACTGAAATTAGACTTGAAAACAAATACAGTGGTGCAAATCAGCCCCCAAAGGTAATGTTTTTGATACAAAGTCACTTACTTACATGACCTTGTCAGGCAATTTGAGATGACATTGCCTTTGTGTAGGAAAGATAAGCATGGCACAGGTAGCATTTATACTGGGAAGTCTAGTACTAGGCAAAATAAATAAAACTCTCTTCCAAGAGTTTATAACCAGAATTCATAGAAATTTTGAACACAAAGAGTCTTTCCAGAAACGAAGAGGCTAAAAATTAGTCAAGGTAAAATAGATGAAGATATTCATGGAATTAAACTTTGGGGGAAAATGAGTTGAATGAAGTTTTAGTCGGTGGTACTTATCAAGAATGTGAGATAATCTAGAAGACATTTTAAGACTTGTATCAGGAGAAATGTATGAATTATATTAAGGTACTCCTGAGTAAACATTCTGCTCTCCACCAACACTCTGAGTAGGTCCTGAATATACATTACTAGCTGGCTTCATTTCTTAGAAGGTAGAAAGGTCAAAGGTCTTACAAATCTCTCCACTGCTTTTTCTTTTGGACAAACAGAAAAATCAAGTAAATTATCTGAACAAGTATAATCATACAAATTTGGTTACTGATCACTAAAACCATCATCAGACATATATTTACTTAGAGTTCATAATGCATAGTTACCTATGCGACCTAAAAAACCTCAAAGTTCAGTAACTCAAATTCTCTTGGATTAAAAAAAATGATATTTTTCTAAAATCTATTCTAATAACTTCTAATATGTAAGATGAACAACATTTGTAATTTGCATCGGCAGGTATCCTCAGGAAATTATCTCCACTAGAAGTGAAGTGATTCAAATGGTTCTAGTCAATGCCAGATTTATAAATCAGCAGCTCGTATCAGTGCCAAGCTTTTGAATGGATTGGCTGTTGGTTAATTTCATGAATTAGAAGATACCTCAGTGCTATACTGGGCTCTGACTCCATTTCACAAAAGCTACCACTTTTTTTTTTTTTTTTTTTTTTTTTTTTTTTTTTTTTTTTTCTTTTTGCGGTATGCGGGCCTCTCACTGTTGTGGCCTCTCCCGTTGCGGAGCACAGGCTCCGGACGCGCAGGCCCAGCGGCCATGGCTCACGGGCCCAGCCGCTCCGCGGCATATGGGATCCTCCCAGACCGGGGCACGAACCCGTATCCCCTGCATCGGCAGGCGGACTCTCAACCACTGCGCCACCAGGGAGGCCCAAGCTACCACTTTTAAAAGCTGAAAACATAACCAGTGTTAACAAAAACATGCTAAATTCAACTACACTATAGAGCTAAATATGGGAAGCTGGTGAATTTTAAAATAACTTCTTATCTGTAAAGAAGGTAAGTAAAAATAGTTAAAATTGAAAAATAAGCTCTGGTTTTTATTATTAAAATTAAATGAATATAACTAATGAAACCCACAGGAAAAGAGATGATGTAATTCAAGGCATAAATTTGACATGCCAGAATATGACAAATAACAATAAACACAGTGTTAATAAAACTTAAAATAAATGTACAGTTGTAAAATAAGTAAACAATTTTCAAGTGTGCAAAACTAGTCAGGAATGAAAGTGCTATGTAGATACCTGGTTTTCAAACATTTGCCTTGAAAACTTTCAGTTGATGGTGGAAAAACTAGAAAGTATTAACAAAGTAAAAATTTGAAGAATATAAAGTGTACTTTATCTTACATTATACCCTTGTTCTATCACTGCTGGATCAGAGGCCTATTTAATTACTATCCTCATGTGATAGAGAGGATAGTAACAGAAATACAGGTAAACACAATACAATATCACAAAGTCTGGTGTATCATGAACCATAAAAAGACTCTTTTCAAGTATACTGTGGGTTTGTGTTTCACTTTACATCACAGGCACTCAGTGTTCTGAAGAATGTGACAATAGATAACACAGTATTCTATTATTTCTGATATATCTATCTATCAATTTTTGCATAACTACCTTTAGTAGTCAAGATTTGGAAGTAATTGTTAAAGAAATAAAAACTATTTAAATAGATGAAATTTAATAGATGAAACCCTATCACCACCACAATTTAAAGAATTATTTTAATGTATAAATCCTGAATATATGACGTTAGAAAATAAGTTGATGTACTAGCATAATTTGTCTTGGGATACTTGACATGTACATGACTAAAAATAAACTTGTGGTCTCTTCTTCACTTTGTATTTCAGTGACCCATACCGCACCTGAAGAGAGAAATGTGTTATTATTATGACTTAGGTTTTGAAATAAGACAGGACTTAATAGCTCATAATCACAGTAATAATTTTTTTAACTTTTCTGATATAAAGAATTATTCGCCAAGTGTGTACTCAAAAGACAGCACTACCTATATACTCCAAAATGTAGTTGGCATTATGTTGCATATATGCACAGATTATTATCACTAATAAAAAATGAAAACTGTTATTAAAACTGTTATTAACTGTTATTATTTATGCTTTGCTGGGTACATGTCAATGAACATTGCTCACAATAATCTGAGGTCATTTGCTGAAATCCTCCACTGCTTTCTGGGCACAAAGACAATATATTATTATGGATAGACTTTTACTATTTAATCCTTATTTAGAGTTGGTTCAAAACAAAACTACATACTTCTGTTAGCTGCTTTCTTTTTGCATATACGTAGGGCTGGCACTGGGTACTCACATCAACCGTATGATTTTGCTATGTGAGAATACCATTTTCTACTTATAGTGGAAGACTAGGAATTTGCCATTTTCTAAATTTCCAGAGATCCTAATCCATCTGATCTGAATAAAGAATTTTAAATATAGCCAGTGCTCTATTATTCCAATCCTTCATTTATGGATACCCTAAATGCTAATGCAGCAGGAAATCCCTTAATAGTAATCACTGGGAAAACAACTCTATACCTGACTAACCTCTTTTCGGCCTTTCACGGTTTTCACAGATTTCATGCTTTGTGATCTTCGTAGCCCTTTGTGTGTTAACATCTCATCATCTGAATATGGCCCATCCGCTTCTTCATCTGTTTTCTCATCTCCATCTCTCAGTGGAATTCCATCACCTAGACGAGTTGTCAAAACCAATATGTTTTGGTAAAAGGATGCCAGTCAGCACCGCCTCTTCACCCTGTCTATTGGCGGTTCTCTGCATGGTCTGCATTTGCCAGCTTGCTCTTCTCCCTGTCTCATCTGGAAGGCGTTCCCTGACTTTTACCATCAATCTTTGCCCCTTGCACTATTCTAGAGGAGGCTCATAACTCATTTCTTCCAGGAAGTTTTCCCTGGCCATTCCTATTTTTACTATGCATTTTTCAGAATAATTAAAAATACATTTTTAGTAGGTTAACACGGCTGTCTTGTTCAAAAATCAAAGAATATAAATAGATACACAGTGAAAAGTCTCTTCCTGCCCTTTCTCCTTTTTGTGAACTCTTTTTTTTTTAAAAATATTTATTTATTTATTTGGCTGCACCAGGTCTTAGTTGCAGCATGCAGGATCTTTAGTTGTGGCATGTGGGATCTAGTTCCCTGACCAGGGATCGAAACCGGGCCCCCTGCATTGGTAGAAAAGTCTTAACCACTGGACCACCTGGGAAGTCCCCTTTTTGTGAATTCTAAGGAACCTAACCAACAGTGTGTTTTGGTCTGTTATTTGTACCTTTGACTTTAATTAGGAACTCAGGGTCCTTCTCACCCCCTAACGTGTCAAACCTTTTGTCAAGACCAGAAATGGTAGAGTGAACTTAAGGAGTCATATAAGACCCAAAGGGGATAGAACATTGGGCAAGATAATTCACTGGGGGCAGGTGATGGAGAAGTTAAACCAACACTGTTGCAGCTGCTAAGATAAAACCCAGCCAGACAGGCTACAGTAATTAGAAACACCACAGGCTATGATGACTGACGTTAGTCAAAGAAAATAGCCAGCATCAGGAGGGTCAGTAAGAGATGGATCATGTGGGTGTGCTAACAGGCTGCTATGTGTAGCAACGAAGACTTAACGTTGGCCAATGTGCAAACATCCAGGCAGTTAGGCTGGTTACTGTCAGGAAATCCGAGAGCACCCTGAGAGGCTGGGATTCAGGGACAAGAACACTCCCATTCCTGAAGCAGTGGTTCTCAAACTTTATTAGAGTTTATTAGCACAAACTTATTAGCACATATTAGAGTCATCTGGAGAATTTACTGATACACACATTGCTGGGCCTGGTGTGGGGCTGAGAATCTACATTCCTAGCAAGTTCCCAGGTGATGCTTATGCTACTGGTCCCAGGCCCACACTTTGAGAACTACTGCCTGGATGGCACAAGAGAGGGGCTCAAGTCTAAGGCAACTGGAGTACTAGGTAGGTTATAAAGACAGGGGTGAGGGACTTCCCTGGTGGTCCAGTGGTTAGGACTCTGTGTTTTCACTGCCGAGGGCCCGGGTTCCATCCCTGGCTTGGGAACTAAAATCCCATAAGCCGCAGGGAGTGGCCAAAAAAAAGACAGGGGTGAGGTTACAAGGTCCCATTATGTTTCAAATTCTCCTTCAATAAAGGTAAGGAGCATAGATACCTTCTTCAGATGAGAAAAAAGTAGCAGGTTTTCCAGGCTCAGGAGGGGGCAAGAGATGGACTTCTTGCATGTGAAGAAAAGTATACTGAATAATTGTTTATTAATCTGCTCTCATAGGACATGAATAACTTGAGCATCACTAAGCAAACTATGAAGGGTTATAATTAAGCTTCTTCGTCTCTGATGGGAACATACTGTATAGCACAGGGAACTCTACCTAATGCACTGTGGTAACCTAAATGGGAGGGAAGTCCAAAAGGGAGGGGATATCTATATGTGTATAGCTGATTCATTTTGATTTTGTTGTGCAGTGGAGGCTAACATAACATTGTAAAGCAACCATACTCCAATAAAAATTAATTTAAAAAAAGCTTCCTGGTCTCATAATAAGATAAACATCTTTAATTATATACTAAGGAAGTACAATTTTATGCTGCCAGACTTCAAGACTAGAAATCAGGGAGGATTTGGAAGTAGAATCCGTCATTACATAGGTCAAGATCCTTTGCTTTCCTGCAGCAGTCGGAGGAAGTTTGTTCTAGGTAGACATGACAGCATGTGCAAAGGCCCCGGGGCAATGGGAAGCATAACTGTGTGGAAGAGCTGTGAGGAGGTCAGTGTGGCCAGGGGAGGGAATGGGGTCAGTAGTCCTGGAAAAACCCTCTTGGTGCAATATTAAGTGGAAAAAAATGTATGTATAGAAACAAAGTGTTGAAAAACATAAAAGTGAAACCATTGTATCTGTTGGAAGTGGGCTTTTAAGTGATTTTAAATTTCTTAATTTTTCCTTTTTTAAAAAAAGTTGCCACATTTTTATTTAAAAAATTGTATTACTTCTATAAATGGGGAATATAAACCAGAAAAAATATTTTTAGATTGCCATTTGTAGATTTTTCCCTATTGCTGTTGCTTATATAATACCCCTAATCCCAATATAATAAAACTAAGGTAAAACATAGAATAAGGAATCAAGGAAAGAATCCGAAAGGAAGCAACTGTGATCAAAAAGTTCTCTAAGGCCACACATAAAGCATAAGGCTACACTTCAACAAACACGGCCCTTGCTATTTCAACTGCCTCTCACTTTATGTGATTAGGAATTGGAATTGCATTCAAAATGATAATTATATATACATCTTATTCTTTGTTTCCTAATTTCAACTAAAAAAAATCTTAGGTTTCTAAATATTGTTTCAGGAAAAGTGATGGATTGATTTGTTATTCCACAAGTATTGATATTTTTAAAATATTACTATGTGTGAGGCAGTGTACTAAATTATGGGGGATACTATGTTGAAAAACACACAACTGTCTTCTTCTACCCTAAGAAATATATAGTCATAGTCCAGTAGATGAGACAGAGTCTAGTGCGCATGACAATACTGTAATAAATGCTGTAAACAGAAGACAAGGACAAGGTGTTACAGGAGCACACAGTAGGGGAAGTGGGTGGTAAGAGACGACTTCTTGTAGGAGGTAGTGGCCAAGCCGAATCCTGAAAGACTCATGATTCTATACACCGAGCACATGAAGGAGTGGGATGCCAAGTCTGGGGAGCTAATATACCACACGCTGTTGAGCTTGGGCTTCCGAGAACAAGGGGGAGGGGGCATTGAAGCATTTTAATCAGAGGGTGACATGATTAGATTTTGTTTCTCTACAAGAGTCTTCTTGTACTTTGGAGAATGAATCAGAAGTGGATGAGACTGGAAGCAGGGAGGTTACTGCAGTACAACAGGCCAGAAATGATAAAGAGTCCAGGGACTGAGGAGACAGTAGCCAAATTTGGGATCTGTTAGGAGATGAAGTCGACAAGCTTAATTTAGCAAGTTATTAAACTAAACTGCATCAAAAAGAGAGGAGTCAAGTCAAATATGTTCAATAAAATATTCATTTTCTATTCCACTTAAAAACCTGAAAATGAGTATGTATGAAAATTCTGCTGTGAGTGGTGGAAATAGTATTAATCAAAGTTGTTGGAGGATTTTAAAGACTTCAGAGGAAGGGGAGACCCGAGATTAACGAGAAAAGCCCGAATCTGGATTCCCTATCTGAAGCCCGAATCTGGATTCCCTATCTGAACAGGAGCCTGGCAAGTTGGCTGAATGAATGGTTTGCAGGTCTTCCAAGCCCAGGCAAGGGGAAGCTGGTGGGGTGCTGCTGGCGCCGACAAAGGTGATGCCAAGGTCGGCTGCTTTCCGTCATCAGTCTAGACTGGGCAAAATCCTCAGAATGGGGCTGTCCATGCACATTCCTGAGGAGGAGTGACTGAGGACCTAAGAATGAGGAGTCTGTGTTGCCGGGGGCCCTGAGGCGTAAGGCTGCAGCTGTTTGACCACCTTTGGCCCAGAGCTCTGTTACCATTTTAGGAAAAGTAGCAGATGCTTTTGCAAACTGACCTGGTTTTATTCATAGCTCGTACGTCTTAGAATTGGTATATTTTAAGTCCCCCCCTCCCCCCTTTATAATAATAATAGCCAATACTGATCCAGTACTTAGCATGGACCAGGCACTGTTCTAAGCAGTTTCCATGTATTAATGTATTAATGTAAGTGCAGAATCATGGAAAGTTGACTTGGAAGGGGCCTTAGTTATCGTGGTGGAAGGGGCCCTGGATCCATGTGAGGAGAAATGAGTACTTGGTCACTTAACAGCTGTTAAGACCTTCAGTGAGTCTTGCCTCTCTGGGTCTCAGTTTTCCTATCTGGTAAGGTGTTGAGGCAGATGGGAGATGAATACGTTTCTATGTGAATGCCAACTCTGAGCCAGTTGAGCTGTCTGGGGCACTGTGTTGAGAGGGATTCTGAGCCAGTGTGGGAAGTGCCACAATCCATTAGCAATGGCTGCCATGGGCACAGGAGCAGAGAGGAGGCATGTCACTTATTTGCCATCTTTGACTAAAGCATCTCTAAGGTCACCCCTGCCAAATTGTTTGAATTCATTGTTCCAGCCCAAGTGTCTCACTAAGTGCAGTCTCTTTATAAAGTAAAAAAAGAGTAAGAATTAGGTTAGGAACCTTGGATACTTCATTTCTGTCATTGAGTAGGTGGTCTTTGACAAGTAATTTAATCTCCTTAAGTCTCAGTTTATTCATCTACAAAATAAGGATAAAAATATTTAACCTGCATAGTCATCTTAAGGATTAAATAAATATGTAAAGCATCAAAAACAAGACAAAACAGAAATCTCTTTATGTGCTGGTATATTGAAACTGAATATTGAACCACTTTTAACTAATATGGGAGCAGCAGGTTCTTTGCAGAAAAAATATTTCCACTTATCAGAATGTGGTGTTCTTTCTAAGGAAGTGAACGTCATGTTCAAGGTGTCTATTTTCTTACAAAAAAGCATTTGGAGGAAGCTCTTTTTCCCATAGTGACAACATGCGGACTTGAGTAACTTCATCAAAGCAAGACTTCTCTCAATCAGCTAACCTCAAACCGCTCAGAGCAAGCCATTAGTAGTTTTCAAAAGGGAACCACTTTTCCAAATATTTGAATTTGCTTGTGTTCTGAGCTAACTGTACTGATTACATGAACTATTAGTAAACAGACTTTGCAATATAAATATACTTCCCACACTAAAAAACATACCAACTTGCTTTTCTTGACAAAGTTTGGAAGTAAATAAAATAGAAAAAAATTCATGATATAAAAAAATGAATACCTTAATTGTTTTCAAAACAAGAAGTAGGTTTGTTTTAATTTTGATTTTAAGGGTAACAGGTTGATTAAAAAAAAAATCACTAAAACCCCACAACTCAGAGGTAAATGCTGTTAACATTTTAGTTAGCAGCATTTAGAATCTCTTTCAGACTCTCCTCTGTGTACATATATCTAAAAAATAACTTTACGTATATTAATCCATTTCATCATCTATCTATTGTGCCTCTATGGTATAGGATCATAACACACACATTGTTTCACTGTTACTGTTCCCCCTGCCCCCAATCTGGATATGTTTTCATGTCAGTAAGTAGAAACTGACATTATTATTTTTCACGGCTAATAGCTACCTTTTTGCTTAACCATTTCTCTTAGGAATTTGGTTTGTTCCAATATTTTGTTACTATAAACAACAACAAGATGAACATTCATACATCTTTGTACCTATATCTTTGAACACTTGTCTGATTATTTCCTTATGACATGTTCTTAGAAGTTTCTTGCTGAGTTAAAAAGAATACATTTTGATAAGTCTTGCCAGACTGTCATCCAAAATGATTATTCTACTTTAAACTCTCATAAAAAGTGTATGAGGGCTTCCCTGGTGGCGCAGTGGTTGAGAGTCCGCCTGCCGATGCAGGGGACACGGGTTCGTGCCCCAGTCCGGGAAGATCCCACATGCCGCGGAGCAGCTAGGCCCGTGAGCCATGGCCGCTGAGCCTGCGCGTCCGGAGCCTGTGCTCCGCAACGGGAGAGGCCGCAACAGTGAGAGGCCCGCGTACCGCAAAATAAATAAATAAATAAATAGTGTATGAGAGTGTTTGTTTCCCAACTTTCTTGATCTTTTAATTTCATTGTTTAAAATTTAACAGAAGAACTAACTAACACCTCACTATCCTAAAATATTTTAGTCACACCATTTTAAATTTAATAGATGGATACCATAAAAATAGTGTCATGGATTTTCAAATTTATAATCCTGGTTTTATTTAAATAATTGGAATACAATTCTTAACCAATTCTAAGGTATAATTATGAATAAACTGCTGATAAAGGGCTCAGATTACTGGTCCAAATCAGCAAAATATATAGCAGTCCCCATAAACAAAATCAGTATACCTAATTTTTAAAATGCTTATTAAGAAAATGCCTATTAGGGACTACTTTTACATTACTAAAGTATTAAGGATGATGGTTCAAGGTTCAAAGTTTCCTCACTCTTAAAGGCATTAGTACTTTAATCAATGGCCAATACTTATTACTACCTCTTAGATAATAGCCACCAGCTTTTTAAAGTTATTCATTCTGGGGAGAACTTAGAAGAAAGTTCACTATTTTTCCTTTATAAGAAGGGACTGTTCTTTTCTTTCTTTCATTTCTTAAATTAATTAATTCATTTATTTTTGGCTGAGTTGGGTCTTCGTTGATGCATGCGGGCTTTCCCTAGTTGTGGTGAGCGGGGCCTACTCTTCGTTGTGGTGCGCGGGCTTCTCGTTGCAGTGGCTGCTCTTGTTGCGAAGCACGGGCTCTAGGAGCATGGGCTTCAGTAGTTGTGGCACACGGGCTCAGTAGTTGTGGCTCACAGGCTCTAGAGCGCAGGCCCTGTAGTTGTGGCACACGGGCTTAGTTGCTCTGTGGCATGTGGGATCTTCCCGGACCAGGGATTGAACACGTGTCCCCTGCATTGGCAGGCAGATTCTTAACCACTGTGCCACCAGGGAAGTCCCTCTTTTTTTTTTTTTTTTTTAACATCTTTATTGGAGTATAATTGCTTTACAATGGTGTGTTAGTTGCTGCTGTGTAACAAAGTGAATCAGCTATACGTATATACATATCCCCATATCCCCTCCCTCTTGCGTCTCCCTCCCACCCTCCCAGGTGGTCACAAAGCACCAAGCTGACCTCCCTGTGCTATGCAGCTGCTTCCCACTAGCTATCTATTTTACATTTGGTAGTGTATATATGTCAATGCTACTCTCTCACTGCGGGACTGCTCTTTTCAAATCGGTTTTAATTATAAAGGATGATTTTCAGTCTCCCTCAGAAGAAAACTTCTACTTAAAAAAAAAAAAAAGATCAAGTAGTCCTGTACCTTATGGACCTAATAATACTTTAATAAGAAATATCCTGAAGATCTTAGTTCTCAGTTGGGCCTTGAGCTACAACTTTCTTATATGCAAAAAAAAAATGACTAAAGGACTATGTCTTTTTGTTTATGTGTTTGTTTCTAAGATCACAAAAATTTACTAAAATTTTAGAACGTATCAGCTATGACATGCTTATAATTTACATTAGAACAAGTTAGTTCTTAGTCTACAAGTCATGATTTCAACACATTTTTCCATTGGAGTCATCCTATTTTCAAACCTGTCATCTTTTGTCACCTGCTTAAAACTTTTTATCTTATAAGTCAATATCCTTCTTTGTTCACAGCACTTATATTAAGGAGGGTTTAATTATAAAACTCAGATGCCACTACATAGTTTGAGTAGCAAGTTAGAGATCACAGGTCAGAACTAGCGCTGGTGGTAGAGGGTAACCACATCCACTGCTTCTAAAAATTCATGGCAGCACAAGCCGCTACTGCTACTTTCTTACCTGGATTATCTCCAGAGTCAACAAAAAGCAAGCACTAACCTTATTTAGACAAAATTTAGAGGAGGAGACCTACATACAGTTAAGTGTGAAGCTCAAGAATATAAGCTTAAAAATAAATGTTGTTTACCCAAATTCAGGTAGCGACCAAGTATTATTTTAGTACCCATCTTGACTCAAGATCCCAATTATGAAAGAACAATACATTAAAACAAAACAAGCACACCTGGTGATTCACCGGAGGCTGATTTACTTTTCTTTTTTGTTTCTGGGAGAGGTTGGTATGGTCTTTGTCCCACAGGCTCATCACCTTGGATAGCTGTTAGATCATGCATACTGAAACTTCGTAAACGTTCAGTTATTGCTCCTTGGCTCTATTTAACAGAGAAGTGATAGATCCAAGAAAAGAAATGCACTTTAAACTACTTAATATGTTTCCATTTAACTTTCCTCCAACATTTTATCATGAAGCTTATTCATTTTAAAATGAAACATTCAGAAAAGTTGAAAGAATTCTACAGTGGATACCCATATATCATTTATATTTTGCTATAACTGCTTTACCATATATTTACCATCTCTCCATCCATCAATCAATTTTTAATGCATTTCAAAGCAAGTTGTAGACATCAGTACATTCCACTCCCAAACATTTCAGCTTTAAATTTAATTCAAGAATGTAAAAAAATGTTTAATGAGCTTATCCTCTCTGTAAACATCATCCATAATATTTCTCTCTCCTAAAAGTAGCACTTTGAGGGCTTCCCTGGTGGCGCAGTGGTTGAGAGTCCGCCTGCCGATGCAGGGGACACGGGTTCGTGCCCCCGTCCGGGAAGATCCCACATGCCGCGGAGCGGCTGGGCCCTTGAGCCATGGCCGCTGAGCCTGCGCGTCCGGAGCCTGTGCTCCGCAACGGGAGAGGCCACAGCAGTGAGAGGCCCGCGTACCACAAAAAAAAAAAAAAAAGTAGCACTTTGAGGCTTACGTTTATGATTCAGAAGAACTTTTTAAAGTAAAAGAGATGCTGTCTTAAAGCTAAGTCAGGAATGGTAATGGCTCTACCTAGAACACAGTAAAAAAAATTTAAGAGCCAAAGAATCTTGAGTATGAAACGATATTCAGTTAATGAATTCACCATCTGGCAAAGCATATCTACTAATACACACAATTTGACTTTAAGTCATTTTAAAGCCTTAACAATATGGTAGACATTAGGTACAAGTGGGTATTTAAATTTAACTAAAATTAAATAAGTTTAAAAATTCAGCTCCTTAATTGCACTAGCTACATTTCAAATGCTCAATAGCCACATGTGGCTAGTGGCTATTGTACTGGACAGTGCAGATACAGGACATTCCCATTACTGCAGAAAGTTCAATGCTTTTCATCATTGCACAGCTTTGAAAGGGACATTTCTGAACTTCTCAGACATAACTACATTTCCCCCCAAAGTATAAAGTTTTGTAAAGAGAAAAAAATAATCTCTAAATTTACCCACTTGAAAATTTGCATAGCATACAGATGACTCATTTCTTATTTATAGCTGGATTAAAAATATTCGAAAGGTTTTTTTTACATTTATTATTTCTTCTTCTCACACATGTGAATTTATGATTGCCTCTAGTTATAATGTAACTGTAGAAACTCATCCATAATGGTTCATCTCTAAATTTCAAAGCCTAGGGCACCACAAACATTCGAACATTACTGCTAACATGTATTTTACACTGAAGAAAAAGGTCTTGTTTCATGAGTCTTGATTTAGCTACTCCGAGTGAGTGATATCCTATTATGTCAAACCCAAACACCATTTTCATTCCCCACTTAAGTTTTGTAATTTCTACCATATTTTTTGAATTATGAAAAAGAATTATTAAATTAAAGGGTCTATATCCTCAATAAAAATAATTGGATTCCACACATCTTTAAACATTCTTGACAAGGTTTAATTCATTATACTATCTTTTTATCGGATACCATTTGCTTCTTAAATAGAGGATGACAGGGCTTCCCTGGTGGCGTAGTGGTTGAGAGTCCGCCTGCCGATGCAGCGGGACACGGGTTCGTGCCCCGGTCCGGGAAGATCCCACATGCTGCGGAGCAGCTGGGTCCCTGAGCCATGACAGCTGAACCTGTGCGTCCGGAGCCTGTGCTCCGCAACGGGAGAGGCCACAACAGTGAGAGGCCCGCGTACAGCCAAAAAAAAAAAAAAAAAAAAAAGAAGATGACAGAAGACTTCAGACACACACTAAAAGGAAGTGACCAGTGCTCATCCGAAACAGATGCCTTGTTTTCTCAGAACTGTCATTTTCTCTATTCCTATCTTTGTATGTCTGTGCCCTCTCTCAGCAATTCTTGACTTTTTTTCCTATTGCCAAATGAATGATAATATACGTCCATGATACCCTCTACTGTAACTCCCAAACCCTCACACTCAAGAAAGTACATCTCAGCATGCAAATGAGTCAAAGTGCCATTGAATCAGTCTAGCTTTATAGCACCCAGAAACTTTGGTATCTTTAACGATTATAATCAACTAATTACTTCGGGCATATCTCACAAATGAACTCACAAATTAATGTTCGTTCTATTGCTGTACTTTATATATTTTGCCTCCAGAGCAAGATTTAAAGAAACTAGAGAGGGACAAATCTTCGGCTTCTTCTGTTCTCTGAGTGCACGTGGTACGGGACTGATATTGAGTATGTAATAAGTAAACTAAATACTCTTTTTATGCCTCTTCTTTTTCATTACTCTTGACTGCTGGTAAGTTCTCCATAGGTTGCAGCATGTTTTAATGTAAACACTGGAGTTTATATAGAGAGTTTCAGCACCAAACTATAGGTACAGTCATGGGTATCTATCTACATGGGTAGATTACACCATCCACTAGGAGTTTGCTTCAGGTTACATTAAAGGTGAGCAACCTCCCTGTTGGCGCAGTGGTTGAGAGTCCGCCTGCCGATGCAGGGGACACGGGTTCATGCCCCGGTCTGGGAAGATCCCACATGCTGTGGAGCAGCTGGACCCATGAGCCATAGCTGCTGGGCCTGTGTGTCCGGAGCCTGTGGCCCGCAATGGGAGAGGCCACAACAGTAGGAGGCCCGCGTACCGCAAAAAAAAAAAAAAAAAAAAAAAAGGTGAGCAACCCTGAGGTATCTGGGTGATCTCTATACAGTATGGATTTTTTTTCTTTTTTTTTTTTTTGCGGTACGTGGGCCTCTCACTGTTGTGGCCTCTCCCGTTGCGGAGCACGGGCTCCAGACGCGCAGGCTCAGCGGCCATGGCTCACAGGCCCAGCCGCTTCGCAGCATGTGGGATCTCCCCAGACCAGGGCACGAGCCCGTGTCCCCTGCATCGGCAGGCGGACTCTCAACCACTGCGCCACCAGGGAAGCCCCAGTATGGATTTTAATGTAGCTCTTGAGTAACCAACCCTCTAGCCCCAAGTATTATCAATCCCCCAAAAAGGCCAGGTGCTGTAGACAAAAGCAAAAAGGGGCTGTACCCTCCTTGAAGACCCACGGCACTTCAACAGCCATTATCACTTTGAAAAATCATTTTTTTCCACTGTATATTTTCTAATGGGTCCAGAATAGAAATAACATGGGGAGAGAACTATTGCACTATTATGAACTTCAAAAATATTACATAAATTATAAGTATCCAATGTGACCACTTTAAAGGAGAAGTGTCATTATAAAATAATTGCAGCTAAAGGCAGACCTATTCCCTCTAATTTTTATATATTCAGCACAAAAAGTCCATTAATAAGGGAATTATGTTTGCAATAAAATGTTAAGTGGAAATATCTACCCTCCACCTCAGAATTCTAAATCATGCAAAATATGGGCACAAGTATGCAGTATGGTTATAGTTAGGGAAAAATACTAAAAAATGAAAACAGTGTGAAGTTTAGGCAGATGAGCGATTTTTTTCAAAAATTTCTTCATATTACAAAATTAGTCATAGATGGTATAGTGAAATTCTAATTGTAACATAGTATACTATAAGAATTTCTGATCCATTTCTTGATCATTTCTCCAATATCTAAATTCCTTACTCCCATAATTAAAAGAAAAATTGTTTCTACATTTTGAGGGCATAAACAGGGAATTATTATAGTCACTTGTCAATAACAATACAAAAGATATTGAGATTTTCTTTAAATTAATAATGCCTTTTCAGAAACCACAGAGGACAGAAAGCACTGGGATGACATATTCAAAGTTTTGAGAGAAAAAAAGTTTCAAATGTGTATTCACTATCCAGCAAAACTGTCCTTTAAAGAACAAATTCAGACAAAGATATTTAAAAACTAAGAATTTGTCACTAGCAGCCCTCGCCTATAACAAATACTAAAGGAAGTCATTCCAGCTGAAAGGAAAGGACGCTGGACAGTAAATATAATAGAACCCATGTGAACGAATAAAGAGCACTGTAAGGGCGTCCCTGGTGGCGCAGTGGTTGAGAGTCTGCCTGCTGATGCAGGTGACACGGGTTTGTGCCCCGGTCCGGGAAGATCCCACATGCCGTGGAGCGGCTGGGCCCGTGAGCCATGGCCGCTGAGCCTGCGCGTCTGGAGCCTGTGCTCCGCAACGGGAGAGGCCACCACAGTGAGAGGCCCGTGTACCACAAAAAAAAAAAAAAAAAAAAAATGAAGACAGGTTCTAGTCTGAGGAGGAAAATACATGTGGAAAGAGCAGTTTCAGTCAGTAAGTTGGAAGGGCGTTACCATCCACAAGGTAATTCTATATCCCAGTATTTTAGATCCTATTCTCTACAGAATTGTATGTACACTGTCTGTTAAAATTGGTCCTAAAAATCAAAGAGAAGGTAACAGAAAGATTATGATGAGAAAGCAAAAGTCAAAGTAATTAAAAAGCATTCTGAAGAATATTTCACATCATTAGCAGAAGTGTTCCTGCCTTCAGGTAACTCTGAGTTCTCGGGGTTTGAATTTGGATGAGCCCAGAACATCCATTTAAGAAACTAAGAACACTGTAAGGGCTGACTGGGCGGGAGGGCTGGGACCAAATCTAACACATTCAAGCTCTGGAAAGAATCCTTCAGCTGAGAAGCAGCTTCACACAGAGCTCACTTACATCCAAGGGCACTAGAGAATCTGCATGTCTGCTCAAGTATCCAAGTCTATAGTTGGCATCTGTGAAAAGGGACCCTGCATGTATGACTAATTCTAACTTCTTTATACCCAAACGATTCTGCCTTTGTTTAAATACTTCATATCCTGGTTATATATTACATTAAAGTTACTATATTTTGTGTTAAATAAGGGGAATTTACCGTGCTTATCAGCATCTTTGTATAAAACCTCAACCTATCCTCTTCACATTTTTAAATTAAGAATTCAAAAACATAATCAGCAATGCTTTATAATCTTATAAGCATACAAACAATCTTTTTATTTTTTTTATTTTGCGGTACGCGGGCCTTTCACTGTTGTGGCCTCTCCCGTTGCGGAGCACAGGCTCCGGACGCGCAAGCTCAGTGGCCATGGCTCACGGTCCCAGCCGCTCCGTGGCATGTGGGATCTTCCCGGACCGGGGCACGAATCCATGTCTCCTAGCATCGCCAGGCAGACTCTCAACCACTGCACCACCAGGGAAGCCCCAAACAATCTTTTATGGAACAATTTTTATGATACTGTTCAATAATGAATAGCCATGAAGCTCTATTTCTCGTTGATCTTTGACATACTACAGTATAACTGCAGATAGGATCAGTCTCCAGTTTTTAGGGAAATGGCTTTACCCTATGGACATTTAACACAATCTTATCAAGCCTAGAATGGAATTGATTGCATCTGCATTAAGTGAAAAATATATTTTAGTGGTTTTAAGATTAAAGCAATATATATTTATTGAAGAATGTTTGTAACAGAGAAAATATAAAAAAGAAAGATTATTTGTAACCCATCACCCAAACTACCTATACATATTTATGTATTCTTTTAGCCTTTTCTGACTCATCATACTTTTAGAGCAGGGTTTCTCAACTTCAGCACCAATGCTATTTTGGGCTAGATAATTTTGTGTGTGTGTGTGTGGGGATGCCGTCCTGTGCTTTGTAGGATATTAAGCAGCATCCTTGTCCTCTACCTGAGATGCCACTGGCAGCACACCCCTCTAACTTGTGACAACCCACAACGTCTCCAAACATGGCCAAATGTCCCTTGGAGGGCAAAACTACCCCCAGTTGAGAAGCACTGTTTTAGAGCATAAGGGGTTTTAGAAGTCAGTTTTTACCCCTGCATTTTACGGGTAAGAAAATAAATACTTAGATCAGTGCAGATGACTGCCCCAAATCTCACTGCTAATTAGTGGCAGAATCAGGGCTAAAAAATGCTGACAACTCAACTGCTATAGAATTCAACTTTCATTATAATATTGTGCTTTCCTAGATTGCAGAGAAAAAAATATGATCTTTCTTCTCCATTGTCTAAAGAAGTGCTCCCTTTTTAAATGGATGATACTAAGCAGCTGAATCTCCTTAAATCCTTTCACAAACAGAAAGCCATTAAAACAGACAGCAAGGGCTTCCCTGGTGGCGCAGTGGTTCAGAGTCCGCCTGCCGATGCAGGGGACACGGGTTCGTACCCCGGTCTGGGAAGATCCCATCACACCACAGAGCGGCTAGGCCCGTAAACCCTGGCCATTAAGCCTGCGCGTCTGGAGCCTGTGCTCCGCAATGGGAGAGGCCACAACAGTGAGAGGCCCGCATACCGCAAAAAAGAAAACAAAAAAAAAAACAAACAGCAAGATGTCAGGATTTCTGACCTAATCATCATCATTTACAGTCAATAAGATTTCAGAAATTTTAACTTTAATACTCTCATTTCTGTGATAATTGATTTTTTTTATAATATCTGCCAAAGAATTCACCAAGAAGAGGCTGCCAAAGAAAATCCCAAGAGATGGTTAATACGAGTAAACGTACTTTTCTTCATCTGTCCTTCGTCCGGCAGGAGTATTGCTCATCTGTACAAAGGCCACCGGCATTTATCGTGTGAAAGCTATGGGATGTTGAACATCCTCAGTAAAATCCCTGAAGCTCCTTCGTATGCTTGTGCTTTGCTCAGCCAAAATAAACTTGCACACTGACCTTGGTAACAGATGCCTGGTAATGAGGTCACAGAACTGAGTAACATTTTCAGAAAATTGCTTTACGGTGTAATAAATGTTCTGATTAGATTCCTATTTTCATCTTTAACATGCTCAGGTGGTTCAACCTGGGAAAACTAGTCAGGGGTACTGCTGATCTTTAAAGGTCACACTGAGAGTCCAATATTTTTAGCCTGAAAGATATTTTAGAAAAACCATATATTGCAAAAAAAATGTTTAATAATTCTCAAGTCTTTCTATTAGCTTTCTTGCAGTTTCTCCTTAAACTTGACCTATTTCCTATTTCAGTTTCACTTTACTCTTCGGTATGAAGTGTCTGGTTCAGTGATTCGTCCATCACACTACCTTTCTTTGACATCTCCAGAGATGAAACTAATTTCCCCTACTTTAAAATAGGCACAGTAAAACTTGAGGCAAATAGTGTTAACATTATGCTGTGTTCAGCATATTTAACGACTATTTCTAATGAATAAAATCCAGTATGGTTGATGCCAGCATTCCTGTGCTCATGAGGCGAATGGTGAGGGTTGCCTCATACAGTGAGCTTGATAACAAAAGGATCAGGAGATCACAAACAAAAGAGAGCATTCCAAAGTGAATTCAAATTACAGGATGTGTGTTTGTTTGTTCTGCAGTGGTAACTTAGATGACTTTTATGATCTGTTTCCTGCCTTTGAAGTAGGGAGGTGGTTTTGATTTGTTAAATGTATAAATAAAAACAAACATTGAACAACAAAGAAGCCAGAGAAACATAGGTAGAGAATTACTTTTATAGCCTTTCTACAGCAAAGTGTTTCTGTGAGACAATGCTTACTTTTATTTTATTTTTTATTTATATTTTTTGTCTGCACCGTGAGGCTTGTGGGATCGTAGTTCCCGGACCAGGGATTGAACCCTGGCCCTCGGCAGTGAAAGCGTGGAGTCCTAACCACTGCACCGCCAGGGAATTACCAGATAATGCTTATTTTCATAGTGGAGGGCAAGGGGTAGGCTCTAAGCAACCAAAGATGAGGTAAAATTTTCAGTTAGTGAGTACAGACATTCAGCTTGACAGTAGTAGCCTGTGAGGATAAGGACTGTTATCTATTTTGTTCATTGCTGCATCCCAAGCACCTACCATATGGTAGGCATTAAATACATACATAGAGACTTCCCTGGAAGTCCAATAGATAAGACTCTGGCTCTCAATGCAGGGGGCCTGGGTTCAATCCTTGGTCAGGGAACTAGATCCCACATGCTGCAAGTAAGACCGGGCGCAGCCAAAACAAACAAACAAACAAATAATAAAAACATACATACATATAGATGTTAAATAATTAAATACATACATGTTGAATAAATATATTGGATGTTAAATACTGATGGCAGCAAAGTATGTATAAAATAAAAATAAATGAGAAGGGAACCAGGATAAGATAATCTAGTTGGGGTTTCTGATTCCTCACACAGAGTTTGGAAGTAGTAAGTCAAAATAAAATAAATATCCTACAAAATAGTGATAATATGTAGGGAGGTGTCTCACAGAGTATGTAGGATTATAAACTATATTTAAGTGTTAAAGTGAAGAGAGCAGGGACTTCCCCACTGGTTCAGTGGTTAAGAATCCGCCTGCCAAAGCAGGGGATGTGGGTTCGCACCCTGGTCCAGGAAGATCCCACGTGCCTGGGGGCAACTAGGCCCGTGCACCACAGCTACTGAGCCTGCGCACTATAGGCTGCGAGCCACAACTACTGAAGCTGGCGCGCCTAGAGCCCGTGCTCCACGACAAGAGAAGCCACCGCGATGAGAAGTCCACGTACCGCAAAGAAGAGCAGCCCCCGCTCTCCCACCGCAACTAGAGAAAGCCCGCGCACAGCAACAAAGACCCAATGCAGCCAAGTAAAGAAAAAAAAAAAAGTAAAGAGGGCAAATAGGATTTGTGTGCTTCTATGTTTCCTAATACAATGTTCTAAAATGTCTATATTTTCTAAGCAATTTTTGACGTCAAAAGTTAATTTTTAGTTTTTTGCGATAGAATCACGTTGAATGTTGCTTTTAAGTATGGAAAACTCAGAAAGCATCTTCTCTGGGGTGTAAATAAATACATGTACTTCATTTGTAAAGTTAAATAATGCTAAATTTTGTAACAAAAGAAAGCAAGAAGCCCTCGGTCCCCTTCTCTCCATTCCCCTGCAGGCAACCACTTTAAAACCTCTACTTTCATATACAGAAGATGACGACTTTAGTTCTCTTCCACCTCATTTTCTCCTCCTCGCCATCCTTCCAATTGAGAAGTTAAGTAAATCACCGATGGTTACTTAGAAAGTCACACTCAGCACTTTCTGGATCTGAAACCTATTTTCCTTCCATATACTACACACCAAAACCAATTATGCTATGGTATTTAAAATAAACCACAGTAATTACTACATGCAAAGAAATCCAAAAGCCATAATGCGAATTTTCACAGAAGGCATTCCTTTGATAATTTGGCTTGCAAAACACAACACATGACATTAGTAATTGGCTAAGTAAAATCTTAAGTTTTAAGAACAGAAAATTTTCATGCCTTATTTTGAATAATCAAGTTACCTCAAACTGGTTGAAGTATGGGTGCAGAAGTAAGCCAGAAATCCTACCAAGATATTGCCATGGAGAGAGAGAGGGAAAAAACACCAAAGACAGAGAAAGAAAGAATGGTCATCTTCACTAAAGGTGATTTACTCAAAACTACTTTAAGGTTATAAAGCAGGAAAATTATGACAAAATGACATTTTCCAGTATGCTTTACTTACTAACTAGCTCTCATTTTGTCATCAATTAAGAGTTTCAAAATATCCAACAATTATAGAAAACACATGTTAAAATGCCTTTAAAATAATCTACTTTTTTTTCCTAGTATTACAGAAATAAACAAGGTAAATTTGTGCCAAAATTTTATAATGATCTGAAGTAAAAAGCCACCCTACATTATTCATTGACAATGTGACACTGGATTAAAAAAAAAAAAGGTAAATAAAGAATTACCTTCACTGCTGCAGTGACAGCGGCAGTAGCTGCTAAATTTAAACCTTGACGCCCAAAGTTTACCATAGTCTCATAGCCTCGTTCCTTTGCTTGTACAATATAATCATCAATCTCCTAGAAAAAAAATCAAAACCATAAATATTAATTTTATTTAAAAAGAATGTCAAGAAGCTGAAAACTGGGACTTCTCCCCCTTAACGTAATAGTTTCACTCATTTTATAGCATACAGCATGTGATGATATACAGTTCTAACAAGTGATTTGTGGAAATAATCTGTATATCTTACCCTTTCCTTTGAAGAAAGTAGTGGATGAAGGAATTTTCTATATATTAAACTTGCTCCTTTGGTATAGGGAGAGAGCAGCCATATGACAAAAGCAATCTTAAGCTCGTAGTACAGGGGGAACCTAACAAGAAAAAATTAGAAAAAAACGCCAGTGAAAATAAAGTGCAGACCACGAGGAAATTGCAAAAAAAACTTTTTACAAAGTTCAGTCACTGGGTTAAGTTTTCACATGTAAAAAGTTGTGATCAGGAAAACAACCATGTTTGAATTGACAAAAATCTCATTAACTATACAGATCAGAGCAACCTGACCCCCAGAGTGATTCACACATTCTAGTACAAGATTGCTCTGTTTAGACAAGCACAGCCAAGCTGCCAAACTGACTGTGGCAGTTCAGAGAGGGCGTTAATAGCATTTATAACCACGATAGTAAGGTACACCCACCCTGTCTGCAGAGCGTAGCTGTCATGGCATTACCTGGACACACCTCCAAGCATCAGGAGTCACCTTTATAAGCACCAAGTGTACAGTGTTACCCCATATACACATCTCCTTCCCTTAGAGCTCCCAGAAAACGTCCCCTCCAATTTCATTTGGCCAGAACTGCAGCACTTGACAGACCTAAACTGTTCACTTGAAAGGAGAATGGAATTGCCATTGTGGTAACCTGGGAATTAGGGTAATATACCCATGCCCCTTCCCACTTGATTCTTCAGTGCCTTCTCGGTAGGCTGAAAACACTTCCTCAAGCAATGACCATGGCTTTAGCCATGTGACCTGCTTTGGGCAACAGAATGTGAGTGTGACATATGTCACATGCAAGGAGATGCTTTAAATGCCCTTTGACTCCCTCACCTCAACACCCCCAACCTCCTGCTTTCAACTTTTGCTTTTTGCCACGAGAACAGCTGCTTCTTCATCCTTGGTCCTTGAACAAGAAGACACTTAAAACTGAGCTGAGCCCAGCAAAGTTGCAGTCAACCATTTGTCCTCATATAGCTTGAGCAAGAAATGAATGTTTGTTTTTCTAACCCATTGTGCTTTTAGGGTTGTTTGTTGCCACAGCAAAAGTTAACTAATACATCATGAGGGGACCAGCACCTTGTGGTACATGAAGTACTAAGATACATGATAAAAAAAAAAAATCTGGACTCTTCTGATGAGACAGGTGGGCAGGGGGCAGTGAGGAATGACTCTTGTGTAGTCTACAAAGGGTCTCTGCACAGTGCAGTTACAGAGGAGTTTCTGGACTATCATTGCTCGTGGTAAGCTTTTTCTACGTTGTTTACTTTTTTTTTTATTTTTATTTTTTGCGGTACGCGGGCCTCTCACTGTTGTGGCCTCTCCCGTTGCAGAGCACAGGCTCTGGACGCGCAGGCTCAGCGGCCATGACTCACGGGCCCAGCCGCTCCGTGGCATGTGGGATCTTCCCGGACCGGGGCACGAACCCGTGTCCCCTGCATCAGCAGGCGGACTCTCAACCACTGGGCCACCAGGGAAGCCCTGTATATGAGACTTTTAAGGATGGGGAGGGAGTGCTAAAACCAGATGCTGTGGGATTCAAAAGAGGAGTCGTGGGCTTCCCTGGTGGCGCAGTGGTTGAGAGTCCGCCTGCCGATGCAGGGGACATGGGTTCGTGCCCCGGTCCGGGAAGATCCCACATGCCGTGGAGCGGCTGGGCCCGTGAGCCATGGCCGCTGGGCCTGCGCGTCCGGAGCCTGTGCTCCGCAACTCGAGAGGCCACAACAGTGAAAGGCCCACATACAGCCAAAAAAAAAAAAAAAAAAAAAAGCTATAAAAAGAGGAGTCGCTTAGGAAGAAATCAAGAAAAAATAGTCTGAAGTCATCAGTGTGGAAAAAAGATAATGACAACCAAGTTTTCTCTATTCCAAGGTAGTGGGAGGTGTGTGGGAGATGGGCAGGGAGTGGCATGTGGGGAGAAGGATGAGCTGCCTTCACCTGGGGGATTTCCAAAGGAAAGTAATGTCTTGTGGGGAACCCAGATGAAGAAAATGATACAATGGATAATTAGGTAGACTGATCAAATTCACTCCGTTAACAGCCAGAGCAGGATAAGAACTCAGGACACCTGAATAAGAGTCTATAGTCTGGCCTTTTGTCATCACTAGAACTTACCAAGCAACTGTCTGATCTGCTACTGTTTCAGTCACAGTATAGAGAGCAAAGACAATCCAGTACATCATCCATCGAACCTGGAAACAATAAAAATACATATGGAATAATAGACCAAAGTTATCTGCAACTCTGAAAAACTGTATATATCATATATAGTATGTAGGATTAAATGCAGAAGGCGATGGTTTAATTCTCAACAGGTTTTATGCCTGAGTTCCTCACATCACTACATCAGTAGTCTTGGGATAGAAGAATCAAAGAATAACAAATCTCTAGGCTTGATACAATATAATGTAGGAACCGAAATGAGAGAATTGAAAAAATAGGACATGTTTTTCTTAACTGGAGGAAAATTCTTTAAAAGATCTTATCTACGTGCTCCCTTATGAAGATTACTAGCTATTTAATTATTATACAAATCATACAGTATATGATATGACCACATTTAATCTTTATTAGGCTTTTAAATTTTGCATTCCTTATTTCTCAATATATAGAAACAATTTGGAAACCAAAGAACAATCCTGGGTTTGTTACATCCATGATGCTAGTCACCCACTTTGAAAGTCTAAGGTTGGTGTCTTCTTCCTCTTACCCTAAATATAAGCCTGTAATCTTTTTTTTTTTTTTTTTTGCGGTACGCGGGCCTCTCACCGCTGCGGCCTCTCCCGCTGCGGAGCAGAGGCTGCAGACGCGCAGGCTCAGCGGCCATGGCTCACGGGCCCAGCCACTCCGCGGCATGCAGGATCCTCCCGGACTGGGGCACGAACCCGTGTCCCCTGCATCGGCAGGCAGACTCCCAACCACCGCACCACCAGGGAAGCCCAGCCTGTAATCTTTCACATATCCTTTTCTTTCTACTCCAATACCACAAGAGTAGTTGCAATAGACCAAATGTTTGTGTCCCTTCAAAATTCATAGGCTGAAATCCTAACCCTGAATGTGTACTAGAAGGTGGGGCCTTTGGGAGGTTTTCAGGTCATGAAGGTAGTGTCCTCATGAATGTGAATAGTGTCCTTATAAAAGAGACCCCAGAGAGCTCTCTCTGCTCTTCTACCATGTGAGGACACAGCAAGAAGATGGCCATCATAAACTGGGAAGTGGGCCCTCACCAGACATGGGGTCTGCTGGCACTTTGATCTTGGACTTCTCAGCCTCCTAAACTGTGAGAATACATTTCTGTTGTTTATAAACCACCTAGACTATGGTATTTTTGTTATAGCAGCCTAAAAGAACTAAGACAGTAGTTCAGGATATTTTTACCTCTTGCCTGGAATAGAGCATCTTAAAAGGTCCTCAAGACTCTGGTATCTCTGTACCAATCCTTTTCATGGAATGCTGCCATATTAATTTTATCTTGAACTCATTCTCACAAATGAGTGAGAATATACCTTTCCACCTTCCTAAGCACAGAGACTCTCATCTCTCATGTAGGTTGGATTTTCTTTAAGGGTTAAAATCTCTGCTTTTCAACCTAGGTGTCCATCGATAGATGAATGGATAAAGAAGATGTGGTACGTATATACAAAGGAATATTACTCAGCCATAAAAAGAAACAAAATTGAGTTATTTGTAGTGAGGTGGATGGACTTAGAGTCTGTCATACAGAGTGAAGTAAGTCAGAAAGAGAAAAACAAATACCATATGCTAACACATATATATGGAATCTAAAAAAAAAAAAAAGGTTCTGAAGAACCTAGGGGCAGGACAGGAATAAAGATGCAAACGTAGAGAATGGACTTGAGGACACGGGGAGGGGGAAGGGTAAGCTGGGACGAAGTGAGAGAGTAGCACTGACATATATACATTACCAAATGTACAGTAGATAGCTAGTGGGAAGCAGCCGCATAGCACAGGGAGATCAGCTTGGTGCTTTGTGACCACCTAGAGGGGTGGGATAGGGAGGGTGGGAGGGAGGGAGATGCAAGAGGGAGGGGATATGCGTATATATGTATACGTATAGCTGATTCACTGTGTTATACAGCAGAAACTAACATAACATTGTAAAGCAATTATACTACAATAAAGATGTAAAAAAAACCCCCTCCACTTTCTCAATAATATAATAATGGCTAACAATAATACACAAAACCATGACAACTATAGGCCAGGGACTGTACTAAGTGCATCACATATATTAATTCACTTATCCCCACAACAACATTATGAAGTAGAAAACATAATTATATGATTATAAGGAAACGGTGGCAGAGAGAGGTAAAATGACTTATTCAAGCTGCCTGACTCTGGAATTGGTGCTAGTAACCAATTTTGCCATGTACAGAAAGAAATGTGAGGAATTGCTGAATGCGAGGTCCAAGAATAACCACTACTTCCCTTGTTCTCATCCCAATAAGATGACAAAAAAACAAAAATTAGGTCTCTATAATTAGCTAGAAAATTGACCTATTTAGTTTTAATACAGATGCTTGTTTGGGTATTCCATAAACAATAAGGAACTATAACTCAGGTAGCTTAAACAGTTTTCTATGTACATGGAGAAATCAGTAATAGCTATGAATAACTTTTGAAGCAATGTGTTGTGACATATGCATAATAATTTACCCAAGAGCTTAGAAAATTGCCTGAAGAAAATAGTACGGCACGTTATCTCTATTTAAACTACAACGAAATTGATTTATAAGATTATCATCTCAAATTAAAAAAGAAAGTTAGACCAAATATTCTCTTTAGTTTTTCACTTTTCATGAGTTATCTTAAATCCCTCACTGCTGCCAGTTCCAAGCTTTTGTCCCAATATGGGGATTTTCTTCCAGGGCTAAAATCCTATGTGTTTTTTCTCCCCGCCCCTTTCTATTTAAAGGAAAGTGAGGCTCTCACATGAGTTTGTTCATTTAGCTTTTCCAAAGCAAACAGTAATTTAGTACTTTTACTGTTCAACTGTATTCACAAGGTTATCCCCTCAAAAAGAAATGGAGAAAAAAAGCCCCTGCAAACAAAACAATGCACTTTCATTGAGCTAGAAGGGACCTTGGTGGCGATCAAGTTTTTTGAACTAAATAAACCTTTATTGAAAAAAATTGTAAAACAATTACCAAAAAAAACCCCAGCTCTGGTTGGTCCTCCCATTCTACCCACCGTCGGACTCTTGAGGAAACTCCAAGAAACCCTACTGCTCCATGGGGCAGAGTTTGAAAATAAGTAACCTGGCAAACTACTCTCATTTTACTGAGGGCCAAAGTAAGCATGTTGTGCAAGGTCACCAAGCTGGGAAATGGGCGCAGGAGGGCACAGTCTACTTTGAAGCCTGAACCAGGCAGATTTTCAAACAAGCAGCTGCCATCAGACCAATCTTTTCAACTCTCTCTTCCGTCTCCGGTACTCAGCTTGGGGATTTCAGTGTAAACTTTACCACCTTCTTTCCTGGGAAAGTAGTGGCTTGAGTGAAATGGTCTCCCTCATAGGAACTTTAGGAAACTTTCAGAAAAATAAATGATTTAAGTCAACGCTTGTTATTTTTCATTATTTTATATTTTCATTATTTTACTATTTTACAACCGTCATTATGGATGTGATCTTCCAAATGGATAACAACGATAAAAAATACCCTACAAATAGTCATAATTTACCTGTTAATAGGGTTGAGTAGAGGTGAAAGGAACTGCACAGATAGCTAATGTTTGGTGACACTCCCTGAAAGACTACTTCTCAAATAGACTAGAGCTGCTACAGTCCCACAGGTTTCAAAAGCACCCTGGCTTCGGTAAAGTCAAGTGTTAATTCAGTTTTCAAATTCATTTTAAACCCCACCAAATAAATAAGTACTTTCACGTATATAATGTTTATCTCTAAAAGGAAAAAAATTTATTTAGGTTGTGAGAATACACAATAATGCCAAAAATAAAAAAAGGGAGAAAAGAAGAAAAAGAAGGCTCTATCTTTTTAGTTAAAAAACAACAACAAACTATATACTCAATAGGGTATTCCTAGACATTTTCCTGAGGTATAGGCTACAATTTTATATAAGCAAAACTCCATGGTTCTAATTTATCTTTATTGAATATATTCTTTGACAATCTGCTCTCATAAACTTATGGATTTTTTTGTTGTCCTCATTAGAAAGATGGACCTTAAATATAGTTGAGTTGTGGTAATAATTAAATGAATTCAATGAGTGTGTGTTATTCATGGGAACAAGCACAAAGAAAGTTAACCTTGAAAAGATACTGCTTTCTTTTTTCTGTTAATGGTTGGGATTTTATACCAAATGATTACTCAGCAAAGGTTTCATTAAAACTATACCTCAGGCTTCCCTGGTGGCGCAGTGGCTGGGAGTCCGCCTGCCGATGCAGGGGACACGGGTTTGTGCCCAGGTCCGGGAGGACCCCGCACGCTGCGGAGCGGCTGGGCCCGTGAGCCATGGCCGCTGAACCTGCGCGTCCGGAGCCTGTGCTCCGCAGCGGGAGAGGCCACAACAGTGAGAGGCCCGCGTACCGCAAAAACAAAAAACAAAAAACCAAAAAAACAACTATACCTCAAGGCTGCTCAGTCTACTGTTTAAGGTCTAGCCCAAAGGAAATAACAGAAAGAAGTCAAGGAGAGAAAGAAAAGAAGGAAGGAAGAAAGGAAGGAAGGAGGGAAGGAGGGAGGGAGGGAAGGAAGGAAGGAAGAAAGAAAAAAAAGCAAGTCACAAATTTAGAATTATAAATATGTGGAGATAAAATATTCTTTAGATCGACAGAAAACATCAGTAACAAAATGCAATACTAAAACAAAAAACTAGTAGGAAGACAATCACACTGATAATCTTATGATTGTATGTAACCAAATATAATAGAAATAAGTGTCATTAAAATGTTATGCAAATAGAAGACTGTAACTTAACAGGTAACTGTAATAAACCACAGTCTACCTTTAAAATTACTGGGAAAAAAATTGATGTTCTTAAGATAGTGGGAACAAATGCTATTTCTTTCCAGTTCAGAAACAATTGGTAAAATCAACAAAACTGTTGTTTAGGTATCTTCATGAGAACAATGAGTAATAAGCAAGCTACTCAACTTTTGCTTAAAATTCTCTGATTCCAGGGAATTGAATTATCCAGCAAGGTGGAGCTTATACCTATAAACACTAAGATGGACACATACACACATCCTACTTTTGATTAATCTTTCATATCAAACATAATTTAGACTATTCCTAAGGACTCAGGTGGGCTCATTATATATAACACTCATTGACACAACTGTAGCAAACCCTACCTACTTCACATCATGGGAATAGAAACAGGAATATAACAGCTTCTGTCCTCAAGGAGTTAACATTTTACTGGGGAGAAAAACAGGTAAATAACAGCGATTTAAAAAATGTTCTTCTGTTTTTACTACATTAGATGCCCTAGTTCCCAGTATGAGTCAAGAGCACAAGAGTTTGAGGAAAGCTTATTAAAGGGACTATTTATAAAGTTGTGGGTGAGGTTCAGGAAAACCAACAAAGGATAGCAGTTCACCCTTGAGCTAGAGACAGCAGGAACTGACGTTATCCCCTTGGTGTGAAGAAGGGAGGACAGGGAAAGGTTTCATGGGATCCAGACAGGGTAACCGTAGGGGACAGCTGTAGCCTCAGGTAGACAGTCACAGCCAACCTGTGGTGGCAGGGAGGAAGCAGGGAGACCAGTACTCTGACTTCACCCTCATCCTGCCTTCTGATCTTCGGCAGGAGCCTCTCATGAGCCAAACCCAAAGGGAAGTCAGACATAATGCAGCCTGTAAGGATCGGCCTCCTGGCCCCTAAGTGAGGCAGAGCAAGGTGGAGTGTGGGGAAGAAACTCCCCCGGAGGGGCAGGTGGTGGGTGCCAGCGCTATTCAGCCTGTCAGCTCTTGGAAACATATCAAGAATCAAAGTCATTTCTCACCCCTTCCACAGACACCTCCCCAGTGCAGATGACCCTCATCTCCTGTCTGGATTATCCTTATAGTGTCCTAACTGATCACTCTGCTTTTTGGGGTCTTTTGCACACTTCACTGAGTGTCTCCTTAATGAGCAGGTCATTCCTTTGCTCAAACCCCTCTGATGGCCCCCCTCAGAATTCTTACCTCAGCCTACAAGGCCCTGTGGATCTGGCACCTCAGCTGCCTCTCTGGCCTCATCTTCTCCTCTTCCTCCTTCCCCTGTTCTGCTCCAGTCACATTGACCCTTTACTGTCCTTCCTGTGTACGGTAATATTCCTGCCTCAGGGCCTTAGTACATGCTATTTCCTTGTTGAAATGCTCTTCCCTCAGTTATCCACGTGGACAGCTTTCTCACTTGCTTCAGGTCTCTGCTCAAATATTTATCCGAGAGGCCTTTCCTGACCACTTGTTTAAAATAACAGTGTCGTTCTAACTCCCTTATCATGACTTATTTTTCTCTTTAGCACATATCACATATCATAGACACATCTAACAAATATTCAATTTTTTTCCTGCCTTTCCTTACTAGAATGTAAACTCCAAGAGGACAAAGACTTTCATTTTTTTCACTACTAAATCCTCTGTGCCTGCAGAGAAGGTGCTCAATAAACATATGAATTGTTGCATGAATATGGGGCTGCACAGAGCTTAGTGTGCTCCTTTACGTCAGGACTGCAAAAGGCTGGACAGTAGACAAGAGGCAAAGACATGACAATTAAATATAGAGGAGTCTTTTAAGAGACCTGGTTTAAAAAGAAAAAAAGGGGAAATAAAAAATAGCATGAGGCAAAAGGAAAGCATGTGTACAGTCTCAAGGACTGAACATTTTACTGGAGAGATAATGAGATTCAAATTATGAGAAAGCAGGAATACTTAATGGAACAAGATCTTGAATGAGATAGACAAGAATAATATTAGAAAGAAGAGTGGGATCAAGAAAGAAGCAGGGGGACTTCCCTGGTGTCACAGTGGGTAAGACTCCACACTCCCAATGCAGGGGACCCAGGTTCGATCCCTGGTCAGGGAACTAGATCCCACATGCATGCCGCAACTAAGCGTTCGCATGCCACAACTAAGAAGCCCACGTGCCACAACTAAGACCCAGCGCAACCAACCAACCAACCAACCAAATAAATAAATAAATGTTTAAAAAAATAAAAAGAAAGAAAGAATCAGGGATGCATCTTTCTCTGGGATAGAAGGAAAAGAAAAGAAGAGTGGCCATGTTGGGAAGAAGGCTGAAGTGGTTCATAGTTGAGGCCCTCTATCTTTACTCTGCAGTAGGAGGGTAGGTCATCTTTTAAGGCTGGGGATGGGTGGGAAGGAGAGTGGACTTGAAAAGAGTAGTAAAGGTTTTTACAAGTTGTCTATATGGATGGAAAAAGACCTGCCTAGTGTAGAGATGGAAGAGGTTATGTGACCAAGGATGCTCTCCACTGCTCTGGGTATCAGAGCTAGGGGGCTGCAAAGAAAGGTCTAGAATGGTGAAACAAGACAGGTGTGGAGGTGACAGCTTGCTGTCCATAAAAAGACAGAATAACGGAGTGGCGGCTGGGGAGTGGCCCAGCCAGGGCCGGTGCTTCTCAGCCTAACCTCTGAGGGAGGAAGGGCCACGTGTCCCGGTCTCGCCGACAGAATCTTAGCTGAGGCTTTTGAGAAGGGCTGGGTCTCCCCCACAGGCTCTCTCCCTTCCTGCGGCTGGGAGGGCAGAGGGCAGAGCAACCTTGGAATCTATTTGTTCAAGATGGGCAGGGCCCTAGTTCTTCTTACACGGTTGCTTGAGAAGCATTTCTTGCTGAAGTCAACACTAACCTGGACCGTCACGTGAGAGAGAAAAACATTTCTGTATTCCCTCAGCCGTTGCTTTTTTTTTTTTTGCATTTTGTAATTATAGCAGCTTAGCCTACCCTAATATAAAAGGCTATCCTCTAATCTCTATGGAGAGTGAGAGAGCAAGGCCATAGTAGCCATGGTTCCAGAACTAGGTGGACATTGGTCACAGTGCCATTGGCTGTCATCTGGGACATAGCTAATGCCCTGGTTGGCAGTGATGGGTGCTACTTCCACAGTGATCTTGGAAATGGAGAAGAGGACTATCCTTTTAAGAAACTCTGGCTGAGATATCCCCAGGGGACTCTCAGAAGTACTGGGGAAGAAATTGGAGGATACGCAAGATTGATATTCTCATGCAGCAGATTGGGGCAGAGTCAGAGAAATACTATTTCAAATTACTATTGTGATCCTTTGGCAAGTGTGGCTTCTATCTGGGTGAATTTGTTGTCATCTGTATTGTCAGTATATGTGACTTAAGGCAATCCCCTGCTACATTCAGCAGGCCAAGGAATCAGATAAATAAGCTTGTTAGAAATATGCATAAAGTTTAAAGTCATTATATTCTGAGTGGTAGGCCAAGATATCCAAAAAATAAAATGCATAGAAGTCGGTGGGAAGACTACATGAAAAAAGTTGTTCAATGGTCTATTTTGCCTACTTTGCTTTGTTTTCTTTCCCAGTACACCTAATGCCTACTACAGTACCTGGTACAAAATAAACGCTCAAAAATACTTATTTAAAGAATTAGTGACCTGGGCTAACTTATAAGCAAGAATATAATTTCCATTTTCCCTAAGTATTTGGTAATAAAGTTCTTTTGAAGTGGTCACAATGAAATGGCAATCACTTATCAATTTTGGGACACTTTACCCACTATATGTTTCATGACTAGAGAAATGTGATGAATGTTTTAATTAAAAATAAAATATTTATAAATAAAAGATTACTCAATAGAATGTTAAAATCATTTAAATATCAAAATGAATTTATTTTCTAAGAAAATATACTCCTGTAATTAGGCAAGTTCTTCTGAAAATTATGGAGTCAACTGTGATATAAGACCATAGTATCTAAAATTACTTTCTGGTTTACATAGTGCACGGATCAGATTATCCTACTTAACAAGCCAGCACTTGCTTTATTACTCAAAATCCATAAGGCTTTTATAAAGACTTAGCATTTCGGAAACCCAGACAGTCATGTGATAGTGTTCTTGCTTTACTCTCTGAAAGGAATTAGGATAGTTTAAGCCTGAGTGAATACTGTAAAATGAATGTACTCATAGGCTAAATTTACTATCAAAAGACCATGTTCCATTTAATAGGTATGCATTTACCTACCCCTGATGCCAAAAGAAAAGTAGGCCTCATTTCATGGGTTTTAAACATTTTTCAACATAACAAGTTTTTATGATTTAACATTCTTAGACAAAATTTTTAATGAAATTGATTTAGATCCCAGGACAAACAAATAAAGCAAACAAAAAGTGAACTGTGACTGTAAAATAATCCTCATGATTTCCATCACAGAAGTTGAGACCAATGCACAGGCATATTTATAAATGGGAATATCATGTTCCGGTGGGAGGCTCGTTGCTATAGATTTGCAAGAGTTATGGAATAGTGGTTAGGCCATATTAATTAAAAAGTATTTTTCTTAAATTGTATCTTTATATAAGTTATTCTTGCTATGCTATGAGCATTGTGATATTATGACAGCAATGATATTAACAATGATGTACGTTAAATCAGCAGTCACCAACCTTTTTGGCGCCAGGGACCGGTTTTGTGGAAGGCAATTTTTCCACAGACGGGAGTGGGGGATGGTTCAGGCAGTAAAGCGAGCGATGGGGAGCAATGGGGAGCGTTGGGGAGCGATGGGGAGCGGCAGATGAAGCTTCGCTCGCTCACCGGCCGCTCACCTCCTGCTGTGCGGCTGGGTTCCTAACAGGCCGTGGACCAGTACCGGTCTGCTGCCCGGGGGTTGGGGACCCTTGTTATATGTTAAAAGATATAACTGTACTAAATGATACTTGCACAATGAAAGAAAAAGGTGATATATTAATTTGACAAATATTACTCAGGGCCTATTACAAACAAAACTCATTGACATAAAATAGTCATAAACCTAGATGTCAAGGCATTCCTACCCCCAGGAAGTTTTCATGGGAGGGATGAGTAAAAGAAGACATATAAAAGGATAATAATAAGGGATCACCAGCACTTGTGTGTTGGATCCAGCATATAACTACTAATATTTTTTATATATTATATATTCATTTGCCTTGAATGAATGAAATTTCTTCATTTCCAAAGGAAAGCCTTCCCTAACTGCCTCTACCCCCCTCCAAAGGTCATACATAATTTTTGTGCACGCTACTTTCTCTTTGTGGCGTATCTGTGAAACGGTCTGTATAACATCTGCCTCTGCTTTTTGACCCTAACAACCAATAGGGACTGAAATTGTCTTGTTCATCATCATGTTCCCAGGACCTAGCACCCCTGTGCCTAGTAAAGCAAACACAGGGGGAGCCTTTTACTTAACATTTTCTTAATTTTAAGATCTGAATTGATGTAAGATTCAAACAAGTAACTCTGACTGCAAACAGCAATTTATATAACATACAGCATAGTCTATTTTGTCAAAGTTGTTTTCAAAGTTTTCAGAGATTAAACAACTTTCCAATGTCTCTTAATTTCAGATTCTTTGAATCATAAAGCAATTAATGCTGGTTTTTCAGAAAAAATGAAAAATTACACATGCCTAATGATTTCAATTATAACCACACTAAGTAAATCCAGGGCATAAAATGCTAAAATATGCTTCACTGGAAAAAAATATCCTTACTGAGTCTGAAAAGAAATAAACACTGCTGAATTTCAGACCACCCAAAGAGAACTTTATTTTCTGACCATTATTAGTTATTCCCTCAAGTCAGTTCACCCAAAACACTCATTCTATACCACATTTCAGAGACCACAGACAGATCTTCTAATAGAGATTTCTTTAGAAACAGTATCGAGTTGAAAAGATTTCTCCTGTTTCACTAACATTATGCAATAATTTGGTTACTTCATAATGATTTTTCCCCATTAAAAACAAAGGAACAAAATGTGAGAAATCAAATAGAAAAACTCCCTCTTTTATCCAACCCAGATGGCTCAATTATGGGATTTTTCCCAGAGCTGTGCTAAGTTAGAAGCATGCTTGAAAATAAGCTAGTTGAATTTCAATCCACAGTGAATAGAGACCTTGGTTGAAACAGTTTTTTTTTTTTTTCCCTTTAAAAAGAGGGAGCATGTGTTGGAGGTGAATATGTTAAACTAGGATTGATTTGGACTTCCTTGACTTTGGGGTACTTCTTCCCCCACTGCCCCACTGTCTTCACTTTATAGCTTTCCAGGACTTGGATGTTTGGGAGTCGGTTATACTTTCAGATGCTGAACTTGCAGCAACATGGTTTACGCAGTTTCCAGACGTCACTGCCAGAGACCTCACAGAATATCCTGTTATTCTGAGGAAGAAAGCCTCACATTATACAGATGTATCTGGTGTTAAAATCAATTAAAATGGGGCAGATTGTAACTAGAAATGGATACTCTTTCACAAGATTGCCTTGGTCTTCCTCAATGTTCTTGAATCACAGAAGCCCCATGTATCTCATCCCTGACCTCAGTAGTTTGAGAAACTTGAGAGAAGGAAAAAGTGCAAAAATGTTTAAAAACTAGATGATAATTAATTTAAAAGGGGTGTTGAAAAGAAAATGTAAAAAGCAGGAATTGCTTACAGGAACTGTTCCCGAGAGCAGAATTTAGGAAGGAATGACCTCTTAGTTCAAAGTAACTCTCTGCAATTTCCCTGGTGGCGCAGTAGTTGAGAGTCCGCCTGCCAATGCAGGGGACACGGGTTCGTGCCCCGGTTCGGGAGGATCCCGCGTGCCACGGAGCGGCTGGACCCGTGAGCCATGGCCGCTGAGCCTGCGCGTCCGGAGCCTGTGCTCCGCGACGGGAGAGGCCACGGCAGTGAGAGGCCCGCGTACCGCAAAAAAATAAAAAAATTAAAAAAATAAAATTACTCAACTCAATCTACTTCTGTGACTTTTCAAGACCTTTTGATGAATTTTTCCATTTTACCTGCAGAGTTTGGATCTGTGGTTTTAAAAAAAAAAGGAATCAGTCTATATTTATCCTGACAGAGAAGAGATAGACAAAATTTCATATATTTGTATAATTCAATATATTTTAAATTTTTACAGTTTTTCAAAAGAACTTCATCTTTTTACAATCTATTACATTTCTGAAGTAACATCTCTCTCATGAGCTTTTAAAATTACATGAGGTTTTCTGAAAGATTTTATTTTTCTTACTTAGCTAAAATCTTCAGGAACAGCTCTAGCTTTTATATTTTTAGGAGGACCTTTCACAGTGTGATGGCAATCTGGCTGACAATCTGATTATTACAGCTGTAGTTGGTGAAGCACTATATTACTAAAATTACGTAATGGGAAGATGATGTACATATCTGAACATTCCAAAGGTAGATCCTGGTGTTGTGTAAAAGAGGAAACTTCTCTGCTTAAATAATGTAAACTTTAGCTGAAAAGGAAAAATAAAGAATAGGTATATCTTACATTATTAGAAAACATTCCATTTTTATTTTATTTACTTATTTTTTAAAATTAATTTTTATTGGGGTATAGTTGCTTTACAATGTTGTGTTAGCTTCTACTGCACAGCAAAATGAATAGCCATACATATACACATATCCCCTCCACCTAGGACACTACAGTGCATTAAGTAGAGTTCCCTGTGCCATATAGTATGTTCCCATCAGTTGTCTATTTTATACATAGTATCAATAGTGTATATGTGTCAATCCCAATCTCCCAATTCCTCTCACCCCACCCCTTTCCCGCTTCATATCCATACATTTGTTTTTTACATCTGTGTCTCTATTTCTGCTTGGCAGTTAAGGTCATCTATACCATTTTTCTAGATTCTACATATATGTGTTAATACACGATATTTGTTTTTCTCTTTCTGACTTACTTCACTCTGTATGACACTCTCTAGGTCCAAAAAAAATTTATTCTAAAATTTTAGAAAGAACTATGTTATGCATTCATTTAAAGCCCTCCGTTATACAGTCTTAATTTTCTGTCACTTAAGTTTAGCATTGCTTGCTTAAACCCTTTCTTGTTTATTTTGTCAATCCTTTTTCTACTCTTCTCCATACCTTAAGCTATTTCAAGTGTTTATCTGACTAGACTCATTGAAGGGAACAACTCTTAGATATTGTAATTCTCTTGGTTTTGTTTTTATTTTTATTTCTGCTTTTTTATTGCTTTATTCATCCTACTTTCTTTACAGATTCCTTTAATTCTGATATTCTTCTTGCTTTGTGAGTTGAATGTTTCATTATTCTTCCCTCCTGTTCAAAATAAAGGTGTTTAAAGCTATTACATTGAAGAACATAAATTGTAATATGTATTACTGTCATTTTTATTTTTGAATTCGTCTAGTACTGCACTTTTGAACTTCTCTTGTACTCATTATTTCTCCCCTTTGGAACTTATTGGGGGTTTTCTTCAATGTAGTGAGGTAATGGTTTCTGAACAGATATGGGGGAGGCAGAACACTGGCTGCCTCTGAACACAGTTCTCCTGCAGAGAAGGTGGTGGCAGTTGAGTTTTTTGGTTGCTGTAGCTTTTATGATTTTAAGCTGTTCCATCACTAGGGATTAGGGTGGAGGTGGCTAGGTCTCGCTCCAATTTACTGCTTAACAACATTTCCTTTAATGGAAACAACGATTTCTGTCCCTGTTTTTAAAAATCTATTGCCATTGGCACTACAGTTAGTAAAATTCTTCCTAGATATTAGCAAAAGCCTGACTTAGCCTGTTAGATTTAAATGTTACCATGAGGATTTTTTTCTTTCCGTAGGTTTTGCAAAGCATTTGCATTGGAAGCTAGAAAAGGACAAGACAGCTGTGGTTGGCTAGCTCCATCTTAGTGTGAAAATTGTTGGAATGCTTTCAATTTACTTCCTAAAGGTCAAGGGGTACTCTAAATCATATTTTTAAATTTTAGCTGCTTTTTTTTTGGCCAACCAGGGATTGAACCCAGGCCCCCAGCAGTGGAAGCACAGTCCTAACCACTGGCCTGCCAGGGAATTCCCCACATTTAAAAATTTTAGAAGGAACTGTGTTAGGCTTTCATTTAACACCCCCCAATTATATAACCTTAATTCAAATTTAACACTTGTTTCCTAAAGTGGATCCACTGTAATGATCCTAAGATGATCATGAAGAAATTGTTTTTAGAAGACATGAGGAAGAGTATAAGTTACTTGATAATTATAACAGCATCAATTACTGCAAGCAGTGAAGTTACATACTAACATGGACTATGTATAAAATAAGTAAACCCAACAGAAAAAAATTAAGTTTACAAAGCATACTCATCACCCACTTTAAGTAAATGTAAGTTGATTTAATGGTAGTTCATTAAAGAATAATGAAGTATCCCAAGTGATTTTTTTAACTGTCTCAAGTAGAAACTGTGATTTTATCACAACTTGATTTGTGAACAACTATAACTCAAAACAAGATATACACATATTCATTGCATGTCAGCTAAAACTGAATTTTAAAATTGTCAAGGATTGAAAAAATGATAATATGTATTACTACTTTAAACCTATCTCCTATGTGAACACTTTTTAAAAACCAATGTTAATGGTAAAACAAGTCTTATTTGATATTACAGTATAAATCAACCACAAGTATACCACTCACAAAGTCAATTTGGAAATATGGGTAAAGATAGTACAATGAATACACACATTTAATTGCATTCCCCACCACAAATCTCTTTAAAGCAACAGTAAAGTGATTTTTCACTTAAAACACTTAAGTCCAGAAAAATATAGAAGAGAAGAGAGCATCAACATTTTTGGACACAAGAAGGAAATGGCTGAGTAGTAACTGACTCAGGAGACCTGAGAAAACTGAACAATAAGTGGACAGTGGGAAAAGCTGAGAAGCAGCCCAACTTTACACTGCAGAGCTTCCAAAAGGCTCAAAAATTGGTAACACAATTCTTGGCAAAAAAGGCAAAAGAAGGATGGCTGTAAGGATACCTGTAAGGAGCAGGTAGGCCCCTAGATGTCCTCCCACTTCAGCTGTATGGTGATGCCCCTCCCTCCCCTAGCAGGACCCTGAGGCTTATTCTCTGGAAAGGGTGAATCAGAGGATCGCTGGATTTGCAAATCTCTGGCACAGTTGAGAGTAGGGCTAATAGGGATTAAGTAAAAGTTTATAAAATATTGAGGGTCCCCAACCCTTACTTTCCCACCAGAATGCCAGCAACCAAGTACCTTTCAGAATGGAAGAGTCTTCTCTGAAGAATCTGCCTGGCACAAAAGAAAACACCTAGAGATATAGACATCGATAATTTTTTAAGGAAATGATTGTTATGGGTTGAGATGTGTCCCCCAGAAAGATATGTTGAAGTCTGTTATAGACTGAATTCTGTCCCCCTAAAATTCACATGTTGAAGCCCTAACCCTCAGAGTAACTGTATTTGGAGACAGGAACTTTAAGGAGGTAATTAAGATCACATGAGGTCATAAGAATGCAGCCCTAATTCAATAGAACTAGTGTCCTTATAAGAAAAGTAAGAGACACCAGAGATATCTCTCTCCATACATGCACAGAGGAAAGGTCATATGAGGACACAGAGAGAAGGTCTATAAGCTTCCTTGAGGCGTCACCAAAACCCAACCCTGATGGCACCTTAATCTTGGATTTGCAGCCTACAGAACTGTGAGAAAACAAATTCATGTTGTTGAAGCTATTCGGTGTGTAGCATTTAGTTATGGTAGCCTGAGAAGACTAATACAAAGTTCTAACCCTCAGAATGTGACCTCATTTGGAAATAGGGTCACTGAAGATACAGTTAGTTAGGATGAGGTCATAGTGGGGTATGGTAGTCCCTTAACCCAATATGACTGGTGTCCTTAAAAGAGGAAGAAGAGAGACTCAGAGACAAAGACACAGGAGGGGAGAACATCATATGATAATAGAGGCAGAGACTGAAGTGGAGCAGCTGAAAGATAAGGAACACAAAGGATTGTTGGCAACCACCAGAAGCTAGAAACAGGCAAGAAAGGATTCTCAACAGGTTTCAGAGGGAATGTGGCCCTGTCCACATCTAGTCACCAGAACGGTGAGACAATACATTTCTATTGTTTTAAGACACTCAGTTTGTGGCACTTCCTTATGGCAGTCCTAGGAACAAATTTAATTGCCTAGTCAGATCACCCTGTAGTGAAGATCACATACAGCAAGCCTCTTCATGGGTATAGGACTTCGAATCAGCTTTTCATTATAATACTCAAATATGAGCAGAGAACCAAGGGTCATCCAACATCTGAGAAAATCATACGTGAAAAACAGAGATTGAAACAAACAAAAAAAAACAGAATTCAAAGGAGAGAGACTGTAGAAAGAACATGTCTAAAAAGAAATCATTCATATCCTCAGACAAAAAGGAAGTTATTTTAAACAAAATAAGAATAGGGCACTATCAAAAGAGGGAACATTCAGAGAATAAAAGGAGCTCTTAGAAATTAAACACAGAAGATAAAATTGAGAAACTCTACCATAAAATAGAGCAAAAAAGAAAAAGATAGGAAAGAGAAGAAAAAAAGATCAAAAAATTAGAGAATTAGTCCAAATGGCTTTCTAACTGAATAAAAGGAATCCCAGATAGAACAAATAGTGAAAATGAAGTGGAGAAAATCATAAAGAAATAATTTTAACCAAATTTCCCAAAGCCGAAAAACAAAGGATTCCCAGATTAAAAGAGACTACTGAGGGTTTAACAAAATTGATTATAATTGGCTCACACTGAGCCATGTCATCACAAAATTTTAAAACAATGGGGACATAGAAAAGATCCCACAAGCAGGTAAGAATCAGAATGCCTTCAGACGTCTGCACAGCAACACAAGAAGCTAAAAGACAAAATTCTGAAGGAAATTCTGAAGGAAAATTATTTCCAGCCTATCATCTCAAAAAAAATTTACCTCTCAAAAAGCCTTCTCGGGAAGAAGGCATTGCATCAAAATGAGGAAGTAAAATAAGAAAGAGGAAAACAGGAGATCAAGAAATCTAAGGATCAAAGACAAGAGCCAGTCCAGAGGGCTTCCCTGGTGGCTCAGTGGTTGAGAATCTGCCTGCCAATGCAGGGGACATGGGTTCGAGCCCTGGTCTGGGAAGATCCCACATGCCGCGGAGCAACTAGGCCTGTGAGCCACAACTACTGAGCCTGAGCGTCTGGAGCTTGTGCTCCAAACAAGAGAGGCCACGACAGTGAGAGGCCCACGCACCGCGATGAAGAGTGGCCCCCACTCGCCGCAACTAGAGAAAGCCCACGCACAGAAATGGAGACCCAACACAGCCAAAAACAAACAAACAAACAAATAAATAAATAAAAATAAAATTAAAAAAGAGCCAGTCCAGAATATCTAACGGATGAGAATGCACTGAGAAGAAATTCACACAACTGTCACAGAGTTTGGGTCTAAATTTGCATTGAGAACAGAGGATACCAAAGAAGTGAACAAAACGAAACAAAAAAAACAAGACAATACCAGGCAGAAAAAGAATGGTCACGGTAGGATACTATAGGGACCAGATGCAAACAGTGTTTACAACGTGAAAAAAAATCTTATATAACAGGTACTGATTCAAATGCTTTGTGTTCATTAACTCATATAATCTTCACAACCACCTGAGGAGGTAAGTACTACTACTGTTCTCATCTTCCAGATAAGAAAATTGAGGCAAAAAATTAACTTGTTCAGGGACTTCCCTGGTGGTCTAGTGGTTAAGAATCTGCCTTCCAATGCAGGGGATGTGGGTTCAATCCCTGGTCAGGGAACTGAGATCCTACATGACGCCGATCAACTAAGCCCGCACGCTCTAGAGCCCGCGTGCCACAACTACTGAGCCTGTGTGCTCTGGAGCCTGCTCGCCACAACTAGAGAGAAGCCCGTGTGCTGCAATGAAGATCCTGCGTGCCGCAACTAAGACCCGATACAGCCAAATAAATAAATAAATAAATAAATAAATAAATAAATAAATAAATAAATAAATAAAAACTTGTTTAAAGATACAGCTAGTAAGGGATAGGGCCAAGATGATAAGACAAGCAGCCTGGTTCTAGATGGTTCTTTATATTCTATTGCTTCTTTCTAACTTAGCCTCAGTAATGTAAAGACTGAATACTGATCCAACCCAAATTACAAACTAATGACACTGGGAGGCTACAGGGAAATTATGCAAGTATACAGTGACATTGGGTAACTACTAAATCATCTTTAATAGAAGGAAGTCAACTGATGAGATCCCTCTGAAAAATTAAGAAGCAGCAATATGAGCATGTATTTAGATGTGGAAATAAATACTAAAGGATCCGGATAAAAGAACTGAAAGTAGTTGCCTCTAGAGTTAGAAATAGGGATGAGGAGGGTGGGGAACTGTTGTTTTTCATAATAAGCCTTGGACAACTGTTTGATTTAAAAATTATAAATAAGTACAGCTTTGATAAAAGCAAAAACTAAATTAAAAGTAGATCAGAAAAGAATATAAACAGACAGGAATGTGGCCTGACAAAACTAATTTTCAAACAATTAAAAAAAAATCCCCCTTTAATCAGTGAGTTAATCTTTACACTTCCCAAATTATTAAAACCTTTCAATCAAATGAGTATTTTTAATCCAAAATATGAAAAGATGCCTGGGGAGCACTTTTGACAATAAAGAAAAGTTCTTTACTATGTTTTTTCACTATGTTTTTTCCCTTATAACTAGTAGACAAACTTCTATCTAGTAGACAGAATTAGTAGACAACTTCAGATTTTACCAACTGACAAGAACTGCAGAACTAGCATGTAGCGTATTTGTTCACTTTCGTATCACCCAAATATGCAGTCACAAATTAGGTCACTTTCAAAAGCCAAGTCAACAGTGTTTTAGAGGGCCTTTAAAAAAGTAATCTCCCAGAGTTTTCCCTGTTCTTTGTTCTGGCTCATAGTAAATCTCAGGACCAAATGTCTGATTTTGATTTGTAAGTGCTTTTAGCTAGTCTTTTTCATTGCCACTTTCTCCAACATTCTTAGAGTAAGAACACTGTTTTCCTAGAAAAGTGGCAGCAATTATACACAACTTGGAAGTAAACACTCTATTTTCAAGTCATGAGATGGTATAAGCTTGAAAAAATTTGCAAAACCATTCTAATTCTTCAGTGAGTTTACATTTCAATTACTGCAAGACTGAAAGACTTTAAGTAGGCCATATCAGCCACACTATACAGGAAATTATATGCTAGGAAAGCTCCGTTTTAAAAATAGGCAAAGGAAGAAAGGAAGGTTGCCAAAATACACAGCACTTTCCATTTGTTTTGATTTGAATACAGCATCTGTTTTATCAGGTGCAATCTACTATTTGCAGGCTTAAGGGGAATGGTAGTAGTTAGGGTCTGAGGAAGTAAATTAATAAAAAATGTTTCCTTTCAGAAAATAATTTTGAAGTAGATATCAGTAGAATTTAGGTAACAACCAAACATGACAAAGTAACTGGGTTTAGGGGTAAGTCAGATTGGACTGTGTTCTCCTTAACCCAGTAGAATCAAAGCTGAGAAACTAGACTAATCCACTTAAACGTACATGCTCTTGAAACACTATTTAATATTTCTTATATACTTAGAAGTCAATTCTTCTTTCTTTTTTTATTCATTCATTAAAAAAATATTGAGTAGCTACTATGTAACATGGACTGTTCTAGGTACAGGAATATAGCAATTAACAAAGCAACAGAACTCTCTATGGAGCTTATCTGGTGGGGAAGACAAACAAACACATATAAAAAATACAATACAGATAGTATAAAAGACTATTAAAAATATAACGGGAATTTTAAGAAGGTTAATTTTACTAAGAAACTACCATATGCAAAGCAAATTTGGATGGGATTACCATACAAGAGAACTTTGTGAGAACAGAGTTTTTATAAAACTTCTATAAGTCAGAGGTAAAATTGGATGACTAAGTTTAGGTGAGACTCAGCAAGAAAATGATATTCAAAATTTTTGATGGCCAAAAACAGAAAAAAATACACCAGACCACCCAGAAAAATATTTGCTACCTTTAGTAAAACACTTAAAAATTTTTTTTTTGTCAGAAGTGAATTTAAGTTCAAAATATTTAAAGAACTGCCAAGACTATAGAGAACCTTCAAAAACTTCTCATTTCGTCTTTAACTATTTTGATCACGGTTGATTTAGATGCTTATGGGTCCTGCCCTAGTACTGGTTAAGCTGCCTCATTGCTCTTCTTAGAAAATATCCATATAATTGTGGCCCCTGAAGACCTACCTTACAATTAATGAGAGGCATATTCACTGGCTGGTTGTGAAAGCTCTTTCAACTTTTTCGTGAAGATAGAATCCTCATTTACTTTTCTAATCTGGTACCATTCCTGCCTTAATGATCCATGTGACTCTGGGCAAGTTAATTCATTTCACTGAGCCTATAATATTCTAATATTCCTTACTACTTTATAGAGTAAGGGCCAGTGAGATATTGCAGTACGCAGAATAATGTCCCCCACCCCAAAGATGCCCACGTCTTAAGCCCTGGAACCTATGAATATGTCAGGTTGTGTGTTAAAGTAGAAATCAGGCTGCAGCTGGAATTCAGGTTTGCTAATCAGCTGACCCTCAGACTGGGAGAGGAGCCTGGATTACTCAGGTGAATCCAGTGTAGTCACGAGAGTCTGTATAAGTGGAAGAGGAAGGCAGAAGGGAGAACCAGAGAGTTGGCAGCTTGAGAAGGTCTCAGTCAAGTGTTCCTGGCTTTGAAGATGGAGGAATACAGCCGTAAGCCAAGGAGTGTGCGCAGCCCGTAGAAGCTAGCAAAGATAAGGAAACTAATTTTCCCCTGTAGCCTCACCAAGGAATGTAGCTGTGGATCCATTTCAGATTTTTGACCTCAGAGACTGTAAGAGAATACACTTGTGTTGGTTTAAGCCAGTAAGTGTGTGGTAATTGTTATAGTAGCAATTGGAAACAATAATATACAAAAGTATTTTGAAATTGGTAGGAAATTATATAAATGTAAGATGTTATCTTTCTAGTATTATATCTGCTTAGTCTCTTCAGCAAACTTGATGGCAGACAACTCAGTCACCAGGAGGTCTCTAGAGCTGTATCAAATTTCCTTGTCAAAAGCAGATTCCTGCCTTTCCTCTTTCGGTGCCTATTTTTGCGTTTGCTCTAGCTCTCCTTTAATTTGTGAAGCAGAGTTGATTACCATGTAATAATCAAACCAATGCCAGCCACCTGCCTTTCTAGTTGCCTAGTTTCTCTTCAATTACTCATGATTCTGATATTCCCAAAGGGATGGTTAAGAAAACTTTTTCCAATAATAGCATTTAAGTCTCAGCAGTTACATCTTGGGGTTGAATCCCTTACTGAGGATAGCTTTGAATAGGGGAACACCTGGACATCCTTAGAAGCTTTAGCTCCTTGATGTTCTTTCCAAGATAATTAAGACTTTCAGATACCCTGGTTAATAGTGTTCAAAAATGCTAAAAACTTCCTTAAAAAATGGAAAAGAACAGGCTATAGACAAAAAAGGCTTTTAAATGACCCTAAAAGTGATATAATAATGCTCCGGGGCTGGAATAGGAAAGAGATACTAGAAATCTTAATGATATAAGGTTAGAAAAAAAAATTCCCTTGTTGATTTTGCTCCATAGCAGTGTCAACAACAAATTGGCCCTTGCCATTGGTACTTGCCAACAACAACAACAAAAACTTTTTCCGGAGTTGTAATACTGTAGCAAAATTATGTATAGATAATTCTTAACTTTGTTTATGAGTTATTCTGTAAAAGCTGTGTAAGGCAATAGGTGAAGTATATCTCCAAATAAGCATATATGCAGATATGTATGTATATCAGTACATGTCAAGTCTATAGTTTTTCCATCAGTTTGAATAAGAATGTTAACAGATTCTCTTCCATAGGTTACATTATCTTTAACTTATGAAGCAGAATTAAAATTTCAGGGTTAGGGGGCTTCCCTGGTGGCGCAGCGGTTAAGAATCTGCCTGCCAATGCAGGGAACACAAGTTCAAGCCCTGGTCCAGGAAGATCCCACATGCCGCGGAGCAACTAAGCCTGTGTGCCACAACTACTGAGCCTGCGCTCTAAGAGAGCCTGAGAGCCACAACTACTGAAGCCCGTGTGCCACAACTACTGAAGCCCGCGCGCCTAGAGCCCGTGCTCCGCAACAAGAGAAGCCACCGCAATGAGAAGCCCTCGCGCCACAACGAAGAGTAGCCCCTGCTCTCAGCAACTAGAGAAAACCTGCGCAGCAGCGAAGACCCAATGCAGCCAAAAATTAAATAAATGAATAAATAAATTTTAAAAAAATTTCAGGGTTAGACCATTCTTATTAATCCCAAATTTATAAAATAATCTAGTAATAAAAATTTATAGACCAATCTAGTAATAAAAATTGAGTGTTGCATTAAGGAATAAAACTCACCAATCCATGTTTTTATGTCCTTAAAAGTTAACATTAATAAAGTTAAACTGACGCATAGTAAGAAATAGACTAATATTTTTATAATGGTTCTTAGACCAATACCTAAATAACACCATATTTTCTGCCGTTTTAGCATTAATTAACACATAACAGGTCTGTTTCTTTTTATTATAATTTGTTATGAATACCTTTACATTTCTTCTTGCTAACTTACCTTTTATTTTAGGGGATGGTATTTGTGTACCTGCTGATAATACCCTTATATTATTAGAGCTTCATTTTCAACTTGTACCTAACTTTTTTTCCCAAAAAAAACATTGTACATTTGGGAAGGAAGATAGGAGAATACCTCAAGCAGAAACAGGTACACAAAGACACACAGAGGCTTACCACTTATTGTTTACCTTGGGTGTATAATACTTTATAGGTAAGATGGACCCAGAGTTGAGAAACATATCACCATGTACTTCAACTATATAATTAATTAGGTTCAGAAAAAGGACCTCATTTAATAACAGTATCATAAACATTTCAAATAAGGAGCATTGTATTGGCCAGTACAATTATTAAGTACTAGCCAGTTGTATACTCCCAGCTCATATTTTCGTGGTGTTTGGAAATGAAGAGCAACTCTTATTTTTATCTTTCAAAAGAGAATTCCAATTAAATTCAAATATGACACTGTAAGGCAAAGTGTTGTCTATGGACTAGTGCAAGGCTGTGAATTGTTACTGTTTTGCTTTAAATACAAAATTGTCAGTAATTTCAGGTCTACTGAATCTAATAATAAAAGAAAGTTGGGGTTGTATTTCGTATGTTCTTGGGGTTTCGTTTCATTTTTCTAGTAGTTACTTTTTAATTTTATTTTGAAAAGTATTTGTCTATGACTTAATGGAAATTATTTAAAAAGAAAACAAAAAATCCCAAACTGGTCCTATACCACAGGTAGCTTGAGAAGCACTGTTAACTGAAGAAACTTGCTTGTTCCTAAAAACTAAAGTATGCCAGTACCATAAAACAAAATTTGAAGAATTTATTTTTGATATATATTAATACATGGCCTTTCAAGCCATTAACAATTACTTTAAATTACTAGGACTTAATGTGGTTCCATCTCTTAAGACTGCACCAATCTTAGATCCAAGAGATAAATATATATATTAAAAGGACAGAAAAATTTCAGAGCTCAACTGAATAACCTCTCTACCTCTGCTAGGTATATTCCACCATTCTAATTAATTTGTATATACTTTACTTCAAAATTGGTTTTATACAGAAGATAAAAAGTGAATATAAATGTTCAATAGGATGGGTTAGCTATAAAGGTTTCAGAGCCTCCCCCTACTCAAAAAACAAGAACAAAGTACCCTGAACAAATAGAATAAAGAATATGTTCTCTGGTCATTTGATAAGCTGGATGACAAGGCTACCATCCAAGATCCCTTGTAAAGAACCATGGCTATATATCCAAGAGAACTGAAATTACGTACTCAAACAAAGCCTTGTACACAAATGTTTATAGCAGCATTATTCGTAATACTAAAAAGCTGGAAACAATGCAGATGTATGTCAGTGGATAAATGGAGAAACAAAATGTTCTATATGCATACAGTTTTACTCAGCCATAAAAAGGAATGAAATAATGATACATGATATAATGTGGATGTATCTTGAAAACATTATCCTAGGTAGAAAGAAGCCAGACACAAAAGGTCACATATTATATGATTCAGTTTATATGAAATACCCAGAATCCATACAAACAAAGCAGATAGGTGGTTGCTAGGGGCTGGGGGGCAGGGGCAGTGTGACAAGTAACTGCTTAACGGGTATGTTGTTTTATTTTGGAGTGATGAAAAATCTTTCGGAAGTAGATAGAAGTAGTGTTTGCACAAGATTGTCAATGTACTGAATGCCACCAATTGTTCACTATGAAATGGTTAGTTTTGTTACCTGAATGTCACCTCAATTAAAAAAAGAACCACAGCGACTGATGTGCAGTTCTCAGTGTTGACTGCTTACCCCTGTTGATTAACCACTCATAAGCTATGCTTTTGCTATTCTCTGAAAATTCCCTTCATCACAAATAGTAAACTTATGCCAGGATTTATAGGTGGGGAAGCTCATTTACCATTGAACATTATGGATAAAATTGGGAGGGAGAACTTACAGAAATGTGTAAATAAATGAATGAATAATAAAGAAAGGAAGAAAAATTTAAAAATTAGTGAAATTTAAAAAAAACACTTAAGGGGGCTTCCCTGGTGGCGCAGTGGTTGAGAGTCCGCCTGCCGATGCAGGGGACACGGGTTCGTGCCCCGGTTCGGGAAGATCCCACATGCTGTGGAGCGGCTGGGCCCGTGAGCCATGGCCGCTGAGCCTGGCGTCCGGAGCCTGTGCTCCACAGGGGGAGAGGCCACAACAGTGAGAGGCCCACATACAGCCAAAAAAAAAAAAACACTTAAGGAATGGGGAAGAGGAAAGTAAAAGAGGAAAGAAACATTGATGACTGAAGAGGAAATCATTACAAATATAGTATGATTCAAGAAGAAAAAAGGTTGTAATTGTCAGTAGTCATGAGGTATCTATGTAATTAAATCAATTAGAAAGGGACAAAACAACTATGAAGGAAGAAAAAAGGTTTTGGGACCAGAGAGATATTCTTGGTGTACCTATCAATTTACAAGACTAAAAAACAGACAATTTCCCAACCTCTTATTTTACTGGGACTTAAAGTCTAAATGAATAAGAGATCCAGTTACTCATTTGGGGATCATATTTATTTAAATGCCAAGTGACAGCAAACTATTTTTGAAACTCCACTTTGCAATTGTATTCAAAATTAGTTTTAAAAAAGACTAACTTTATTACATTTATATCACATTTTTAACCCAAAACGTTATTCCAGCTGTTTCTAAAATAATGGCAGTTTTTCTAGTACTGTATATGATGGATACATTCAACTAGAATTGATCACTCACGAAACTATACTTACATATTCCTTCACATTTTTTGTTTTCACAGCTTTGTATGAATAATATGCAGGATAAAGCATTCCAAACACCAACCTAAAAGTAAAAAGTACAAGAGGACTAATCAAACATAATAATGCTTTTAACAGCTCATGAAAATTTCACCTAATAGAAAAGTAGAAAGTACATGGAGAACACATGACAGTGTAAATGTGTATGAAAACTCTGTGTATAAATCCACTCAGAAAAGCAAACTAAAAATACAATTTTTGTTAAACAAAAAGATGGTTTCAATATTCTAGGTAGTTTCATGGGAAGAAAAGATTTATTTTTAAAAACTGCCATTTAAAATCTTTTTTACTAATTACAAAAAATATTCTGTAGATACTTGAACATTTGGAAAATGTACAAAATTGCCAGAAGAATAAAATTTGCCCCAGTGCTACCAGTCAGAAATAACCACAGGCAACACTTTACTGTATGCAAATCCTACTTTTTATCCATGTGTAGTATACCTAAAACATAACATGCATGCACACACACACATAATTTGGGATAATGGAAAAAGTGGCCCTTCACTGCATTGGTTTGAGACGCACTGATGTCTAATTATGACAGTGCTGTGAAATAATACTTGATACATTTATTACAATATATCTTAAATTAAAAAATTTTTAATTGGAGTACAGTTGATTTACAATGTTGTGTTAACTTCAGGTGTACAGCGAAGTGAATCAGTTATACATATATCCACTCTTTTTTAGATTCTTTTCCCATAGAGGTCATTTCAGAGTATTGAGTAGAATTCCCTGTGCTATACACTAGGTCCTTATTAGTTATCCATTTTATATATAGTAGTGTGTATATGTCATTCCCAATCTCTCATTTTATTCCTCCCCCCTTACCCCCTGGTAACCATAAGTTTGTTTTCTACATTTGTAACTCTCTTTCTGTTTTGTAGATAAGTTCATTTGTACTTTTTTTTTAGATTCCACATGTACGTGATATCACATGATATTTGGCTTTCTCTGTCTGACTTACTTTACTCAGTATGACAATCTCTAGGTCCATCCATGTTGCTGCAAATGGCATTATTTCTTTCTTTTTTATGGCTCAGTAATATTCCATTATGTTTATATATCTATATATCTATATATCTATATACACATACACCACATCTCTATCCATTCTAAAGTAACTCTTAAAGCATTTATAAAATGACAATCACTAATAGGACTTAATTTAATGCTCTCTGTTACAATTATTTCACCAAATTCCAGATCCAAGAGGGTGTGTGTGTGTGTGTCAGATACAGAAATGGCATGACACAGTATATATGGTTTACAATTGGCATTTTCACATAACATCATGGAATTTTCTGTCTTCAAATATTAGTCTACAGTATTAATACCTTCATTACATTCCACATTGAGATTCACATAATTTACTTAAACAGTCCCATATTTATAGGCTTTTGGTTAATTTCCAGATTTTTGCTATTGCACATAATACTGTGAAAAACATTTCTATGCACACTGATATACACTTCCTGGTTGTGATATTGCTGCTTCAAAGAGTACACAAATTTCTACTTATTACCAAAAATGCCCTCCAGAGAAGTTGTTCCACTTTGCATTCCTATACATTGCCAATCGTGTGTATCATCATTTAAAAAAAGTTTGCCAGCTAAACAGGAGAAAAATAATCGCCTTATGTGTTCTAATGTGCATTTCTGAGCACTATAAGTATGAGTTTTTCTCAAGTGTTCACTGGTTTTTTGATACATGAGTGTATGATATTCTGTTGTCTACTTTTCTTTCTTTAATCTATTTTTAAAAAGAGTATTTTAGCATAGTTTTATTTTTACAGAAAAGTTGGGAAGATGGTATAGATAATTCCCAATACCCTACACTGAGTTACTCCAATCAATAACATCTTGCATCAGTATGGTACATTTATCATAATTAATAAATCATTAACTAAAGTCCAAACTTTATTCAGATGTCTTTAGTTTTTACCTAGCATCCTTTTTCTGTCCCAGGATCCCAATCCAGGGTAGCATATTATATTTAGTTGTCTTGCCTCCTTAGGTCCTCTTGGCTGTAAGTTTCTCAGACTTTGCTTGGGAAATGATCTTGATGGTTTTTTTATACCATGTGTTTTGTTTTGTTTTAATTAATTAATTAGGTTGCTCTGGGCTTTAGTTGCAGCTTACAGGCTCCTTAGTTGCAGCAGATGGGCTCCTTTTAGTTGGGGCTCGCTGGCTCCTTAGTTGTGGCATGCAAACTTTTAGTTGAGGTGTGCGTGTGGGATCTAGTTTCCCAACCAGGGATCGAACCCGGGCCCGCTGCATTGGGAGTGCAGAGTCTTAACCGCTGTGTCATCAGGGAAGTCCCTGATGTTGACAGTTTTGAGGAATATGGGACAACTATGCTGTAGGAGGCCACTCGACTGGCATTTGTCTGATGTTTTTCTCATGATTAGACTGAGGTGTGGGTTTGGGGGAGGAAGATCATGGAGGCTAAGTTCCATCTCATCATATTAAGGGCACATACTATTAGTATGGCTTATCACTGTTGATGTTAACCTTGACCACCAGGCTGAGGTAGTGTGTGTTAGATTTGGTAACTTTAAGGTTACTCCCACCACCTCCATGCTGTAGTCTTTGGAAGGAAGTCACTATGCACAGGCCATGCTTGAGTGGGGAGTTGCCCTCTACCTCCTTGAGAGTGGAGTAGCTATATAAATTATTTGGAATTCTTCTGCACGGGAGATTTGTCTATTCTTCCCCAGTTATTTATTTATTCAATAATGTATTTATGTCAATATGGACTCGTAGGTTTATTTTACACTTTGGATTTTAATCCAATAATACTTTATTTTGTTGCTCAAAAGCTTTGAACATTGGGACATCTTTCGGTTAGTTCCTGTGTCCCTCTGACATACCTCCATAATTGTGAGGGATTTTTTCTTTTTTTTTTTTTAGCAATTTGTTACTTTCTAGCACTACACATAATGCGCCAGGCTCATACTGTGTACTTCCGGTCGCATTCCTAGAATCAGCCACTCCTCCAAGCAGCCTCGGTTCCTTTTATTGGATGATGGTATTTAAGACCCGGATCTGGGTGCTAGGTGTGCTCACTGTTACTACAGTGTTGTTGATTTGAGGCCGTTCTTTGTCTGTTTTGTATGTTAGCCAATATTTTTCTAGGTTATTGTTATCTTTCAATTTTGTTTATGAAGTTTGCTGAAATACATACTGTATTATGTTTGCTAGGGCTGTCATAATGAAATATCACAATCTGGATGCTTTAAACAACAGATACTTATTTTCTCATAGTTCTGGAGGCTGGAAGTCCAAGATCAAGGTGTTGGCAAATTTGGTTTCTTCCTGAGGCCTTCCTCCTTGGATTGCAGATGGTCACATTCTCACTGTGTCCTCACGTGGTCATACCTTGGTCCATGTGTGTGTCCTAATCTCTTCTTCTTGTAAGAACACCAATCACATTGGATTCAGGCCCACCCTAAATACCTCATTTTAATTTAATTGCCTCTTTAAAGATCTTATCTCCAAATACAGTCACATTCTGAGATATTGCGGGTTAGGACTTCAACATACAAGTTTTGCGAGGGGGACATAATTCAGCCCTTAACACATACTGTATATTTAAGAACTTTTACATTAAATAAATGTTTCCATTTATTAAATAAGCATTCTTACACTGAGAGCAAGTAAATATTTATATCTCTATATAAGAGATAAAGAGAGATTTTTTAGTTTACTTACAGATTATTTGGGGGAGGGGGAGGGGCTATAAATCCCTCGTGACTTTCTTATCCTTCACAAAGCTGAACCCTGGGTTTGGGGCTCATGTAACCAGGTTAGAGGAACACCAAGTCTTCTTTTGTTGGGGGTTTTATCCTCACCACCTGGAAGTCACTTGATTAACATTCTCTGCCTTACCTAACGATACTACCCTGTGAATGCTCTTTCACCAGAAGCCAATACCCAGACTCTGGATATGAGATTTTTAGCTGTGCCACAGAGCCTAGGGCTTTTCAGTTTAACACAGGCACCCCACAAGGCACAGAGGCTTTCCACCTTAGTGACTTTTAAGAAAGTGATTTACCTTAGGACCTGAGGTGTAAACAAGAATACAACTCTCAGGTCTGCTATGTGTTCATCCTCACTGCAGACCTAAGGTATAATCCCAAAGTTAGCCACCACAGTTATAGTTTACATATTCAAGTTAGCCATTTCCATCCACTTCGTATTTCCCTTGAGAATTTGGACACAATCAACATATTATCTTCCATATTCCCATGCAATCAAGTACCGCTGGATTTAAATTCAACATGAGATTCTCCATCACTCTCAGTGTATGGATCTTTGATGCCTCCTTCCCCTGCTACATCGTCCATCCAATCTGTAACTCAGTCCTGTTGGTTCTTCCTTGGTGAGCATCCACACATCCATCCTCTTTTATTTTCAAATCAGTGGCCAATGATACATTTAGGCTCTTGCCATCTCATCTGACTTACTGAATGGTTTCCCAACTCAGCCTCTGGTTCCAATGTCAGATCAATCTTCCTAATATTGATCTACTCTACTACCTAATATCTACTCTACCTTCCTAATATTGAGCTGCTCTACTACCTTGCTTAAAGACTTCAGTAGCTGGCCTCTTCACCCCTTTGCCAACAAGCCCATGGAGGGGTTCATCAGGATGTATTTTGAAAACCACTGCCTTATATAAACCGTCTGTTTCAACATGGTTTCCTCAATATGCCTCCTGTATGATATTTCTACTTCAGTCCTGCAGTGTGTGCTTTTGCCTGCAATGCCTCCTTCCCTCTTTATCCTCCCTCCTCTTCTTCCATTTTTTCTTACTTAATTAATTCACTTTTTTCCTTCAAGATCCCACCCTCCTCCATAGACTTCTAAATTACTTTTATTGTGAATTGTAGAATTTGTCAGGATTAGTCATTTTGTCTTTAGCATATTCTGTTTTATTTTTTTTTAATACTTATTTATTTATTTTTGGCTGCGTTGGGTCTTCGTTGCTGCACACGGGCTTTCTCTAGTTGCAGCAAGCGGGGGCTACTCTTCGTTGTGGTGCATGGACCTCTCATTGCAGTGGCTTCTCTTGTTGCAGAGCACGGGCTCTAGGCACGTGGGCTTCAGTAGTTGTGGCACGCGGGTTCAGTAGCTGTGGCATGCGGGTTCAGTAGTTGTGGCTTGCTGGCTCTAAAGCGCAGGCTCAGAGGTTGTGGCACACGGGCTTAGCTGCTCCATGGCATGAGGGATCTTCCTGGACCAGGGCTCAAACCCATGTCCCCTGCATTGGCAGGCGGACTCTTAACCACTGTGCTACCGGGGAAGTCCCTAGCATACTCTATTTTAGATCATTTGAATTTTTAATGTATATATAACTGACTTCCAAAATAGATAATTTTCTCACATATAGTAAGGTTTGGTGCTAGTTGATGCTATACATACAGGTGTTTTGCTTTTATTTTTTTAACCTCTGTATTGAATAGAAACAGTCAAATGAACAAACACAACGTCCCTAACACCTAACTTTTGTTAAGAGTAGAAAACAATAATGTATTTCATTTGGAACGCTGGAAAGATTAAATGTCTTCGTGAATAGTGGGACAATTTTTAAGGACCACCACTGTTAATATTATAATTTATTATGGCTCCAACGTGAATATTACTGGATAATTTATTACTAACATCTGTAATATTTTCTAGGTTATTTTGGGGTTCATTTTCTTTAATATTGGCTTCTACTGGAGATGTTTGCAACCTGGGAGGTCAGGCATAAAGCCAAAGCATGAGCACACACTGTATAAAATCAAATAAAGTTTATTTTAGAAGGCCACCTACAAGATAAACTTACGGTTTATAAAGGGAGTATTTTCTACAAATAAAATTGACCTATAAATTTGAATATCATTTCAGTTATAGAGGTAGGAAGAAATAGCTACTCATTTACTCTTAGTCTTATTTCTGCCTACAGATGGGAGAACTTTGCCAAAATACTCATAATAGCCTTCCCTCTCACTAAGGTAAAGTTGCCTATACAAACACTGGCTGTATTGAAAAACACTATTTAAAAAAGGAAATAAAATTTATGGGAATGCAGTAGTGAAGACGGTTCTTATATCATTTTTCATATATGGAAAATACTTGAAGTACCTATTTTCTGGACAGACGGTACGACACAACCCATCCTTCACCAAAATTGTTTTAGAGAATTATATCATGTTCAAAGGCAAGTCTAAGAAGCAACGAGTAAAAGTGCTTTCAATACTAGAATTAATGTCATTAAAGCATAAAAGTTAAACATCATTTCATAAAAAATTGATTAAAGCTTCTTCTGATTAAGATCTTAAAAAGAACTTATTGTAGAATTTTTGTAAGAGATAGAAAAGTATAAAAAAGACAATAAAAATCACAAGTAATTCCATTATTGAATAAACCATCTTTCTTTTTGGTAAAGATTATTCCAAATATATATTTATGTATATTTGGTATAATTTTTATCAAACCTTTCACAAGTCTGATATCACTCAAATTCTTTGAAAACCTTAAAAATGCATCAATAATAGTTAAATAACAACACTGATCAAGAAGTAATTTACATTTAAACAAATTACAAAGCACTAATTCCAAGGATTTAAACTTCCTTTTTTATCTATTATTCTTGTCATTCTTTTATTAAAAAACATTATGAAAAATGAAGTTATACACAAATAGTATAGTATTAATAAAATAAATCCCCCTATCCCTATCACATAGTTTTAAGAATCTTTAACAGTGATCCAGTCTTAGCATTTTGGTATTATCTTTTCAAGTTTTTTCTATAATCTTTTAAAAACATTAGTTTAAGACATAACATTTTAAAGACTATTTTAAAAACATGTTCTAATAAATATGTTATAAAATACTAAAAACAATCAATTGACATCTGAGAGCATATAGATTTTTGTCCTGCCCTTCTACTAAATGTTATTATGAACATTTTCTTATATCTTTAAATATTCTTTAAGAACATCATTTAACAACTATAAAGTATAATATTCCTTCACATGAATGAAAATCATATGTTCCTGTATGTGTACTATTTTAATTAATGCTATGATGAACAATCTTCCTCTGATTACTAATAACAGAAATTATTTATCAACATTTTATACTAAGCAGGATGTTAAGCACTTTCTGTATATGACTTCATTTAATTCTCACAATAACACCTAGAGATATGTGCTATTTTCATACCTATTTTACCAATGAAAAGACTGAGCCTTGGGGCTTCTCTGGTGGCGCAGTGGTTAAGAATCCGCCTGCCAACACTGGGGACACTGGTTCGGGCCCTGGTCCAGGAGGATCCCACATGCCGCGGAGCAACTGGGCCCATGCACCACAACTGCTGAGCCTGCGCTCTGGAGCCCGCGAGCCACAACTACTGCGCCCGTGTGCCACAACTACTGCGCCCGTGTGCCACAACTACTGCGCCCGTGTGCCACAACTACTGAAGCCTGCGCGCCTGGAGCCCGGGCTCCACAGCGGGAGGGGCCACCACGATAAGAGGCCCGCGCACCGCAGTGAAGAGTGGCCTCCGCTCGCCGCAACTAGAGAGGGCCCGCGCGCAGCAGTGAAGACCCAACGCAGCCAAAAATAAATAAATAAAAAATAAATAAATACATAAAAAAAAAAGACTGAGCCTTACAGAAGTTAAGAAATTAATCCGGTGTCCATACAGCTTATAACTTTATTGGCTAGATTCAAAGCCGGGCACTCTCACTCCAAAATCCACACTTAAAAATCACTATTTCCCAATGACATTATCCTAGGAGGGGAATAGCTAAGTCAAATGGGCTGAGATTTTGAAGATCTTTTTTTTTTTTTTTTTTTTTTTTATGCGCCAGGTCTTAGTTGCAGCACATAGGACATTGTGGCATGCGGGATCTTTAGTTGTGGCATGTGGGATCTAGTTCCCTGACCAGGGATCGAACCTGGGCCCCCTGCATTGGGAGCACAGAGTCCCAGCCACTGGGCCACCAAGGAAATCCCCAGCGCTTTTATTTATTTATTTATTTATTTATTGTTGTACGCGGGCCTCTCACTGTTGTGGCCTCTCCCATTGCGGAGCACAGGCTCCGGACGCGCAGGCTCAGCGGCCATGGCTCACGGGGCCCAGCCGCTCCGCGGCACGTGGGATCCTCCCGGACCGGGGCACGAACCCGTGTCCCCTGCATCGGCAGGCGGACTCTCAACCACTGCGCCACCAAGGAAGCCCCGAAGATCTTTGATATATATTGCCAAACTGCTCTTCAGAAAAGTAACATCACCTTATATTCTTACAAGGAAGGTATAAAATACCCATTTAAGGACTATTTTCTTTAATAAGATAAAAAAAAAGTCAAACAGGTGAAATAGAGTAGGAGAGTCAGTAGGCATTTTTTCCAACAGATGAACTGTGTTTTTAAGGTAATATGTGGATTAGAACAATCATGCAGTGTATAAATTGCTATGAAGAGAGAAAAACATCCCAAAATATTATAGTTAATGATATTAACATTTAATTTCAGAACTATTTTAATTCCCCCTAAATTATCTTTAGATTACAAGTTCCTGCTCTAATAATAGAAAAGAATTTACATTGTAGTTTGTTAAAAGGAAGCATTACAAACAGCTTATTGCTGATAATAAACTATATAATGCTAATACGTAACGTGACCATGCTCATTGGCGCCTGGTGTTACTCATTCAGCAAATTCTCCTCATTCCACTGCATTCAGAATCATGCTCCAAAACAAAAAAAAAGTTAATTATGGTGTTCTATTACATTAAAGGACAAACTCAATGAGACGAGAGATTAACTAAAATGGGATAACTAATATTAAAGAAACAAAGCATAGGATGAAAAGTCAGAATGATGAAAGACAGACGTACCAGATTCGTTAGGATTAGTCACAATGAACATAGATACCATGTACACTCTCAAAGAGCAACGTAAAATACAATACTCTCCAGGCCCTCATCAAAGAGTATAAACAAACTCAACCTGTCTGTAATCCAGTTTACACTAAAGACCGATACCAGTGAAATGTACATAAAATAGCCTGGCGTAAGGATGGCAAACATGCAGAGGTTTCTTTCTCTGCTACCCATTCCTGTGACCAAGAGAGAAATTGCTAGTCATTCACTGCAATCTTTTCTGCTGACCCTGGTCTCCGAATCCTTGTCAACACAGCACCAACATAAGCTCACAACAAAGGACGGAAGCTAAGTGGACTTATTTGCCTTTTTTTTTTTTTTTTACCATCCTTGTTCTAAACCTTTATTTCTGTAGGCAGTGTCACTCTAAATTTGGATCAAGCTCGACTACCAGATTATATTCCTAAACATGATACCTATCTTCTTTGGGGGAAAATTCACTTTAACTGAGTTGTTTTTTAATATTACATTCTTGTTTTTTCTTGAAGTATATTATAAGAAACTGCCACATGAAACCCATGGCTATAAATACTAGGGGAATAGTATTAAGGGCATTGTCTATTATATTGGTATCCCTATATATGAAATTTCATGTGTGAGATTTACTTTGGAATTCAGTACAATGCAATGCTTAGCTTTCTTTGAGAAAATGATGCCCTTCCTTCTGATAAGAATTATATTATTCCTTCCCCCTGCCCGCCCCCACTAATTGCCAGGAAGCTCATAGGCAAAATCTGTTGTTCAATATGATGGGCCTTAAGTTTGGCATATTTATATAGTACTTGTATTCACCAGATTTTTATTTTATACTTTGATTGCTGTTTTTTCCTAGTCTTAATTCTCTTATTTTTCTTTACATTCTAACATACACATTTGGCAAATGATTTCTCAAATAATTTGAAAGAACGTAACAGAGCATAAACAAATAGTTAAAATGCACTGGGCACTGCAATTAAGCACAGAATTCAGCTCTACGGTGCCAGAGAACCAAGAAACGCATTTTTTTAGTGTAGGTAGCTGTGACTGAGAACCACTGTTGGTTCCCCAGGTTAGCCACACATGAAAATATTTTGGAGAGCTTCTTTTTAAATACTGTTTTTGTTGTTGTTGCTTAAAACTTTTAACATAGGTAATCTAAAAAATAGAATAAAGTAGAAAATGCAAAGTAAAAGTCTTCTCCCATTTTGAAAAAATCTATTTCCCCACAGAAGCACAGAAACAATTTCTTGTATATCTTACAATCAACTAATTTAAATATATAAAACACATTAATAGCAAAACAGTAAATACTCAAACTCTACATTTCCTAATTATTTTATTCCTAACTACTTTGACTACATTTTGCTATGCTCTTGAAGTTATTTACACTTATTCTATCTGTATGGTGGAAATACTAAGTATTCTGTGTGTGTCTCCTCCCAGCTCCACCATTTGGTGACATCACACTGGTAGCTTGAAATAGGCTATTATTGTAGGGAGTATTTACATCATGGAAATTAGCAAATGATATGAATCAGTCCCTTTGCCCCAGTTATTAAGCATTCCCAGCACACCACTGCCTATATGTGTTTTAGCCAAGGGAAACTATAGTATGTTTCTATTAGGAGAACAACGAAATACTATATGTAGAAAGAATTCACAGAATTTAGTGAAATCAAAAAGGCCGGCTATTCTAGCAATCAAGTTTATAAAAGGCTTCATGCAAGATGAAGAGAAAGAGGGCAAACTTTTTTGCCCTTTATCATAATTAAATTCTGTTTGAAGATTAGGTCTCTAAAATTATCACAGACTCTGGTGAATTTTTAAAATAAAAGCAGAATCTTAAATATTAGGGAATTGGACTTCCCTGGTGGTGCAGTTGTTAAGAGTCCATCTGCCAATGCAAGGGACACGGGTTCGAGCCCTGGTCCGGGAAGATCCTACATCCCGGGGAGCAACTAACCCCATGCCCCACAACTACTGAGCCTGTGCTCTAGAGCCTGCGAGCCACAACTACTGAGCCCACATGCCACAACTACTGAAGACTGCACGTCTAGAGCCCGTGCTCCACAACAGGAGAAGCCACCACAATGAGAAGCCCACACACCTCAAAGAAGAGTAGCCCCTGCTCTCCGCAACTAGAGAAAGCCTGCGCGCAGCAACGAAGACCCAGCACAGCCAAAAAATAAATAAATAAATAAAATATTAGGGAGTCGTAGAAATCCTATTGTATAACAGTAGTTTTCTGAATTTTTTCAAAGCAGTATTTTCCCCCCAGAGGAAATCTTTCTTAGGGTCATCAAAAAATAAGAGATGAATGCAAATAAATAATAGACAAATGCAATTAAGTTGTCCTTAGAGAATTTAGCTTCGATGATTGTAGAATCCTCTGTGGAATCCTAAACCCTTGAGAACTACTTGAAAAGCATCCTCTATAAATGGTTTAGAAGCTTGCAAATCTGTCTGTATATAGGAATCAACTGGGAATGAGAATCTTTGGAAGTGGGGCCCAAGAATTTGAATTTCTGAATTCTGCATCTTCAACAAACTAAGGTGTGACAACATTAGGTTACTTTAGTCTTGGATTAAAACTGATTAAGCAAATGTTGTCCCTATGCTAAGCTCTAACTGTATTTTTAGAAGTAATGTGGTTATCTTGACTTTTGTCAAACTCTGTCTTAAATTCTAAAATAAATGTAAGAGATCATAAGGGAAAAGAGTTGTACAGAGTAAAGTGGCAAAAATTAATAAATCTTTGAAAATAACAAATTTTTGTCTGTTTAAGGCTAAATGATTACAACTTGTACAAGGTCTGGTGATAACCCATGTATCTGTGTATATTCTTTCTAAATGAATCATTATGCCACTGTTTAAGCAGCCATCATGTAGCAAAAGTTCATACATGATTACTGAAAATAATATGTAACTTTTGTCTTATACAGATTTCAAGAAAAGATTTGTTGTTAAGAATTCTCTAGTAGAGAATTCCCATTTAGTAAAACAAGTTAAGTGGCTTTAAAGAAAAGTATGAAAATTACAATCACGAGGAAAAAGTCAAACCCATGAGGAAAAACCCAAATCCTGAATTCTTTAACCAGTGATACAGGTTTAAAACTGCCAAGGAGACAAAAACACAGTAAAAAAATTCCTTTGAAAGATTTTATACATGTTTTAATTATAGTCATCAAGAGCTATAAAGCTTGGAATTTTCATGTTGTCAGAGCTAAACTTCTAATTTTACTTCAGAGCTTCTAATTTCTACTCTAAAAGTAAAGCTAAAGATAAAACTAAGGGGAAAGAAATCAATTCACAGTAAATCAGACTAGTATTTCATCATCCTCTTACTCTTTCCCCTAGCCACCACCTCACCCCCCAACCACCAGGGCCTACTATGTGGTAGGCCCAGACCAAAGAAAAATGTTTAAAAATAATGGTCAACTCGGGGCTTCCCTGGTGGCTCAGTGGTTGAGAATCTGCCTGCTAATGCAGGGGACACGGGTTCGAGCCCTGGCCTGGGGGGATCCCACATGCCGCGGAGCAACTAGGCCTGTGAGCCACAACTACTGAGCCTGCGCGTCTGGAGCCTGTGCTCCGCAACAAGAGAGGCTGCGATAGTGAGAGGCCCATGCATCGCGATGAAGAGTGGCCCCCGCTTGCCACAACTAGAGATAGCCCTCGCACAGAAACGAAGACCCAACACAGCAAAAATAAATAAATAAATAAATAAATAAACTCCTATCCCCAACATCTAAAAAATAATAATAGTAATGCTCAACTCAATGCAGAATATGCTATAGAACCACCAACTTTTGAGGCCTTCAAGGAACTAGGCATCCTGTGGACAGGGTTCTATAGAATGTCATACATGACTAAAAAAAGACAAAGGCTGCCAAAATCTACAGCATTCCCCAGTTTACCAGGTGTAATTTTTCCATTCTGATTGTCACTACAAATAAGAAATTCATACATGGGGTAGATATTATTGCTCTATCTCTACAGATAAGGCTCAGAGACTAACAATCTTATGAATTAAGCACCCACTAAGTGTCGAAGGCAAAACAAAATAAACATAGAACTTCTAATTTCAAAACCTGTGCTCTTTGCTCTGTACCAAAAGAACTTTGTAATTTATGCAATGTGTAACTCATAGCAAACATCTCCAATATTAGTAGTTGAATGAAGTCAACATTCAGAAGTTATCTAAGTAACTGTGACCCATCATATATAAAAAAAAGATATCTGAGACCCATTTTCTAAAACTTTTTTTATTGAAGTATAGTTGATTTATGGTGTGTTAGTTTCTGGTGTACAGCAAAGTAATTCAATTTTTTAATATACATATATTATATACATATTTTTCCATATTCTTTTCAATTATGGTTTATTACAGGATACTGAATATAGTTCCCTGTGCTACATAGTAGGACCTTGTTTATCTACTTTATATACAGTAGTTTGTATTTGTTAATCCCAAACTCCTAATTTATCTCCCTGCCCCAATTCCTTTGGTAACCATAGATTTGTTTTCTATGTCTGTGAGTCTGTTTCTGTTTTGTAAATAAGTTCATTTGTGTCATATTTTAGATTCCACATATGTGATAACATATTTGTCTTTCTCTGACTTACTACACTCAGTATGATAATCTGTAGGTTCATCCACGCTGCTGCAAATGGCATTATGTCATTCTTTTTTATGGCTGAGTAGTATTCCATTGCATATACGCACCACAACTTCTTTACCCATTCCTCTGTCCATGGACATGTAAGCTGCTTCCATGTCTTGACTATTGAAAATACTGCTGCCATGAACAAAGGGGTGCATGTATCTTTCTGAATTATAGTTTTGTCTGGATATATGCCCAGGAGTAAGATTGCTGGATCATATGGTAATTCTATTTTTAGTTTTCTAAGGAACCTCCACACTGTTCTCCATAGTGACTGCACCAGTTTACACTCCCACCCACAGTGTAGGAGGGTTCCCTTTTCTCCACACTCTCTCCAGCATTTATTATTTGTAGACATTTTAATGATGGCCATTCTGACCAGTGTGAGGTAATACCTCATTGTAGTTTTTTTTTTCCCCCCAGTACGCGGGCCTCTCACTGTTGTGGCCTCTCCTGTTACGAAGCACAGGCTCCGGACGCGCAGGCTCAGCGGCCATGGCTCACAGGCCCAGCCACTCCGCGGCATGTGGGATCCTCCCGGACCAGGGCACGAACCCGTGTCCCCTGCATCGGCAGGCGGACTCTCAAACACTGCGCCACCAGGGAAGCCCCTCATTGTAGTTTTGATTTGCACTTCTCTAATAGTGATGTTGAGCATCTTTTCATGTGCTGTTGGGCATCTGTATGCCTTCTTTGGAGAAATATGAGACCCATTTTTTGATTGTGTACAAAGTCTACATAGAGGAGTATTGACATGTTTAATCAACATTCACATGCTCTCTGTTCCTATCAAACTGGTTAGGTGGCTCTACTTGGTGGGATTAAGAATTACTCCTATCATCTGACCAACCCCTGACTCCTCAACAACTCTTAACTCAGAGGAACTGTTTTCTTTATTTAGCCCCTTAAGCACAGGATCTGTTAAAACCCAAACTCAGCTTTAGCCCCATCGACATTAAAGATAAGGAGAGTTCAGTTGTAATCTAAAGTTTAAAAAAGCTGCTGGTGAAGAAAAATCACATACAAACCACTTCTTAATATGTTGAGAAAACTTCCTCTCTTAAAGTACATGCCTCTACACAAACAAATAGATGAGTAAGAAAAGCCATAAATATGGGTTCTAGCCTGATCTCGAAGTGAAATTCCCTGAATTGAACTCAGATCTAAAATTGCTGCCAAGTCCTCCCACTGCGCATTCATATCTACTGTGCAGTCCATACTACGATCCTCTGTAGTCCGCTCACAAATGAGCATAACAACTCTTTATTGGGCTCCAACCAATCTAAAGTGAATTTAATATTTTGCTTTCAAATAATCTGTTAATTCCTCTCCATTATACAGAAACAGATATCACTGATGGCATACTTTGCGCCAGGCACTGTATGTTCTAGCTCTAAGGATACAACACTGAACTCCCCATTGCTTTATTTGTTTATTTATTTATTTATTTGGTTGCACTGGGTGTTGGTTGCACTGGGTGTTAGTTCCAGCAGGTAGGCTCCTTAGTTGCAGCTTGCGGGCTCCTTAGTTGCTACTTAGTTGTAGCATGCGAACTCTTAGTTGCGGCATCCGTGTGGGATCTAGTTCCCTGACCATGGATCAAACCTGGGCCCCTACATTGGGAGTGCAGAGACTTATCCACTTCGCCACCAGGGAAGTCCCCCCCACCCCATTGCTTTTTTCTTTTTTTTTACGGTATGCGGGCCTCTCACTGTTGTGGCCTCTTCCGTTGCGGAGCACAGGCTCCGGACGCGCAGGCTCAGCGGCCATGGCTCACGGGCCCAGCCGCTCCGCGGCATGTGGGATCTTCCCGGACCGGGGCACGAACCCGTGTCCCCTGCATCGGCAGGCGGACTCTCAACCACTGCGCCACCAGGGAAGCCCTGTGATAACTTTTAAGACCTACTTTTAAGACCTACTCTCTTAACAATTTTCAAATATGCAGCGCAGTGTTATATAACTATATCACTATGCTGTGTATTACATCCTATGACTTACTTATCTTATAACTGTAAGTTCTATACCTTCCAACCCCCTTTACCCATCACTATCACTGTATGGATCTTTGACACCTCCTCCCCCTGCTACAACATGCATCCATCTGTAACCCAGTTCTGCTGGTTTTTCCTTGGTGAGCATCCGCACGTTCATCCTCCTCTTTTATTTTCAAACCAGTGGCTGATGATTTAGGTTCATGCCATCTCAATCGATTTACTGAATAGTTTCCCAGCAGAGCCTCTGGCTCCACTGTCAGATCAATCTTCCTAATACACCTGCTGTACTACCTTGCTTAAAGACTTCAAGGTCTCTTCGCCCTCTTGCCAACCAGTCTATGCAGGGGCTCATCAGAGCGTAATTTGAAAACCACTGCCTTATATAAACCATCTGTTCTAACATGGTTTCCCCAATATGCCTCCTGTACTTCTACTTGTCTTGGAGTGTGTGCTTCTTGCAATGCCTCCCTCCCTCGTCTTTCTTCCTTTCCACATGGATCATTTAGCTTCCTCCGCTTGCTTATGGGTAACTGCCATTCCAACAGTGAGAAACATTTACTTAGTTGTTCGATTCTAGTATACATGCATAGTGATTTCAGAACTGTTAACCCATACCTTCATGGGATACAACTTTATCAAGTAGAGTACAGAGCTATATACAGTTCTTTTTTACTTCAGTCATACAGCTCCCAGTAATTCCCAAAGTTACTTAAATAGGCCCCCTTTTTCCTATACTCCCTTCATCAAGGTTGTTTAATATGTCTGTAATATAGTTAGATTGTGCTGTCACGTTCTGCATTCCATCCTGTATCCCTCAACCTCATAAATGCTTTTTTAAAATTTGCGTGTATTAAGGTTCACTCTTGGGCTTCCCTGGTGGGGCAGTGGTTAAGAATCCGCCTGCCAATGCAGGGGACAGGGGTTCAAGCCCTGGTCCAGGAAGATCCCACATGCCATGGAGCAACTAAGCCTGTGTGCCACAACTACTGAGCCCATGTGCCACAACTACTGAATCCCACGCACCTAAAGCCCGTGCTCTGCAACAAGAGAAGCCACCACAATGAGAAGCCTGCACACCACAATGAAGACCCAATGCAGCTAAAAATAAATAAATAAAAATAAATAAATAAAAAAGTTTCACTCTTGGTGCTGTAAAATTGTATGGGTTTTGACAAGTGCATAATGTCATATATCCACCATTATAGAATCATACAGATACTGCCCTATAAAAACCCTTGCGATTTACCTAACACCTCCAACCCCTTGCAACCACTGCTGTTTAAAAATCTCTATAGTTTTGCCTTTTCGAGAATGTCATACAAATGGAATTATGTAGTGTTTAGTTTTTCAGACTTGCCTCTTTCATTTAGTAATATGCACTTAAGTTTCATCCATGTCTTTGTGTGGCCTGATAGCTCATTCCTTTTAATCACTGTACAGTGTTTGTATGGATGTACCAGTTTGTTTACCCTAGTAAAGGACATCTTGGTTGCTTCCAGCACTTGGTCTGATATGAACGTTCTATGAACATTTGCATGCAGGTTTTTGTGCGGACTTCAGTTTTCAATTCAGTTGCATAAATATATAGAAGCACGATTGCTAGATCTTATGGTAAGACTATGTTCAGGTTTGTAACAGTCAAACTGCCTTCCAAAGTGGCTGTACCATTTTGCATTCCCATCAGCAGTTCTTACTGTTTTGTATCCTCTCCAGCAAATGATATTGTCAGGTTTTGATTTTAGATATTTAAAGGTACCAATAGGTGTGTAGTGGTATCTCACTGTTTTAATTTGCATTTCCTAATAATGACATGTGGGATGTAGTGCATCTTTCCATATGTGCATTTGCCATCTATATATTCTCCTGGGGTGGTATCTGTTCAGTTCTTCTGCCTATTTATTTGGGTTGTTATTGTTGAGTTTTAAGAGTTCCTTGCATATATTTTTCTCTTAGTCTGTGGGTTGTCTTTTCATTCTTTTAACAGCATCCTTCACAGAGTAGAAGATTTTTAGTCCGATTTATGCATTTTTTTTTCTTTCATGGACCATGCTTTTGGCATTGTACCTAAAAATTCATCACCAAATCCAAGGTCATCTAAAGTTTCTCATATATATATATATATATATATATATATATATATATATATATATATATATATATATATATATTTAGGAGTTTTGCATTTTGGTCTTTGATCCATTTTAAGGTCATTTTGGTGAAAGATGTAGTCTTTGTTTAGCTTCATTATTATTTTTTTTTTTTGCACAAGGACATCTAATTGTTTAGTACCATTTGTTGAAGCAACTTACTTTTAAAAGGTTTAGGAAAGTCAAGGGTAAAAAAAAGCTGTTGTTATTGTAGTATGTGTGTATGTGTATACAGAGAGAGAGAGAGAGAGAAATCAACTGTGACAAATTGTTAACAATAGTTGCTTCTAGGTGAGGGGTAAATAGTGTTCATTATACTCTTAAATTTTCTGTAATGTTAACATTGTTCAATAAAAAGCAGTGAAATACTTCTGCAAAGAAGGTAGGAAAGAATGAAACCCATTTTAGAAGTATTTTCATTAAATTCTTCGTTTCTCAAAAGGTTAAGTTTCATTTATATAAAAGACTGCAATTATGTAGAAAACTGAAACATCTAACAACTGGATTAGCTACCATACTCCTAGTGAAAAGAGTAAAAGATAAACAGTAGGAACTAAAGACAAAAATATTGAAAATATTTTATGCTAAATTCCTACCATAACTATGGATTCACCCATTTCTTCTTGTAGTTCAGTACGCTTTTGCTTAAATACATCCTCTTGAAAATATGTAATGAGATTTGTTTTGTTATGCTGTCTAAAATCTGTCTTTAACTAGAATTGTCAGTCCATTTATGTTTACTGCTATTCTGATACATTTAGGTTTAAATGTAACATCTTATTCTGTACTTTGTATTTGTCCTTCCTGTTCCATTTCTCTCTTTCTCTCTCTCTGTTTTTCCTTCTACAGAATGAATGAGACCTAGTTCTTTGGTTCTCTGGTTTCTAGCTTTATGCTACTAGACTGCCTATATTGGATAGACCCTTGGTGTTGTTTCCTGTCTCATCATGCCCCATGAAAACAGGAAAACCAAAAACTTAAGGTCATTAGGTTTCAGGAAATGCCTGTAAGTGAAAGCTAATTTTAGTGCTCGCTTTACCTTGCTAGGCTTTTGGCCTCTGAGCAAACTGTACTTCCTAGTCAGTTCAGTGATATATTTAAAAAAAATAACCTAGAAGGCATTTATTTTGATTCTTTGAGGAGATCACCTTCGAACATTTCCAATCCCCAGCCATTACATATAATGGTAGTATTTTCTTTACATAATCTTGAATGGTTATAAAGTTTTTGATTGATCATGTTGTCAACCCGTATTTTATTTTCATTTTATTTATAAGAATACGCATGGTCTAAATAGCTTTCATCAATGGTATATTTTAAAACGTTATTAAATAAATATTTTATCTAGCATTTTTCTTGTTCTCAATGGGAGGGCCCATCACAGTTACATTTTTGTCCACCAGACCACTGAAAATGACACTCTAAATTGCTCTCTAAATTTTCAGAGGCTTTGTTCTAAAAAGGACAATCAGAACAGCCTATAAGAAGAAAGGAAATCAGTCTCTTGCGAGGCACTTCTGGGGCCAGATGACATAAGTTGAGATATGGGAGTTGCCTATATCTGATGTGAATTATGTAAATCAGTCACCTAAACTACTGCTTATACATGAGAGTTCCTAACATTATTTGATGCTTATGGTAAAAGATCTTTTCTTAAAATTGTAATCTTAAGTTCAGAAGTAGATTTTTTTTTCCTTAAAGTGTAGAGCCATTCAAGTTTCAGGCCAAATTTGAACAATGTCAATTTCTATTCAATCCTAAAAATTTAATAGTATAAAATAAAACACTAGGAAGCTCTAATTCTTCCCCCAAAGATATATAAAGAGGATGGAAATGTGGTTCAGCATTACATAATGTTGCCACCCACTCTAGAAACAGAAAATGAGTGCCTAGCAACAGGAAAGGGTCATCTCAGGAGACTGCTGATTGCTCATTGGAGCATTCTAAACACAGATGCTTTTCTATCCTTATCACTTCCAGTCCCTGTTAAACACATGCTGGTTACCTTGGATCCCAGTGCCATCTGATGAGAACCTTCCTCTTATGACAACCAATACCTGCCACTCAGGATAGCTTCTACCTTTAGGTTACATCTTTAAAAATAATACTAATAAAATTGGAAACATTAATAGAAAATAAGCATTTTGTGTGCATTTTCTTCCCCAGTAATCATATTTCTTTCAAGATATGTTAGTGTCCCTGTTGGCATTTTTCTGACTGCACCCTCTATACCCACAAGTTTTTTTTTTTAATTGTTAATTAATTTATTTATTTTCGGCGGCATCGGGTTTTCATTGCTGTGCGCGGGCTTTCTCTAGTTGCGGCGAGCGAGGGCTACTCTTCGTTGCGGTGCACGGGCTTCTCATTGCAGTGGCTTCTCTTGCTGCGGAGCACAGGCTCTATCTAGGGCATGCGGGCTTCAGTAGTTGTGGCTCACGGGCTTAGTTGCTCTGTGGCACGTGGGATCTTCCCGGACCAGGGCTCGAACTCGTGTCCCCTGCATTGGCAGGCAGATTCTCAACCCCTGCGCCACCAGGGAAGTCCTATACCCACAAGTTTTAGCAGCAAGGCAGAATCATCTATTTCTTAATAAAAAGGTTATGCATGAGTGTGCTTAATATTACTTATGCTTATGGTAGGAGAGCTTTTCTCAAAGCAGTAATCTCATGTTCAGGAATTTGTTTAGATTTTTCTTAAACATATAGCCATTCAAATTTTAGATTAAATTTGAATAATCTCAATTCCTATTCAATCCTAAAGATTTACCAGTGCACAACTAGTACAAATAAAGATACAGGAAGCTCTAGTTCTTTTCACAAAGATAAACAAAGGGGACAGAAATGTGGTTCAGCATCACATAATGTTGCCACCACTCCAGAAAGAGAAGTGAAAGCACCTTTTCCTAGGTTTCTTGGCTATTTGCATGTGTCTCCCTCCCTCTCTTTGGTATAAGTTCCCTTGTCCATTTTTCTTTGTACATTCTGACTATAAGCCAATTTTCACTTTCATATGTTATAAATGTTTTCCTCCCACTCTGCCTTTTTTCACTCTCTTAATGATGTCTTTTGATGAAGAGAAGTATTTTAGTCTGTTTCAATTTATCATTATTAGACATCTCCTTTATGATGAATGCTTTTTGAGCCCTGTTTAAGATTGGTTTTCCTTATTTCAAAGTCATAAAGATATTTTTCTATATTACCTTCTAGAAACCTGCATTAACTTTTTATCTGTAATCAGACTGGAAATGATATTTTCGAGTTAGGGGCCGAGTTGGGGGCCATGATTGTATGGATATATGGATATCCAGTTGACATGGAACCACTATTGTAGATAACAACCTTTCCTCACTGCTCTGCAGTACTACCTTTTGTCATAAAACAAATATCCGTAATAGATGTATGGGACTCTTTCGAGACCCTAAGCTCGTTCACTGGCCTATTTGTCTATCCTTTCTCCAATAACACATTGTCTTAATTGCTGTACCTTTATAATAAATCTTTATCTGATTAACTCATCCTACTATTAATATCTGATCAAATGTGTCATCCCACTTGGTTCTTCTATTCTTTGCTCTTCTGTTTGAAGATTGTCTTGGCTATTCTTAGTACCTTGCATTTTCATATACATTTTAGAAATAACCTGTCGACTTTCTTCTTTCCTCGAGATATACTTACTCCCTAGGTAAACTCATCCAGTTTCATCAGTTTGGATATCCACAATCCTCTGAATTTAACAATCATTAAAATAAAGCCAGAATCTGATGACTATTACCAATCTGGTCCAAGTCACCACCCATCCTTCACTGGTTTATTAAAATAGCCGACTATTTTAATAAGCTTCCATCCTTGCCCCTTTAGTTGATTCTCCAAGGTAGAGAGATCTTTCAAAATAAAATCTAGATCTTCCCGGTGACGCAGTGGTTAAGAATCCGCCTGCCAATGTAGGGGACATGGGTTCGAGCCCTGGTTTGGGAAGATCCCACATGCCGCAGAGCAATTAAGCCTGTGTGCCACAACTACTGAGCCTGTGCTTTAGAGCCTGTGAGCCACAACTACTGAGTCCGCGAGCTGCAACTACTGAAGCCCGCGCGCCTAGAGCCCATGCTCCGCAACAAGAGAAGCCACTGCAATGAGAAGCCTGCACACCGCAACCAAGAGTAGCCCCTGCTCACTGCAACTAGAGAAAGCTCACACGCAGCAACAAAGACCCAATGCAGTCAAAAATAAATAAACAAACAAATAAAAGAAAATAAAATCTGATAATGTTGCTCCTCTGATCAAAACTCATCTCATTCAAGAGTAAATTCCAATGTTGTTAACAATGGCCTACACAGCTGGCCACACTATTGCTCTGTCCCAGCCATCCTGACCTCCCGGTGCTGGGCAGGGCCCTACCTTTGGGCTTGTACTTGGTCAATTCCCTTCCTGGGAAGCTCTTCCCCAGTCTCTGCATGGCTAATGCCTTCACCTCCTTCAAGTCTTTGCTCAAATGTCAACTTTTCCCTGAGGCCTTCCCTGACCACCATATTTAAAACTGCAAGTCACCCCTGAGACTAGATGAACACTCTAAACAAAATGCTATCCTAAACAAAATGCTTTACCTTTTAACAGGAACACAATAAGTATGACCCATAATAATTGATCAATTTAAAATGCAACGTTCTGTTATTTTCACATGGCCAACTCTGTCTTCCTTGTGTTTGTTAAATATAAGACAGCCCTTAAGATTAATCTCACATGATAACGGCCGCAGAGTAGCAGACGCCAGCCTCTTCTGCTGGCCATCCATCTCATAGTTCTTTTCTTTCTAATTTGTAATTTTTTTTTTTTTTTTTGCGGTACGCGGGCCTCTCACTGTTGTGGCCTCTCCCGTTGCGGAGCACAAGCTCCGGCCCAGCCACTCCGCGGCATGTGGGATCTTCCCAGACCGGGGCACGAACCCGTGTCCCCTGCATCGGCAGGCGGACTCTCAACCACTGCGCCACCAGGGAAGCCCCCCTAATTTGTAATTTTTAACGTGTGGAGAAAAGACTAGGTAAATCAAATGGTCTTTGCTTTAATGGCATTTAACTAAACCCCAGTGCATACATGTGCAAGAAGAATTGGGAAGTTTCCTCCGAATCTTAAGAAAGTAGAGGGGAATTCCCTGGGTCCCGTGGTTAGGCATTGCTGCTGGGGGGCGCGGTCGGGGAACTAGGATCCTGCAAGCCTCGCAGGGCACCGCCCGCCCCCCGCCAAAAAAGGTACTGTTTCCCTTATAGCAGTTTCACCAAATGTTACTTTTGAAATTTACTCTGATAGTATGAAATTTCTTCCTCCTCCTCACATCCAGTCACCAGGTTTCGTCCTAGACCTCTCTCATGCCGACATGTCTGTCCCCACAGCCCTGACACTTACCACGGCCTTAATTCCGACCCTTCTTATTTTTCATGGGGACTATCTGTCCTCCTCACTGTCTTCGGGCCCCCTAGTCATATCGTTGATCCCTGAACAATGCAGGGAGGGGTTGGGGTGTGGACTCTCCGTGCGATCAAAAAGTCCCTCCGAGGGGCTCCCCTGGTGGCACAGTGGTTGAGAGTCCGCCTGCCAATGCAGGGGACACGGGTTCATGCCCTGGTCCGGGAAGATCCCACATGCCGCGGAGCGGCTGGTCCCGTGAGCCATGGCCGCTGAGCCTTTGCGTCCGGAGCCTGTGCTCCACAACGGGAGAGGCCACAACAGTGAGAGGCCCGCGTACCGAAAAAAAAAAAAAAAAAAGTCCCTCCTATAACTTGGTTGCCCACCAACCAGCTGGTTGTTCCTCCATACCAGCTGTTCCCATATCCCCAGATTCAACCAACCCTGCATCACATAGTGCTGTATTATTTACTGTTGAAAAAAATCCATTTGTAAGTGGACCCACGCAACTCAAACCCACCTTGTTCAAGGGTAAACTGTACTTAAAAGCTTTCAGCTGTTTCTCCTTGCTTTCTCAATAAGGAAACAACTCATCAGGCTGTGCAAGACCTAATTGATCTAACTCTTCTGACCTCTCTAGTCTAAGCTTTTGCATCTCTGCTCCAGTGATATTGAACTTCTTGCTTTTTTCTAAGAGAGTCAAGTTATTTTGTTTCTGTGTGGTGGCATATTTTTCCTCTCTGATTGAGGCCTCTTCTCAAGGAGGATAACTTCAAAGAGGGAGTTGAAGGCCATTTTTCTCTTAGATTTCCTTGCCTCCTCTGTAGGTGAGGAATCCCTCCCCTCTGTTCTCACAGCATCTTAAACATACTTCATGTGACACTACTAGCAGTGTGACACTGGGCAAGTCATGAACCTTCCTGCGCCTGTGTACTTTTCTGTAATGCAACGGTAATAGGGACTACCTTGTTCTGAGCATTAAATGAGTTCAGCCATACAACAATGCTAGGCACATGGTACACAGTCCATAAATATTAGCTACTACGATTGTCCAACAATATTATGTTCACTGACTTTCCATCTGCTGTCTGTATGTTGGCTGTTCAGTTAGGACAAAAACTGTACCAAGTTTAGCTCCGCCTCCCCAAGGTCTAGAACACTCTCTGAAACATAGCAGGTGCTCAATATATATTGACAGAAAGAACAAAATAAAAAATAAACTCCTTTAGTGTACATAGCAAGGCAGGACTGAATCATTTATAGGCACAATCTAATATATGAATATAGCCTAAGCTGAGGCCAGAAAATGAAAAAGTGATGAAGTACTAAAGAAATTGAAATTGATAAAGTACTAAATATTCAACCTGACAGTTCTATAATTTTCTTTCATGGCCTTAAAAAATTGCAATGGCCATTTAGGATTAGAAAGTTATGACAGCCGTAGCATTTTCTTTCAGTGGGTTAAATGTTATCATCACTTAGTTAAACATATGTGTCAGCAATTTAAAATTCTCCATTTGACGCACAAAAGTATCTTTTAATCATAATCTATTAAATCATAAAGTCAAAAAAGCAGTAACAGAAGTCTAAGTTCCTTCAGTAGCAGAAGTCTCAATGTCAACATACATACAAAAATGACCATATTTCCCAATGTTATATTAACTTGGATTTGTGGTTGTTTTCCTCATGTCTGACTCATTCCAATTTTGTGGAGAGCATCTGCTCTCAACTTACTTAAAATGTATTTGCTTCATTAAATTTTCTTTTCATGGAATGTTTTTGTTATTGGTTGGTGGTCAAAGATTTACCTTTTACATTTTTTTCCAGATTTTTTTAGTTTCCAGAGCAACACACTGAACTATACTTTAAATACCATAAAGCTTTCCTCAGGGAAGAGGCACAAAAGAAAAGTTGGAGAAATTTCAGCATGTTTTAAAAACACATATACACATATCAGTTACAGAGAAACAAGACTCACAAAATGAAACTCCTCCAAATATTGTTTGCTAGAAATAGTATCATAACAAATTGTGTGCCCATATTTGTCACTCAGAAAAAGTCCCTTCTAGAAAATATATTCTCTTCTTCACCCAAATGTTTAAACCTGATAAGTAAGATTGCTTCCTGAGAGATTTATTCTTTAACAATCATGACAAGCTTTTCAGTAAGCTGAAAGTTAGCTACTTTTACTAGTAGGAATAATGATCACCTAAAAACTGACAAATGACCTACTCTCCTTTTAACTTAGAGTAAGTTTTACTTTCTTATTGACCAAATAAAGGCAACTTAACCAAATCATCCTAGAACTTGAGTCAGTTTATGAGAAAAAGAGAGAGAGGGAAACAAAAGGTAGGATTTGCATACAAGGAAAAAATTGTCAGTTAAATACTTAAAGATGACACCTGCAAATTTGTTTTTCCATCATTACATTTAAGACTTTAGGTCTACTAGTACTGGAAAAAAACTGCAATGCACCAGAAACCTTCTAATGCATGAAACAGCTTTAAAAATTATTCCAAACAAAAGAAGCTTGCTATATGATCGTAACATTAGAAAGATTAAGGAAAGCTGATGTTCTTTTTCATGTAGAACAGAATTGAGAGATATAACAAAATGTTTTTTTTTAAAGCCACTAAGTTTTGGGGGTGGTTTGTTATGCAGCAACAGATAACTGAAAGCAGCAAGGAACTCCAGGTGGCCTTAGTGGCAGTGAGCACAGACTTGGAAGTCAGAGGAGAATCAGTACTGCCTGATGCATGTCTGGGGGGACACTGGTGGGCATAATAAAGCACAGAGGAAGGCGGCATCAACAGCACAAGGAACAGTCACAGCAAGAGGACTGCAGGGCTGCAGGCAGTGACTCTGCCTGTATATGTAGCATCCTGTACCTTTGAATGCGCCCAGAGAGATGGAAGTGAGGAGCTGAGGTCTTAACCTAAGTTAGATGAGTTAGGGTTAGTAATCTATTAGACTCGGGGGTCAAACTGTTAAAGTGACCTTACTTAAGGTCCACGAGTTGGTGGACAGCGTTACTTACAATAGCCAAGATACAGAATAAATGTTCATGAGCCATAAAAAAAAGATCAGATCTTGCCATATGTGACAACATGGATGGACCTTGAAGGTATTATTATGCTAAGTGAAATATGACAAATACTGTATGATTTCACTCATGTCGAATATGAAAAACAAAAAACCAAAATAAATGAACAAATGAAATAAAAAACAGACATGTAGATATAGAGCACAGTGTAGTGGTTACCGGCAGGGAAGGGAGGGGAGGGCGAAATGGGTAAAGGGTATCAACTGTATGGTGACTAATGGAAACTAAATTTTTGGTGGTGAGCATGCTGTAGTGTAGACAGAAGTAGAAATATAATGTTGTACACATGAAACAGAAAATGTTATAAATCAACGTTATTTCAATTAAAAAAGTAATGAATTTTTAGTAGAAATGATTTATATTTATTATAGAAACATTATCAAAAAGAACAAAGTAGAAATCTAAGACTCACCCCCAGTTCTACTGACCAGAAATAATCAGTGATAACGTCTGATAATCCTAACATCTTTCTGTACTATTAGTAGAGAAAGAAGAGTGACAGAAAAAGTATATACAAGTAGAATCTTAAAATATATGGGATTTAAAATAAAAATTTTAAATTACATTTCGCTTAAATTTAACAGACAATAGGTAAAACTGAAGGAATAAAATCTTAAATGTTACAAATGTCAGGGTCTACACTAATCCTTTAAGGATTATGAAAGGCTAGCGCTTCAACCCTAAATAGCACCTGTCTTTCTGCTATGAAGAATTAAATCTGCCCTGATGTTTCCTCCCATCTCCCCCCCGACCAGATTCTCATTACCTATTTTTTTTAACCAAGACATATAACACATTCTCATATACGATATTAACGCTGTGGAAACTTTTAAAAGGCATGGAATGATTTTGATGAGTCTATGTTTAAAAATAAACATAAAGCCTCATACTGACAAATTTTACAAATGATCTTTTTAAGGCAGCATAGATGTGTACTGGTGCAAATGTGCTACTCGGCCAACCTGACAAATGTGATATTTTGCTGTTTGCTAGACTTTGTTCACATACTAGCTGGAAATATGAAATGCATTTCCAAGTGAATTTCATGAAGCACAATAGAGAATGCTGTAATAAAATCCAGATATTCCTTCCACTACATTCCTTTCCTCTAATACTTCTGTAATTCAATCTGAAAAGACCAAGTTTGTCTAGAAAGATTACTTCTTTATAGGCCACTAATGTTGCTTATTGCTTAGCTTCAGACATTTTCTAGGTACTCAAACTGCCTTAAGAATCATCAAATCACTGAAAACCAAATTAAGGATATTGTACAATTTTTGTTTCCTTGTTTTAAAATGGTAACAATATTTAGCAGCTCAATTCTGTGATAGTTTCCTGACACTATTTCTCAAAAAAATCACCACCAGGTTTTCTATCTCATAACCTCTACTGTAATGGTTTTCAAACCTGGTTGCACATTGCAATCACTCAGGTAGCTTTAAAAAATAAGGATGTCCAGCCCCGGCCCAGATCCATTAAGTTAGAATCTTTGGGAATGGGCTCCGGGAAAGGTGTTTTAAAAGCTTTTAAACATAGTATAGGGCTTGGTAAGCTCTTATTTTAAATGAAGAATCTAAATCATCTCTATGAAAATAGATACTCAATTTATCATGTGTTCAGTTATAGTGAAAATAATTTTTAGATCTTTAAGAGGTGAAAGTTATCACTATCAATCATATTTCTCAAATTAAATGATGGCATCAGTTTTCAACATCCATAAAGCTATAGAACTGCTTTTCTGGTTCAAAACTGTAATTTTAAAGTACCCCATGATACAAAACTCCTTTTTAAAGGGTGAATGTTAGGAAATTTTGTCCCTTTATTGACAAGTTTTATGATTAGTTTGAGGGATTAAATGCTAGCAAAACGTAAGACTCTGACAAAACAATAATGAAACAAGAATCTGGCTAGGAGTAAAAGGAATAAGTGGTCACTAATTTCAGAGCCCATTTGTAGGCTAAGATGCTTTTGTTTTTAAAAATTTTTTTGTTGTTTATCTCAGCTTCTAAACCTTTTCTTGTTTATATTAGAAGTTCCATTTTATCTGATGAGTTTCCAAACATCTTTTTTTAAAAAATTATTTTATTCAAGTTTAGTTGATATACAATGTTGTGTTGATTTCTACTATACAGCAAAGTGATTCAATATACACATATATAATTCTTTTTCATATTCTCTTCCATTATGGTTTATCACAGGATACTGAATAGTTTCCTGTGCTGTACAGTCGGACCTTGTTGTTTTCCAGTCATCTTTAATAAGAAATGTTCCATAATAACCCAATTCCTTTATCCCACGAGTATATGCTTGGGCTTTGGGCAGTACTCCTTCTCTTGTAGAAGCTGACTGATGATTCATTTTCTAATTTCCTCTTCTTAAGCCATTCTTACGAAATCCTCCAAGATTCCTCAATCAAATAGGCTAACATTCTTCACGTTTAAAAAAAAAAAGTGTTAGACTAGCTGGCAATCTTATTGATGTTTCTGGGTGACTGCTGGGGTAGTACAGGAATATGGATAACTTTTAAAGTTAAATATAGTAAAGTTATTTACTTTGCATTCTCAAGCTAGAAATCTCCACAGACATAATCTGCACATCTACTAGCTAATGTCTCATAACCATGTTCCTGAGGTGCTGCAAGGCTTTGAATGTCCTCCTGTAATGACCAAGTGAGCACAGCATGTGGAATGACCAGGGAGCAAGGGGACAGCCTAGCAGGCCAAATAAATCCTGGCCATCAGTGGGTGACAGATGTCTCAGCCAGATCACCCCCATAGCAACACTGACCACACAGAAAGCACACAACTAAATTTAATATTTTCTGTTTCCCTCCCCTTCTATAAGTGATGCTCAGGGTGCATAAGGATTCAGAGCTACACATTAGTATAAAATGTTAATATTAGTATAAAATGTTAATATTAGGTGTTATCTTCCACTGATAGGTTCAAACCCACCCCAGATTCTAGAACTAATGTCATCTCCTTTGTAATAGTGGGGAATTGCTCTAAAACACATAACCTAAAAGCTAAATTATTCTTGTGTAGGTATTAGGGAATTTCAAGCAATGTAACATTTTTTGACAGCGACATTTTTTTGTAAACGATCAAAATGGACAAGCAACATCATTAAGAACACAAAGCAGTGGTTGTTAAGAAATTATTCTACATTTCAACAACAACACTATCTCTTAGGTCTTAATCTAGAAGTAGCTATGTGAAGGCACATTGACTTATACAGTTTTTTTGACACTGAATTACTTTTTATAGCAATATCCCATATACCAAATGGACAGACAAGGAATATACTGTTATCTTAAAGTAAGTGGGAATAAAAGAGAAAGCTCCTAAGTGGCCATCTATGTACTTACTTCTAGAACCTTGAAAATCCTTTGGATAAATAAGAAACTTGACATCTTCACTGGACTCATACCAGCTTTGAAGGGGAAAAAAAAAAGGGACTAGAAACAGCCTGCCTGGCTGTTTCACAGAGGTTCTGGCCTTCTGTCCACATATTCTTCATGACAGGTGCAGTTCCTTCCCTCCCTCCATCTGGGGCCTGGCTTAGCACTTAAACTGGCCTCTACACCAGCAAGAAGCATATGGGCTGGGACAGGGGCGATATCTCCTTTCTGTTGGTATCTGCTCTGTGTTGTCTTAAGCTTGTCCCTTCAGTTACTGTAGATACCTTGGTCCTGACTCACTATATGTGTTAAGCATTTTTTTTTTTTTTTTTTTGGCTGTGCCACACGTCTTGCCCTGACCAGGGATTGAACCCGCGTCCTCGGCAGTGAAATTGTGGAGTCCTAACCACTGGACCACCAGGGAATTCCCCTAAGCATTTTTAAAATGTAATAGTTGCTATAAAGAAAATATCTGACATACACTTCTAAGTCGGGGAGCATAATGAAGTGAATCAGTCATCCATCTTCAAAGTAGAACACCACCAACACCATTGTCCCAGCGCCCCTTCCTCTGTCAGGGTACTCTCTGAGTTAACCACTATTCTAAAATTCATGTTTATTATTCTCTCTTTTTTGAAAAATATGTTCCATATATGTATATATCTCTAAATTATGTATTGTTTAGTTTTACCTATGCTGGAGCCTTTAAAATGGTATCACACTAAATGCAATCATATCAGGCTGTTTTTTTTCTTTTTTTCAAAAAAAACACTTTAATTGTCCTAACAGTCATCCATACTGATGCTTGTAAGTGGTATCTCATTCAGTTTTACTGCTGTGTAATATTCCATTATGTAAACAGACGAGCATTTATTCACCCATTCTCTTGTCCACGTAAATTAGTATTCTTGGTAGATTTTTGCTTTAAGACTTTCCTATAAATATCCTTGCAAATGTCTCCTGGTGCACGTGCCAAATTCTGCCTAGTTGTGGAATTGCTGGGTTATAGGTTACGCGAATGATTAACACTATGAGTTAGGGCCAAATTGTTTTCCAAAGCAGCTACAGCATCTTACTCTCTGAGTGGCATTGCAAAAAAGGATCCTGTTGTTCTACCCATCCTTGCCAACACTTGGTATTTTCAGACTTCTTAATTTTTGCAAGCTAGAAGGTGTGAAATGGAATTTCAATGTGGTCTTAATTTACATTTTCCTGAAAACTAATGAGTTTTGTGCATCTTTTTCCATGTCTAGTTGCCACTGGTTCATTTGTACATTCTTCTTTTAGATGGTCTATTTTCTTATTGATTTTAAAGAATTCTTACACCTTCTGACTATCATACTTTGTTAGTTACATATGTTACGAAACTGTGCAATTTTTGCCCTCATTGGGCCACAATTCTAGTACTGGCTTCTTCCATCATAACTTCCTTCCCTGCCCTCGAGCTATTGAGGAATTGAGAAAATAGCAGTATGAGTTTCTAAATGGAGTTTTTAAAACTCTATATCCTGAAAAGGATATTTAATATAATTAGATATTTCTTTTTCACATAGATTGCCAGACAAATTTATTGCCAATGTAGTGAAAATCAATTACCATTGTTGAGAATGTAAAGTGAAACTTGATAGGGGTGGTGATACATGAGTGCACTATTTGACAAAACTCACTGGAATTATTATATGTAAATTCTATCCCCAAAATGCTGATTTAAAATTAATTTAAAATTAATAAAATAACAGGTGTAAATTATAACACAGGGAGGTGGTATAGCACATTGGTTAAGGTCTGGTTCTAGAACCAACCTGCCACTTAGCTCTGCCACTTAGTATGTTACCACCTTGGGCAAGTTATTTCATATCTTTAACCCTTGCATTTCTCATTGGCAAAGTGGGGATAACAGCAGTACCTATATTGTTATATTATAAATGTTACAGTTTTCACATTTGGACAGGTAATCCACTGATAATTTATTTTTGAGCTTGCTGTGAAGTAAAGCTGTAGTCTCATTCTTTTTTCTGAGAGATAACCAAGTTGTCACAACACTATTTAATTATCCGTCCTTGCCCACTCATTTTGAATACTACTTCTGTCATATCAGATTTCCTTATATGCCTCATTTAGTTTCTGGATTCTTGATTGTTTCCTTAAGTCTGCACCAATGCAGTCCTACACTGTCTCAATCACTACAACATTATAATTAATCTTGATATATAACAGGACAAGTTTCCCTTCCCTGTTCTTTGCTGCTATCTTATTGATTCCTGAGCTTTTGTTCTTTCCTATGAACTACAGACAGTCTATCAAGTTTCATGAAACAAAAACAAAAAATCCTGTTGGAATTCCAGAGAATTCATAGATCTATTTGGGAAGAATTGATAATCATCAACTAATATTGATCCATTAATATGAGCTATCCATTTATTTAGAACTTCTTTTATCTTTCAATCACATTTTATAACTTTATAGGTTTTTTCCCAGTGTTATTACAGTCTTTTAACAGAAAAGTGTAATCTGTTTACATTTATTGTACTGATATTTTTGAACCCATTTCTGCTTTTTTTTTTTTGCAGTACGCGGGCCTCTCACTGTTGTGGCCTCTTCCGTTGTGAAGCACAGGCTCCGGACGTGCAGGCTCAGCGGCCATGGCTCATGGGCCCAGCCACTCCGCGGCATGTGGGATCTTCCCGGACCGGGGCATGAACCTGCGTCCCCTGCATCGGCAGGTGGACTCTCAACCACTGCGCCACCAGGGAAGCCCCCTCTACTATCTTTTTTTGCCCATATGTCTCCCACACCTTATCCCCTTTATTTTGGTCTTTTATATCCCTTTAGCCTCTTTTTTTCTCTGTTGGTGTGGAGACTATAGATTATATTTATACCCTTTTAAATTACTGTATCTCTACACATGACAGAGACCATTCCATTCTCTCCTCACCTTTACTGAGAGTGAAGGGAAAAAGAGTAAAACTAGACAAAAAGGTGAGGAAAGCATAAAAGAGAGGACAAGAGCCAGTGATGACATACTTTGAAGTGGGGGACCAAAACTGAATTCTTCAAAGGAAGAAACTGACTGTTTTCCTTCCTCGTGCAGTTCCTCCTCTCATCACATATTTAGATAGGCAGTGCCATTTTTAGGTTACAGGTTATATGATTTTCAGCATTTCCTTTATACTTCTCAGTCATTCAAGGTAACCCAGGTCTCTTTTTATTATAACTATTACTCTTAAAATGGTTTACCAGCTATGTTGAACCCATCTTACTTTTAGGTGAGTTATTTTAGTTAAAGCACTATAAGAATTTGTCACCAGCAAACATTTAAGGTAATTGGGTACAGAGTTACTGGAAGACAGTACATTTAATTTCTTTTAAAAAAACTATTTATTTTTGAGGTATAGTTGATGGATAATATTATATAAGATTCAGGTGTACGACACAGTGATTTACAGTTTTCAAAGGTTATACCACATTCACAATTATAAAATATTGGCTATATTCTCTGTTGTACAATATTCCTTGCAGTTTACTTATTTTATACATAGTTTGTATCTCTTAATCCCCTACCCATGGACAATACAGTTTATTTCTTAAACTTAGAGAAGACCGATTGAAATAAAGTAGTATGTGCATCACGTTTATTTACCATATAAAATAAGATGTAGAGTTCAGAAGTTCCTAAAAAATATTTAATCATAATAACAATGCATAAACTTTGTGTGGGGGGGGAAGGGTTTATTTCTAACTTGCATATTTGAAACTTTTACTTCGCAAGGAGAAGACCAGATATCCTTTCACAATATCTTTACACAAAGCTTTCAGACCACGTTTCTCATATAGTTTTATTTAACACTTTAATATTTTTAGATTGTTTAAGATTTATACACTAGCAAGTCTCTTTTATATGGACCGAGAGGTATACCTTTAGAGAACACTTTGTCCTATACATTCATGATCCATTAAACACCTTAAAACCATTATCATTTATATTGGCAAAATTAGCCTAGGTTTACAAAGTGAAAACTGAAAGGCCCCATATTTCAGAAAATCAGAAATAGAAACTAAGGTTGATGAAAATTAATGATTAAAAACTATAACGCAAATAAACAAACATCAAATGAACAACTGGGAAGTTTGTTCAGCAACAGTGAGATTGGTCAGTGTTCCCATAGAAAACACAGGCACAAAGCAGTGAAGAACTGATCATGGCCCTAATGACACCCATCAGGCAAATATCACTAAGTTTGTTCTATTCCCATATTCTTTAAGTCACCACTCATGGGTATCTACTGCTCATTGTTCTTGAGGGACTCTGAAATGTTAAAGAAAAAGAATCAGTTGATCCACTTTTAATGTTTTATAGTTCTAGCGTGTAAGTCTTTTCACCTCCTTGGTCAGGTTTATTCCTAGGTATTTTATTATTTTTTTGGTGCGATTTTAAAAGGTACTGTTTTTTTACATTCCCTTTCTGACATTTCATTGTTAGTACAACAAAATGCAACCGATTTCTGAATGTTAATCTTGTATCCTACTACTTTGCTGAATTCATTTATTACATTTAGTAGTTTTTGTGTGGAGTCCTTAGGGTTTTCTATATATAGTATCATGTCATCTGCATATAGTGACAATTTTACCCCTTCCCTTCCAATTAAAAAAAAAAATTTATTTGGCTGCACCGGGTCTTAGTTGCGGCATGCAGGATCTAGTTCCCTGACCAGGGATGGAACCTGGGCCCCCTGCATTGGGAGCATGGAGTCTTATCCACTGGACCACCAGGGAAATCCCTTTTATTTGTTTTTCTAGTCTGACTGCTGTGGCTAGGACTTCCAACACTATGTTGAATAGAAGTGGCAAGAGCAGGCATCCTTATCTTGTGCCAGATATTAATGGGAAGGCTTTCACCTTCTCACCATTGAGTATTATACTGGCTGTGGGTTTGTCATAAATGGCTTTTATTATGTTGAGATATGTTCTCTCTTATACCCACTTTGGTAAGAGTTTTTATCATGAATGGATGCTGAATTCTGTCAAGTGCTTTTTCTGCATCTATTGAGATGACCATGTGGTTTTTGACTTTTCTTTTGTTAATGTGGTGTTATTACTTTGATTGATTTGCGTATGTTGAACCATCCTTGTGAACTTGGGATGATGAATCCCACTTGGTCATGGTATATATTCTTTTTTATGTGTTATCGGATTCAGTTTGCTAATATTTTCTTGAGGATTTCTGAATCTATATTCATCAAGGATATTGGCCTGTAATTTTCTTTTTTGGTGGTATTTTTGGTTTTGGTATCAGTGTGATGGTGTCTTCATAGAATAAAGTCAGTTTATCCACTTCACAGTTTTGGTGAAAGCGCATTCCAAATTTTGGGAGCCATTAAAATTGATCACACTTTGACAATGAAAAAGTGTCACATTAGTAGAAGCTTTAGCATATAATTTATTCAGTGCTGTACATAATCACGCTGTTTTTTTAATGCCAAACAATGCTGTTTATTAATTATTCTTGATATTGTTGTAATACAAGGTTAATGTATTCATTTAAATATCTAAGTAGTTTTATTAAATACAAAATGCTTCACAGTACTTCATCTACGATTCTCCATAGGAAGCATACAAGTAATATAATCAAGATCTTTAACTAGCTTTCTACTCTCCCTTTCATGCCTCCAGTGATGGAGAACACACTGCTCTCATGAGACTGTCAGTCTCAATGTTGAACAACTCCAGGTGTTAGAAAGTTTTCCCTAACACTGAATAAAATTATCTTCCCTATAACATCTACCTATTGCTCTAGCCTTGCATTTCACAGTTAAGATAGAAAAATCAGTATTCCTTCTCCTATGAGACAACTCAAATTATATTAAGACAGCTGTTTTGTTAGGTTTTTTCCCTACTTTTCTAATCCAATCCCTCAAATTATTCCTTGCCATATACTAGTTTTCCTCAAGATACATAAGAGATTGTTGTGTCCCCCTAAAAAAAATATGGTGACCTTATTTGGAGATTGGGTCTTTACAGAGGTAATCTAGTTAAAATGAGGTAATTAGGGTGAGCTCTAATCCAGTATGACTTGTATCCTTATAAAAATGGGAAATTTGGACACAGAGACAGGCACAAAGGGAGAATGCCAGGTGAAGATGAAAGCAGAGATCAGGGTGATGATTTACAAGCCAAGGAACACAAAGAAGGCCAAAAAAACACCAGACTAGGAGAGAGACATGCAACAGATTCTCCCTCACAGACTGCAGAAGGAAGAACCCTGTTGACACAATAATTTTCTTTTGTTTAAGCTATCCAGTTGGTGGTACTTTGTTGTAGCAGCCCTAGAAAACTAATACATTACTCAGAAATGTGACATGACAAAAGGTTAAGGAAATTTTCCACAGCCAAATTGCTTGGTTTTCTTTATGGGTGAGAATAATTCTTCCCTAAAATGGACATATCATTATTGAAAATATTAATGCTCTCAACAATGATATATTTGAATACATTCTGAAATTATACTCTGAATTTCTGGCCAGTACAAGTCTATTATGTTTAGATTTTTCCTATGACTTTCGTTTTCACGATTTTTCTTTGGTAGCTCTGCTTTTGCAGAGTTGATGACCCTATTAATAGTAAAGAAAGCAACATACTTGTAACCTTTGGCTCTGTATTCAAATCCTAATCTAGGACCAGGAAAACTGTAACTTGTAAACCACATTTCATTCATAAATTTAGAAAAGAAGGACTATAAGAGTGATATGCAGAATATGTGATTATAAAAATTATTTTCAAAGTGTACTGTAACAGCGACTTTCATCAATGTGGGGAAATTCTCTGTAAATACTGAAATAGAAATTAATTTTGAAATAAGTAATAAAAAATTATGACAGATTGATCAGCAACAGTACTTTATATAGAAAATTCTTAAGCAATATCCTAAGATGCTTATGAATTTCCATATATTATTATGGCCTATAATTTCTCCCATAGAAGCAGCAAAGAGTAAACAACAAAGCCATTTTCAGATGGGGATGCTGAGCAGACTGTATCTGGTAGAGGACCACTCCAAGAGAGCCAGGCAACACCTGGAGACACTTTTGGCTCTTAAACCTGTGCGGGTGCTACTGGCATCTTGTGAAGAGAGGCTGGGGATGCTGCTACACTGTCTACAATGCACAGGACAGCCCCCACAAGAAAGAATTATCCAGTCTGAAATGTTGATAGTGCTAGGTTAAGACATATTTAAAGGATCTTCAAATGAAATAAAAAATACTTTGAATATTGATATGAATAGCTGTATAATATTCTAACATTAGCCAGTCTGCTCTTCAAATAATCTCTAGCCATGGTTAAATAATTTCATTCCAACTGCTACTGCTGTCTCCGTCCACAGTATCTTAGTGAGTACGCCAGCTCACCAGATTTTTAGTCATGGGGTCTCTGTAATGCCAACATGACTGAAGCTAGTAAATTTACTTTAGTAATAGAGGTAAATACGCTTAAATCCTTAACAGACAGTTTTGTAAAAATAAAGACACATAACAATAATTTTTATCTTTAACCTTTCATTTAACTTCAAAAAATGCTATGAAAGGGGTAGTTTAGGGCAAATGCATAATCAATGACATGGAAATAAGCTCATGTTCTGCTAACAGAGACTCAGCAGTAATCTTTTTCCATGTGATGACCAAAACAGTAATATTGTATTTATTTAAGATATTTAAGTTACCCACTTATGCTATTATTATGGTAATGTACTGTTTAAACATTTAAATCTATACTGAAAGAAGAGAATATAAAAATCTCTACCCTAAGAGGGTTAAAAAGTCTAGTGGAAAAAGAAATAGCTAATATAGCAGCAGTGACAAAAAATGGACAAAAGCAAATTGTTTCTGAAATGAAGGCTAATAAAGGAATCTTGTTGGAAGTTCTGGCCTATACAATGAAAACAAGACCCAATAGTTTAGGATGTGTTTTCTGTCTTAATGAAGCAAAAATAACCTCTTTCAGGACATTCACAACAAATTACATGTTTAAGATTTTTAACTTGTCCAATTTCCTTGAAAAAATCATTGCTCCTATTTTCCTTATTTCCCATGCTCTAATAGCAGTAAGTATCCTATTCTTAGACAAAACTCATGAACATTTACATGATGGAGCTCATCAAAACTGGTAAATAAAGTTAAAATCTATCTTAACCTAATTGAAAGAAACTCTTTTAGCCATCATTGAGATTTTACAACCATTTAAAAATACTTACAGCACATATGAAGGAAGAAAAATATCACTAGTAAATTGTGACTGCACTCAAAGTTCCCAAGGATTTGAAAATTACTCAAGACCTTTTTCATTAATCCTGTAATAATCTTAACCAACACATACACGAAGGGTAGAAACAGGTTGCTTTTGTAACAATACACTTCAGAGATGATGCTGGCTTGGACTAAGGTAATGTAAGTAAAGGTGGTGAGAACTGGGTGGATGCTGGGTATATTTTGAAGGTAGAGTCAACAAGATTTACTGTAGTATTTAATGCAGGGAACAAGAGAAAAAGAAGAATCAAGGATGATGCCAAGGTTTTTGGCTTGAACTACTGAAGGACCGAGTTGTCATTAATTGAGCTGGGGCAGGCTGCCAAAGTCAGATCAAAAAGGAAATTCAGGAGTTCAGTTTTGGATATCTTAAGTTCAAGATTACTTCTAGATGTTTCCAAGTAGAGTTAAGTAAGCATTTAAAAATGTATATGATCATGAGTTCAGCAGAGGTCTGGGTTGCAGATATAAATTAGCAAGAGTCCTCATAGGCGTGTAGATAGAAGAGAAAAAAGGTTTAAGAACTGAGCCCCCGGACACATCAACTTTAGTAATTCAGGGCATGTGGAGGAGTGTGGCAAGGGAGACTGGGCAGGGAGTGGCCAGTGAGTTATGAAGAAAACAAGAAAAGCAAGGTTTCTGGGAATCCAAGTGACAAAAGTACTACAAGGAGAGAATGAGCAATTGTATCAAAAGCTGCTAAGTCAGATGAGGACCAGTTTGGCCATGTGGCGGTCACTGCTGACTTACAGAAGGGTAATTTTAGTGGAGTGGTTGGTGGCAAAGCCTAAACGGTAGGGGTTCGAGAGTGACCCAAAGGAGAGGAAGTGGAGAAAGTGTATATAGACTATTCTTTTGAGGAGTTTTTTGCTTTAAAGAGAGGGAGAGAAATGGGTAAATGAGATGAAAAGTATAGTAGCCTGAAAGAGTTGTTTTTTTTTTTTTTTTTTTTTAAGATGGGAGCAATAATAGCATGTTTGCGTGCTGACAAGAAAGATCTAGCAGAGAGGGAAAACAGATGAAGTTGGAAAGAAAGGGGAAAACTGATGGAGTATGGTTTTTTAGGTATGTTAATTTAGACTCTAAAGATACCCATTAACTATAATGGAAGAGGATCAATTAAAGAAAGAAGACTGAGGTTTTACTAGTACTGCCAGATAATAAAATTATGGTAAAAGGAAAATTAAAATGTGTTTAAGATGTAAACAGGGAAATGCAGATTTATGGAATTTAAAAGGAATTCTCCAAATTTATCTAATTCTATATGAGAAAGTAGTGCTAATCAAATATCTGGAGTAAATACTTTAGAAGTGAAAAAGAAATCACAAAGTAAAAAATGAACAAATTGAACTGTGAACTGCATTTAAACTATAAACTCTCTATATAAGTAAAAGTAAGATATCTAAAGAGAAGTACAGTTAGATTGAGAAACATACTTGCATCAAATAGGATTTAAGGTTAATTTCTTTATTATGTAAGGAGCTCAGACAAACAAGTAAATTATCAGCTAACCAAGAGATAAATGGATAAAGTGCATAAAGATTATTTGCACAATATGTGATATAATTAATAAATATTAGAACAAATATTAAACCTTGCAAATAAGAAACAAAATGCAAAAGAAAACAGTGAGATCTGTTATATTCATTAGGAAAGTATAAAAAAAATTAAAGCCTCCTAGTCTGGCTCCACTGTCATAAAGACAGTACTCATACATTGTTGGTGGCAGTGAAAAATACTAATATCCTTCTGGACAGCAATTTGGAAACTGGTATCAATGGTCATAAAAATATTTATAGCCTTTGACTCAGAAATACTCCTCTTGGATATTATCCTAAGGAAATACTAAAAAGTATATATAAATAATGTCCATTGCAGCACTATAATTACATTGTAGCATTACCTATGATAATGAGATATTAGAAATGATCTAAAAGGAAAATTAAAAAATAGAAGAATGGCTATGAAAATTATGAATACTGGCCTGATCAAATAGAAGGTATAAGATTTCAGAGCAACATAGAAGATGCTTACCATATAACAATTAATGGCAGTGTAAAAAATATTTTACTATACTCTTAATTACAAGTATGTCACCTACACAAAGAGACAGAAAGAAAAATGTAAATTGAAAATAGTTTAAACATTCAGTATGCCAGGACTATAGCAAAATACGTTCTTCCTTGTTCTAGTAACAACTACTAACAGTTACTGAATACTTACCATCTACCTGATGATGGAGAATGGACATTATTGTATGCGAGCACATTTAATCTTATGGGGTAGGCTATAGCCAATACTAAATGGCAGAGCTGATATTTGAATTCAGTCAATCAGTCTTTAGTCCTGATCTTTACCACAATCTATGCTGTATACACAAATTAAGAAAAGGTAGAAAAATGGGGTTTCCCTCAACCTCTAAGAATCATGTTTTAAAATGTAAGGTTATGGGTATCACATATTGTATCACATATAATATCATTTGGTAGTCTCAGATTACTATCCCCTAATAATTGCTAACTAACCTTTCCATTTTGCCTGTAAAATTAAGGTAAGTTGATTTTAAAGAGACTGGAAAAAAAATGAAAATCCTCTAATAGCATCACAGAATGCTACAGTTGTACAAAAGAGTTTGGAGGGTCTTCACTGGCAGTCCAGTGGTTAAGACTTGGCCTTCTGATGCAGGGATGCGGGTTCGATCGCAGCCAAAAAACCAAAACATAAAACATAAGCAATACTGTAACAAATTCAATAAAAACTTTAAAAATTGTCCACGTCAAAAAAATATTAAAAAGAAAAAGATTTTGGAGATTACCAGATCCCTCTACCTCTACAGAGTAAGAAACGGAGGTCTACTATCAGTGACAGGTTGACTCAAGGTGATTCAGCTGGTTAATACAACCAAAGCTACTTCTAAATTCCAGGTTCCCAATGATAACAATAATGAGAATCATAGTCCAATGATACTTCTTGCTATACCATCTTACTCCTCTCCCTTGTTAAAAAAAAAAATCTATGTACATATTACGTTTTAAGTGCACAACAAATGCCAAGCACCACATTTGGTGTGTTTTAGTTAAACTAATTTAATCTTTACAACAGTTTTAAGGAGGTAAATATTGTAACCATTTTAAGACAAGAACAATGAAGCTCAGGTTTACTATGTTGCCCAGGACCATGCAGCTATTAACTGCCATCCAGGTCTGATAACCAAGTCACTGCTCTTCCCAGAAATGGTCTGCCACAGGGCTTGGGGAGAAAGTGCTCATGCACACAGGGAGCTCTGGTTAAAGAGGGTCCTTATGTTCCTTGCACATGCCACCAGAGGTTCATGTTGAGAGAACTGTCTGATCTTTCTTCAGGCTCAGGACTAGCTGGCTGTTCCAGTAGATTAGAAAGAATGTAGTAAATCTATCTGCTGGTGTGAAAAAGGTTTCCAAGTTTGTGTAAACCCTGGGGGTTGATCCTTTGTGCTGTTATGTGCGATCAAGGGAGCAGAAAACATTCAGTGCTTAGAGAGTAGGGACAAAATATCATGATGCTTATATTCCCTGACAAGTGTGCTTTCTCTTTTTTTTTTTTTTATTGCGGTACGGGGGCCTCTCACTGTTGTGGCCTCTCCCATTGCGGAGCACAGGCTCCAGACGCGCAGGCTCAGCGGCCATGGCTCACGGGCCCAGCCGCTCCGCAGCATGTGGGATCTTCCCGGGCCGGGGCATGAACCCGTGTCCCCTGCATTGGCAGGCGGACCCTCAACCACTGCGCCACCAGGGAAGCCCCAAGTGTACTTTTTTAATATGCTAATTGTTCAAGGGCTCATGAAATACATTTCCAGACACCTGATAAATACATTCCCATGACCTTTTCTCCCTATTTTGCTCCCTTTCCTTTGCCTCACACTTTCAATTCTGTAGGTTCTAGTACTGTGGGCTTTAATCCTCTCTCTCCAGTTAGGGAACCCCTTAAGTGGTCTCCCCATTTTCAGAGTCTCTCCATTCACAACCATCTCACACAAGGAGAGAATCTTCTAAAGCAAGGCCATTACTGCCTAATAATGGCTATCAATTCTTCATGAAATTCCTTGAAAACAGGCCCCAGCCTACCTTTCCAGCTTGCTCTCTCCTCAGTCTCTTTAAGTCCTAGGTAACTAATCTGGGCTTTCCCTCCTCTGTTCTTTGGCTCACAGTGATCCCTTTATCTGGAATCCTCTCCATTTTCATCTCTGGCTGTCGAATTTTGGTCTGTCCTTTAAGGCCCATCTCAAATGTAATCTCCCTTGCCTTTTCTGATTCTCCAACCAGATATATTCCCTTCCTTGTCTAAACTCTATAGCTCTGGGTGTAACTCTTAGAAGACTTGACCTGTACTGCAGGTATCGGTGTATTCCAACTGGCAGTTCCATTAAGATCAGTTATGTGTTAATAACCTTTGTGTTCTAGATAGCACCTAGAAAAGACACTCATACTCACAGTTAATGATCAAAAACAAAAATCTGATTTTCAGTAATGAAAACTAAAAGTGCTTCACAATTTTCTGTCAGTTAAAGAACTGGTTAAAGGAACCCAGAGAATTAAAAAAAAAAAAGTCAATGGGATACTTGATTTCCTAGGTGCTGACACAACAATTGATAGACATCTTCTAGGTCGGGAAAGGTATGTCTGTGTGATGAAAATGTAGACTCAAAGAAGGCCGCAAAAGGCTAAAAAAAAAATATCTTAAGACATCTTTGCTATGCTTTCATTTCTTGAGTTTTAGTTTTGTACAGATGAACACGGGACACTCTGAAGCTTTAAAGCTAAAAACTATACCGAGGAAGAAAAAACTGATTAAGACAATCAAATAACACATTTTGAATACTACTGTAAATCACGTTAAACAGGGCTACCAAGCGATTAATTCACTCTCCAAAAAACACAAACAAACAAAAAAACCTAACAAAAATTAGCTCCTTTTCCCCACTGAGAAATAAATTAAAAATCTGGTAATGTTACTTTTCCCACATTATAAAGCTAATCAGAGAAGCCTATCATCTCATAAAAACATTTCATAAAGGTACAGAGATAATACTACTCCTACAGAGATCATGATTAATGAATCCACGGGCCCCTGCCTGTAACTACGTCATTGTTTACTTCGTGACTTTTGTTTTCGAGGAGGGGGTTAAGTCAGGGAGGATGGGAGGAAATTAAATTGAAGTCCAACAAATACCTTTACAGAGTAAACACCACAACTCAACTAATTTTTTTCTTATGGGCCTGTAGCACTTGTTGGTAAAAACACAATGAACCGATAATTTGAACAAAGGCAACAGGCACCTGCAGCCTCTCAATCCCTTTGCAAATATTTCCACTAAGATAGGGCCAAATTCTGGGATCTGGACGAACAGGCGAGTGTCACCATTCAATAATGAGCTCCTTTCTCGAAAAGCTGTAAACCTCGAGGCACCTGAGACCCTTCCCAAGGATCTGAGCTGGGAGCGGTCTCGGATTTTTAGACAAATCTCTCCTCCTACCACACGTGATCAGCCACCCTGGGAGACCCGCAACGCACGATACAAAGGCTCGGCGCTGCCACGGCATCCTCAGGAGGATCGCGGAGCCTCCCGCGCTCAGTTTCTGAGGAGCTTGCGCAGGGCGCCGCCGCCAGGCGCGCCGCTCCCGGGCCCGCAGGGCGGTGCCGCGCAGCGCGGGGAGCGGGAGCGGGGAGCGCGCGCCGCCTGCCCTGCGCGCCTGCCCACCCAGCGCCGGGGAGCAGGGCAGACAAGCCGCACGCAGCCCGGCCGCGCCGCAGCCGCCGGGCCCTCGGCCGACGCAGGGAGCCCCGCAGCGACGTGGACTAGGGTGAGGAGGCCGAGGGCTCCCAGACCCCGGGCAGGCCCGAGGCCGGGCCAGCCCACCCCGCCCAGGCCCCGGCCTTGCCTTCTCCTCCTGGCTCCTAGCCCCCCCCTTCCCCCGGGCCTCGCGTGGGGGGTTTGGGGGCGCCGTGAGCGGCACTTACACCACGGCTCTGGAGATGATCCAGGACACCATCTTCCCGGGGGCTTGCACCCCACCTCGGGGGCGGGTGGGCGCTGAGCGTGGCGGACCAGGCCGCCAACCGCAGGCCGCGCGCTCGCCGGCTCCTCGCGCTCCCCGGGGCCGCGCTGGCGCCCTCGGGAGCTGGGCCCCGTGTCTGCGCGCGGCGGCCCGAGCTGCGCTGCGGTCGGTCCCCCGCCCGTCCCCGCCCGCCGGCGGAGCCGCCGCCGAGCCAGCCAGCCCCGCCCCTGCGCTCCGCTGATAGGCGGCGGCGGCGGCGGCGCGTTGGCCGAGGCCAGGTCTGGGTTGCCGGGCTCCGGGGGCTGGGCTAGTGGGACCCCGGCCCGCGCCGGATGGCGTGGTGGCTCGGATATCTGGGCTCTCACTTCCCTCTTCCTGCCCCTTCTGTCCCTGGGAAGTCCACCTGGCGTGGGGGGGGGGGAGCGTGGGGGGAGGGAGGCGGAGGCTGAGGCTGAGGAAGGGGACGTGTGGATAGGGGTTGTCAGTGCCTGTGTGAAAAGCAAAATAGTAGCAGGAACTCTGTCCGATAGAATCCTCTAGACCAGGCCCTAGATTCTGGAGAGGAGAGATTTTGAGATGTGTTTAGCCACATCCGGTGTTCTCACTGAGGCCCTGGGCGTCCTCAAAGTACCGCATTTTAAGGCAAACGTCGGGAGGATCTTTGCACAGGCCTGTGTGTACCAGGAGTCTTCTGGTACGTGGTGCAGTGCAGGGAGGGGCAGAAGGAGGAAAGCATTGGATTTCAAGTTTGCAATAGTGGGTGTATATGTTCTGGGCCTCTTAAGGCAACTTTCCATCACAACATCGGCAAAGCCTGTTTTACAAAGACACCTCTGACCTGCTAGATATTCAAAGTAAAAGTTGGGCCTAGGATTCCTGACCTGTCATGCTATTTACAGCTGTCTATTTTTGGGGATGTTGGATTACTGCTTACACCTTACAGCTCTTTCAGGTATCATAATTTCAGGAGACAAAATTTAAACTCTAATTTTTTTGGTGGCAGTACCTAGTCGAGAAAGTGATCTTAAATTTAATTCTCATCTTTTTTTTTTTCTGTTAAGACAATAATAAAAGATAATTCTAGTATTCAGATGGTACGAAGAATAAAGGATGAAATGGGCGCTTCAAGCCTTTAATTGAAAGTTGAAAGCCCCAGGAAATATAACAGCTTATTTTGTGACCATACTGTAATTTATTCTTTTTGTTCCTCAGTTTCCCCATAGTAAAAAGAGGCTGATAATACTACAGCTTACCTCCTGCCTTCCAGGGGTGATATAAAGCATGCTAAATACATGTTTAGAAAATACATGTTTCTGCCACTTGCTTGGGAGAAACTCAAAAGCAAATATAAGATTGTCTTGAATTCTTTTAAGGTCCCAGATTCAATACATTTAATAAAATTTTCATTATTTAAGGAATGAAATCAGAAACTGCTTTCTACTCTTGGGTTAAGTTCTTTTTGCTTATTTACCCATATTTAAAAAGTATATTTTAATTTCAGGGATCTCACTAATGAAAATTTGCATTTGTTCGGAATCTTATTTTTGGCCATTATTCAACATTATTTGGGGATCACGTGTGCCACATAGGCACCAGTTTTCTGGAAAATTCTCTTGCTCAGTAAAACTCAGTTACTTGAATGGCATTCAGATTTCTCCATGAACAGGTCCTGAAATGTTTTTTACAGCCTTAATTTTTACTGCCCTCCCAGCCTCTAAAGTACCCTTTCCCTACCATTTTTCTCTGAACCAAGCTGTATTTTCACCCTCAGTGCCTATGCCTGGACTTCATTTTTTCTTTAATGATTTGCGTCCCATTCTCTTACCTGTCAGAGTCTTTTGCAGTGTGCTCTGCCATGAAGATGTCCTTGATTTTCATAGTTATTCATAATTTTCTCTAGGCCCCCATAATTTATTACTTGAATATCTATTTAATACCTGTGTCATTCTGCTTTATATAATGGTTATGTTTTACCTATGCCTAATCTACTGGATGGTAAAATGTTTAAGGATAGGTATGGTATATTAGTTATTTGTGTTTTCCTAGTGTCTAGAATAGGGAAATTGCCCAGTAAAAGTTCAAATAATGTTTTTTAGTACAGTCACTCTCTTAAGTATGAAAACTATGAAATTTCAGCCTTGAACAGTGGAAGTCTCTTAAAGATGTCTTTCTTGCCTTCTTATTTTGGAGGGGTCATCATTCTGAATATTATTTCACTGCATCGTAATACACTAGTGCTTTCAGCGGTTGTTGAGATATATAGGACTGCTGACTGCTCTCTGAAATGTCTGTAGGCTGCTGTGTGTTAAATTTCATCCTGTATGCTTGTTATATCTTCAACCTCCTCCACATTCATGTCACTTTTTGCTGCTCTCAATCTGCAACAGCCCCCTTCTTAACATCTCAATATGCCGTGTGTTGGAAACCACCTACCCTGTGCTACAGACAATTTGTGGAGTCAGCCTTTTACAACTCAGAGCCTAGGTAGTGTTTATTCCCGTTTTGTACACTGGAAACTGAGGTTTAGAGAGCTCACTGAATGGCCAAATAAATAGGTGATAGAATTGGAACTCTAATCCACGCTTCCCAAGTGCTCTTTACATTATACTGTGATAGTTGAATTGTGTTTAAGGCAGTGGGTCCAGATGGGGGTTCCCTCTAGGGGGAAGTTGGGAGGCATTTTTGGGGGGTTGTTGGAGTGATTGGGGCTAACCACTAGCATTTGATGGGTGGGGGCCAGGGATGCTGTATATATATATATATATATATATACACATATATATATGTGTATATATATATGTGTATGTGTATATATATATATATACATATATATATATACATATATATATATATATACATATATATATATACATATATATATATATGTATATATATATATATATATATGTATATATATATATACACTCTTTGTAAATGCATGGGCTGTCCTGGACAAAGAATGTTCCCATGTCCTGCAAGGTTTAGGAATATCCTGCCTGACATTTGTGTAATACGTGTAATTATATGAACCTGGAACCTCCATTTTACATATAAACCATGGTTTTAACTGAGACTGAATTTTCCAGTGTCTGTTTCCATGCAACTGTTGTGCGAAAGAAAGATTTGATTCGTTCACAACAAGAGTTGTTTAGAGTTTGGAAAATTGAATCACAAACTACTTTGCGTTCATAGCTGTCATGGTTAGCTACTAATTACTCTTGTATGTCTTCTAGTTCAGTTTTGTTTCAAGATTAATATATTAAAATACATATTATCTTATTTTAAATGATTTTCATTTCACTTTTCCATTCCTATTTTATTTAGGATACGTGCGTTTGTTTGAAGTCTGTAGGGAGATTGTTTTTAATTTCATTTCAGGGTGATAAAGCAGAAGATGGAAAATATTTTATGAAAGGGGGACATCAAGCCTGATACAGTTGAGAACTCTTAGCCTAAACAAAGAGTAATTTCATTTGAGGAGAAGTCTCACATGGGAAGTACCCAGATTTTAGTAGTGGGTGTATAGTTGAGATTTAGTAGTAGGTGGCCATTAGGTAAGTGCTTCATGGTGTAAGACAAGGCTCTGGAGACAGTGGGAGAAAAGGAAATACATTACCTGCTGCCTTTTAAAGTGTGGTCTCTTTTGGAGTACTTGAGATCATTTCTTGTTTACAAGATGGAAAATTGTTTATTTAAATACTAAACTTAATTGATTTTTAAAAAACATATATTACTAGTATTCATTTGAGCACTTCCGTCATTGTATTCTACAAAGAGTTTTCTTTGGGTATTGAGTTTAATCATGGCGGGATGCAGCATATTTAGGGCAAAGGACATCAGGAGACCTATTTTAATTGCCAGTAATGTGATGTGCGGCAGGTCGATCTGTTTCCTGTTAAATGGGGATGATAATGTTATGATGATCAAATGCAAGGGGTTTTAAAAACTAAGGGTAATTAGACTATTAAAAAGAATTGGTTTCTCTTCTGCATTTTCACTTAAAATTCCTGGGAGATATGTGGATTATGTGTCTTCTACATGTTAAAGGAGTTTATTTATTAGGAAAAAAAAGAGAGTGGGAAAGTATCTAGGAGAGCAGATAGTGAGAGAATTACAGGGTACAGAGATAGTATCTAATCTATATAATTAATGAGTATGCTATTGAAACTAAATACTAGGTCACCTTCACGTTTCTGTTGGAGGAGTATTTTCAAGTGCTTGAAAATATTTTTATTTACAGTAAGGCTAAAATGACTAAATGAGTCTACCTTTCATAGTTGTTTAGAAAATAGTGTGAGGGAGAGGATCTTAAAGAGAATGACTTAAAAGACAAAACCTGTTGTTTTTCCATCTGCTGCCAGATGAATGTTTTTTGTCTTAGCCAGTTTGCTTTATGGTATTATGGTTACAACAGAGGTCAAATTTGGCAGATGACATTGAAATCAAATTATAAAGAAATAATATTGAAAATAAAGTAATTGGATTGCATTAGAATAGAAAGATTAGATTCTTATTTTTTAACATCTTTATTGGAGTATAATTGCTTTACAATGGTGTGTCAGTTTCTGCTTTATAGCAAAGTGAATCAGCTATACATATACATATATCCCCATATCTCCTCCCTCTTGTGTCTCCCCCCCACCTCCCTATCCCACCCCTCTAGGTGGTCACAGAGCACTGAGCTGATCTCCCTGTGCTATATGGCTGCTTCCCACTAGCTATCCATTTTACATTTAGTAGTATATGTAAGTCCATGCCACTCTCTCACTTTGTCCCAGCCTACCCTTCCCCCTCCCCGTGTCCTCAAGTCCATTCTCTACGTCTGGGTCTTTATTCCTGTCTGCCCCTAGGTGAAAGATTAGATTGTGAATTAAATATTTGATAGTTACTAGCTAACATTCCATGAAGAAAGCAAAATATGTCTGTGATGGCTGGATCTAGGGAACACATATCTGAGGTTCTTATACATTTGAGGTAGCAGCTTTGCTTACAATGATTAAGGATTTAGACATATTTGAGGCACTTTTACTACTCATTTAAATCATAGTTCCCAGTTTTGAAATCAAGGTAGATCTATGATTTCGGGTATTGTTCAGGTGCATATGGGGGTTGTTATGATGTCATTTACAGAGAGCTGAAATATTTGATAATTCTGTTATGTCTAGTAAGCAGAACTTTAAACAATTTTTGTTGATGTTTTTGAGTGGTAGTTGAAAGCACCTGGAATAAAATTCAAAAGGGTGAACAATGAAAAGTTAGTCTGTTAGTCTTTTATCACCTGTCTCCAGCTATCCAGTTCCTTTAGAGGCGTATCTCTGTTGCCAGGTTTTGTTTTGTTTTTTGGCCAAGAGTAGAGTCTAGAAAGAGACTCAATTGTATATAGGTATTTAGTCTAAGATAAAGGTAGAATATTACATCAGTTGGGACATGATGGATTTATTTAGTAAATGATTTTATGACAGCCAGCTAGCCATATAATAAAATCTGAAGAAAAAGTAGTTCTGGATGGATAAGAACTGTAAATGTAAAAACTAAAAGTACCATGAAAGTATAAAAAGAAAACATGTGAAGGTAATAAAATCATGATAATAATGGAAAGGCCTCTCAAAGCATGCCATAAATCAGAAATCAAAAAGGCAAATTTCATAGACTTGATTGCATAAGAATTTAAAACCCCTATGCCTTCAAAAAACAATATAGGGCTTCCCTGGTGGCGCAGTGGTTGGGAGTCCGCCTGCCGATGCAGGGGATGGGGGTTCACGCACCGGTCCGGGAGGATCCCGCGTGCTGTGGAGCGGGTGGCTCCGTGAGCCATGGCCGATGGGCCTGCGTGTCTGGAGCCTGTGCTCCGCGACGGGAGAGGCCGCGGCGGTGAGAGGCCCGCGTACCGCAAAAAAAAAATAAATAAAAATAAATAAAAAATAAGAAAACAATATAAATAAGATTTCAAGACAAATGACAAATTGGGGAAAAACATTCATAAAACCCAACAAAGGTTAATATTTTTAATATACAAAGCACTAATAAAAAAAAGCATTAATTCGGGCTTCCCTGGTGGCGCAGTGGTTGAGAGTCCGCCTGCCGATGCAGGGGACACGGGTTCGTGCCCCGGTCTGGGAGGATCCCACATGCCACGGAGCGGCTGGGCCCATGCCCATGAGCCATGGCCACTGAGCCTGCGCGTCCGGAGCCTGTGCTCCGCAACGGGAGAGGCCACAACATTGAGAGGCCCGCGTACCGCAAAAAAAAAAAAAAAAGAAAGAAAAGAAAAAGCATTAATTAAAAATGTGTCTCAAAACTCAGAATCTCTGTTTTCCAGTCTGGCATGTAAGAAGCAGCTTAGGAGTTGCCACTCTAACAAGTAAAAAGCTGAACAAACTAAAAAATCAACACTTCTTAGATGCTTCAGAGAAGTAAGGTCATAGGTCATAGGATAAACTGCTGTCTCCCAAATTAGAGAAACAGGCAGATATGGAGAATCACAACTCACTGGAGTGGAAACCTCTGCAAGAACCAGTGCCAGGGTAGGAAAACCTAAACTGTAATTGAATCTGGAGGCTCAGTGTGGACAACTCCGAGAGTTAAAAACTGCAAGAGAATCCAGCCATAGGAGCTCTACCCGATCTTCACAGTTAGTATTGAAGAAAAATTCCCGCTGCTGGAAGCAGGGGAACGAAAAAGAAACCATTTTGAAATATACCAGTGCATTCTGCTCTTCTCAACAAAGTATGCCCTCGGGAGAAACTATTTCACCAGAGCCTAACCTAACTGGCAGAAGGGAAATAACCCACACCAGCCAGCTCTAGCCTTCCACTGGGGGAAGGGAAAAACCCAATTTGAGCCCCTCTAGCCATACACGTAGGGGAAGGGAAATACATAACTCCTGCCCCCTCCAGCCATCCTGTCCCATCTAAGGGAGGTGGGGACTGAGAAGCATTGGTGAAGTTTACAGTCCAGAGGTTTAGGGTCACTGGAAGACTGAGACCTAATCATAGGACTATAGAATGCTATAGAATGCTCCCCCTTCCCCACCATACCACTTCTTAACCACAGTTCATTTTACCCAGTGCTTCATGTCTGCCTTTCAACAAAAAATTACAAGGCATCTAAAAGGCAAAAAATCCGTTTGAAGCGACTGAGCAGTCATCAGAACCAGAGTCAGATGTGGAAGGAATGTTGGAATTATCAGACCAGGAATTTAAAGAAGAACTATGATTAATATACTAAGGGTTTTAATGGGGAAACTAGGCAACATGCAAGCATAGATGGACAGTGTAAGCAGAGAGGTAGAAATTCTAAGAAAGGATAAAAAAGAAATGTCCCTTCTCACCATTGCTTTTCAGCATCATACTGGAAGTCCAACTTAATGCAATAAGATAAGAAAAGGGAAAAAAAATATACTGAATGGGAAGAAATAAAACTGTCTTTGTTTGCAGTGTTATTTCTACATTATTGTCTGTGTAAAACATCAGAAGTAACTGACAGAAAGATTCTTGGATTATAAGTGATTATAGCAAAGTTGCAGGATACAAGGTTAATATAAAAAAGTTAATTGCTTTCCTATATGCTATCTGTGAACAAGTAGAATTTGAAATTGAAAGCACAATATCATTTACTTTAGTGTCCCCCCAGATGAAAAACTTAGGTATAAACCGAACAAAATTAAGATGTATTTGAGGAAAACGATACAACTCTGATTAATTCCCTGGCAGTCCAGTGGTTAGGACTCTGCACTTACACTGCTGGGGGCCCGGGTTCGATCCCTGGTCAGGGAACTAAGATCCTGCAAGCCACACAGGGTGGCAAAAAAACAAAAACAAAAACAAAACCCCAAAACTCTGAACGAAATCAAAGACTAAGTGGAGAGATATTCCACGCTTATGGTTAGGAAGACTCAATACTGTCAAGATGTCAGTTCTTCCCAACTTGATCTGTAGGTTCAGTGCAATCCAAATCAAAATTCCAGCAGGTAATTTTGTAGATATTGACAAACTGATTCTAAAGTTTGTATGCTGAGGCAAAAGACTCAGTAGTCAACTCAGTATTGAAGAAAAATAAAGTCAGAACTGACACTACCCGACTTCAAGACTTGCTATAAAGCTACATTAATCAAGACAGTATGGTATTGGTGAAAGAATAGACAAGATACATCAGTGGAATAGAATAGAGCCCAGAAATAAAAGCATATAAATATAGTCAACTGAACTTTGACACAAAGAAGCAAAGGGAATACATTGGAGCAGAGATATTCTTGTCAACGAATAGTGCTGGTACAACTGGACATCCACATGCAAAGATGAATCTAGACATAGACCTTATGACCTTCCATAAAAATTAACTAAAAGTGTATCATAGACCTAAATGTAAAATGCAAAACTCTGAAACGTGTAGAAGATAACATAGGGGAAAAGTTAAGTGGCCTTGAATATGGCAATGAGTTTTTTAGGTATAACACCAAAGGCATTATCCATGAAATAAATAATTGATAAGCTGGACTTCATTAAAATTAAAAGCTTTGCAGATGAATAGGCAGAGGACAGAGGATTTTTAGGGCAGTGAAACTATTCTGTATGTTGTTACAGTGGTAATATGTCGTTGTACTTTTGTCCAAATCTATTCAATATACAGTAGAGTGGATTCTAATGTAATCTGTGGACTTTGGGTGATAATGATACGTCAGTGTAGGTTCATCAGTTCTAACAAATGTAACGCTCTGGTGGGGATGTTAATAGTGGGAAGGTTGTTATGTGTGTGGGGACAGAAGGTATATGGGAACTCTTTGTCCTTTCCCCTCAATTTTTGTGAACCAAAAACTGCTCTAGAAAATGAAGCTTATTAATGAAAAAAAAATCTTGGTAGAAAAAAATGCGCAAATATCAACACATAATTTATAAAAGTGGTGCAAATGGCCAGGACAAACTGTAATCCTAACTGATTTACGAATATACTTGGTCCAAGTTCAGAACTGGGTCTTGTTCAAGAAGCATAGTTCAACCCCAAAAGTTATTAAAAAGGAGTTCCATTTTTTCTTCAAAGGGCATTAAAGGGAATTTAATTCATAAACCAGATTATTCTTGCAAGGTCTTTTCTCCTCCCCATTTCTCTTACTGCCCTGGGGCTTCTTACAGGTCACACTCTAAAGCTTTTTCCTCAGATCCCAGCTAACAAGATCACTTCCCCCCAACATTTCTTACTTGTTGCCTTTATTATGTTGGTCAACTTAGTATCAGCAAGTCATTCCTTTTTAAGAAAGAAGGAAGTGGAAGGAGGAGGGCTGTGGACATTCAGATGTTAATCAAATTTTCCATGTCATACTAAGAAAATGTTTTCAGTTTCCCTGATTATTAGCAAAATCCAGATAAAAATTTTCTTTCTTATTGCCAAAGTGTCAGATAAGAGTATTATTGCTTAACTGTTGGTGAGAGTGTGAGGTACTCCTAAGTCCCTACTGAAATTTTTTTGGGAGAAATAGTACATGTTTATATGTATGTTATATTTACATATTTGTAGGTGACAGGCCTTTGATTAAGTCCCCCTTCTAAGAATTTATCCCAGACCTTTTAGTTCAGTCTGTGTGAGTATGGGCCCATCAAGTATGTGTTTAAAAGGTTTATTTTCATCCTCTTTCTGTTACGTTTTCAAAAGTGACTCCAATCTATATATCTCAAAATTGTTTGTGCAACCTGTGTTCAAAACCTATGATGGTTCTTAAAAGAATAGATTCCAGTTTCTATTCCAGATCAACTAAATCAGAATTTCTGGGTATGGCCTAGGGATCTTTTTAAACAAGCTCAACATAATTAGATATAAAATTAACTATATGGTTAAATAATTAGAGCCATGCTTTCGGGCTCTCAAGTTTGTGAACTTCTGCTCTGATCAAGCTCCAATCCCATCCACCCTAACCCTGGAAGGACTTCAGTGGAATACTTGTCGATCCTTAATTCTTTGAATTTCAGTTCTCCTTACCACTCCTTACCTTACCTTGAAATTCCTTTATATAATTTACCACCCTCCTTTTTTTTTCTTTTTTTTTTTTTTGTGATATGCGGGCCTCTCACTGCTGTGGCCTCTCCCGTTGTGGAGCACAGGCTCCGGACGCGCAGGCCCAGCGGCCATGGCTCACGGGCCCAGCCGCTCCGCGGCATGTGGGATCTTCCCGGACCGGGGCACGAACCCGTGTCCCCCGCACCGGCAGGCAGACTCCCAACCACTGCGCCACCAGGGAAGCCCCCACCCTCCTTTTTTTTAAAAAAAAATTTTTTTTCCTGGTTCTAAGAAATCATGTACCCCTTGCTAAAAATCACTCGAAGAAGCTCTTCATCTTTCTTTCACAACTCCTTCCAGATACTCTGTGGTCTTTCTTCCTTCTCTCTTTCCCTAACACCTTCCCTTCTTTTACTGCATCCTATTTTTGAGACTTATCCTGTTGTTACTTGTGACTGTAGTTCATAGATTTCCACCACTATGTAATATCCATCATATGTAGTATATACAATATATTTTTCATTCCAAATAAGGATATTTTGGATGTTTGAAAAACTTTTTTTGCTCCAGCTGCTTATGTTAAGGTTTATCTAAGGCGTGCGATATGTAAAACATCACATTTAAAACATCATAAATATCATATTTTAAAAATTATAGATATGTTTATGCTTGTTACCCTTCCTACTAGGTTTTAAGCTTCTTGAAAACAGGAATTGTGTCTAACACATCTCATCGTGTGTTACCAACCTTACATATAATAATAAATATTTGCTTAATTGAGTTGAATTTTGTTCTTTACTGTTCATGCAGCACCCTCTTAAAAACCCAGTTTTCTATAAGTCTCAAATTTCACAAGAGAGAACTATTGATAAGCAAAATACTTAGCCATGTTGTAATACGTGAAAATCGCATTAAAAATTTCAGCAACTTGATCAAAATAAATATGAATTAGCAGGATAATAAATGTCAAGAATTCTTAGTTCTTATTTGACAATATTAAACTGGTACATTCTTGAAGTCTTTTAAAATATTAAGCTATCACTTTAGTTTCTCTTTCTAGAGATGGAAATAATAACCTCTAGTTAATTGTATAATATTTAACTAGTGTTTACAAGCAGCTTTCATTTCTCCAGTCTAGAATAATAGGAATAATGTAGTTAAAAATGCCAACAGAAAAAGAGAAAACTGGTTATATTTTTAAACATTAAGGACTGTTTAGCTTTATGATTAATTTTATTATAGGACTTGTACTATTCTTTTAATTTTTATTTTATATTGGAGCATAGTTGATTAAGAATGTTGTGTTAGTTTCAGGTGTACAGCAGTGGCCTTGTACTATTATATTAAAAAAAAAAACTGTTGCTAATAGGGTCATATTGGTACTATGTTGAAAAGTTTCTTGAAGGCAGCGCTCTCATGCTTTTTATTCACCTGTCCTGGGCCTGGCACATTGGCTTCAGTTCCCGATAAGCACTGTACCAAGGAGCCTGGTTTTATGATCCCAGCTCTAGCTCGTTAAATGATTAGACCTGAGCAAGTCAGTTTACCTCACTGGACTTCTGTTTCCTCATCTGCAAAATAAAGGTAAAACTTCAGACTGCTTGTTGTTGTTGTTGTTGTTGTTTTTCTTAACATCTTTATTGGAGTATAATTGCTTTACAATGGTGTGTTAGTTTCTGCTTTATACAAAGTGAATCAGCTATGCGTATACTTACATCCCCATATCCCCTCCCTCTTGCATCTCCCTCCCACCCTCCCTATCCCACCCCTCTAGGTGGTCACAAAGCACCAAGCTGATCTCCCTGTGCTATGCAGCTGCTTCCCACTAGCTATCTGTTTTACATTTGGTAGGGTATATATGTCAATTCCACTCTCTCACTTCATCCCAGCTTACCTTTCCCCCTCCCTGTGTCCTCAGTTACATTCTCTACATCTGTGTCTTTATTCCTGTCTTGCCCCTAGGTTCTTCAGAACCTTTTTTTTTTTTTTAGATTCCATATATATGTGTTAGCATATGGTATTTGTTTTTATTTTTCTGACCTACTTCACTCTGTGTGACAGACTCTAGGTCCATCCACCTCACTACAAATAACTCAATTTTGTTTCTTTTTATGGCTGAGTAATATTCCACTGTATATATGTGCCACATCTTCTTTATCCATTCATCTGTCGATGGACACTTAGGTTGCTTCCATGTCCTGGCTAGTGTTGTGGTCAGAAAAGATACTTGATACGATTTCAATTTTCTTAAATTTACCAAGCCTTGATTTGTGACCCAAGATATGGTCTGTCATGGAGAATGTTCCATGAGCACTTGAGAAGAAAGTGTATTCTGTTGTTTTTGGATGGAATGTCCTATAACATCAATTAAGTCCATCTTGTTTAATGTATCATTTAAAGCTTGTGTTTCCTTATTTATTTTCATTTTGGGTGATCTGTCCATTGGTGAAAGTGGAGTGTTAAAAGTCTCCTACTATGATTGTGTTACTGTTGAATTCCCTTTTTATGGCTGTTAGCATTTGCCTTATGTATTGAGGTGCTCCTGTGTTGGGTGCATAAATATTTACAATTGTTATATCTTCTTGCATTGATCCCTTGATCATTATGTAGTGTCCTTTGTCTCTTGTAATAGTCTTTATTTTAAAGTCTATTTTTTCTGATAAGAGAATTGCTACTCCAGCTTTCTTTTGATTTCCATTTGCATGGAATATCTTTTTCCATCCCCTCACTCTCAGTCTGTATGATTCCATTGCTGTCTGAAGAAGGGGGCAGGAGGTCTTTGTTCCTGCTAGTGTTGGAGGGTCTCCTGCAGAGGCGGGGGGTGGCTGTGGCTCACTGCAGGGACAAGGACCCTGGCAGCAGAAGTTCTGGGAAGTACTCACTGGCGTGAGCCCTCCTGGAGTCCGCCATTAGCCCCACCAAAGAGCCAGACGACTTGTTTTTATAGGGTTATTAAGGTTATCCTTTAGACTGCTTGTCTTCATAGGATTATTAAGAGAATTAAACAAGATGTATGAAATCCCTTTATAAGCTGAACACTGTAATGGGGATATGAGATATTATTTTTAGGTTAGTAAAAATCCAGCACAAATATTCAAGACCACCTTTTTTTTTTTTTTTTTGCGGTACGCGGGCCTCTCACTGTTGTGGCCTCTCCCGTTGCGGAGCACAGGCTCCGGACGCGCAGGCCCAGAGGCCATGGCTCACGGGCCCAGCCGCTCCGCGGCATGTGGGATCTTCCCGGACTGAGGCGCGAACCCATGTCCCCTGCATCGGCAGGCGGACTCTCAACTACTGCGCCACCTGGGAAGCCCCAAGACCACCTTTTTTTTTTTTTTTTTTTTTTTGCTGTACGCGGGCCTCTCACTGCTGTGGCCTCTCCCGTTGCGGAGCACAGGCTCCGGACACACAGGCTCCGCGGCCATGGCTCGCGGGCCCAGCCGCTCCGCGGCATGTGGGATCTTCCGGGATAGGGGCACGAACCCGTGTCCCCTGCATCGGCAGGCGGACTCTCAACCACTGCGCCACCAGGGAAGCCCAAGACCACCTTTTAACACTGAGTTTGGGAGAAGCATACTGTCATGTATGGGAAAAAGAATATTTGCAGATAACCACAGCCCAGGATAATGTGCCAGGCAAAAACGTTTATTGATTTTGAAGAAGTTCATAGGAAAGGGAGAGATTGCTCTGTTTGGGGGAAAGGACTCAGATGCTTCGAAAGATGATACTTTGGTAGGGTCTTATACTAGTAGAAAAGAGAGAAGAGAACACAGGCAGGGAGTCTTGAAAGTTCAGTGCAATGCTGGAAATCAAGTAGAAATACTGTATTAGAGAAGCAGAGCCTGGAGTGTATGTCTGTCAGTGCCATACTATCTATAGGCTATGAGGAACCCTTCCAAGGACTTTAAACAGGGGAGTATTGTTAGATGGGCCTTTGTGATCCTTCATAAGGATGAGGGATGGATTTGAGGAAATACTGGAGGCAGGGTGATCAGTCCCAAGGCTATTATGTTAATCTGGGGGGAAAATGATCAGGGATTTAACCAAAGGCTCTTAACTTGGGGTCTACAAATTAGGTGTTCCTGGATAGAATTCAGGAGGCCATGAACTTAGAAGGTGAAAAATTGCACTTTTCCCCACTACACCTTTCCTGAAAGTTAGCATATCCTTCAGCTATGAATGTAGGAAACAAACGACAGGAATATTTGTACTTTTAATTTTTGTCAATAGAAATCACAAATATTTTCATATCCCATTAAAATTATTGCAGGTGTCCTGAAATATTACTTACACCACATGTCGTTACTCTGAAACTATGGTAGTTATTAGGTCTGCTATGAGGTCGTATTATTGAATGAGTTGATAAAGAAGCACGTATAGTGTTACCAAATCACATTTTCTTTTACTGTTTTGATAACTGTATTTCAATACAATTGGTTTTTTTGTAATCCCATACTTAAGAAATTTTTTAAAAAACGAAAACATTATTTTGATTCCAAGTTTGATTAGACTACTAAAGGGGCTTATGACACAAACAGATTAAGAACTCTTGGTAAACTGAGGCAGTGGCTCTTCCAGAATGTACTGGTACTTTACCATTTTTGGCAAGTCACATTAACAAGTTTGAGTCACTTTACTTCTCTAGAATAAAGTGGTTGAACTAAATGATCCATGAGATCTCTTCCAGCTCTAAAATTCTGCTCTTGACTTGCTCCCCTCCAAACCAACATTTCCATAGCCTGTCCCATCTCACTAAACTACATCACTCTCCAATCAGTACATCAAGTGAAAAATGTAGGAGTTATCCTTGATTTCTTTTTTTCTCACCTGTTCTGTCTTCTCCAAGTTCTCTCAGTTCTACTTCCTAACCTTCTGAATCTCTGTACCTTTCTCTCTCTACCACCTCTCTCAGCTGGACTACTGCAAGCCCTCTAATGGATCTTCCTATTTTTGTTCTTCACCTGCTATAGTCTGTAACCTGCATAGCAACCAGAGGGGCCATTTTAGTACACAAATGATAGGACTTTGTAAAGCTTAAAACCCCCTCCAATGGCTTTCCTTGCACTTGGATTAAAAACCCTGGGTGAGCTGGCCCCTGCTTGTCTTTCCAACTTCATCTGCTGTCACTCTCCTCCTGGCCCCCTAAGCTTCAGCCACACTGGCCTTTTTTCTATTCCTATAAACACGTCATCCTACTTTCTGTCTTAAGGTCTTTGTATTTATTGTTCGCTACTCCAAAATGAGCAACTTTCCCCTCCATATTGGATTCTTAATGCCATTCAGATTCCAGGGAGCCCCCTTCATTGATCACCCAATCTAACATAGTCACCTAATCACTCCTAGATCATCCTGTTCCGGTCCTCTGCAGTAGTACTCACCACTGCTGCTGTTCTTGTTTTCTGTGTCTCCTCTACTTAGAACGTAAAGTCTGTTAGAGCAGGAACATTGTCCTGTTTCGCACTTGTTATATTCCCAGTACCTAAAAATAGATGTTTATTGAAATATTTTGTATTATTTCAATACATTAAGTCTTAGTCCATGAATATTTGGGACTACACTAATTACTAAGAGAATATTCAAACTAGTTGCATTTTAAAACTCACAGGGGCTAGTGTTAGCTTGAAGAGTGAAAAAAGAGTGAAAAAAGAGCAAGTAAAATGGGGAATGAGAAAGAGTTCATAGTTATTGACGATTTGATAATGTCATTATATAGGAAATAAAAATAACTTCTAGGGCTTCCCTGGTGGCGCAGTGGTTGAGAGTCCGCCTGCCAATGCAGGGGACACGGGTTCGTGCCCCGGTCTGGGAAGATCCCACATGCCGCGGAGCGGCTGGGCCCGTGAGCCATGGCCGCTGAGCCTGCGCGTCCGGAGCCTGTGCTCCGCAATGGGAGAGGCCACAACAGTGAGAGGCCTGCGTACCACAAAAAAAAAAAAAACTTCTAAAGATTCCAAGGAAGTGAATCATAAGTAGTTTCATTCAGAGAGTTGGGGATGGGGCGGTTGTGAGTCAGCTGTATAACATCCTTTAGGATTTTCATTGGTTAACTCTAGCCAAAAAAGTACAAAAGTAAATAATGACTTTATACCTTGGGTATGATTTTTTTTTAATTAAATTAAATTTATTTATTTTTTATACAGCAGGTTCTTATTAGTTACCTGTTTTATACATATTAGTGTATATATTGTCAATCCCAGTCTTCCAATTCATATTACAGTTGTTTTTTTTTTGCCGCACCACGTGGCTTGCGGGATCTTAGTTCCCCAAACAGGGATATAACCCAGGCCCTAGGCAGTGAAAGCACAGAGTCCTAACCACTGGACCACCAGGAAATTACAGATATTAAAATTTTTGTTCACAAGCTGCCCATAGCATTTTATGGAGTGTGTGCCAACCAAAATCAGCTATAATATTACGGTCATTTTAGAATGTCATGGTAGAATATGGCCTGTAGCAGCTCAAGTGGAACTAGCAAGGAAGCAGAAAAGGGAAAAGAGAGCACTTATGAGACACAAGCATGTGAACTCTGGTGGAGTTAGGTACTTCTTAGTCCATCAGTATGATCCAGATCCCAGAGATGGGGGCCAGGATAGAGACCCAGTGATCATACCCTAAGCAGCTGCCAGGAGGTGGTCAGTAGTTGAAGAAGCAGAGCTAGGCAATTGGACAGAGGGTAAGTCAGTCAGCAAGTGATGAGGAGAATCAGAAAACAATTGGAGGAAACCAGGTAAATTAAAGAATTTTCCAGGGCTTCCCTGGTGGCGCAGTGGTTGAGAGTCCTCCTGCTGATGCAGGGGACACGGGTTCGTGCCCCGGTCCGGGAAGATCCCACATGCTGCGGAGCGGCTGGGCCTGTGAGCCATGGCCGCTGAGCCTGCGCGTCCGGAGCCTGTGCTCCGCAACGGGAGAGGCCCGCGTACCGCAAAAAAAAAAAAAAAAAAAAAAAAAAAAGAATTGTCCAGGATTCATAGCAAAGAATAAAAGTTGAGTCAACTTCAGCTGCCTGTATTCAGCTCATCCTAGTGATTGAGAGCTAATCTCAAAGTTTCCTAGGCCTGCCAATGGTAATAAAAAGCAACTGGTGGGTTATGAGTGTGAGATTTGGAGGGAGGAAGAGACTGGAGTAAGGGTGGAGCAGACATATTTCTGGGGTAGAAGCGTTGTTAGGCAAAGAATCAGACGTTGTTAGATACATCTTAGATCGTTGAGGTCATTTAGTCCATTGTTCCGCCAGATTTTCCCACAACATATCACTTAAATTGTTTTCTCATTTTGAATCCCATATTATAAAAATATTTTTCCTCAAAACCTTTGATTATTAATGATTTGCCTCCCCATTTTTTTTTACCAAAGACTGTAATTAGAGCAGCATATGCTATCCATACTGAATTGATGTTAAGTTCAACTAAAGGAAAAAAAAACAAACTACAATTTTAGCTACCTTGTATGGCAATTACAGTTAAATGGTTTAATTGGTTGTTTCATGTAGATTTTTCAAATATTAAAAATGACCTATAGCTTTTAGAGGTTGAGAGCTTTGGAGCTTGGCCATTGAAGCCCTAAATTTATTTCTCAGGCCCTTTGACTTCAATTCTTTGTCACTTAAGAGCTATGTCATTTTGCATAGGGTACTTAGCTCTAAGACTTAGTTTCCCCATTTGCAAAATGAGTATAATAATAGTATCTACTTCAGGAAGTTATTTTGAGGATCACGTGAGATAATGCTTTTAAGCACTGGCATATTGCCTGATACATAGTACAGCTTCAATAATTATTAGCCATTATTCTGTTTTTATAATTGTTATTGCTATTTGGAGCTATGCAGCTCATATTCCTGGGATTGTAGATTTTGGTTTCAAAGTTTGATCTTTTTATCCCCAGGAATTGATTCCCTCTCCTTTAACCCCAGGAAAGATGGAATTGAGAAAAGAATTTATTATATTGGCCGCTGTGACTGGAGGGGGAATGAAGAGCTGGCAGGTTTGTAAAACCTCTAGCCTTTGCAAAACAACAGCTGTGCTCCATTCACTGAGCACAGAACGAGGGGAAACAAGCCTCAGCTTCAAAAGTAGGTGGATTATGGAGGTGCCGTAATGAGCTGCTGCTGATGTTTTAGAGGTCATCTTATGTTGAAGTAAGGAGACAGAAGGGGTGAGATTTGCAAATTGGCGAAATTTGTAAAAATGATGCTCACCTTAAGTGTTTTTCATGCACTCCATTTTATTGCAACACATTTCATAATTGGAATCTATGAAAATGAATGTACATAAAGTAAAGTATATTTCCTTGGTAGCTGTTGGCATGTTATTTTAACATGGGAAGAGAAATGTTTCCCTTAGAAGTTGTATTTCAGTCTTACTCATTTTAGAAAAGATTATTAAATGGTGAATTAGGCTAGATTTTAAATACTGAAATGAAGTCTTTCTCCTCTCTTTACCTCCTTCCCTCTCTCCCTCTCTTTTCCTCCCCATAGCACCATGAGTTTGTTCTCAGGTGGTGATTTTGCTGGAGAATTAATAAAATAATCACCTGGTGGAAATAGTGGTACTATTCTTAATAAAATGATTTTTTTATTGTGAAAAGAATCTTATATTTAACACCTTTTAAGAGTGAGTACAGGGAGAAAGAACTGAAAAATCTAACATGGTAATATGTTTTTTTAACTTTAAAATCAAAGCGCAATTAACATCAGTACCTTTGGTTTAGTCCTGCAATGAATCAATTTTTGTCTTCTGCAATACCTGTGTAGCTGGTGTAAAACTTACTGATGCTGATTGTACGATTAAATTGCATGCCTTTCTGATTTTTAAAACTAAAATATTATAAACTCTCCTCATAGTATCCAATAAGGTGGCATTGAAGGGAGCTGATAATATGAGCATTCGTGTAACCTGATTAAGGTACAAGGTCCAGCAGGTCCAGGAACTCAGACCTGCATTCAGGCTCTGGCCCTACCTCTTACTGACTGGGATTCTTGGGCAAGTTACTCAGTTTTTGAATCTTCTGGTCTTCATCAGTAAAATGGGAATTATGAAATCTATCTCATAGGGATGTAATAGTTCATATGTGCTATAATTCTAAACTGCTGTTCAGAGGGGGAAAACATTATTTATTTTAAAAATGCAGTATGTTGATTAGGTTTGGTGGTTCTCTACCAAGTCACCTTTGATAGTTAAATATTCATTTGTTATGGACAGTTCTAACATGTGAATTATATGACTGTCCTCTTACTGGGTTACTCATACTTAACCCTAGTTAAACCATAAAATGTGCCTAATTAAAGGCTGATCTACTTAATAGGAATATGTTTAAATAGACTAGGTACAAAGTAAATTACTAAATATTAAGTAGTAGAGTTTATTGGGGTGATAGCATTATCCCAATCTTTTTTCTTTTTAATCAGAGCAAATTTTAAAAAACTTAGATACAAGGGAGGTATAGTGTTATATCAGTTTCAGTTGTACAGCATGATTCCATATTTGTATATCTTGTGAAATGGTCACCACAATAAGTTAACATCCACCATGACACATTTTTACAGTTTTTTTTTCTTGTGACGAGAACTTTTCAAACTTACTTTCTTAGCAGCTTTCAAATGTACATACATTACAGTATTAACTATAGTCACCATGCTGTACATTACATACCCATGACATTTATTTATCTTTTTTAAGTTGAGGTATAATTGACATACAAAATTGTGCTAATTTCAGGTGTACAATATAATGGTTTGATATTTGTATATATTGTAAAATTATCACAATAAATCTAGTTAACATTCATCAGCATACATGGTTACAGAACTTTTCTTTCGTGATGAGAACTTTTAAGATTTTCTTCTCTTAGGAACTTTAAAATATACAATACAGTATTAACTAGCGTTGTCATGCCGTGCATTACATCCCTGTGACATTTATTTTATAACTGGAAGTTTGTACCTTTTGACTCCCTTCTTCCATTTCACCCTCCCTCCACTCCCACACCCTCCTGCCTCTGTTCTCTTTATCTGTGAGCTTGTTTTTTTTTTTTTTTTTTTTTTTTTGCGGTACTAGAGCCTCTCACTATTGTGGCCTCTCCCGCTGCGGAGCACAGGCTCCGGACGCGCAGGCTCAGCGGCCATGGCTCACGGGCCCAGCCGCTCCGCGGCACGCGGGATCCTCCCAGACCGGGGCACGAACCCGTGTCCCCTGCATCGGCAGGCGGACTCTCAAAGACACTGCGCCACCAGGGAAGCCCGTGAGCTTGTTTTTTTAAAAAAATAGATTTCACATATAAATGAGATCATATGGTATTTGTCTTTTTCTGTCATGTTTATTTCACTTGGTGTATGCCCTTAAGGTCCATCCATGTTGTTGCAAATGGAAAGATTTCTTTTCTTGTCTTTTTTTTTAAACGGCTGAATGATATTCCATTTTATACACACACACGCACACACACACACACACACACACCTCACAATTTCTTTATCCGCTTACCCATCGATGGACACTTGGGTGATTTCTGTATTTTGGCTATTGTATGTCATGCCGCAGCAAATGCGAGGATGTGTACATTATTTTTAGTGAGTTTTTTCATTTTCTTCAGATAAATAACCAGAAGTGGAATTGCTGGATCATATGGTAGTTCTGTTTTCAATTTTGTAGGGACCCTCCATGTTGTTTTCCATAGTGACTGCACCAGTTCACATTCCTATCAACAGTACACAAGGGTTCCCTTTTCTCCACATCATTGCCATCACTTGGTATTTCTTGTCCTTTTGATAATAGCTATGTTAATAGGTGTGAGATGGTATCTCATTGTGGCTTTGATTTGCATTTCCCTGATGACTAGTGAAGTTGAGCATCTTTTCATGTTGGCCTTCTGTATATCTTTTGAAAAAATGTTGATTTAGATCCTTTGCCCATTTTTTAATGGTATTATTTTTTGCAAATGGTATTTGTTGCATGAGTTCTTTATATATTTTGGATATTTACCCCTTATCAGATATGTGATTTTCATTTTGTTGATGGTTTCCTTTGCTGTGCAGAAGCTTTCTAGTTTGATGTAGTCCCACTTGCAGATTTTTGCTTTTGTTGCCTTTGCTTTTGAGGTCATATTACTTTATTGTCTGTGTTTTCTACTAGGAGTTTTATGGTTTCAGATCTTTCAAGTCTTTAATCTATTTCAAGTTATTTTTGTATATGGTGTAAGACAGTGGTCCAATTTCATTCTTTTGCATGTGGCTATCCAGTTTTCCCAACACCGTTTATTGAAGAGAGTGTCCTTTCCCCATTGTATATTTTTGGCATAATTAATTGTCATAAATTAATTTGTGATAAATTAATTGACCATATATGCTTGGTTTTATTTCTAGGCTCTCTATTCTGTTCCATTGATCTCTGTGTCTGTTTTTATGACAATACCATACTGTTTCGATTACTTTGAAATCAAGGAGTGTGATGCCTCCAGCTTTGCTCTTCTTTCTTAAGATTGCTTTGGCTATATGGGGTCTTATTTGGTTCCATACGAATTTTAGGACTTTATTTTATTTCTGTGAAAAATGCCATTGGAATTTTGATAGGGATTCCATTGAATCTGTAGATTGCTTTGGATAATATGGACATTTAACATTAATTCTTCCACTCTCTGAGCACAAAGTATCTTTCCATTTATTTGTATCTTACTCAGTTTTTTTCATTAATGTTTTATAGTTTTCAGTGTACAGGTCTTTCACCTCCTTGATTAAATTTGTTCCTGGGTATTTTATTCTTTTTGGTGCAGTTGTAAATGAGATTGTTTTCTTAATTTCTCTTTCTGATAATTTGTTGTCATTGTTTAGAAATGCAACAGATTTCTGTATGTCGATTTTGTCCTGCAACTGTACTGGATTTGTTTGTTAGTTCTAACAGTCTTCTAGTGGAGTCTTTTTCTGTTTATAATATCATATCATCTGCAAATAGTGACAGTTTAACTTTTCCTTTCCAATTTGGATGTCTTCTATTTCTTTTTCTTGCCTAATTGCTCTTCCTAAGACTCCCAATACTACATTGAATAAAAGTCCCCTTCAATCTTGTATCTATTTATAAATTTCCTTTTTAAGTACTTTAATGAAATATAGTTGAGAAGTTTGAATTTATTTTTAATTGATTTTACTCTGAATTTGTTTTTAATTGATTCAGTTTTTTCCTTCGTATTTTAATGTGCAACCTGCCTTTCAGCCATGGCTGAAAAGATATTCTTCAGTATTTTCTGAGTTGTTTTTCCATGATATCTTTGCTATAGAGACTATTATAAATTTGTCTTTTTCAATTGACAAGAAGTCCATAATCTACATTAGTGCATCGAGCTTCAATCAGTCTTGCCTATAAATTTTACACAAGTTTAGAAGTTCTGTTGTCTGATTTTTGTAGATTAAAACTAAAAAATTAATAGCTTAAGACTTTTAAAGAATTTGAATAATACTGTGTCTCTTTTTTTATTTGTTTTATTCAGGTATTGTATGATAGCTTGGCAACTGCTTTTTCCAGGAGTGTGTTGTTGTGTGGGTTTTTTTTTTAATCACTTTATTGTTCATAGTTATCTGCGCTTAATACTTTAAAATAATATGACTCCTATTAAGAAAGCATATTGTGCTAGTGCTTCATTATTGAACAGATAGCTAAAACAAACACAGGTTTTGAATTAATGTCAATGTATGATAAATTTCCAGTTTCTTAAGATCTCTAACAAATGACTTGAAGTTATTTAGTTCTACACTGTTAACTAGGGATGTTCTTTGATATACTTAATCTTTATTTTAATAAGAGTCAGTGTCTCACTCTTTTCCATACAGAATGCCTGTTTTCTTTTTTTTTTTTTTTATCGAAGTATAGTTGATTTACAGTGTTGTGCCTGTCTCTGCTGTACAGCAAAGTGACTCTTTTATACACATATATACATTCTTTTTAAAAAATTCTTTTCCATCATGGTTTATCCCAGGAGATTGGATATAGTTCCCTGTGCTATACAGTAGGACCTTGTTGTTTACCATTTTAAATGTAATAGTTTGCATCTACCAACCCCAAATTCCCAGTCCATCCCTCTCCCTCCCACCCGTCCACCTTGGCAACCACAAGTCTGATGTGTCTGTAAGTCTGTTTCTGTTTTGTAGATAGATTCATTTATGCCATACTTGAGATTCCACATATAAGTGATATCATATCTTTCTGACTTACTTCACTTAGTATGATAATCTCTAGTTGCATCCATGTTGCTGCAAATGGCATTATTTCATTCTTTTCTATGGCTGAGTAATATTCCTTTGTATATATGTACCACATCTTCTTTATCCATTCCTCTTTCGATGGACATTTAGGTTATTTCCATGTCTTGGCTGTTGTGAATAGTGCTACTATGAACACAGGGGTAAATGCATCTTTTTGAATTATAGTTTTGTCCTGGTATATGCCTGGGAGTGGGATTGCTGGATCATATGGTAATTCTATTTTTAGTTTTCTGAGGAACCTCTGAACTGTTTTCCATAGTGGCTGCACCAACTTACATTCCCACCAACAGTGTAGGAGGGTTCCTTTTTCTCCACACCCTCTCCAGCATTCCTTATTTGTAGACTTTTTTAATGATGGCCTAGCATGTCTATTTTGTTATAAGGCATTATTAATTAATCAAACAAAGAATTGAAGCTTACTTGTTTATAATAATTTAGAATTTTTAGCCTGGGAGGATGTGAAAATTGTGAGGAGCAGACAAAGGGTCCAAACAAGTGTATCAATTTGTTTGTTGAGCCAGGCAGTCCCACACTTTTAACTTCACTGACTCCCCAGGACATCACCCTGATGTTTATGGTGATGACCTTAGCTAATTAAGGAAAGGCAAAATTAAACAAAATTTACATTCTTTAGGAAGGCTAAAAAATGTTACATATTTTGGAAGTGGAAGATTTGGAAGTAAAAGATTTCTTTTGCTAGTGGTTAGAATAAAACTAATTTTAATGCTAATCAGATAAGGGAACTTTTTCAAATATTTGAAGCTCTCTGAAGCCCCCTGCTTCTTGTGGATGAGAGATTAAAGACAGTGGAGTGGTCATTATTGTGATGATACAGCTTGTTGATGAGCCATCTCTTATACAGACTACATGGTTGGCCCCATCCTCAAACTACTGCTCTTGGTCTCCTTTCTCTCTCTTTTTTTTATTAGATGAGTGACTTGCTATATTTTCAGAGTCATTTTATTTACTTACTTGAGGTATAACTGCCAGTATCTGACTCTTCTGAATTCCACTACCTCTATAGTGTGTGCTTGTGATGTTTTTATCGTGAAGACCTTATCACTCACTCTTTCGTACCTATCTCTCTCTCTTCACAATGTGCCCCTTCTAATCCCAGTATTTACAATGTACTTTTAAAGGTCATTAGGCAATATAGCTTAATGATTAAAAGTGAGGATTTTAAGATGAGTGACACAGTTTAGATTCTGTCCTCATCACTTGCTGACTCTGTGTGACCTTTGGTCAGATACTTTGCACTCTAGGGGTGATAAGGCCTCTGTTATGGGTTTGTCAGTAATTAAATCAGCTAGTGTTTATGTAATATGCTTAGTATAGGGCCTGGCAAAAAATAGTTACTATTTTTTTTTACTATTGTCAAATTCAGTGACAACTTAACACCATTACTTGATTGTCCAGTTTCCTCAACTAGTTTGTAAACTTGTTGAGCAAAGGAAGACGGTGTCGTTTTTTTATGTGTATCTGTCACTCTTCCTATCCTGATACTTTGTATACAAAGATATCATTCTTGTATTATTTGTTTCAGTTTTTTGAGACGTTGATGGCCCAGGAGTTAGTAATTTTTATAATTTTGTTTAGGCACAAAATTAGAATTTCACATGCTAGGGAGCCTTGTGTGTAGGAGTGAGTCACTCACCTAGTGGAGAAGAGCACTTTACCTAGGATATGTGACGACTTTCTGCTCTTCTTCCCAGCAAGTATATACAACACTATGTTTACTTTACTTCATTATATAGGCAAAGTTAGGTGCCATTGTTTTACTTCCAAATTTGGGGAATTGCAAATGGCTGGGAGATAACCTTTACACATCTTAAGGCCCACTGTGCTCAGTAAATATTTACGGACTGGTATTTCTCCAAGGTGAAGAACAACTTGACTGTACCTTCATAGAGAACAACTCATAGTGATTGGTTGCTTTGACATTTAACAAAGGTTTCTGGATTACTTTCTCTTTGTTTTCTGAAGGCTTCAGTTTTTTGAATCCGTATCATGTGAAAGTTACATTTAGAATCAATTAAAAAAATTTTTTTTCTCTGAGCTTTTATCCTGAGCTTTTTCTAAAGTATGCTGCTTACTTACTCTTTTCTAGGTACTTAGGGCTTTTTACTTAGGTTGTTAACTCCAGTAATGTTCTCCTAGTTTACAAAGAAAACTTGTACAGCTTTAGAGCAGAAAATTGACTTATTTAATTTATAGCGATTTAACTTTTTAAAACCATCCATTTATAGACTTTAAAAATGACAGCTTTGTTAAGATAAAATTCACATTTCATGTAATTTACCCTTATATTAAAGTATCCAGTTCTGTGGTTTTTAGCATATGTACAGAGCTGTTCAACTTTCATCACAATTAGTTTTAAATCATCCTAATCATACCCCAAAGAAAATCCATATATTTTAGCAGTCACTTCTTATTCATATAAATGGAATCATACAATATGTGGTCTTTTTTTTTTTGGAATATGGATATGTAGTCTTTTTTGACTGACTGCTTTCATTTAGCAAAATATTTTCAAAGTTCAATCATTTGTACCACGTATCAGTACTTAATTCATTTTTATTGTTGAATAAAATTCTATTGTATGGCTAGACAACATTTTATTTAATCCATTCATCAATTGATGGACATTTGGATTGTTTCTACTTTTTAGCCATTATCAATAATGCTCCTATAAAAATACATGTACAGCTTTTTGCATGGAAATATGTTTTCATTTCTGTTGAGATTTTTTTTAATGAAATAGGTTCTAAAGGAAAAAAATTATGTACTATTTTTAGAAAAACCTTTTGTAGATATTTAAAAATTCTATCTCTTTTATTCCCATATATTAGTTAGCTTTTGCTAGGTTTGCTGTGCTAACAAATAACTTCAAAATCTCAGTAGTTTACAACAATATGGGTTTGTTTTCTGCTCATGTTACATGTTAGTTGCAGTTGGCTGGGGCTCTTCTTTGCCCATCTTCTCATTCCAGGATTCAAGCTGAAGGAACAAACTCTATTTAGGACATACCATTTTTATAACTGAGGGAAAAAGAAACAAAACTGGTAAAACATGCATGTAAAGCATTTGCTCGGAACTGGCATACATCACATTTCTGCTCACATTATATTGGCTTAGTTAGGCAAGTCATATAGCAAACCTAACAATCAGTCAGGGAAGTATAATCTGACTGTAGTAGGCAATGCAAGTCACATGGCATTAGGTGGGGATAAATAGCCTTCATACGTGTAAGGAGGCACAGATGATTTGAAACAGAAATTCAGGTTATCACACCTCAGAAGGAAATAATAAAACTTAGGGAGGAAAGATGAGAAAGATGGAGGTGAAGCTGGTGTAGCTCCATGTCTTTTGAATTCAAGGGAATATCCCATAACTTCACAAGTAAAGGGAATTTCTAGCACTAAGGTCATGGGATAACCAACTTCAACCAGTAGTATCTAAAAGTGAGCCAGAGACCCATGCAAGAGCATGAGAGTGGAGGTGAGGCAGAGATCCCATTACGAGTGTTACAAGATAACTTACCAGAGGATAATAGAAGACTCACTCCTGGGTGCAGTCTTTTGACCAGTTCCATTCCCCTCATGACATATAGAGGTCCTCCTCTCCAGGCACCTCTTCATTACCCTATTACTTGGGAAATTGAGCCAGGAAGAAAATTGAACCAAGCTTGTTTTCATTCTATCAACCCACTTTTTTTTTGATATCCCTTTCTCTCTACAGGAGGTATCAGAAGAACTTTTATTGTCTGTTGGATGTCATGTACTTCAGATAGGGATTTCTCAGCCTTGAAAATTCTGAGATGTGGCTTACTGGGGTGAGAGTGGAGAGGAGTCTCAAGTCAGGCCAGTCCTTACATAAATACATTCTTTGCCTCCCAGCCCCACTCTCTGTTTTTATAGGAGTTCTCAAGGTGTGGTCCTGGGACCAACAGCTTTACTAACATCTTGTGGGAATTTGCTAGAAATTCTCAGGCCCCATGCTAGACCTGCTCTGCTGGGGCCTGGCAGTCTGTATGTTAACAAGTGATTCTGATGCTCACTGACTTGACAACCACTGTATTTTATGCTGCTTGCCCTCCCCCGCCCCCCCCTTCTTTAAAAAATCTATTTGTCCCTCTCAACCCGTTCCCTCCTCACCTATATACTTCTCATGTTCCAGGCCTTAGAACATTTTTTCAAAGTTTTTTTCATTTTGGAAAATTTGGGTATATACAAATATACAAAAGTAGAGAATTGTAAGGAATCCTGATGTACTAAACAACTAATTTCAACAATTGTGAATGCATGGCCAAGGTTGATTGATCATTATCCTCACTGATGCCCACCCTGCCTAAGATTATTCTGAAGCAAATCATCAGTTAATCTGTGACTGTATTAGTAAATTTCTCTAGAAAACAGGGCCAGCTGGCTCCCCTTCCTTCCTTCCTTCCTTTCTCCCTCCTTCCCATCCTTTTCTTCCAAAAGAACCAAAACAAAATCTCTTAATATCAACTAGCCAGTCTTTATATTTCCCCAGTTATCTTATATAATTTTCTCTCTTCAAAAAATAGTTTGTTTGCTTGAATTGAGACCAAAATAAGGACTGTATAGTGTTCTGTCTCTTAAATTTTTTAATCTGTAAGTCTCTCCCCCCCATCCCTTTGTCCATTTTTGTTGAAGAAATTAGGTTTTTTATTCTGTAGAGTTTCCATCAGTCTTGATTTTGCTAATTGCATACCTGTTGTGTCATTTAACTTGTTTCTCTGCCCCTGCATTTCCTACAGATTTACAGTTAGATTTAAAGATCTGAGCAAGTTCAGGTTTGAGGTTTTTGGCACAGCTATCTCATAAATTTTATCGTGTATGTCCATTAAGGGGCACATAATGTCTGTTGGTAGCCATTGATGGTCACTGTATAGATCCATTAATTCACTAGGAATTGCTAAGTGGTGATATTCCTTTTTTTTAAATCCATTCTTTCTCATATTTAACAATATTTTTTAAGTAGAGAAATTTTCCTTGTCAACTATTTGTTACCCCAAAATAAAGTTTAAAAAGGAAAGGAAGTATAAATGCTCAATTATTTCCCTTTATTTATCAGTTTTCAGACTAATGAGTTGGTTCCTTAGGATCCTCCAAAGATGTTGAGTGAATTAATTTTAGTGTCCTTTGATGAATTCGAATTTGATGATTTAAAAATATTTAATGTTTTAGTCCATTACTCTACTTGTAGATATTCAAATTGGTGAAAGGCTCTTCAAGTTGGCTCTTACGTCCTCTTGACATGACCTTAGTCATCCTTGATTGCTTCCTTGCTTTTTGGTGTGATAAAACATTCCAGGATCATCTTGTAAATGTCCTGACCCAGACCTGGAATCAGCCATTTGCTCTAAGAACGTTGGTATTTAGAGGCTACAATCTGAGTGCTTGGGGTACTCCTTGCTACTTGGTTTTTCATTGAACAGATCCAGGAAGTAAGTTTTTGTTTTTGTTTTTGAATACCTAGGTACTGTGTTTGGCACTTGGAGAAATAGATATAAAACACGGTCCCTGCTTTGTAGATAATTAAAGCATGGTGTTATGAATACTAGAATATGTTGGGCTTTTGGTATAGAAGCTCATAGGAGGCCACCTTACATAGAAGGAAGATGGGCATCAAGGAAGGCTTCCTCGAGGCGGTGGCACTTGATCTCAGCTTTGAGGAATAAAGTGAAGTGAAGGTACTCTTGGGAATTGTCTCTTTAGGACATGTATGTGGTATGCCTTTGTCTTTGTACCAGGATGAGCCTCAGTTTCCTCATCTTTAAATTTATGACACTTATCAACATATATTTTGCTTCTCTTCAGGCTTGCTCTGTCAGTAATAATACCACAGGAAACATCATTGTGTGTATACTCTTGTGCATTTGACCATGTATTTTGATAGGGCAAGATTCCTAGAAAGGAAATTGCCGTGTTCAAGAGTAGGTACATTTTAAACTTTGTTATAGAAACTGCCAAATTGTCATCAGAAAAGGTTGTAACAATTTACAACTTTTACCAATGGGAGGCTAGTGACTGTTCTTCACATCCACGATAGTGTGTCTTTTAAAACTAAATTATTTTCATTTATTTAGTATCATATTTTTAAAAACTAAATTATTTTCATTTATTTATTATCATATTGTGTTGATTCCTTCCCAGAATATCAGGAAGTTAATTTAAATATGTTTACCTCTTGCAAGTATGGTGTTAAGATTACGTTTAAAATTTAAGATATTTTCAGCACTAGAAACTTATTTTATAATGGAGCTTTGTAGTTCTTTACTGTGGATTAATCATTGTCTGTATTTTGAAAGTATCAGTAATTCAAAGTCAGCTTACCAAGAAATCATATACCCTGCTTCTGACCAGCTGCAGGAAGAAAAGACCTTCTGATGTCACACTTCTCTCTCTCTCTCTTTTTTTTTTTTTTGAAATGTGATCTGGAGATGTGGATTAGAAAGAAAACATTCCTAAGGTAGTTTGTGAGCCTTCTAATTTTATCAGACTTTTTCTACTTTTCTGACTTTATTACCTCCATTTATAGTAGCCACTTGTGTGGTCTGTGAAAATGGATAAACCATAAATTAATTTACGTGTGAAAGCAGAACATTTATGCTCTCTCCTTTATGTGCTGTTGAACTTATTATTTTAATAATTTGTACTTTCTGAAATTATGTTTTGTTCCTGTCTACTTAAAAATAGCCTGTGATTCTTGCGTAGGTGGCAATCTACATTTTAATATTATCTACTTAAATTTTCCTGCTATAAATGTATAATTTTATCAGGTTAGCATACCCAGAGAATTTTCTTAAATTATGAATGGTGTTGAAAAAAGAAGATAAGGGAAAGAATAAATAAAGAAAAGCAGGGAGAGAAATTGAAAGAGAAATCCAGACAATTTTAAATCATGTTCCTTTTCCCCCCCCTTTAAACAGAAAGCTAACCACTTATCTGACACTTCTCTTGAAGATGCAGCTGTTATCTAGACTTATATCTTAGTCAGAACCTCACAGTTAAAACAAAGGGAAGACCTTAAGTTAATATTGGGGTGATTCAGACAATACTGTGGTGTTATTTTCAGTTGTTTAGATCTCCCCCACCTCAGCATTTTGGACTTACCACTTTGAGCTTGGTGTATAAAAGTGAAATTTGTTTTGCTTTTTCTTACACTTTTAATGATTACTTTTGTTTACTAATTACCTTTTAAAATCTTTTAAATCGGTATTGTAGATTAAAACTTCCCTTCTTGTGATTAACTTCTTCATCAGACTTTGTTCATATTAGAAGGAACCTTTTTATTTGGAACTAAAGCTTGCCTTTCAAAGAAAAAGTAATGATTACTCTATTATTTAAAAAGAAAATCTCTATAAGGTAAAGGAATTTCTGCTAAGTTGGATTTTTGTTTTTTCTTTTTTAGTTTAGAATGAATTCTCTTTTGTGGTGACACATAGCTGTTTCTGAAGTTGGCAAGAAAACTTCCTTTTGGGACTCTCTTGGAAGTGTTGTGGCAGCTCTCTGATTCGGCTGCTTAGAAAGCTCTCTGCAAGTTGCCTTATTTGTCTGGAAAGATTCTGGAGCCCAAGGTTTCTCCTCTGAGGAGGGTTGTAGCTCTAAGCTGCTGTCAGAACAGCCATGAAAGATTCTGTGATGACAGTGCAAAATAGAGCAATACCAAGGCATAAATTTAAATTTTGTGCTCCAAACCAAATTTTCAGACCCAGTAAAAAAGGGGCTCTTTCTAGTACAGATAGGCTTTGGCAGTATTTATATTCCTATCTATCTTCCTAGGATACCAAGAGAAAGAAGAGGAAAGAAAGGAAGCCTCTCCTTTTCTTACTAGACAGTCCACAACCAAGTTGAGTACTGTAAGAGAATCACAATGCAAGAAGAAGGAGGGTCAAGAGTGTTGGTGCAGATTCCTTATTGAAAAATGAAGTTGTAGGTCTTTGTATAATGTCTTAGTGAATACTAATTACCTCATATTAAAAGATTACATATAAATGTTAAAGTGTATATCATGAAATTATTTTGAATCAGATTAAGTGGAATGGAGAAAAGAGTCGGTAATTAAAAATAGTTGTGGGGGGGGAAGAAGAGCAGTAGTAGTAAAACAAGATAAGAAAGGTAAGAGAAAAAGATGGAAGTGGAGGAATTAAGGCAAAGAACAATTCTAATTTTCTTCCTCTAATGACTCAGTTCCCTGCCAACACGTCCACCCTCAGCTCTCACCACTCCATTTCTCCTCTGTCCCCAAATCCCCCCTGCTCCATTAAGTGTTCCAAGCTTCAGTCATACTGTACTGAATTTCTCTCAGTTCGTTAAGTATGGCACGTTCTCTCAAGATTTCCATTTTCTATATTTGCCAGAAACCCTTTACCTTCCCCCATTCTTTGTCTGTCTGTCATTCATTCTTCAGGCTTCATCAGATCTATTATTGCTTCCTGATCTCTGCTTCAACCCCAAACCTGGATTAGTTAGTTGCCCCTTCTGTGTGCTGCCATCTGTCTAGTCATCCATCTATTTAATATCTTCTCATAGATTTCTCACTTAATATCAAAGGTCTGTATGTCTACTATGCTGTAAACTTTGGGAGAGCTGAGACCATGTCTTTCCTGTTCACTTTTGGATCCTCGTAGTAGACAATAGTGCCTGGCATGTGGTAGGGCCTTGACAAGTATTTGTTGAATAAATTAATAGATTTAGTTTTTTTGTTAAATTGAGAAAAACATTAATTCATTCATATTACACTTTTACTTAACAGTTACTCTGTGCTAGGCATCATGTCAATTGCTGTGCGAGATTCAAAGGTCCCCAGTCCCTGCTTTCAAAGTGCTCTGGTCCACTTGTGGAAATAAAACATGGATAGTGATGTTTTCCTGAATACGAGTTCTCCTAATTTGAAATATGAGGAAATTTGGATATATTTGTAATACTCTTTTGTCAATTGTGAGAATTTTATTTCTAGGATAAGATGTCACTCCTCTTCTCACTGTTCTACATTGAGCTGTCACAGGTTCAGAAGAAGAAAGAAGATGTTGGCCTTGAGAAGGGGTGATGGGATATCTTTTCTCTGATTTTCTCTTCTTTTTTTTCTGCTACTATTTTTTTCTGTTTGAATAAAGATTTATGAGGCAAAATGGAGGTTGGAAGAAAAATTTGCATTCTCTGATGACAGCCTCAATCAAGGGGACTTTGAAAGAACAGGTATAGAAAGGGGAGAGCACAGAAAGTATTTCAAGAAGAACCACAGGTACTTTCCTTTGTGTTTTAAGAGTCTTCATGCTAACATTTTCCTTTTAACAACAACAAAAACAATAAATACCTAAAATTTACTGAGCCCTGACTCTGTGCTTGTCACTGTGCTAGTTGTTTTATGTGAATTATTTCATTTAATCCTCATGAAGCTAGTGTTTTTATTATCCCTTTTGTGGTTGTACCTCTATTCCTGGATTTTAGTTTTTAAAATTTGTGCAGCAAAGAAGAGATAATTCTGAGAAGTTCTTTTTGAAACAACCCATTATGTCAAATGCTAACTCATCCCTCCAGTGGATGAGGGGAGAGGAGAACAGAGCAGCATGAACCCTCACTTGCCCTAGTGTCACGAGGATTCTCTGTCATGAGGATTCTCTGGGCCTTACAGTAAGGGAACCAGGAAAATGAGGAAACGCTTTTCCTTCCTTTTTTTCTCAAATTTCCCCTGTGAGACTGGCTACTATAGGAAATATGTCCTTATTATCTCTGAATCAAAGGTCAATGGAAACTAAATATACAGTATTCACTATAGTCAATTTTAGATGATAGTTGGAATGGATATTTTCCTTATCTACTTTTGTGATTTTTTAAGAGAGTATAAAAATGTTTGTCATAGCTTTCATTGGTTTGATCAAGATCTTATATTTTTAACCCTCTTTATTTTTTTTGAAAAATCCTAAGTTCTTCAACTACAGATTCTCCTATCACAAAGGCCACAATTGAAGTTCAAATAAACTCTGTGTTTGTCCTGAGGAGAGAGGGACTAAATGCTAGGAGAAAGGTATTGTTCATCTGGGAAAGTTACATACACTAAAAGTTATATATTCAAAAATCGTTCAATGAGGATAGCAGTATTATCTCAAAAGATAAGAGTTCCATTACTTCCGTGTTTTGAAACAATGTTTCTTAGAGTCCTTTGTAGGGAAGCACATTGCGGGTAGTGAGTGTGAATTGTTGGCTTTGAAGACTTGAGATCCAATCCTGATTCTGTTACTTACTAGCAGTGTGATTTAGTCATATTGTTCTTTCTTAGCCTCAGTTTCTTCCCCTTAAAAATTGGAGATTATAGTACCTCATAAATATATTGTTAGGACTAAAGGAGGTAGTTTGTGCTTATCACAGGTTTCATAGATCTCAAGTGTTGCCAGGTGTGAGGTATTCTTTTGTTGAAGCCTGTGCTGGTAATTGGCAACATAACAGTGTGTCTGGTTTAAAGGGAGATATGATTAAAAATTTCAGTCCTTATGCCTAAGGGGCAAATTTAAAATGAGACATTGTTTAAAAAAATGTATTAATGAATGACATCCTTTTGTTTTGTGCAGAGAATCAAGTGAGTGTAAAATAAGACACCCGTGGCAGTCTTATTTGCAAGTATTATCAAGATACTAAAATGTATTGTGGGCAGGCAGTTAATTCACCTTTTTTTGTGAAGTTTTCAAGGAAATAGCCAAAAAAAAAAAAAAAGAGCGGGGAAGTGGAAACCTGGTTGTTATTATAACCCCTTGTTAGAAGTAAAAGAACTTTTCTCACAATCTAGAGCAATTGGGGGCGATTTTGTTCCCGCAAAGAATTAATGTGTTTCAAAATGTCAGTAGTGCTCAAGCTACCCCTGATTTAGACTTAGGGATCAGCTTATTTGGGAGCTAACATTACGTTATGTTTTGTGGTGAATACTTTGTAGAAATGACTGGATTGTTTTAATATTATATGCTTCATCTGTAACTGAAGATAGTATTTTATCCTCTTTAAATTGATATTTTCATGGGGGAATTAAACTAATAGATTTCTTAAATGATTACTTCATTGTCTTTGTGATGAATAATAAACAATCTAGTTGACCCTTTTTTTTTTTTTTTTTTTTGCGGTACGTGGGCCTCTCACTGTTGCGGCCTCTCCTGTTGCGGAGCACAGGCTCCGGACACGCAGGCTCAGCAGCCATGGCTCACAGGCCCAGCCGCTCCGCAGAATGTGGGATCTTCCCGGACCGGGGCACGAACCCGTTTTCCCCTGCATCGGCAGGCGGACTCTCAACCACTGCGCCACCAGGGAAGCCCTAGTTGACCCATTTTTAAAGACTATTTGGATTGATTTATAGTTCTTTTACATAAGATTTTATGGTTATTACAGTTTAAGATGAGTTCCTTTATAAAGATAGTTATTTAGACTAGAGATGTTGAGATTTTACAAAATGATCATACCTGGATTAGATCAACACTATATGGTAATTAGGAATTTGATTTTTAAAAAATTAGGAAACATTTTACTGGTTTTAAAGAATAAATGAATGGGCCATTACTGACCCTTCTTGGAAATAGCTAATATTTATTGAGTGCTTCCTTTGTGAAACTCTGTTCTAAGCATGCAACATTATATTCACTCATATGATCCTCACAGCAATTTCTTTACATAGGAACTATTATTATTTCCATTGTACAGATGAGGAAACTGAGGCACAGAGAGATCATGTTACTTGCCCAGGGTTGCACAGCTAGTAAATGTTGGAGCTGGGATTAGAATTCAGTTTAGTTGGAGTTTGCTCTCTTAACCACTATGTTACTTTATACTGACTCTCAATAAAGAAGTTAAACTATTTTCTGATTAATTACATCTCTCTAGACTAGATGAATATATATAGCTAAAAGTAAATTGAAAGATACATAATTTTAAAATATTCTTGTGGCATTGGCATGTACTATGTAACATAAATTTATGCTTAGATTAGGATGTGAAAGAATGGAAATCTGAGTTTACCTCCATCTCCATGCAGCTTCTGGTGTGCAGTCTTTCGTCCCAAGGAAACCTACTATTCTCTCTCTGATTTAGATTTTTCTTCTACACATAACTTCCTTCCAACTTCTGTTTGTCTCTTCCTCCTCTCATGTGTTTTACTACTTTTGTTGGGGGGTTTTGTTTGTCCCCTGATTTTTACCTTCTTTCCATCCCCCAAATGATCTTAATAAACTAGAGATTAATTTATTTCTAAAAGTAATATTTCTGTTACTAAGTGAGGTCATGGAAGAGGTCCAAAAGCATGCTGGGTGGCAGGAGAAGACATCAAAAATATACAGTTAACAAACCATAAATGGATGATCTGTAATTGACTGTGGTTTATTTCAGAAATATCTTTTGTTAAATGAAGCTTCTAAGTGAACTCTCAAAGCCACAGAATTAAGAAGTCTATTTGTTTAGTTTGAGTACTGCTCATATTTTTATAAATAAGTAAGTAAGTAAATAAATAAATTCAGTTAATTTTAAAAGGAAATAAGTGTCTGCTATTTTAAAACATAAATATCCAGTAGATGTGTTAGTTGTAATTAGTATGATCCTGGACATATTCTAGCAGTATAATGCCCAAGTGAAAGTTTCTCAAATCCAACTTTAAAATTAAGGTATCTTTAGTTTTTTTGAAATCTGAAAACATGAATTATCTGAAATAACATTAAAACAATTCTATAGTATTTACCAACTATTAGTTTAGGAAAAGACTTCACATTATTTCTGACTATACCTGTAATCAAGGAAATCCTATCTAGTTCCTGAGGAAAAACACTTAGTTAATTTCTCAGTGAGTATATTGAATCTTCATAAAATATATGAAGATTCAGTGTACAGTAATGTTTAAAATAATTCTATCAGCATATGAATAGCATTTGGAAAATTTGTAAATACGAGCCTTAGTTGTTCTGGTGAATCTACAGTGTATTTATATCAGTTTCTCTAGCATACACATGAGTTATAAACTGGATGATGAAAATGCTTACAGCCCCCCTTCCCTTCTGATAATTAATTTCCTGTATTACAGAATGAGAGTAGGGAAAGAACTGCTGCTGAGACTCACAGAAAACATTTTCTGGTATACTGGTAGCTAGGGTCCTGGGCTTTCTTATTTGCCATCCATCAATTTTTTATTAAGTGATATATCACGAAGGTAGCCAAAAAAGCTTTGAACTGGAGTCCTCTCTAACAGAAAGGGTACCTCTATCTATAGGCATACAGACTAGCTGTGATGAATCATTATTAGTCTATAATAATATTTTAAAATTGTTAATAGCAATAAAACTTGTTAATAACAATTGTTAATTGTTAATAATAAGCAGTGAGTGGAGCTTGAGTGCATCTACCCGTAATCATTGTGTTCACAGTTTTCAGTGTTCCCAGTCTAGAGTGCCAGGCCTTAGAATGGTCCTGGCTGTAAGACTACATTTTAGGCTGTTTCTGAAGGATTCATTACTACCCCTGTGGAATATATCTTGCAGACCCCCAAAGGTCTGAAATTGCTTCAGAAGATGGGCTGTATATGTCTTCTGCTTCTCGATTAAATTTGGATTGTTCTTAACTGGATCAGAACCTTTTATACTAGCCATAGAACAATGCTGTTTGATTGGACAGCCTCTAGAATAAAACTCACTGTGCTTTAAAAAATACTGTTTTTTAAGGTGATTTTTTAAATTGCCAAAGTAACAGATATTCATTCTTTTATAGTAGTTTTCCAAAATCCTGTATTTGGAAAATCCAGAGAAGTAGGAAGCACTTCAAACCAACCAACCAAGCAACCAACCAACCAACTTCTGGTAATTCTACTACCCAAAGGAAGCCACTGATACTATTTAGTCCTCTCAAAAATCTCTTCCCACTTTTTGGTTACTGAGGTCCTCATAGTCTTATTCTCCCAAAGTAGAAACCTGGGGCTCATCTTTGATTAGTTACATTTAGTAAATAAATCCTGCTAGTTCTGTGTCTACTGTGGCTCTTGATTTGTCCAGTCCCTCAACTCCTGACTTACTCCTTTTCACGGTGCTTGTCTTAGATGTTTAACTAGTCTTCTCTACCTGGTTTTTCTGTTTCTATTGTCTTTCCTCTTTTATTCTTTACAATATTAGTAGATTTATTTCTCTAAGAACCAAGTCTGATCCTGTCACTTAGCTTAAAAACATTTTGTGTCTCTGAATACTTTAAAGTGTGGACAACATATTATAGCATATATAAAGTGTTAGAAGATTATGAAACATTTCACAGTGGCCTCATCCATAGCAGTCCCTCAGTAGGCACTTTATATATGACTTATATCACGTAACTTGCTTATGCCTTAAACACAACGCGTATTTCCAAACACCAGTGTCATGTTTTATGCTATTTTTTTCTGCCTTGAAATACTTTTTTCTTTTTACCTTACATCCCGCAAAAATTCTTCTTAACTTTAAAAATATAACTTAGACATCATCTTCCCTGGGAAGCACTTCTATTTATTTTTATTCATTTTTTAAAATTAAATTTAATTTTTTTAAAAAATTTGTTTTATTGCAGTATAGTTGATTTACAGTGTTGTGTTAGTTTCTGGTGTACAGCAAAAATGATTCAGTTATACATATATATAATAGTTTGCATTTGCTTATCCCAAACTCCCAATTCATCCCTCCCCCACCCCCCAAGCCACGGCAACCACAAGTCTGTTCTCTATGTCTGTGAGTCTGTTTCTGTTTCGTAGATAAGTTCATTTGTCTCATGTTTTTAGATTCCACAGGTAAGTGATATCATGTGGTATTTATCTTTCTGTTTCTGATTTCACTTAGTATGATAATCTCTAGGTCCATCCATGTTGCTGCAAATGGCATTATTTCATTCTTTTTTATGGCTGAGCAGTATTCCATTATATATTCCATTTTATACACACACGCACACACACACACACACACTCCACATCTTCTTTATTCATTCATCTTTTGATGGACATTTAGGTTGTTTCCATCTCTTGGCTGTTGGTATCAGGGTGATGGTGGCTTCATAGAATGTCTTTGGGAGTGTTCCCTCCTCTTCAATCTTTTGGAAAAGTTTTGGAAGTATCAGTATAAGTTCATCTTTGTACGTTTGGTAGAATTCCTCTGGGAAGCATTTTTAAACTGTTCCAGATATAATTACTTACTCTGGTGTTCCAGAGGGAACTAATTATACTGCTTTAAAACACTTCCCATGTTGTACTATACTTAGTTATATATATCATGTACATTTCTGCTTCTCCAGTTAGTTAAGGGAGGTATAGATACCCTGTAATTTGGAATCACAAGATGATTTTTAACTGTCAGAAGGTAATTGTAGGGAAGCAGATTTTGTTTCTCACCTGTGAGTTTCTCTATTGCTTATTTTATTATGTTGCCTTTACAGTTCTTCTACCTGCAGTACACCTAGAGTATTCACGTTGATTCTCTATGTGCAGTCAGCCCTCTGTAGCTACAGGTTCCACGTCCATGGATTCAACCAACTGCGGATCGAAAATATTCAGAAAAAAAATTCCAGAGTGTTCCAAAAAGCAAAATTTGAATATGCTGTACTGCAACTATTTACATAGAATTTACATTGTATCAGGTATTATAAGTAATCCAGAGATGACTTAAAATATGTGGGAGGACATGTATAGGTTATATGCAAATACGATGACATTTTCTATGAGGGATTTGACTTGAGTATCTATGGATTTTGGTACCTGTGGGGTTCTGGAATCAGTCCCCCATGGTTACAAAGGGATGACTGTTCATCCATGCTCTGTGCCGAAGATATCCAAAAGATTTTGAAGAAGATTTTAGGGGAGTGAGGAGGAATGTTGTTTTGGAATAAAAAAAAGTCTAAGACACCCTCCCCCTAAAATTTTGCTTTGGGTTTCTTGGTGCTACCTTCACTGCTATCATTGTTCAGAATTGTCAGTTTATGAAAGTGGCCCTGTTAAAATTACACAGTACATCTTTTCAGTGTTAATAGTTCACAGTACTTCACAGTGAACTATTAGCATTTAGGAATCGGTCCAAAGAATTCTGAATGTATTATCACTATGTTTATTTCTATAGAATTGAGAAAGATAACACAACTTAGAAGTTAGTGAGAAAGACAAAAAGAAGTTGATATGAGTAAATAGGTATCATAGCTTTTGAAGGTGCTAGATGGCAAGTTCATTTTCTGAGAAACTGTAAATGGAACGAGTCAAGAATTTGCACTGTTTTTCCTGTGTAAACTGCATATCAGGGTATCTAAATAGTTATTTAGGGAAAGTCCTTTTTAGAAGAATTCCAGATAATAAATGCAGATGGAATGATAGGATTAGCATATCACTTTTGGGCAGCCCTTTAATAAATAATGGAGAGTGATCATTGAGTGAATCAGGCTGGCAACACTTGAATATAGTAATCAATCGGAACATTACTTTAAGTGGCATAACCAGATATTACGTGTGTTCTAATGTGATGGATTAGGAAAGTACATGTATCACCTCTGGAGTATGCTTGTCAAAAATTTGAAAATGAATCACGTCTGTAGATCTTACTACAGTTTACTGGAAATATGGGGAATGGAGGAATAAGTTAACACCGTAAGGAAATAGTCAGCTAAATTTGGGATATGAGAAATTCTACAGGACAAATGACTTGTTACAGATTAAATGAGATTTGAAGAGATATACCCATCAGATAAAGTGTGTGGTTCTTGTTTCATTCCTGGTTTAGACAAATCAGTAGTAAAAGTTTCATTTTTGAGATGATTGAAATTTGAACATGTACTATGTATTAGAGGATATTAAGGAATTATTGCTAATTTTGTCAGATGAGATAATAGAATTATAGTGTCAATTTAAAGAAAAGTCTTTAACAGATAGTGATACATTCATGACTAGTACGGGTGAAAAGATATGATGTCTGTGATTTGCTCTAACCCCAAGCCCCAAGCCCCTCTTCCCCCAAAGAAAAAGAGAGAGAGAAATGGTAGGATAGGAGAAATGAGATTGTTAACTTGCATGGCCATTCATTCTACAATTATCTCCTTACTTACATATATGTTTGAAAAACTTCAGAACCAAAGGTTTTAAAAAATTAACCTAAAATACGTGTATCATAAAGATTTCTAGCAGCCAACATAGAAAGAAAACTAGGTCAGTAACATAATTCATAGTGTCTGTACAATAAAAACAAAGCAACTTTGGGAAAAAGCACAATTCTTCCAAACGTTTATTAAGACCAAAAAGAAGTTTTGCTTGACAGTGTTCTTGAGGACACTATGTAAGGTAGTGTGAAAAGCATTTTAAACCACATCCCTCCAGTAAATAGAATCAATTTTTTGTAGCATTCCTCAAAATGGCCAGTGAAATCCCATCCATGATTAATTCCAGTGAAACCAGCTTTATGGGGAGCCAATATGATACATTCTAGGAACCTCACTCCCCAGTAGAATTCATTAGAGGTCTCATTCCCATCTCTACCACTCCTCCCCTCCATTTCTGTAATGACTTCTTCCCCTAACCCTGTTTCAGATTAGTTAATATAACAGATAAATTTCCTTATGGCTGTTACTGTTGGCCAAAGAAATTTAATTGAATTTTATTTTCTATGGTTTGTTTCCAAAACAAGTATTTTTTAAAATGTAAAAATGTTGTCTTAAAATAAACATTTAAAATACCATAGTCGGCGCTCACTCCCTCTTGCGAGAGTACCGGAATCACGACTAACTGCTGAACAGACATCAACAGGAAGACGCTGGAACTCACCTAAAAAGATACCCCACATCCAAAGACAAAGGAGAAGCCACAATGAGATGGTAGGACGGGCGCAATCACAATAAAATCAAATCCCATAACTGCTGGGTGGGTGACTCACAAACTGGAGAACACTTATACCACAGAAGTCCACCCACTGGAGTGAAGGTTCTGAGCCCCACGTCAGGCTTCCCAACCTGGGGGTCCGGCAACTGGAGGAGGAATTCCTAGAGAATCAGACTTTGAAGGCTAGCAGGATTTGACTGCAGGACTTTGACAGGACTGGGGGAAACAGACTCCACTCTTGGAGGGCACACAAAGTAGTGTGTGCATCGGGACCCAGGGGAAGGAGCAGTGACCCCAGAGGAGACTGAACCAGACCTACCTGTTAGTGTTGGAGGGTCTCCTGCAGAGGTGGGGGGTGGCTGTGGCTCACCGTGAGGACAAGGACACTCGCAGCAGAAGTTCTGGGAAGTACTCCTTGGTGTGAACCCTCCTAGAGTCCACCATTAGCCCCACCAAAGAGCCTGAGTAGGCTCCAGTGTTGGGTCACCTCAGGCCAAACAGCCAACAGGGAGGGAACCCAGCCCAACCCATCATCAGACAAGTGGATTAAAGTGTTACTGAGCTCTGCTCACCAGAGCAACAGCCAGCTCTACCCACCACCAGTCCCTCCCATCAGGAAACTTCTGCAACCTCTTAGATAGCCTCATCCGCCAGAGGGCAGACAGCAGAAGCAAGAAGAACTACAATACTGCAGCCTGCGGAACGAAAACCACATTCACAGAAAGATAGACAAGATGAAAAGGCAGAGGGCTATGTACCAGATGAAGGAACAAGATAAAACCCCAGAAAAACAAATAAATGAAGTGGAGATAGGAAACCTTCCAGAAAAAGAATTCTGAATAATGATAGTGAAGATGATCCAGGACCTTGGAAAAAGAATGGAGGCAAAGATCGAGAAGATGCAAGAAATGTTTAACAAAGACATAGAAGAATTAAAGAACACAAGAAGTGTTTAACAAAGACGTAGAAGAATGAAAGAACAAACACCTCAAAGAATTAAAGAACAAACAAACAGGGATGAACAATACAATAACTGAAATGAAAAATACACTAGAAGGAATCAACAGCAGAATAACTGTGGCAGAAGAATGGATAAGTGACCTGGAAGACAGACAGGTGGAATTCACTGCCATGGAACAGAATAAAGAAAAGAGAATGAAAAGAAAAGAAGACAGCCTGAGAGACCTCTGGGACAACATTAAATGCAACAACATTCACATTATAGGGGTCCCAGAAGGAGAAGAGAGAGAGAAAGGACCTGAGAAAATATTTGAAGAGATTATAGTCGAAAACTTCCCTAACATGGGAAAGGAAATAGCCACCGAAGTCCAGGAAGTGCGGAGAGTCCCAGGAAGGATAAAATCAAGGAGAGACACGCCGAGACACGTGGTAAACAAATTGACAAAAATTAAAGACAAAGAAAAATTATTGAAAGCAACAAGGGAAAAACAACAAGTAACATACAAGGGAAGTCCCATAAGGTTAACAGCTGATTTCTCAGCAGAAACTCTACAAACCAGAAGGGGAGTGGCATGATATATTTAAAGTGATGAAAGGGAAGAACCTACAACCAAGATTACTCTACCCAGCAAGGATCTCATTCAGATTTGACGGAGAAATCAAAGGCTTTACAGACAAGCAAAAGCTAAGAGAATTCAGCACCACCAAATCAGCTCTACGGCAAATGCTAAAGGAATTTCTCTAAGTGGCAAACACAAGAGGAGAAAAGGGCCAACAAAAACAAACCCATAACAACTAAGAAAATGGTAATAGGTACATACATATCAATAATTACCTTAAATGTGAATGGATTAAATGCTCCAACCAAAAGACACAGGCTCGCTGAATGGATGCAAAAACGACCCATATATATGCTGTCCACAAGAGACCCACTTCAGACCTAGAGACACATACAGAGTGAAACTGAGGGGAAAAAGACACTCCATTCAATTGGAAATCAAAAGAAAGCTGGAGTAGCAATACTCATATCAGGTAAAATAGACTTTAAAATAAAGAATGTTATAAGAGACAAGGAAGGACACTACATAATGATCAAGGGATCAATCCAAGAAGAAGATATAACAATTATAAATATATATGTGCCCAATATAGGAGCACGTCAATACATAAGGCAACTGCTAACAGCTATAAAAGAAGAAATCGACAGTAACACAATAATAGTGGGGGACTTTAACACCTCACTTGCACCAATGGACAGATCATCCAATCGGAAAATTAATAAGGAAACATAAGCTTTAAATGACACAGTAGACCAGGTAGATTTAATTGATATTTATAGGACATTCCATTCAAAAACAGCAGATTACACTTTCTTCTCAAGTGCACATGGAACTTCTCTGGGATAGATCACATCTTGGGGCACAAATCAAGCCTCAGGAAATTTAAGAAAATTGAAATCATATCAAGTGTCTTTTCTGACCACAATGCTATGAGATTAGAAATAAATTACAGGGGAAAAAAACGTAAAAAACACAAACACATGGAGGCTAAACAGTACATTAGTAAATAACCAAGAGATCACTGAAGAAATCAAAGAGGAAATCAAAACATACCTAGAGACAAATGCCAATGAAAACACGATGATCCAAAACCTGTGGGATGCAGCAATAGCAGTGCTAAGAGGGAAGTTTATAGCAATACAAGCCTACCTCAAGAAACAAGAAAAATCTCAAACAATCTAATGTTTCAACTAAAGGAAGTAGAGAAAGAAGAACAAACAAAACCCAACATTAGTAGAAGGAAAGAAGTCATAAAGATCAGAGCAGAAATAAATGAAATAGAAACAAAGAAAACAATAGCAAAGATCAATAAAACTAAAAGCTGGTTCTTTGAGAAGATAAACAAAATTCGGAAACCTTTAGCCAGACTCATCAAGAAAAATAGGGAGAGGACTGAAATCAATAAAATCAGAAATGAAAAAGGAGACGTTACAACAAACACCGCAGAAATACACAGCATCCTAAGAGGCTACTACAAGCAGCTCTATGCCAGTAAAATGGACAACCTGGAAAAAATGGACGAATTCTTAGAAAGGTATAACCTTCCAAGACTGAACCAGGAAGAAATAGAAAATATGAACAGACCAATCACAAGTAGTGAAATCAAAACTGTGATTAAAAATCTTCCAATAAACAAAAGTCCAGGACCAGATAGCTTCACAGGTGAATTCTATCAAACATTTAGAGAAGAACTAAGCCTCCTTCTCAAACTCTTCTAAAAAATTGCAGAGGAAGGAACACTCCCAAACTCATTCTATGAGGCCACCATCACCCTGATACCAAAAGCAGACAAAGATACTACAAAAAAAGAAAATTCCAGACCAATATCACTGATGAATATAGATGCAAAAATCCTCAACAAAATACTAGCAAACAGAATCCAACAACACATTAAAAGGATCATACACCATGATCAAGTGGGATTTATCCCAGGGATGAAAGGATTCTTCAATATACGCAAATCAATCAATGTTATACGACATATTAACAAATTGAAGAATAAAAACCATATGATCATCTCAATCAATGCAGAAAAAGCTTTTGACAAAATTCAACACCCATTTATGATAAAAACTCTCCAGAAAGTGGGCATAGAAGGAACCTACCTCAACATAATAAAGGCCATATACGACAAATCCACAGCAAACATCACTCTCAATGGTGAAAAACTGAAAGCATTTCCTGTAAGATCAGGAACAACACAAGGATGTCCACTCTCACCAACATAGTTTTGGGAGTCCTAGCCACAGCAATCAGAGAAGAAAAAGAAATAAAAGGAATACAGACTGGAAAAGAAGAAGTAAAGCTGTCACTGTTTGCAGATGACATTATTTACTATACATAGAGAATCCTCAAGATGCCACCAGAAAACTTCTAGAGCTAATCAATGAATTTGGTAAAGTTGCAGGATACAAAATTAATGCACAGAAATCTCTTGCATTCCTATACACTAATGATGAAAAATCTGAAAGAGAAGTTAAGGAAACACTCCCATTTACCATTGCAACAAAAAAGAATAAAATACCTGTGAATAAACCTATCTAGGGAGACAAAAGACCTGTATGCAGGAAACTATAAGGCACTGATGAAAGAAATTAAAGATGATAGAAACGGAGAGATATACCATGTTGTTGGATTGGAAGAATCAGTATTATGAAAATGACTATACTACCCAAAGCAATCTACAGATTCAGTGCAATCCTTATCAAATTACCAATGGCATTTTTTAGAAAACTAGAACAAAAAATCTTAAAATTTGTATGGAGCACAAAAGACCCCGAATAGCCAAAGCAGTCTTGAGGGAAAAAAATGGAGCAGAGGAATCAGACTCCCTAACTTCAGACTATACTACAAAGCTACAGTAATCAAGACAGTATGGTACTGGCACAAAAGCAGAAATATAGATCAATGGAACAGGATAGAAAGCCCAGAGATAAACGCACGCACCTACGGTCAACTAATCTATGACCAAGGAGGTAAGAGTATACAATGGAGAAAAGACAGTCTCTTCAATAAGTGGTGCTGGGAAAACTGGACAGCTACATGTAAAAGAATGAAATTAGAACACTCCCTAACACCATACACAAAAATAAACTCAAAATGGATTAGAGACCTAAATGTAAGACCAGACACTACAAAACTCTTAGAGGAAAACATAGGAAGAACACTCTTTGACATAAAGCACAGCAAGATCTTTTTTGATCCACCTCCTAGAGTAATGGAAATAAAAACAAAAATAAACAAATGGGACCTAATGAATCTATCTTGAAAGCTTTTGCAAAGCAAAGGAAACTACAAACAAGACAAAAGACAACTCTCAGAATGGGAGAAAATATTTGCAAATGAATCAGTGGACAAAGGATTAATCTCCAAAATATATGAACAGCTCATGCAGCTCAATATTAAAAAAACAAACAACCCAATCCAAAAATGTGCTGAAGACCTAAATAGACATTTCTCCAAAGAAGACATACGGATGGCCAAGAAGCACATGAAAAACTGCTCAACATGACTAATTATTAGAGAAATGCAAGTCAAGACTACAATGAAGAATCACCTCACACCAGTTAAATTGGGCATGATCAGAAAATCTGCAAACAAAAAGTGCTGGAGAGGGTGTGGAGAAAAGGGAGCCCGGTTGCACTGTTGGTGGGAATGGAAATTGATACAGTCACTGTGGAGAACAGTATGGCGGTTCCTTAAAAAACTAAAAATAGAATTACCATATGACCCAGCAATCCCACTACTGGGCATGTACCCAGAGAAAACCATAATTCAAAAAGACACATGCACCCCAATGTTCATTGCTGCACTATTTACAATATCCAGGTCATGGAAGCAACCTAAATATGCCCATTGACAGACGAATGGATAAAGAAGATGTGGTACATATATACAATGGAATATTACTGAGCCATTAAAAGGAACAAAATCGGGTCATTTGTAGAGACTTGGATGGATCTAGAGACTGTCACACAGAGTGAAGTAAGTCAGAAAGAGAAAACCAAATATCATATATTAACGCATATATGTGGAACCTAGAGAAATGGTTCAGATGAACCAGTTTGCAGGGCAGAAATTGAGACACAGCTGTAGAGAACAAACGTATGGACACCAAGGGGGGAAAGTGGCAGTGGGAGTGGTGGTGTGATGAATTGGGCAGTTGGGTTTGTCATGTAAACACTGATGTGTATAAAGTGGATAACTAAATAAGGACCTGCTGTATAAAAAAATAAATACAATTCTAAAAAAAAATTGTTTATGACATAGAGCTAGAAAACATCTTAAGTCACCTAATATTTTTCCTTGACTTTAAAGAAGACCATAAATTATTTTATTTTTGAAAATTCTGAAGGGTATTTCACAATTTCCTTCAATAGCCCATTTTAGTATCTAAACATACCATTTTGAACTTTAAAAAAATCAAACTCTTCTATTTTAGCAACTTGAGACTTAGGTCAATTACCCCTAGGCTAATAAAAATGCTAATCTTTAAAAATTTTTAAAACAAAGGGTGATAAAGAATAACTGTCTCAAAGCTGGTCTGGGATATAACTTTTATATAACAAAATTTACAATATTTTAGGAAGAAATCAGCATTTCTGATAAAATGTATTATAATCAAATTATGTTCAATCTAATGGAATTAAACATTTTGAGAAACTAGCTTCTCTATTGATTATCAGGCAAAAGTTCGATAGTTTAACAAAATATTCTTTTTTTGTATTAGTGTAAGTAGTCTGTTTTTGTTGTTGCTTTGTTTTTACTGGATGTCTCTAATTGGAATGAATATTTGAGTTGACTTGTTTTAGGTCTCTTGTGGTAATTTTGAAATAAAACTTCATTCGTGCTCATAATTAAAAAAAAATACCATAGTCATCTACTTCCTTAGAGCTTTTTTTTTCCTTAGAGCTTTTGCTATTAACTCCTCTCCCTCTCCCCAACGACTCTAAGTTTCAGAGTAACTAGATGGACTGTATGAAGCATCCTGTAGACAGTTCTCCATAAACATTGTTTTTTGTGGAGCTTTTCCCAGGTATTGGGCAGGAGTGAATTGAGATTTTATTTGCTGGCAACTTGCTGAAATACAGGTCCTCTGTGTTACTGATTAAATCTGAACCATTATTCAGTGAAGCTTGTGTTAAGGTTCACACTCTTTGGTGAAAGTTGAAGTGCCTAACAAGAATAGGAGATTTCCTGTAATTTGAGATGAGCCATTATTAAAGCCAAGATTCTCCATAAAATAATTTTAATTACTGGATTACTTTTCTATTGCTGTGTAATTTGCCACAGTTAGCATCTTAAAACAACACAGACTTACCATCTCACAGTTTCCATGGATCAGGAGTCTGGGCATAGTTTAAGCTGAGTCCTCTGCTCAGGGACTCACAGGCTGCAAATCAAAAGTGTTGGCTAGGGCTGAGATGTCATTGAGACTGGATCTTCTTCCAAGTTCACATGGTTGTTGCCTGGATTCATTTCCTTCCAACTGTAAAACACAGGTTGACTTGCATTTTCAAGGCTGGCAAGAAAGTCTCTGACGTCTAGACCCTTGTTTAAAGGGCTCACCTTATCAGGTAGGCCCACCTGGGCAAAATCTCCTTTTTGATTAATTTAAAGCCACCAATTAGGGACCTAAATTGCATCTGCAAAGTATTTTCACCTTTGCCATTTAAAACAACATAATTATGGGAGTAATATCCCATCACCTTTGCCATATTTCATTGGTCAGGAACAAGTTGCGAGTCCTACCCACACTCAGGGAGGGATGATTGTACAAGAGCATGAAGCTTATTTTGTTTGTTATTATGCAGACAATATTAATGGAACTTGAAGTAGAAGAGAAAAATAGTCACCCATAATCCTGCCAGCCGATGACTAAAAATGTTTTCCTTTGGCTGTGTGCATGCATAAATTTTATAAAGAACCTATAGAGCAAAGATCCAATTTTCTGTTGCTCTCTACTTAGGAAAGGCATTTGTTTTGTTATTTACCTAATATTTATACTTGCCACTTTTAAAGAATGAAATTGTTTTAGGTGACTGTATCTATATTACTGGTTGTCTTAGGTTAATCAAGGTATAATTCACAAACAGTAAAAATCATTGTTCTATGTGTATAGTTTTGTGTTTTGATAAGCACATGTATTTATGTAACCACCATCACAGTAAAGACATAAAATATAATCTTGTGCCCATTGGTAGACAAGCCCTCCCCCCCTGCATCCCAGACCTTGACAATTACTGGTGTATTTTCTGTCCCTGTAGTTTTGCATTTTCAAGAATGTTGTATAAATGGTATCATATACTTCAGAGCCTTTTGGGTTTTTCCTTTCACTTATTACAATGCATTTGAGGTTGTGTAGTAAAGGAATAGCATTCCTTTGACATAGTAAAAAATATATATTTTGTCTTTTGTCCCTGGTTCCTGGTCTAGAACCCCTAAAAACCCTTGAAAGGAACATTTTCTGTTATTCATAATAAGCCTTTTCCAACCATGTCTGACTTGACGAACTTTTGGTGGGTCCCTAGATAGCTTCAGAATGGTGGCTGGTTGCCAGAGGAACCAACAATGTGATTAGAGGTTGGAACTTTCAGCTCCATCCCTGGACCTCCAAGGAGGGAGAGGGTTTGGAGATTGAGTTCAGTCACCAGTGGCCTATGATTTAAGTAATTATGCCTATTTAGTAGAACCTACATAAAGACCCTGAAACAGTGGGGTTCGGAGGGCATCAGATTTGGGGAACCCATCCACTCACTAAGAGGGTGGCACACTCTGAACTCTGTGGAGACAGAAACTCCTGTGCTCAAGAACCATCTGGACCTTGCCCTATGTGCCTTTTTATATGACTGTTCACTTGTATCCTTTATAATAAACTGGTAATAGTAAAATTTTCTCTGGAGTTTTGTGAGCCATTCTAGCAAATTAATGTACCTGAAAGGGGGTGGGGTTTATGGGAGCCCCCCCCCCTCCTCGACCTTGTAGCCAAGTTGAACAGAAGGATGGGTAACCTGGGGACCCAGTACTTGCAACTGGCATCTGGAGTGGATGTCTTTTGAGACTGAGCCCAAAAGCCTGAGGAGTCTAATACTGACTGAGTAGTTAATGTCAGAATTGAAGTGAATTGTAGGACACCTAATTGGTGTCTGGAGAGCTGGAGAATTAGTTGGTGTGAGGAAAAAATGCACACATGTGGTGTCAGAAGTGTTTTGAGTAAAAGTGGCTCAGTTGTACCCAAAGCTGACTAAGGTTTGGCCTTGCCCAGCTCCTGGGAGGTAACCTTTAAGCCCTTGGAATGTCCTGCTTAATAAGGGTGTCTTTGTTTACTTGGGGGCATTTGGCCACCCCAGATTGCCTATCCTGACAGTGTGGCTGATAATTGCATGGAGGCCTTGGGCTGTGTGGTATCAGTTTGACCTATAGAGGAGCTGAGACTAAAGTCAGCCATGCAGATGGTTAGCCCTACCTATGTTTCAGACCTCGGATAAAAATGCTGGACACTGAGCCTCCGGTGAACTTACTTGATTGCTTATACTCCACGCACGTTATCACAAGTTCTTGTTGGGGGAAATAAGCGCTGTGTAGACAACTCCACTGGGAGGGGACAGCTGGAAGCTTGGTGTCTCCTGGACCCTGCCCTATGTCCCTCTTCCCCTTATTGATTTTACTTTGTATCCTTTTGCTATATTAAACTGCAACCCTGAGTAAAATGGCTCTTCTGAGTTTTATAAGTCTAGTGAATCATTGAACATGAGCGTGGACTTGGGGACTCCTGAACTGCGGAAGTTCATTCATATTATTTCATGTATATGAAATATTGAATTATTTCAGTGTTCAGTAGCATTCCAAAGTTTGTTCATTCCCCAGCTGAGCCGATTGCATCTCGCTTTTGGCAATTACAAATAAAACTTCTATAAACATCTGAGAACAGGTTTTTGTGTGAACATAGGTTTTGATTTTGCTTGGGTAAAAATACCTAAAAGTGGGATTGCTGGGTTATATGAAAAGTTTAACTTTATGAGAAACTACCAAGCTGTTTCGCGAAGTGACTCTACCATTCTGTACTCCTCCCAGCTACTACTGTATGAGAGTTCTAATTGCTCCTCATCCTCCTCAGTATTTGATAGTGCCAGTTTTCTTTTTCTTTTAATTTTAGCCATCTTAATAGGTATGTAATGGTATCGCATTATCGTTTTTCTTTCCATTTCACTAATAACTAGTGATGTTGAGTATCTTCATGTACTTATTTGCCATTTGTATATCTTACTTGTTAAAGTATCTGTTCAAATTTTTTGCCCATTGAAAAATTTTTAAAATTATTGAGTTTTGAGAGTTCTCTAAATTTTCTGGATACCAATCCTTTATCACATATGTGTTTTGCAAATATTTTCTCCTAGTCTGTGACCTTTGGAGAGGAATTTTTAATTCTAACAGTGTTTAATTTTTAATTTTATGGGTTTTATGAATTTTAAGAAATCTTTGTCTAACTCAATGTCATGAGAATTTTCTGTGTTTTCTTCTAAAAGTTTTTTAGCTTTTCAAATATTTTACGTTTAAGTTTTTGATTTATTTTGAATTAATTTTAGTGTATGGTATGAGAGCTGGATCAAGGTTCTTTTTTTGGTGTATGAATGTCTAATCGTTCTAGCACTGTTTGTTGAAGGGATTATCCTTTCTCCATTGAATTACTTTTTTACGTTTGTCTATCAATTGACTATATATGTATGAGTCAGTTTCTGGACTCTCCATTTTGTTCTGTTCATCTATCTATTTACTCTTTTGCTTATGTCATGCTGAGTTGATTAATGAAGCTTTACAGTATAGTCCTGAGGTAAGATACTATGAGTCTTTTAGTTTTTTATTTTCACAATTGTTGCTAAAAAAAATTGTTTTGGTTGTTCCGGTTTCTTTTTTTCTTTTTTTAAAATTTATTTTTATTTGTTTACTTTTGGTTGCATTGGGTCTTCGTTGCTGTGCGCGGGCTTTCTCTCTAGTTGCAGTGAGCGGGGGTTACGTTGTGGTGCGCGGGCTTCTCTTGCGGTGGCTTCTCTTGTTGTGGAGCACAGGCTCTAGGCACGCGGGCTTCAGTAGTTGTGGCTCGCAGGCTCTAGAGTGCGGGCTCAGTAGTTGTGGCACACGGGCTTAGTTGCTCCGCGGCATGTGGGATCTTCCTGGACCAGGGCTTGAACTTGTGTCCCCTGCATTGGCAGGTGGATTCTTAACCACTGCACCACCAGGGAAGCCCCTGTTCCAATTTCTTAACTTACTGATTTTAGAATCAACTCGTTGATTGCCAGCATCAAAAAATTTGCTGGTATTTTATTTGAGATTACTTTGAATTTGTAGATCAACTTGGGACTAATTGAGTCTTCTAATACATGTTTATGGTATATCTCTTCACTTATTTAGGTCTTCTTTCATTTATCAGTACTTTGTAGTTTTCAGCATGGAGAGCTTGTACATATTTTATTACATTTATACATATTTTTATTTGTTTGGGTGCTATTGTAAATGGTGCTGGTTTTAAATTTAGATTTCTAACTTTTTGTTTCTAGTGTATGGAGACATAATTGATGTTTGCATATTGATCTTGTATCCTGCAACCTTGCTAAACTCATTTATTAAAGTTCTAGAAGCTTTTTTGAAGGTTCTTTATGATTTTTTATATAGACAATCATGCCATTTGCAAATAGAGGCAGGCTTATTTCTTCTCTTTCCAATCTGTATGCCTTTTATTTCTTTTCTCTTATTGCACTTTCTAGGACTTTGAGTTTGTTGTTATTGAATAGGAATGGTGACAGCTGATGTCCTTTCCTTGTTCTGAGTCTTTGGGGGAAAACATTTAGTCTTTTACTGTTAAATATGATGTTAGCAGTAATTTTTTAGTAGATGCATTTTATCAGGTTGTTTAAGTGCCCTTCTCTTCCTGATTGGCTGAGAATTTTGTCAGGAATGAGGGTTGGATTTTCTCAAATGTGTATTTTTTGCATTTGTTGATGCTATCATATTTTTCTTCTTTAGTCTGTTGATCTGTTAAATTATACTGATTGATCTTTTAATGTTGAATCAACCTGCTTTCCTGGAATAAACCTGCATTGGTTGTGGTGTGTTATCCTTTTTATAAATTACTGAATTTGATTTGCTAATATTTTGTTGAGGATTTTTGCGTGTATGAGGGATAATGAGTTTTCTTTTCTCCTCATTTCTTTGTCTGATTTTGGTATCCAGGGTAATGCTTACCTCATAAAATGAATTTGAGACTTTCCCTCCTGTTCTATTTGTGTAGATTTTTTTCCCACTTTTTTTTTTTTTTTCCTGTTTAGTTTCAGCTTTGGTAATTTCTTTTGACCTGTCTTCAAGGTTATTGATTCTTTCCTCAGCTGTGTTAAGCCTGATGAGCCAGCCAAAGGCTTTTAAAATTTGTTACTGCAGTTCTCGTTTTCAGCATTTCAATTTCAAAAATAGATGTTTTTGTATAATTTATAGAACAGGTAATGGTAACCCAACATGCAGGCACTGCCTTGGTGATCAGGGAAGTCACCCCCATGGCTAGGCTTATAAATTTTGATTGAATGCCAGCTATCATTGGCAAGGTAATAGAGATTTAAGTATACAGTATTTATGCCAGGAAGTAGGCATGACTCATTCCATTAAGCTGTTAACATGGGGGGTTGAATCAGTCTTGCTTGAAGTTGATGAGGTTTTATGTTTTTTTGTTGTTGTTGCTCTGGTTACCTTCATGTATCGTTGACTGTAAATACTTCTATCATCACCTCATGCTTAAGGTGAGAGTTGATTTGCTGGAAAGTTTAACTCAATATTCTTACTCCGCCTCTATGTTTAAGCCTTACTTGTATATCTGGGAGTCAGAGAGGCTCTCTCTGTACTCTTTTGTTCCTTCTCTACTAGTAGAGTGCTGTTACTTATTACTGGGAGCTCATTTGCCTTGTGGTAGGCTAGGGCCCTGGGAACTCTAGCTTCGTGGCAGTGGGCATCGGGCCTTATTTTTTTGTCCCAGATCAGCGTTAGTTTTAGACAGGCTCTGTTTCCTTCTCTTCTCAGTAATCCTGCTTTTCCCCTGATAATAGTAGACCTTTATTGTTTGGGGCCAGGATGATTTCCTGTCCCTCTCTCAGGGGTAGATATTAGCCTCTAATTTGAGGGACTTATAAAAATTTGAATCATAAAACTACCAGAAGAAAATACAGAAGAATACCTATGTATTTCCTAAGCATGGCTTAAGGTCAAAACAAAGATTTAGCATATTTGTGTAAAAACTTAAAACTAGTGAATATCAAAAACAAAGTGCAAGTGGGGAAAGAAACATCCATCAAAATTTAGCTGTGAAAAGCAAATGAAACAATTGATTTTAAGATAATTTTTGTAATTAGAATAGTTGAAAAATGGATTTTTAGCCATTATAAACAAAGAAGAATATAAAGGCATGCAAGGCAGAGGTTTCTAATATAAAGGTTACTTGCAATGCAGAGTATCTCAAAAATTCCTCCATTTGGAGTTAGTTCTGCTAGGTTATTTTAATATGATAGTTTTAAGAGCAAATTTGGAGAGAAGAGGAAAGAAGCGATTCTACAAGGGTGTTTAAAAACTGTTGTTTAATTGGGAAGTCTTTTGGTCTGTATTATTAAGTTTGTATGTATTAAATGATTGATATGTATATCTTCTGTGAGAGCTTTGAGATAGAAACTTTCTGGCTAAAAACATTTGTTTTCCTAAGCAAAATTACTTTTGTCAATCCTTTAACATTTTTCAGGTTTGAACCTAGCATGTATCAGGAGAGTGTACTTTGCTGCTTGCTGGATTATTCAGAAGCTTTAGAAGCAAATTTTTAGGAACTTTATTGATTATATTAGCCTCTACTTTTTATGTATGATTCCTAGAGAAGCAGAGGGGTTTGCCCAAAGTATACAGTAGTTAGCAGTAGAAGTAACTTAGACTTCGGTGGCTCTTGCTCTTTCATTAAATTACATTATGTGATTGATAATTTTAAGTTTGCTGTATTTGAGATATACATCTTAAAATACCTGTTTGTAAATGGCTCTATGGCATGGAGATTGACCAGTTTTAACCTAAGTGTTTTTGCATACTTTGTGCAAAGAGAAGTTGGCTAGTTTTCTGAATATTTCTCTTGGTCATTTAATCTTAGATAATATCAAAATGTGCCCTGAAGTAGCAGAATGTTTTGGGGATGTTGATTTGAATTTTAAGTTTGTAGTTAAAGTTTTTTCCAGGTCTCTTTTTTATGTGTGTCAATTTTGATTTTTGAAGAAAAAATCTAGGGGCCTCCAAATACTGAGCTTCTGTGAACATAGGCCTTGGAATTGGAACACTATTTTATACACGCTTTAATTGAATAAATAAATTATATATAATAGTGAAGCACACGTGGAGCCAGAAGACAATGCTTTCCTTTATATAGAGTAATTTATTTTTATTGGATATTTATGTTTTGTAGTATGTTATAAATCTCATTATATGTAATCATGTGGCTTTTTCTAGAATATGCCAAAGAAAAGAATGACTAAAGATTTCCCATATTTCACTGCTAGGTCTTGTTTTGTTTTGGTTTTGTTTCTTTGAAGCCAGATGTCATTAATTTAAGAAATGTGCCTCAGAGCTGTGTGTACTTGACTGTGAAGTTTCATCTGTGGGGAGGAACTTCAGTGAAGTAAGCATGCTGAGATTTTGAGTCAGTATTACTTTATTTATTTATTTATTTGGCTGCATTGGGTCTTCGTTGCTGTGCGCGGGCTTTCTCTAGTTGCGGTGGGCGGGGGCTTCTCCTGTTGCGGAGCACGGGCTCTAGGCCTGCCGGCTTCAGTAGTTGTGGTGCAAGGGCTTAGTTGCTCCGCGGCATGTGGGATATTCCCGGGCCACTTTTTAGCTTAGGTTTTACTTTGACTTTCCCTCATTTGTAGCTTTAAATACAAGTATAGACGCTCTTTTTTTTTTTTCTTCTGTACGCGGGCCTCTCACTGTTGTGGCCCCTCCCGTTGCGGTGCACAGTCTCTGGACGCGCAGGCTCAGCGGCCATGGCTCACAGGCCCAGCCGCTCCGCGGCATGTGGGATCTTCGCGGACCGGGGCACGAATCCGTGTCCCCTGCATCGGCAGGCGGACTCTCAACCACTGCACCACCAGGGAAGCCCTAGACGCTCTTTTACTTAATTAACTTTCATGGATATAAACAGAGCCATTCTTTGGGATTTTTAGCTTTGCCACTACTGACACGTGGTAATAGTGAAGGCTTGTGAGAATAATACATAATCCTTTAGGAACCTGACCTGTTGATAAATGAAGGAGCTAATGTAACAATTGAAGATGCAAAATGCAACTGCCATCTAACATATGAATATTTTAATGGTAGTTAAATAGTGGAAGCATTTGTGTGAGGGGTGACAAACAAGAAATCCTATGGGACACCCCGGGAAGACTCTTGCTGTATGCTCAATGGCAACTTTTCATTTATTCTTTTTCTTATAGTTGCTCATTCTATAATGAGAAATTTTCAGTGCTATTATGTTCATTCTTTCTAAATTAAAAAAAATTATCATTGAAAATCAGATTTGAAGTCTCATTTTTAATAGAAAAATGTTGAAAAGAAGTGGTAGGTTCCTGCACATCCAGAATTTAAATTGGAAACTAGGTAACAAATGTGGAGGCCCAGTAAAGGTTTCTTTATTTCTCCTTCCTTCCTTTCTTTTCACCTTCTTTTCATCTTTCTCCCTCTTGCTCCTTCCACGTGGCATCAAGAAGACAGTCAGAAAGTTATGTTTGTATGTTACCTCCATCAAAGACATTATTTGAGACTGTTCTCTTTGGAATACTAAGAGTAGACTGGTGTTTTGCATATATACTTATAGGATCATTTTGGGGTTTGCATTAAATTGGTAATTTGGTAACAGTGAAAGTTTTTCTTGTGAAAAATCTTTCTCTGTATCTCTTCTTTAGAAATTATCCTCAGGAACCACCTGGCTTTTCTGGTGAAGCTCAAGTTTTATGAAGGCTTTACATTGTACTTCCATGATGAAATGAGATAATGTATGTAAGACATTGTTTTAAAGGCGATGAATAACCCTATAGAAAGAACATGAACTCTTGTTTATGACTCTCAATTAAGAGATTCTAAGTTCCTCTTAGTTGGGTTGGATTTAGAAAAAGGTACATTTTTTTGCGATATTCATTCGTTAATTCAATAACATGTACTGAGTATCTATTCTGCTCAGGTCTTAGTGGATGCTGGGAGTATCGTTATGAACAAGATAAATTGTCCTTGCTTTTATGGAGCTTACAGTCTGCCAAGGGAGACAAATATAAAACAGTCTTTTACACAATAAATGTTATAAATACAATTGTGATAAGTACTAAGACAAATGGGAAAAGTTTTGAAAATCCATAATTGGGGATTTGATAGTCTTGGAATCAGATGGCTTCCTTAAGGAAGTGACATTTGAGTTACTTTATCATTAGCATAAGTGTGGTTGAGGAATTCAGTTTAAATAAGTGCTTAGGGAAATACTTAGATAAGTATTAGTTAAGATTTAATAATAAGCATGATAACAAACTTATATTCCATTCTATTCTTGGTCTTCCATTTGCAGAATTCAGTTGAAACTCTTGGCTTTCTTCATTTTAACATTGGCTTCCACAGTTCCTAGATTTACTCATATAGTCTGAACTCATAACCCAATCCAGTCTTTACATTTGGCAGTAAATAAAAGCCTCCAAGTTATAATAGGTTTGAAAATTATTCGTTAAAATTCACTAAACTTACCTTGTATTACATTCCAGGAATACTTTCTTAAATATTAAACAAACCAAGGCATTTCTATTGTCTATCTTTCCAGATAGACTGAACTTCTTAAGGACAGAGGCCCTATCTCCAGAACCTTGCAGGATGTGAGACACATAGTAAGTGTGAAATAAACAAATCACTTATGAATAATCTGTGTTAAATAAGGAGGAAACAACTTGGCAACTGACCTTCCTGTTTCTTTTAAGTTACTTTTTACCATAATACAGAGGCTTTGAATCATAAGGTCTGGTTTTGAATTCCAGTTCCTTAATGTGTATTCCTAGGCAAATAACTAATTAAACTTCTGTAAACCTCATCTTCATCTTTAAAATAAAGATTTATTTACATGCGATTACATGTGTAAAGTACTTCGCATAGTGTCTGGCACATAATAAGTGTTTCACAAATGGTGGCTAATATTATTACAAGATACAGATCTTCCTTGGCTTACGATGGGGTTACCTCTAGATAAACCCATCAGAAGTTGAAAATATCCTAAGTTGAAAATGCATTTAATACATCTAATCTTCAGAACATCATAGCTTAGCCTTGCCTACCTTCAGCATGCTTAGTATACTTACATTAGCCTACAGTTGGGCAAAATCATGTAACACATAGCATATTTTATAATAAAGTGCTGCATATCTCATGTAATTGATTGAATCATTTACTGAAGTGAAAAACAGAATGGTTGTAAGTGTATATCAGCTGTGTATATCAGCTGTTAATCATTGTGATTGCATGGCTTGACTAGGAGCTGCAGCTTGCTGCCATTGCCCAGCATCAAGAGGGAGTATCGTACTACCCTTGCTAGCCTGGGAAAAGATTAAAATTCAGAATTCAAAGTAAGGTTTCTACTGAATGCATATTGTTTTCACATTGTCCTAAAGTTGAAAAATTTTATGTCGATCCATCCTTAAGTTGGGGACTGTCTGTACGTGCACTAAACTTTTTTACCTATTTGTTTTATCTGTGATGTTTAAAATATATACCTATAGTGATGCAGGATACTGGTATGTGTTAGAGCAGATAATTGGCCCTTTCTATAGTTAAACCAAGTGAAAAAGTAAAAAATTAATAACTAGTTGGTTGTTTATGAAACTAAATTTGATGAACTACTAATTATTGATAATTAAGTGGGTAATGGTGGCACTTATCATTGTAATGAATACATTATCTTCCTTTATAAGTCAGGTTTTTAAATAAACCAAGTAGGTTTTATAAATAAATTTTTGTAGACTTTTAAAAAACAAAACAATCCCCCATTTTGTCTTGTATATAGATTAAGATAATTGGATGTACGAAATTTGCCTGAATTGATGTGTGTGTGTGTGTGTGGATATATTTAATGTACATATTTGGATTTGGGGATGGAAGGAGTAGAAGATCTAGTCTATATATCTAAATTTTCAGCTTCTGTAAATTTAGTTATTTTAAGTACTTCTGTGTCACTGTCTTCATCTATATAGTGAAGTACTATAACTTACAACTATAGTATTATAACTTCTTTTCTTTACAGTTACTAATTCTGGCATTTTCTGAGGATCTTTATGAAAGTAAGGGATGTAAGGGAACTAACTGAACAAACAAATATTTTAAGGTTTCAAGTCTGACTTTAAATTTATTTTTATTCCATGTTATTTACAGTTATGAGTTGCTGGCAAAAATAATGTAACTGCAGTTGACTATTGAACAACTCGGGGGTTAGGGGCGCTGATCCCCAGTGCAGTAGAAGATCTGAGTATGACTTTACAGTCGGCTCTCAGTGTCAGAGGTTCTGCATCTGTGGATTCAACCAACTGGATGGGGTAGTACTACAGTAGTACTTAAAGGGATAAAAACCTGCATGTAAATGGACCCACGGTTCAATCCCATGTTGTTCAAGGGTCAACTGTACTCCCTGAAACAAAGCAAAAAAATGCCAGCAAACAAACAAAAATCCTTTAAGGCCGTTTTATTTTACATTTTAAAAAATGCACTTCAAGTTTCTCCAAAAGCAAAACATCCACACATTAGTGATTTGTTGTTGTTGTCATTGAACCCTAGGTACTGGTTGTAGTCAAGGGATTCCTAGACTGCTATCTGGAATATAGTTCTAAGAATATAAGATGTTTGAAAATGTTATGAAGATATATGGCCTTCTGAAAAATTTTTGTTTTTGGATTTGAAATGTTTTGATTGATTTGGTTGATAAACATGCTTTTCAGAGCACTTGAAAAGACAGCATTCTACATATAAGAGGGTTCCTAGGGTCCATTTAGAGGAGCTTGCCTACAAAATTAAAATCAGCTGGCAGTTTTATGTAAGGCAACAGGACAACCTATACTCTAAAAATATAATTTAGTGAATGGTATTTATGTGATAATATGTGCATATTATATGTGCATCTCTTTTCTCAAACGACTTTATATTTTCTCACTTGCTCCCAGACTATCACTGAGATTAGGAAGAAGGCAATTTCAGTTGTAGCAATTGTGTCATGCCAGAGATCACAAAGCAAGTCATTGATAAATTGGTATCTGAATTTAGATCTTCTTTGTTTTTTTCTTGCCACATGTTAGATTATTTTCACCAGGTTATTTTACTGGCTCCTTAATCCACGTTGAGACTTTAGAAATCTTAGTCTGTAGTTCTCAAGGTGATTTGCTAAGTATTATACAGTATGTACTAAAAGAGTGGACTTGGAAATAAGATGGCACAAGTAAAATTAAATTTTTCTCTCAACTTGCAAGTATGCATTTCTAGATATGGTTTTCCTTTGTTATCTATTACAGTTCTACATTTGGTCTTTAGAGTAGCAAAATTAGACAATGATGATTAAAATCTGTCTTGCAATTTTGGTTTTTAACCTGTTAGCTGCGGCCATGTATTTTCCATTTCAAACAGCTCAGCTTGGGTGTTGTAAGAAAGCAGATAAAAGCCTTATGTCTATTTTAAATATTTAAATTTCTAGTGTAAATTCCTTTAAAAAGGTAACTTTTTTTTTGTGGAGGCTTAGAAAAATCTTTAAGGAACCGAAATTTAGAAAAAGTTTTTATTGGACTAGAAGAATTTTGGGAATTTATGTAATCACTAGTGGCCGTGAAAAAAACCCACAACTGGGATTTTGAAAACTACTTTTTAAAAAACACTATAATGTATGTCTGAAATCGAACTTCTTATCGACATCTATAGAGGTTTGATTTAGAAGAATTGAAGGGTTAGGTCAAAGAAGGAGTAATTGTTCAAAGTTGGAGATCTGTACGTGTATGGGGTACAAAGTCCTGTTATGATTGGATGGGAAGAAAACATAATTTATTTTCCTGAACTATGATTGGCTAAAATCCTTTTCTTTCCACGGTATTTTCTAACAACTGAATCCGGAGCCTTTCCCTGTTTTTATTATCTCATCAGTGAGCTTGGCGTATGTACTAGTACTAAAAGTACTCAAATTGGTGCAGAGACTGTGAATTTTAAGAATGTTAACAAAAAGCCCTCAACCGGATGTTTGGCTTTCTTACAATAAAGCAGTAGCGAGGTGTAAATCTCTCAATAGCTCAAACCCGTAATGAGTATCTCCCCAAAACAGGAAGAATGAAAGGATGACAGTGTTATCTTCATTTTCATTTAAAGTCGTGGACTGTGTTTCTGTCGTGACCGAGTTCTGTGGTCTTAGTTTTCAGTTGAAAGTGTTGCTCTGCTTTGCTGCTGGGACTACGGGACTGTTAATTCAGGCAAAATTGAGCCTAACTCAGACTGCAGGCGCCATGTGTTCTGAAAAACATCACTCTGGAGATGCGGCTTTTAACCTTGAGTTTGTTTTGTGACCCAGAGTGGAACCAGCACACTTCACTTTCACCTCACCCCCAGCTCCCCCACTTCTCAGGGAGCGACGAGTAGAGAGGTGGACGTCAAACACTACGTTTCTGAAGGACTGCACTCCCTTCTCCCGCCCCACTCTCTATTTTTTTATCCTGGCTGGTCCCGCAGACGCTGCTGCAGCGTTGGGCACTACTTTCCGTCTGCGGTGGTTCCTCCGACCCTCTCCCGCGGCTCCCTCCCCCAGCCCGCGCCGGCGGAAGGAGACGCGCGGCGCTCCCTCAATCACGCTAGTGGATGGGGAGGCGGAGTAGTACTGGCCGCGGCGCGGTGGCAGTAGCGGCCGGCGCTGCCTCGGGGCCTGAGACGGCCGTGTGGAAATTTCTGTCCGTTTCTTTCTTTTATTTGCGGAACTGCAGCCAGAGGCTGCAAGTCGGGGAGTCCAGGGGAGTGCTGAGGACTGTGAGAGACCGAGGTCGCTGTGCCCTTCTGGGCAGAGCGTCCGGTGCGCCCCCGAGCCTGCGCTCGCTCGCGGGGCCGCCGCCTTCCCTAGGTCAGCTGTCCTCGGCATGGGCGGCCGGTAGGAGCGGGGTTTCGGTGATTTCCTGGCAGCTGAGGAGGCAGCGGCCACTTCGGCAGCGACGGCTATGGCGGTGGAGATGCGGCCGGAGCTGGTGGGGAAGCGGTTCCTGTGCCTGGCGGTCGGTGAAGAGGCGCAGCCGGAGCGCGGGGAGAGCGGACGCTGCTGGCGGGGCTGGCGAGCGGGAGTTATCCGAGCGGTGTCACATAGGGACAGCCGCAATCCCGACCTGGCGGTAAGAGAGCGAACTCCCCTCAGTCTCTCGCCCGCGGCCGCAGCCCCACCCCTGGTCTCGGCAGCCGCACCTTGTGGGGTTACCTCTGGCACCTGGCTCAGCCCGGCCAACTGGCGGTCACGCCCCTCTCCTGCGCTGTGGGCGGGTTTGCCCACGTGCCCTGCCAGGATAGCCTCCTCCCCGCGAGGAGCTTCCCCAGCGGGGGCGGTGACCCCCTCGGGACTCCGCGGCGCCCGCCCGGGCCCTTTGGCCGCTATCCGGGAGGGATGCGGCCGCGGAGACCTTACGGAAAGGCGGGGTTGCCAGCCGGCTGCTGCGCGGGCGGGTGGGGGTGGGGGCGGACCCCTCGCTCGTGGCGGTAGGGGGCCAGCTTCACCTGCCACTCTGTGCGAAAGTCTTAACAGTGCAGGCGCTGGAGACTGAAAACTTATCCCGTAAGGTTGCTGAAGGGGAGGGAGAAAAGGAAAGAGACAGCTCTGGTTTTCCAGTCTGTCCTGGGATTCTTGTGTGTTTTCGAGGCAAAGGCCCTGGCAGTGGCGGGGGCCCTGATTCAACCTTTTCCTACAGTAGATGCTTGGATTTCTAACAGAAAACGATGAAAATGAAAACTTTTGGTTTGGAGGGCCATGGAAATTAATATCTCCCTCCCTCTCTCCCTTCTTTCCTTCCGTTTGTTTTTTCCATAGTGTTGTGTTTTTTTTTTTTGTTAGAAGGGAATAGTGCTTTAACGTCATCCATTCCTGGGTTTTATATGATTTTAAATGAAGCAAGAAATATTGTAAGTCAAAACGTTTAAGACTCTGCAGAACCTTAAAGTGTCTTTTTCTTTGCTTGCTTTTCCTTACTTGTGACATTGCCAGTGTTTTCTTTCACTAGTGTAGGAGTGTGCAAGATTCTGAGACGGGATATGCTGTTAGTGTTCCAATAACGTTTTCACTGGGGGACATGTTGGAGTTAAGGAGACAAGGAGAGGCAAGACACTGACTAGGCTTTGAAAGGTTGATTTATGAATACATAATCCATGAAATTTATTGGTAATACTGTGGGGTATTTAATTTTTCAATGGATATTTAAAATTTGGGAACCTTCTTTTTGTTTATATGCAGGTTTACAATTCCGAATTTACGTGTACATATGTATCTTAATACTTTTGTTGGAGTTTTTGCGTGTTTTTGTTAACCCCGGTTTCATGAACGTAGTCAGTGATATGGTTTCTTGTGGAGTGTATTAATGTCAACTTGATACTGCAAAATATGTTTGCAGAATAGAGGTAATTTTGGAGATTCTGGTTGGTTATTCTCGTTGAAGAGAAGAAAAAGAGAATCTTCCTTTAAAAAAAAAACCCAAACATTTTTTAATGGTTCTACAAATTGTGGCAATTCAATAAGTTTGTGTAAAAAGCATGTTCTGGTTTTATTTTTCCTCCTTTTACTCTGATATGTAATTGTCTTGGCTTTATGTGGAAGATAGATTATGGGTCAGGGTTTTTAAATTGTTTCAAAACAAACATAGAATGATATTTTGTGTTTTCCTAAAAATTTTGTGTTTTGTTTTAATAGATACATGAAAATTGGGAAGTATAGTGTTAAATTACGAATGTCATTGGCGACAGTCAAGTTATCGAAATTAAATATATTAAAAATTTTTATTGTATGGGAATTTAAATGATATAAGGAGGGGGGTTTACACATACCATGTTTGAAAAGGCAAGATAATAAATTGGGTATTTAAAAATGAAAAGTACACGTGGATGGAGGGAATCAACTGGAAAGAACAGGAAGGAGTTTCCTCAGATGATGCAAACGTTTTGCATCTTGATTGTTGATTACACGGGTGCATACATATGTCAAAACTCATTGAATTGTGCACTTAATATCGGTGCATTTCCTATATGCAAATTTTACCTCAAAAATGTGTTTTGAACTATAATTATGTGAACCTTCGACAGTTTTCCTTTAACAGTCTTTACTTAAAAAATTTATGTTGTTACAGTGTAATCTGAGTTTTTTCGTCTGGAACCTACAGATGTAGCGTTACTCTCAAACTTTCTTATATTTCTTTTTTCTTTTTTTTTTTTTTTTTTTTTTTCGCGGTACGCGGGCCTCTGACTGCTGGGGCCTCTCCTGTTGCGGAGCACAGGCTCCGGACGCGCAGGCTCAGCGGCCATGGCTCACAGGCCCAGCCGCTCCGCGGCATGTGGGATCTTCCCGGACCGGGGCACGAACCCGTGTCCCCTGCATCGGCAGGCGGACTCTCAACCACTGCGCCACCAGGGAAGCCCATATTTCTTTTTTTGCATTCATATTTTCTAAGTTAAACTTGGGACAGTTTAGCATCACCAAAATGCAATTCGCGTTGTAGACTTTTGTTACTGCAGAATAAATCAAGCCCAAAGGAGCTTTTTTAAAAATAATTAATTAATTAATTTATTTATTTATTTATTTTACTGTGTTGGGTCTTTGTTGCTGCTCGTGGGCTTTCTGTAGTTGTGGTGAGCGGGGGCTACTCTTTGTTGCGGTGCGTGGGCTCCTCATTGTCGTGGCTTCTCTTGTTGCGGAGCACGGGCTCTAGGAGCGCAGGCTTCAGTAGTTGTGGCACGTGGGCTCAGTAGTTGTGGCTCGCAGGCTCTAGAGCTCAGGCTCAGTAGTTGTGGCGCACGGGCTTAGTTGCTCCGCGGCATGTGGGATCTTCCCGGGCCAGAGCTCGAACCCGTGTCCCCTCCATTGGCAGGCAGATTCTTAACCACTGTGCCACCAGGGAAGCCCCCCAAAGGAGCTTGATCAATTACTTTTGTGTATTTTTTTGTTGTTGTTGTTACAAATATATGTAATTTAAAAACTGCAAATTCGGGCTTCCCTGGTGGCGCAGTGGTTGAGGGTCCGCCTGCCGATGCAGGGGACACGGGTTCGTGCCCCGGTCCGGGAGGATCCCACATGCCACGGAGCAGCTGGGCCTGTGAGCCATGGCCGCTGGGCCTGTGTGTCCGGAGCCTGTGCTCTGCAACGGGAGAGGCCACAACAGTGAGAGACCCGCGTACCACAAAAAAACCAAAACCAAAACAAAAAAACTGCAAGTTCATTAGGAATCTCAGATATGTATGTATTTATGGCACATGATTTGGAAGGATAATTATCAGAACTTGAAAGTAGTTTAGGGGTTGCTTGGTCTCAAAAGTTAGTTATTCTTATTTTTGGTCTTATGTATGAGGAATTTCCACATGCATTAATTTCCTATACTACTGTTAACTAATTATCACAACCTTGGTGATTTAAACAATACGAATTGATTATTATAATGGTCTGGAGATGACAAGTCTAACTTCTGGGTCTCCATGGGCTAAAATCAAGGTGTGATTAGAATTGTTTTCTCTACTGGAGGCTCTAGGTCTCATTTTTAGAAGCAGCCCACCTTCATTGGCTCATGGTCCTCTTCTTCCTTAAAAACCAGCAGATTGTCTCTGTTTTTCTCTAGTCACATCTCCCTCTTGACTCTCCTGCTTCCCCTTACACTTTTAAGTGCCCTTGTGATCATACTGGGCCCACACAGATAATCCAGGATAATCTCCCCATCTGTTAATTAACAACCTTAATATCATCTGAACCCTAATTCTCCTTTGGCGTGGAGTTTAACATAGTTACAGGTTTCATGTATTAGGACATGAGCATCTTTGAGGTGGCATTATTCTGCCCACCACACCATGGTAGCAAAAATATTCTTTTACAGTATGACCATGATTTGATACAAATAAATTAAGGCTAAAATTATTGTACTTTTTCCTGCTGCAAGTTTTAGTGATATCACTATGTGATCTCTTAAGTAAATGAGCTTAATTTACTTAATGAGAAGTTTTACTCATCTGTGCTTGTATAATTTCACCTCTTTTGTTGGTGACTTTTAAAAAATGGCTTGAAAAATCTTCTGGGGTATCTTGGAATTACATTAACCAAGAAAAGACTTTATCTGAACCCTTTTAATTCAGGAGGACCAAGCTGTTGATTAAATGGAAATACTTAAAATACATTGTGAGCCCTCAGCATGTTTTCTTTTTTGTAGCTCCATTGTTTAGAAAGGTTCTTGATTTGTTATACATGTTGAATGTTTATTACTGCCCTAATTTTTGAGGAACTTTCTAGAAGATTGATAGTATTATGGAAGGAAAGCTGACAGTTGAGACAAGTACTGTTGCATAATATTCAACCTTGAATAATATTTTCATGCTAATTATAGAGTAAAAATTGATTTACTCTTTGCTCATTTTACTTCCCTTGCACAACTTAACAGCCCTTTATTTATTTACTTATTTATTTATCCATCCATTCAGTCACTTACCCACCTACCTTCCCTTGAAGCTTAATGTGATTGCATCATTGTTTCAAGCTAATCCTATCCAAAGTGTGAGTATTTTTTAAAAATTTTGCAGGTTTTCATAAAACATTCCAGGTTACCGTGACACTTTGCAATGTCATTGAAAACATTTTTAATCTGGTTAGAGACCTCCCCACTGGGATTCCTCATTTTGGATTCAATCATCTATTTTTCTTTCCCACAAAAGTTTCCACTTTTCCAAACTCCTCTTTTTTTCTTTTATCTTGGACTTTAGTCTTCCAGATTAAAATCTAAGAGTGTGATGTTTGTGTTTGAGTCTGCTTCTTGAGAATAAAATTCCCAGAATTTTGCACTCGACTTTGCGCTGTGTTGCATAAGAGGTTAGGTATTTGCTGAGTGAATGAGAAGTTGAAGTACATTATACCTGATAGATCTTCATACCAAGGACCCAGTCCTGTTTCAAATGAAATAGAAACTGCTCTGGATCTCCTGAGAATGGACACATAACAGATTCACACTTGGGATCTCTGGATCTTGGGTCAGTTGTTCTTTTTCCCTGTAGAATAATATTTCCATCATTTCTATTTTTACACAAGAATCCTTTTGAGTCAATCTCCTTTATATTAATATATTGCTTGAAACAAATACAGAGTCAGGGAAGAAGTAAAGTCCATAATAAAGGAAGGAAAATATTAACTGAAGTATTAAAAAGTTCAGGAAGGGATGCTAAGAACTGAATTACATCTTGATTGCAACATAAAAGAAGAACACAGATACAACAACAAAGGCAACACACACAAATAAAAACTTCTGTTTCTTGGTGAAAGAAGCTAACTCTTTTTTAATGTCAGTAGAGAAATGTGAAGATATTTTGTGTACATTGAAAAAAAGTGGTTTACTTATAATCATGGAACATTTTTCTGTAGCGCTTATAAAACTTTACTCCTGGCTACCATTAATACTAAATTTGATAACATCTTGAAGAGTTCTTTGGGGACTCATTATTGGATAGAAAGGAGCAAATGCACACAGTTTCTGAATGCTCATACCAAGTTGCTTTATGAGTGATGTAATATAATTTTAAATCTTTTTCACAAGAACAGTGTTCTCAGCAAATGTTTTATTTGAAGTACAATGAATCAATGTGAAGTTACTTGAAAAGTAGTTGTTATCTAATAGTCTCTTGTCAAAAACTCAGATTGAAAGTTTCTTGTAGAGAAATGAAAAGTATGGCAATTATTGTTATCTATTTTTTAACTTGAAAATTACTCTCTGTCTAATAAAAAGCATTCTACAATTAAAAAAAAAGTACCAGGTTTTAGGACTTCCCTGGTGGCCCAGTGGTTGGGACTTTGCCTTGCAATGCAGGGGGTGCAGATTCAATCCCTGGTTGGGGAGCTGGGATCCTATATGCCTCATGGCCAAAGGACCAAGAACATGGAATGGAGGCAATGTTGTAACAAATTCAATAAAGACTTAAAAATGGCCCACATCAAAAAAAAAAAAAAACTTAAAAAAAATGTTATCAGGTTTTTTCAGTACCCAAAAGGAACAAAAAATCATAGTATTGTGTTTCATAGACCAAACATGTAAATTTGTTTGTATTTGGGGGAATTTTCTAATGCTCACTTAGTGAGGAGTAGCTAACCTTGTAATACAGATTTTAAGCTGTTCTAAACTGCATACTACCTGTAGATTAAAGTTACTTTGCAGATCTTATATGTCCTAAATGTAAGTATCTTAAATATGAAAACTATGTTTTTCTGCTTAGCTGTCTCTTCATTTAAGTTTCATATTGAGTTGGTAGTATTTGATTCTTTAAGTTTTGTTAGGATAATTCTTTAGGTAAATCTAAAATGTATATCGTGGTGTTGTAATATTGCTAATACTAATTTCTGGTCTAGGCACACAGTGTTGAATGAATGAACGAATGATTTTTACTTCATTGCTCAGTGTGACCTGGGTAAGTTAACCATAGGGAAAATTGGTTTAGCTGGTAGGTAGAAAAACTTTTATGTCTGATTTGAGTACATACAGGTCCCCCCCACCTTGAATTTATATTGTGATTGGTCCTAAAGACTTACGTACAGGAAAATAAGTATGCACAGTAAACTAGCTGTGGTGGCACGTAACTTGTGCATTTGTAACCACTAGCTGGTTTTAAAAGTAGATAGCCACCCAGTAAATGGTGTGAAGTGTATGTTTCTGTGTAAAATTAAATAAAGGAGGTGTTTTGTTTTTTCCCTTTTGACCTGTCATAGATATATTCTGGCATGTATTTTGATGCCATTAATTTAAAAAAAGAGAATGTGGGCTTCCCTGGTGGTGCAGTGGTTGAGAGTCCGCCTGCCGATGCAGGGGACATGGGTTCATGCCCCGGTCCGGGAAGATCCCACATGCCGTGGAGCGGCTGGGCCGGTGAGCCATGGCCTCTGAGCCTGCGTGTCTGGAGCCTGTGCTCTGCAACGGGAGAGGCCACAACAGTGAGAGGCCCGCATACCGAAAAAAAAAAAAAATAGGGAATGTTTTCATTCATTAAGGTAATTGGACTAAAGACATTTTAGTGTGAGAATTCTTCATATAGGGAAGACGTTGCATTTGAAAGTAAAAATGTCTGGATATTTCCACATAATCAAAAGTATGTAGGCTATTTTCCTGTGTTTATAGGTTTAATGTGTTACTTTTGACAATAGTAAGTTATGAGTAAAGAATGTTTTCAACTCTCAAACTCATATTTTGTTTCTCCTTTACATATTTAGTATAGTACCTAGCATTAGGTGTTTAGTAAATGTTCATTGAATGGCAAATAAATGAATGAATATCATCAATTTCTTGTATACTTTAATGCATACCAACCATCTCAATTATCAGTGACTATTTACTCTTAATTTTGAACCTCTTTTTCTGTTGTGTGGAATTGTATACCTTAGTGGTTACTTCCCCATATTCATTGTCTGTTGTGTGGTTTGACTAAAGGGTGGGCCTGGGTATTCCTAAGCCAATCAGGGAATTGAACTCCTCTGGTTACACTGATGGGTATAGGCCCTAAATAAGTCCAGTCAGCATGAAGGCAAGGGGTATTGTGTGGGTGTGAGTCTGGAATTGCCACAGCCATTTTCCTACTTTAAGGTAAACCAGTTTGAGAACAAAGTTGATGTATAGAGGCTAACAGAATTGAAAAGGCAACAGAAAAAATATGGCTGATCAAGTTGTTTTCTGAAGCCTAAATACAACTATTGGATTTTTCACTTGCAAGATTTTTCATATGGAAGAATAAATTGACTTTATATCTATTTTTCTTGGTGTTTCTTTTCTTTGGAACCAAAAGCATGTTAACTGATATACATGGTAATATTTCTTTGCCTTTTTTTTTTTTTTGAAGGCATATGAAAGATAGGCATTTTCTTGACACTCTTGTTTGTTATTTAAGGTTAAAGCAGATTTTTGCTTTATAATTTTGAATAATTTCAGTAGTGATTTTCAAGAATGGTGATATGTTCTGCTTTATTGTGTCCAGATATATCCCAGAGCTTTGAAAAATTAATGTATATGAAACATAAATACCTTATTTTCTAAATAATTAAAAATAAGAAATACCATTTGAATTTTTATGTCAGGAAGTATGCCATAAACCCCTTATTGTTAAAGAGAAATTTCAGCAAATAGATATCATTAATATTTCAGAAATTAAAAAAGAAATGGCAACCTTTTCTTTTTTAGGCTGTAAACCATAAATACTGTATTTTTCTACTCTTGTCACTGTTGGCCTGATTTTTTTTTTTTTTTTTTTTTGCGGTACGCGGGCCTCTCACTGCTGCAGCCTCTCCTGTTGCGGAGCACAGGCTCAGCAGCCATGGCCCATGGTCCCAGCCGCTCCGCGGCATGTGGGATCCTCCCAGACCAGGGCATGAACCCGTGTCCCCTAAAGCGGCAGGCGGACTCTCAACCACTGCACCACCGGGGAAGCCCTGGCCTGATTTTTAATGGTGGCAGTTTGGTAGTAACAAATACTGCTGATTTCATTTGTTTCAAATCTTGACAGTGATTACATTTCTGCCTAATGCCCCGATAAACATTTTTTTCTATGTGCATTTTTAATAAACTTGTGTTTTATTTGATATAAAATTCTTAATCTGACAAATCTGTAAGGGTTATATAATTTATCCTTTAAGATTATTGCTTACTAAATATTGAAATGTTCTAAGATGTTGAAACAGTCTCTGAAATTATCTAATTGGGTGGAATCTTTTCATGTAGAATTTATGGTTTATTTTATATTTTGGCTATTTTATGGAATTATATTAGTAAACCCTTTGAAAATATTACTTTATTTTCTTCTTATAATATAGAACCTATTGATTTGATTATAGAATACATGGTTAATGAGTAGAAAACAGCTTATTATTCATTTACTGTTTGGTTGGACTTGGTGCTAAAATTCTAAGGTTACAACATGGTCTAGTCCAGTTTCCTGGATGCAACCAGTAGGAACTGTGAGTCATACAGGATTTGAGCAGGGTAGATAAATGCTTAGACCCTTGAATTAAAAAGTGTGAATATAGTGATACCTGCCTATTGGGGTTTATTGGCTAGTACACTCCTTTGGAATGAATAAAAATTTTGGATTACATATTTCTTAATAGATTGCAGATTTCAGGTACAGTATTTCATCTATATTTGTTCAAACCAGTGCAACAAAATAGATCTTAGTAAACATATTTTGAAATTAATTTGAATAAATAGGAATTAAGTATAAGTATATATAATAATACATAACTGATCACTTAAAAGAAACATTTCTTAAAAGTACACTTAACATTGTACTTGATTTATAGTTTGGGCCTCAGTTTTCTCATTTATCCCATTCAGTGAATGGAATTGGTCTAGAGTTCAGAGTTTTTACTATTCTGTAGTTCTAGAATTGTGATGTTAATAGTTTTTTTGTTTTTTGTTTTTAACCTGTAATGTCTTAGAATAGTGTGTTTTAAGCAAAAATAAATTTTAGGTCTGTCCCAAAAGCTCTTAATTATGAGTTAATGAAACATTTCATTATGACATGTCTGTTGTGTTTTGTTATTACAAAGACCACAATTCTATGTAAATAATGTGATTTCTGTTCAGTGTTTATTTTGGATGATCAAAATGAGATCATAGGATTTGGATTTTTATGATTGAATAAATTGAGGTAGAATAAAAAAAATATATGAAGGCTTCAATATTGGATCTTAAAATAGTTTAGCATATGTATTCATGCACTTGGAAGTTTTGATCAGTTACATTTAATTCTTGGTGAAAATACCCTATGGTTCAAATCGATTAAAAGAAGTCAAAAATTGCTTCTCCAAAGGGATATAGTAATTCACACATTCAAAGTTAAAAAAAAAAGAAAAAGAAAAAAAGCCTCATCCATTGCTATGATATATATTCTCCCTGAACCTTTCTTTCTTGATTTTTTGCAGCCCCATGATTCAAGTCCTCTTGGAGCTTCTTTTTTTAGTGACTACAGTTCCTCCCATCTTCTTAATTTAGTATTAGAAAGTCAGTCCTTTGCTCACTGTTGCTTTTTGTTTTATTTTTCAAATCTTGTTATTCCCTTTGGAGAATTTACTTGTACTTCTTTGCCTCATGACTCACTAATCTGCAACTTAAGCATTGACCTTCAGTTGGAATCCACCATCTCTCCATTCTTTTTTGGTGTCTGTATATGAATGTCCCACATTTGAGTCTGATAAATGTTACTAAAATGTAGTTTATTATCTTCATGTGAAAAAGCTCACCTTTTGAGATTTATCTTGAAGTCTCATCCGGGCTTGAAGATGCCTCATCCTTCACCTTTTCACCACCTACAATGTATGTATTTAGTGAGTTAACACAAATTTCTTTCTTCAAATTACAATCTCTTCTACTCCTCACTCCCACCTCTCCTTTTATTCCAATTTGTGCTACCACTGAGTCCACACCTTCTTTGCCCTAGGCATGTTTTAAGTGATCTTTTTACTTTAAAGTTTATTCATTTTTCAGTCCATTCTATTCGTTGTGGACAAATTACTCATCCTGCGTTTCCCTTTAACTCACTTTAGTGGTTTTTCCTTCGCTTATTCGATAAGTCCAAACTTCATTCTCTAATGCTTAGATGTGCTCAGTGTCTCTATCCTTTTAAATTTAAAATTAACTAATCCCCTATATAAACTGTTGTGGTGTTTAGCGAAAGTCTTTCATTGGAGTTTTTAAAATATTATAACCCACTGTTAATGAAATCATAAAACGCATTTCATGCTTCTTTTCGAATTTCATTTGCTGATAAAAAGTTTCTGATGTCGAACATTTCTCTTGTTAAAAATGGTATTACTTGGTATTGCATGAACTGAGTCCAATGAGAAAACAGATTCTTAATGAGTCAAATGATGTATAAAGTGTTAGTTATTCCATTTCTGTTCATGAAAGACAAAATCCAATTTAACAACATTTTAGACACTATTAATGAATCTGGAAATATGACTTTTCTTTGATTTTAAGGTAGATATTTTCCACATTTTAATGTTTCTGAAATTAAGGCATAGTTTACATACAGTCCATGTCAAAAGCAACTTGTTTACCAATGTCTGTTAAATGTCTGTTAGTATTTGCTATGTTGCTATATACTGCTATATATAAATGAGTGTATTGTAAACGTAGATTTCTTGTCTCATGCCAGAGAATGTAGAAACAGTAGAACATGAAGTAGAAACTAAGTCAGCATTCCTGGAATAGATTTTAGAATTTTTCAAAGATAGGAGAGGTCTGTGTGAGTAATTCATGTCTTGTGAAAGACTGTCACTTAGGAGCCGAAAAATCTGATTCATCTGTCAAAATTACTGAGTTTAAGTAAGACTCAGAAAACATCTTTAGAATCAGAGGAATATTGAAGAAGGAATTCATGTTTATGTTAATGTATGGATAAAGTTATGCATTGCCATTTAATGCAGAATGGCTTTATGTATATTTAATATAAGATTTATTTCTTCCCTAAATTGTTTTTCCTTAGATTGAATCTTAGCATCAAGGCAATACGGTACTAGGGAAGGTATTGAAACTGTGAAACAACTTAAAATTGGTAAACTGTTCCAATGTGTTGAATAGCACCATACTATTATTTTGGTCTGTCTTTATCTTCAAAACCACATTGATGAAATTATATAGATTAGATTTCAGAGTGTTTCACCTATTCCCTAAAATGTTCTATTGCCTTAACTTTCAAAATCTCTTATTATATTTTAATACCAAAGTGAATCATTTTAAGGGAAACCATTTAACTTTACATTGTTCATCTTAATAAAGGGAATTAATAATGAATATGAATATAGACTATTTGTGTCCTGTCACTTCATAATGGCTTTGAAATATATAAACATATGTACATGTTTATGGAAATAGTTATTAGTTCCCCTTGAACTAAAAGTTATAGCAGTAAAAAAAATATATAGGTTAAAACTGCAAAAAGGAAAAAGGTAAATAAGCTTGTAAAGAGAGCTAACATAATATTGTGTTAAATTTGCTTCAGAATTTCTTAGTGTCCAGAGCAGGATGAGAATTGTGATGAATTACAATGTCATTGCTCTTCAGAGTGATTTTCACTAAGCCTTACTGGATTTTTGGAGCTTTCTGAGGTCTGTTAGAAAAGTGAATGAATGGCCAGAGAGTATAGGAGAAAAGGAAGAAATCCTAGGGTACTGAATTCTGGTCCTTGACCCATTCATTTGGAACAGCTTTGATCATATCAGTTTTATTTGATAATGATTTCTCAGGTCAAAAAAATAGGTTATGTATCAATAATTCTTTTTTCAGGGAGAAGGAAGTGTGCCATTTTTAAAGAGAAACTTTTCCTGACAAAAAATTCTTTAATTGGGCTTCCCTGGTGGTGCAGTGGTTGAGAGACCGCCTGCCGATGCAGGGGACAGGGGTTTGTGCCCCGGTCCGGGAAGATCCCACATGCCGCAGAGCGGCTGGGCCCGTGAGCCATGGCCGCTGAGCCTGCGCGTCCGGAGCCTGTGCTCCGCAACGGGAGAGGCCACAACAGTGAGAGGCCTGCGTACCGCAAAACAAACAAACAAACAAATAAAATTTTAATTGATGACTTGTACATGGAAAATTAAGTAGTGTACATTGTTAAACACAATGATTATTATTAAAACAAACAACTTTCTTAGTAATTAAAGATTAAAGATGTAATTATAAAGTGACTCCTGATGAGGATATTCCTGCAAAAGATTAATTTGGTCCAGGTATGTAATTTTTAGTGATCAGTGGAACATGTAGGAGAAGAAGCAGATATGAATGTCTAAAGGCAGTGATTCTCAACCTTTTTTATATTCGTTGCAGTCTCACAGTGGAAAGGGTTAAGCTTTAATGTGTGTGAAAATCTTGGAGGGAGCTCCATATTTTAAATGCTAGTTTCTAAACCTCATACCTAGATATTTTGATCTGCATTTTACTGAAATCTGCATTTTATTAAAATTATTTTTATTAGGTACCAAAGCCACGTAAAAAGATACATCTAGAGTAATTTCACTCCCACCCCGTCCCCATCAGCTCAGTTTACTCTGCAACTCTTTTATTTTTATTTATTTATTTATTTTTCTGTCACTCTTTTAAAATAACCATTTTTATTAATTCAAGTGTCTTTGCAGGGTTAACTTACAAAGATAGGAGCAAGTGTACATGGTTTCATTCCTCCCACTTATATGTGATCAACCTGAGCATCACTAAAAGAAAAACACACATTATGAATCTACTGGCAAGATATGGTAGGAAGTACACCAATGAAGTATTTGTACTAAAAATAAAACCAATGAAATATTTGTACTAAAAATTATTGAACTTGAGTATAATCAAGCTTCTACATTCAACCACTAATTTGCAGGACATATGAGGGTAGAGGAACATGTTAAACACCACCATGAGGATGCGGTCAACTAGACCCAGGATGTGGGAAATTCTAGAACTAGAGCTGTGCTGTTGAATATTGTGGCAAGTTAAATTGATTAAAATTGAATATCAGTTCCTCATTCACTGTAGCCAATTTCAGGTTCTCAGTTGCTACACCTAGCTAGTGACTATGGTTTTAGACAGCACAAATAAGAAAATTTCCATCATTGCAGAAAGATCTATTGGATGCCACTATTCTAGAGTAAGCTTTAAAAGAATAGTCAACTTATCATACAGACTAGTAGAAGGGGAAAAAATGGAATGATAAAAATAAAAGAAGGCAGGAAGAGAGACAAACATAACAAAGGTGAGACAAACAGAAAGCACAAAATAAGAGATTTAATTTAAACCCAGATATATCAGTAATTACATTAAATGTAATTGACTAAACGTTTCTATTAAAAGGAAGGTTATAAAACTGGGAGGAGAGAACCCACAAAACACACTTACTGGGACTTCCCTGGTAGCACAGTGGTTAGGAATCTGCCTGCCAGTGCAGAGGACACGGGTTCGATCCCTGGTCCGGGAGAGTCCCACATGGTGCGGAGCACCTGAGCCCATGCACCACAACTACTGAGCCTGCACTCTAGAGCCCACGAGCCACAACTACTGAGCCCATGTGCCGCAACTCCTGAAGCTTGTGTGCGAATGGCCCGTGCTCCGCAACAAGAGAAGCCACCGCAAAGAGAAGCCTGCACACTGCAATGAAGAGTAGCCCCTGTTCGCTGCAACTAGAGAAAACCCACGCGCAGCAATGAAGACCCAACGCAGCGGGAAAAAAAAACAAAAACCCACACTTATTTGCTGTTTATAACAAATCTATCTAAAACATAAGAATACTTACAGGTGGCTGTAAAAAGATGGGGAAAAAACTTCCATGCAAATAGTAATTAAAGATAGTTGACATGGCTATGCTAAAGACAGTGTTTAAGAAAAGAAGCGTTATTTGGGATAAAGAGGCTTTGTTTACCATGGTAAGAGTTTATTCAGCAAGAAGGTCTAATTTCAGTTTTCTAAGTACCTGTGACATGACTTAAAATACATAAAGCTGGAATTGATAGAATTACTAGAGAAAATAGACAAATTTATAACCATAGTGCGAAGTTAAATAGCTGATAGAACTAGCAATAAAATAACAGTAATAAGTAGTACTTGGTAATAAAAAGTAATAAAAAAGTAATAAAAAGTACTTGGCTTTGGCCATCTCACAAGGTAGTTGTGTGAATGAGATAGTATATTTAATAAATACACGGTCATTCAATATGAGTAGGTATTTAACATGAATAAATACTGAAATACTTTTGTTCAAAAAATATTTGAGCACCTTCTCATGACTGGTACTGTTTAAGACGTGTTTTGTAAGGTGTGCAGCCTTAATCAAATGTAAGATGTTGTCAGGTACAGTTACCAATTTTAAGTACTTAATGAATGGTAAGCAGTAATATCTGTATGGATTCATAGAAGGGAGTGATACAGATTTGAAGGATGCATTTGTTGAGGAAACAGGGTATTTTGGGCCCTGAAGAGTGACTGGCATATATATTGGGTTGGCCAATAAGTTCCTTCGGTTTTAAAGTAAAAATAGAAGACACATTTTTCACTTTCAGCAAGAACTTTATTGAACAATGTATTCACCATTTTGTTCCACTACTTTCTGCCATTTTTCAGACAACTTCATAATTTCATCTACTCAAAACTTTTTTATCTTTTTGAGCAAAGAACTGGTCCAGGTGCCTTTTACAGTCTTCCAGGGAATTGAAATTTTTTCCATTAAGAGAATTTTGTAAAGACAGACATAAGTGGAAATCCAGGGCTTCCCTGGTGGCGCAGTGGTTGAGAGTCCACCTGCCGATGCAGGGGACGTGGGTTCGTGCCCCAGTCCGGGAGGATCCCACGTGCCGTAGAGCGGCTGGGCCCGTGAGCCAGGAAGATCCCACATGCCGTGGAGCGGCTGGGCCCATGAGCCATGCCCGTGAGCCATGCCTGTGAGCCATGCCCGTGAGCCATAGCTGTTGAGCCTGTGCGTCTGGAGCCTGTGCTCCGCAACGAGAGAGGCCACAGCAGTGGGAGGCCCGCATACCGCAAAAAAAATAAAAAATAAAAAAATAAGTAAATAAATAAATGGAAATCCGAAGGTACAATGTCCGGTGAATGAGGAGGATGACTCAGAACTTCCTAGCCAAGCTGTAACAGTTTTTGCCTGGTCATCAAAGAAACATACGGTCTTGTGTTACCCTGATGAAAGATTATGTATTTTCTGTTGACTAATTCTGTACGCTTTTTGTTGAGTGCTGCTTTCAGTTGGTCTAATTGGGAGCAGTACTTGTTGGAAATAATCGTTTGGTTTTCCGGAAGGAGCTCATAATAGAGAACTCCTTTCCAATCCCACCATATACGTAACATAACCTTCTTTGGATGAAGACTGGCCTTTGGTTTGGTTGCTGGTGGTTCATTTTGCTTGCCCCACAATCTCTTCCACTCCCCATTATTGTACAGTATCCACTTTTCATCGCTGGTCACAATTTGTTTTAAAAACAGTACGTTTTTGTTATGTTTCAGTAGAGAATTGCATGCAGATACACAGTCAAGAAGGTTTTTTTCACTTAACTATGTGGAACCCAAACATCAAAGCAATTAACATAGTCAAGCTGGTGCAAATGATTTTCAGTGCTTGATTTGGATATTTTGAGTATGTTGGCTGTCTCCCACATGGTATAACGTTGATTGTTCTCAGTTAATGTCTCGATTTGATCGCTATCAACTTCAACTGGTCTACCCACCCGTGGAGCATTGTCCAGAGAGAAATCTGAAACTTCGCAAACCGCTTTTGACACGTTCAATCAGTCACAGCACCTTCTCCATATACTGCACAAATCTTTTTTTGCGTTTCAGTTGCATTTTTACCTTTCTTGAAATAATAAAGCATGAAATGCCAAAAATGCTTTTTTCTTCCATCTTCAATATTAAAATGGCTATACAAAAATTCACCAATGTACAAAGTGAGAGAGTGGCATGGACATATATACACTACCAAATGTAAAATAGGTAGCTAGTGGGAAGCAGCCGCATAGCACAGGGAGATCAGCTCGTGCTTTGTGACCACCTAGAGGGGTGGGATAGGGAGGGTGGGAGGGAGGGAGACACAAGAGGGAAGAGATATGGGGGTATATGTATATGTATAGCTGATTCACTTTGTTATAAAGCAGAAACTAACATACCGTTGTAAAGCAGTTATACTCCAAGAAAGATGTTAAAAAAATTCACCAATTTTGATTTTTTAAAATTCATGCTGATATGACAGCAGTCATGGTACAATCTACAAAATTGTTTTGAATGAAGTTAAAGACACCTAAGCACTACTAGAGCCACCTTAACGAGGAAACTGAACAAAGATTATGGCCAACCCAATAATAATATTAGAAGAGGTATAAAATGGTTTTGGTAGAAAGAATGGCATGAGGAAAAGCAAACCACTTGGTTTCAGAGAGGGTTCATATTGGAATAACAATAAGAAAAATAATGTGAAAATTAGGGCCAAATTGTAATATCAGATTGAGAAATTTGTGGTATGTCTAGAGTGGTTGGCTGAAATGAATATCCTAGTACTTGTGTCATTTCCCAATTTTATGAATACAGTTGTCTCTAGGTATCCATGGGGGCTTGGTTTCAGGGCCCCCTCAGATACCAAAATCCAAGGGTGCTCAAGTCCCTTTCTTAAAATGGCATAGTACAGTTGGCCCTTCGAATCTGAATATGTAGAGCTATAACTATATTTTTGAAGGTAGAATGAAGGGCCTTTAATTTTGGTCGCTGAAACAGCAGACTAATTTCCATACAGATTGTACCTGTTTACAGCTGCAGTTTATGGAAGCACCAGTTTTCCCACATGAGTCTCAACACTATTGGATATTGTCAGTCATAATTTTTGCCTAGTTTGCCCAAAAAAAAGGTACCTTGCTTTAATTCCTGTTTATGTGTTTTTGAGTCTCATGTATTTATTGGCCTTATTAAAAAATATATAAATAGCTTGCTCATATTTTGACCTCTTTTTAAAATTATTTATGTATTTTACATTTGGCTGCATTGGGTTTTCGTTGTTGCATGTGGGCTTTCTCTAGTTGCAGCGAGCGGGGGCTACTCTTCATTGCGGTGCGCAGGATTCTCATTGAAGTGGCTTCATGACGTGGCTTCTCTTGTTGCGGAGCATGGGCTCTAGGTGCACGGGCTTCAGTAGCTGTGGCTCAAAGGCTCTAGAGCACAGGCTCAGTAGTTGTGGCGCACGGGTTTAGTTGCTCCGCAGGATGTGAGATCTTCCTGGACCAGAGCTCGAACCCGTGTCTCCTGCATTGGCAGGCGGATTCTTAACCACTGCGCCACCAGGGAAGCCGTGGCATTGGGATTTTGATAGAGGTTATATTGAATCTGTAGCTCTCTTTGAGTAGAATTAATATTATAACAATATTAAGTTTTCTAATCTATGAATACAATATGTCTTTCCATTTGTGTTTTTAATTCTTTTCAGCAACATTTTGTTGTTTACAGTGTAGAAGTATTTTGCCTCCATGGTTATGTTAATTCCTAAGTATTAAATATTTTTAATGCTACTGTAAATGGAATTTTCTTAATTTCCTTTTCAGGTTGCTTATTGTTAGTGTGTAGAAATGCAGCTGATTTTCATGTGTTGATTTTGTATACTGCAACTGCTCAATTTTTCTCTAACAGTTATTTTCTCCTGTGTTTGTGAAATTTGTAGAATTTTCTGCATATAAGATCATGTCATCTGCAAATAGATATTCTTTCCCATGTGGATGTCTTTTTAGTTTCTTGTCTAATTTTCTGTTTAGAACTTCCAACACCATATTTAATAGGAATGGCAAGAGCAAGCATCTTTGTCTTGTTCTTAATCTTAAAATGTTTGTAATGGGACGCAGCAAAAGCAGTTCTAAGGGGGAAGTTTATAGCAATACAATCCCACCTTAAGAAACAGGAAACATCTCGAGCAAACAACCTGACCCTGCACCTAAAGCAATTAGAGAAAGAAGAACAAAAAACCCCTAAAGCTAGCAGAAGGAAAGAAATCATAAAGATCAGATCAGAAATAAATGAAAAAGAAATGAAGGAAACGATAGCAAAGATCAATAAAACTACAAGCTGGTTCTTTGAGAAGATAAACAAAATAGACAAACCATTAGCCAGACTCATCATTAAAAAAAATAGGGAGAAGACTCAAATCAATAGAATTAGAAATGAAAAAGGAGAAGTAACAACTGACACTGCAGAAATACAAAAGATCATGAGAGATTACTACAAGCAACTCTATGCCAATAAAATGGACAACCTGGAAGAAATGGACAAATTCTTAGAAATGCACAACCTGCCAAGACTGCATCAGGAAGAAATAGAAAATATGAACAGACCAATCCCAAGCACTGAAATTGAAACTGTGATAAAAAATCTTCCAACAAACAAAAGCCCAGGACCAGATGGCTTCACAGGCGAATTCTATCAAACATTTAGAGAAAAGCTAACACCTATCCTTCTGAAACTCTTCCAAAATATAGCAGAGGGAGGAACACTCCCAAACTCATTCTACGAGGCCACCATCACCTTGATACCAAAACCAGGCAAGGATGTCACAAAGAAAGAAAACTACAGGCCAATATCACTGATGAACATAGATGCAAAAATCCTCAACAAAATACTAGCAAACAGAATCCAACAGCACATTAAAAGGATCATACACCATGATCAAGTGGGGTTTATTCCAGGAATGCAAGGATTCTTCAATATACGCAAATCAATCAACGTGATACACCATATTAACAAATTGAAGGAGAAAAACCATATGATCATCTCAATAGATGCAGAGAAAGCTTTCGACAAAATTCAACACCCATTTATGATAAAAACCCTGCAGAAAGTAGGCATAGAGGGAACTTTCCTCAACATAATAAAGGCCATATATGACAAACCCACAGCCAACATTGTCCTCAATGGTGAAAAACTGAAACCATTTCCACTAAGATCAGGAACAAGACAAGGCTGCCCACTCTCACCACTCTTATTCAACCTAGTTTTTGGAAGTCTTAGCCACAGCAATCAGAGAAGAAAAGGAAATAAAAGGAATCCAAATTGGAAAAGAAGAAGTAAAGCTGTCACTGTTTGCAGATGACATAATACTATACCTAGAGAATCCTAAAGATGCTACCAGAAAACTACTAGAGCTAATCAATGAATTTGGTAAAGTAGCAGGATACAAAATTAATGCACAGAAATATCTGGCATTCCTGTACACTAATGATGAAAGATCTGAAAGTGAAATCAAGGAAACACTCCCATTTACCATTGCAACAAAAAGAATAAAACATCTAGGAATAAACCTACCTAAGGAGACAAAAGACCTGTATGCAGAAAATTATAAGACACTGAGGAAAGAAATTAAAGATGATACAAATAGATGGAGAGATATGCCATGCTCCTGGATTGGAAGAATCAATATTGTGAAAATGACTGTACTACCCAAAGCAATCTACAGATTCAATGCAATCCCTATCAAACTACCACTGGCATTTTTCACAGAACTAGAACAAAAAATTTCAAAATTTGTTTGGAAAAACAAAAGACCCCGAATAGCCAAAGCAATCTTGAGAACGAAAAACGGAGCTGGAGGAATCAGGCTCCTTAACTTCAGACTATACTACAAAGCTACAGTAATCAAGACAGTGTGGTACTGGCACAAAAACAGATAGATAGATCAATGGAACAGGATAGAAAGCCCAGAGATAAACCCACGCACATATGGTCAACTTATCTTTGATAAAGGAGGCAGGAATGTACAGTGGAGAAAGGACAGCCTCTTCAATAAGTGGTGCTGGGAAAACTGGACCGGGACATGTAAAAGTATGAGATTAGATCACTCCCTAACACCATACACAAAAATAAGCTCAAAATGGATTAAAGACCTAAATGTAAGGCCAGACACTATCAAACTCTTAGAGGAAAACATAGGCAGAACACTCTATGACATAAATCACAGCAAGATCCTTTTTGACCCACCTCCTAGAGAAATGGAAATAAAGATAAGCAAATGGGACCTAATGAAACTTCAAAGCTTTTGCACAGCAAAGGAAACCATAAAGAAGACCAAAAGACAACCCTCAGAATGGGAAAAAATATTTGCAAATGAAGCAACTGACAAAGGATTAATCTCCAAAATTTATAAACAGCTCATGCAGCTCAATAGCAAAAAAACAAACAACCCAATCCAAAAATGGGCAGAAGACTTAAATAGGCATTTCTCCAAAGAAGATATACAGACTGCCAACAAACATATGAAAGAATGCTCAACATCATTAATCATTAGAGAAATGCAAATCAAAACTACAATGAGATATCATCTCACACCAGTCAGAATGGCCATCATCAAGAAATCTAGAAACAATAAATGCTGGAGAGGGTGTGGAGAAAAGGGAACACTCTTGCACTGCTGGTGGGAATGTGAATGGGTACAGCCACTATGGAGAACAGTATGGAGGTTCCTTAAAAAACTAAAAATAGAACTACCATATGATCCAGCAATCCCACTACTAGGCATATACTCTGAGAAAACCATAATTCCAAAAGAGACATGTACCAAAATGTTCATTGCAGCTCTATTCACAATAGCCCGGAGCTGGAAACAACCTAAGTGTCCATCATCGGATGAATGGATAAAGAAGATGTGGCACATATATACAATGGAATATTACTCAGCCATAAAAAGAAACGAAACTGAGCTATTTGTAATGAGGTGGATAGACCTAGAGTCTGTCATACAGAGTGAAGTAAGTCAGAAAGAGAAAGACAAATACCGTATGCTAACACATATATATGGAATTTTAAAAAAATGTCATGAAGAACCTAGGGGTAAAACGGGAATAAAGACACAGACCTACTTGAGAATGGACCTGAGGATATGGGGAGGGGGAAGGGTAAGCTGTGACAAAGCGAAAGAGAGGCATGGACATATATACACTACCAAACGTAAGGTAGATAGATAGTGGGAAGCAGCCGCAGAGCACAGGGAGATCAGCTCGGTGCTTTGTGACCGCCTGGAGGGGTGGAATGGGGAGGGTGGGAGGGAGGGAGATGCATGAGGGAAGGGGTGTGGGAACAGATGTATATGTATGACTGATTCACTTTGTTATAAAGCAGAAACAAAAAAAAACGTTTGTAGTTTTTTACTGTTGAATATGATGTTAACTGTGGAATTTTCATATATGGCCTTTATTATATTGAGGTAGTTCTTCCTATTCCTAGTTTGTTGTGCACTTTGTATCATGAAATGGTGTAGAATTTTGTCAAATGCTTTTTCTGCATCAATTGAGATGATCATTTTTCCCCCCTTTCATTCTTTTAATGTGGTATATTACATTGATTGATTTTTGTATGTTGAACCATCTTTGCATTCCAGGAGTAATTCCCGCTTGGTTATGTATATTACTATTTTTAGTGTATTTAATTTAAAAAATTTGTGTAACTCCTTTCATTTTCTCCCCTTCTCACACATATATTCTAGTATAATTTTGCTTGGAATTGTATACGTTTTTATAGAGAAATTCAGGAAGAAAGAATACCTTTCCACTGAGTCTGAATTTCAAATAGCATGGAATATCCCTCCAGCTATTAAAGTTTTTTTTTTTTTAAGTTCTACAGTTATTTTCCTAATTTAGGTCATGTGGGTTTTTTAGGTTTCTTCTTAGACACTTTGTATTTTGATTTTTAAATGCGTGTGGACATACCCTGAATCATTAATACATACCTTTATAAGTCACTGATTTCTTTGCCCAGACATGATTTTTGGACTAAAAATAATGTTCCTATTCTTTTCCCTGTGTATATTTTTAGCTCATGTAATTGCTTTCTAGTTCTTTTCACTAATGGGCTTAACAAAGTTACAGTAAAGGTTAGTGTCATAAAGAAAAAGTGAAATGATAATGTTACTAGCATCTTAAATCTTTTGCTTAAATTCTCAGTAGGCTGTTGAAGATGTTATTTCTTTAACCTGTCTTTCATTTTATAATTGTAATTGGTGGAAATATAAAGTTTATTTTATAGAGCTTTACTTTTAGGTTAAGTATGTAGCAGTTTATCTTCAGATAAAATTGTAACAAATTACTGTATTCACAAATACAGATAAAAATAAAGATATTTTGGTGGCAATTACTATACAAAAGAGTACATATCAGAATTCTTAATTTTAAAGTGTATTTAAATTACTTCCTAAGGTATCAATTCTTTTTAAACACTACTGTTTCAAAATGCTATATTTATGACATAAAATTAAAATCTACTAAAAACAGTGTGTGTTTGTGTGTGTGTGTGTATACACACACACACACACCCACACACACACCCGGTCTAAAGTGTTCCTTTTTATCTCTTCTGCAATAGACTCCATTCTCAATTGATTTCTCACCTGTGTTAACCTTTTAGAGAACTGTCCTATTTTTACTTCTCAAGAATGTACTGTAGTGAAGGTTAAAATTTGGAGAATAGGAAACTGACCTTATGTATGCTGTCATTTTTTTAATGTGCTTTCTTCAGCTTTTGATATTTTGAACCTTGGTAGAGCTCAGGAAATAGTAGATCAAAATTATCCATTTTAAACAACAAATGGCTGTACTTTCTGGATTCTTGACTGAGTCAGTTACCTGTGAAATTTTAAAACGTATGAGGAAAATGTTCAGTTTTACTAAATTCCAAAAATGCAAAAAGGGTTGAAGGGATTACAGGTGCATTAGGTACTAATTTTTTGTCTAGTCTTTCTTTTTTGTTATTTTTGTTTGTTTGTTTGTTTGTTTTGTTCGGTACGCGGGCCTCTCACTGTTGTGGCCTCTCCCGTTGCAGAGCACAGGCTCCGGACGCTCAGGCTCAGCAGCCATGGCTCACGGGCCCAGCCGCTCTGCGGCATGTGGGATCTTCCCGGACCGGGGCATGAACCCGTGTCCCCTGCATCGGCAGGCGGACTCTCAACCACTGCGCCACCAGGGAAGCCCTCTTTTTTGTTATTTTTTACATAGGAGAGAAAAAATAATCCAGGTTTTGGCAAAACTTTTACTTAAACTTTGTTCTGAGGAAGGTTTTTTTTTTTAATTAATTTATTTTTGGCTGCATTCGTTCTTCGTTGCTGCGCATGGACTTTCTCTGGTTGTGGCGAGCGGGAGCTAGTCTTTTTTGTAGTACACGGGCTTATTGCGGTGGCTTCTCTTGTTGCGGAGCACAGGCTCTAGGTGCGCGGGCTTCAGTAGTTGTGGCATGTGGGCTCAGTAGTTGTGGCTTGTGAGCTCTAGAGTGCGGGCTCAGTAGTTGTGGTGCACGGTCTTAGTTGCTCTGTGGCATTGTGGGATTTTCCCAGACTAGGGATGGAACCCGTGTCCCCTGCACTGGCAGGCAGATTCTTATCCACTGCGCCACCAGGGAAAGCCCTGTTTTGTTTTTTAAAGCAGTTGTGACTCTGGCAAAATTAACAATCAATGGACATATTTAAAAATCTTGAACTCTTTGATCTTAGTATCTTATCTTCTAAATGAAAATGATCTTTTTTTCTATTGTAATAAAACAGTAAGTTTTTTTTAGATTAGTTTTTTTTTCCCTTCCACCTTCTCCCATACTTCAGAGTTATGGATAGTGTACTTATACTGCTGAATCTTTTTAGTTATAATATTAATGGCACAGAGCCATAGAAAGTAAGATTTAATCTCTTCAGAGCATAAGCTATTACCTTTATTATTTCTGTCCTTTTAAGTAATGTGGAATATTATGATTCATGTTAGAGTTAGAAGGAAAATGTACAAGCTCAATGAAATTCGACTGCTCACCTAGTAGTACAAAGGTAATGAAAGAGGTCGGAAATACGTTGATTTTGATTACAGGAAATAAAAGGGAGGGTGTAATCTAAATCCAGTACTATTTTGTACCCTTTAAAATTATATTTATTTATTTTTTCTTCCTCTGTTCTACAGTCTTCTAGATACTGTAGGCTGTTTTCTGGTGAAAAAGAGGAGGTTTCTAAGAAGCTTTTTTTTCTTTTTTTTTTGAGAAGCTTTTTAGAAGTAATGTGGGAACATGAGGAAGAACTGAGTTGAGGTCAGGGAAGCTATAAACCTTTGAGTGCTTTTGTGATGTGCTGTGCTCTGTGGGAGGCACTCAAAAAGGTCAAGCTTGAGAAACTTGCTTCTTAAGAATGTGACCATTAACACTTAGCGTACCCTATTTTTGTTGAGTCTATTGGGAAGATTTTTATTTAAAAGTTTATTGTATCTTGTGTTTATTTATAAAATGCTTATATTTTGTTCCTAGAGTTATACCAATTCCTTACAAATAACCAAAACACAAATATAGCAATAACAGAAAAACTTTGTTGCAAATGAAGAAATTTCACAGTAATTAGAAGGAAATTGGAATCTCTACTTTGTAAAGAAAGTAGTCTCTGTTGTATCTTTGACATATAAGTTGTTTGGTATTATTCTCACTCTCTTGACTTCTGTTACCTCTTTTTTTTTTTTTTTTTGTGGTACGTGGGCCTCTCACCGCTGTAGCCTCTCCCGTTGCGGAGCACAGGCTCCAGACGTGCAGGCTCAGTGACCATGGCTCACAGGCCTAGCTGCCCCGTGGCATGTGGGATCCTTCCGGACCGGGGCACGAACCCATGTCCCCTGCATCGGCAGGCGGACTCTCAACCGCTGCGCCACCAGGGAAGCCCTTCTGTTACCTCTTGAATCCACTCTACCAGCTTTTTGCCCCGTTACTCTAGGGAAACTGCTGTGATCAAAGTCACAAATGACCTGCTCCTTTCTAAATCAAATGTCATTTCTCACTTCTCACTCCTCATCTTACTTTGACCTATCGGCAGTATTCAATATGGCTAATCACCCTCTCTTCCATTAACTATTTTGTTCACTTTGCTTCTAGGATATTATGCTCACCTGATTTTTCTCCTACCTCTCTTGCCTCTCCTTTGAAGTTTCCTGTGCTAATTTTCCTTGTTTCTACCCCCTGTTAAGCGGTCAGTTCTTGGACCTCTTTTCTATCTAAACTTTTGTCCTTGGAAGATATACCAGCTATATGCTGATGATTTCCACATTTATATCCTTAGTTTGGACCTTTCCCCCAAACCCCACACTCATAGACTCATATTGAGGCACTCCCTTCATGTCTCCATTTGGGTGCCTAATGGGCATCTCAAATGTAACATGTCCACGACTGAGCTCCTGTTACTATCCCCCTAAGCCTGCATTGCTCTGTGTTTTCACCATCCAGTGAATGGCAGCTCCATCTTTCCAGTTCAGTTCCTTTGAAGTCATCCTTGACAACTTACTCTCGCATCCCATATCCAGAGTATCTGCAGAATATTTTTGGTGCTGCCTTCAGAATACATCCGGAATTCCAGTACGTCTCACCTCTTCCATTATTATCACTCTAGTACAGGCCATCATAATCTTTTGCCTAGATTTGCCAGTAGTTTCTAACTAGTTACGAGTAATAAGTAGGTGCCTAACTAGCTTTCTATTTCTTCTTACCCATAAAAGTACCTACAGCAGGTAGTCAGATTATGTCACTCCCATAATCGAATGCTTCCAAAGTCAACCACACCAATTTAGAGTTAAGAGCCGAAGGCCTTAAGTGTTCTGAGAGGCTCTACATTATGTTGTTCCTCATCAGGCCACTTTGACCTCATCATCTATTACTCTCTGATTTATGTATTCTTTTCCAGCCACATCATTGGCCTCTTTGCTGTTCCTTGAATATTCCAGGTGTTATCCTCCTTTGTGGCCTTTGCACTTGTTTCTCTGCCCAGAATGCTCTTCCCCAAGATATCCACATGACTCCCTCCCACAGGTAGGTCTCTTCCAGTGTCAGTATGCTTGCTCATTGTGGTCTTCTCTGGCCACCTTATCTAAAATTGACTCCCTCCCTCCCTTCCTCCCTCCCACCCTCCCTCCCTCCCTCCCTCCCTTCCTTTCTTCTTCCTTTAACATTTTCTGTTTGCTATCCTGCTCTACTTACCTTGTCTGTAATTTCATTCGACTAAACATTTTACTTATTTTTCTGCATTAGAATTAAGCTTCATGAAATGGGTTTTTGCCTGTTTTGGTAACTGCTGTTTTCCCATCACCTAGAACATCGCTTAGCAGCTAATGGGGATTCAAAAAATATTTGTTTAGTTAAAATACAATGAAATGTCTTAGAATATTCTGAAATTTAGCTCTTATTCTTGGAGTTATATTACTTTATAATGAAAAACCTAATAAAGTCAGTAAAAGAGAACTTTCTAATATGCAAATATGAAATCAGAACACTCTCTGTGTCAATTTTTGTTAGGTGTTGCCTCTCAGTAAATTTATTGAATGAATACACACCAAGTATCTATTATGTGGTTAGCGTTGTAGGCTAATTGAAAATTTAAGAAATAAACCCACTCTCAAGGAACTTATATTTCTAGTGGAGGGGGATGACTAACATTCAACTGTTGATTTATACTATAGTATACAGTTGTGGTATAATAACAAATATATATGTGGTTTATGTCACTGGTTCCTGGCACTGAGCTTCTAAATTCCTTGGAGTTTCCTGAGTGATAAAGGTGATGGGAGCATCTTTTGTTCTAGTGAGGTGACTCCTCATAAGTCCCTAGATAGCTTTAGGTTGGAAGCTGGTCACTGAAAATACTAAGCTTTGATTAGAAGCTTGGAACTTTCAGCCCCAACCCCCAGCTTTTGGGGAGGTGAGAGGGGTTGAAGTTTGAGGTAATCACCAATGGCCACAATCATGCTTTTATAATGAAACCTCCATTAAAAACTCCTAAGTTGGAATTTGGAGATCTTCCTGGTTGGCCAATACATCAAGGTGCTGGGAAGGTGATACACCCAGGGAAAGTATGAAAAACTCTGTCTCCCACTCACCTTGCCCTATTAATCCCTTCCATCTGGCTGTTCATCAGTTGTATCCATAAACCAGTTGTAAGTAGGCTTTCCAGAGTTCTGTGAGTAGTTCTAGGAAATTATTGAACCTGATAAAGGGGGTCATGGGAATCCCTGATTTATAGTTGGTCAGACAGAAGTACCGGTATGTCATATATTTGACTGGTGACTGAAGTGATGGCAGTCTTGTGTGACGGAAACATTCAACCTGTGGAGTTTGATGCTAACTCCCTATAGTTAGTGTCAGAATCTAGTTGAATTGTAGGATACCCACTTGGTATTGGATTGTTGAAGAAGTCATTTTGGAAAATATACCACCTAACTGATGTCAGGAGGGAAAAAGCCAGTCAACAATTAAGGATTAATTATGTGGTGATGTTAAGTGCTATAGAAATTAAGAGATGGAGCATTATGAGAGTGTGCTACTATTATACTTTTTATGATAGAAAGGCTTCATGGAGGAGCTGGATTATAAAAAGGGTAGTCACTGAATGAAGAGACTACATTCCAGAGAGGGGAATAATATGAATATTGCCTTGGGGACAAGAAAAAGTTTGGCATGGAAATAGAAATACTTCACAAATTTTTATGCCATTTTTTTCTTTTAAGCCTACCCTTCATTTTCTAGTTGGTTATATTTTAAACTACAGAGCGTCTAATATTTCATGCACACTAACATATACCTAACATTCTAATGAGTCGTTAGAAGTTACAGGGAATATAATGCACCAAGTCTTTTTTTTTTTTAAGAAATTTTAAATTTAATGGCCCCTTGGAGTCAAGTAAAAATCCAAAAGAACAAATATGTATGGAGAATACACACACACATACCCAAAACTGTCTGTATTTTGCATGTGCATGTAATGTAATTAACTATGATGTAAGTTAATTGGTATCCTAGGTTTATTAAGAATGGCATATCCAATTGTTATATGCCCAATTTGAGGATAGAATTAGGAGGAACTTTTATGGCCAGTCCAAACATTATTTACTTTTTTCTCCCTGGCAATCTAGGACTCTTGTTTCTGAACTCGTTGATTCAGATTTTTAACCGATAATGGGAAAACCTAACTTTGTACTAGATCAGCCTCCGTGAATCTTTGGGCAGTAGTTTTGGTTGCTTGTCCGCATCATTTTGCCAAGTATGACTGTTTCTTGTTGATCTCACCAGTTATCATTGTGTATGAGTATCATCTTAGTTATATATATATATAGCCCCAGAATAGTGCTTAGCAAATAATAGGTGCTACATACATATTCTTAAATGTATAAAATATTGGGTAAAATTTATTTGCTTACCTCTCCCATGCTTCAAGAACACCAACAGTGTAACGTGAGAAGAGGAATGAGAGAAAGAGAACAACAGAGGTATTCATTGAAGGTGACTAAATCCATAAAATAACTGAGGCCAAAGAACTGGAAGAGATTCAGTAATGAGAATAAAGTTGAGTGTAGTAATTCAAAAGGGGCAAAAGTCAGAGTTTTCTCCACTGTCACTGTACATTGGAGTTAACTTTTTGAGTCACCAGCTGGCTGCTGTGTGATTTTATTGAAAATAGGGTGATGCTTGGAACAGGAAAACTGAAAAGAGAGCTTTTAAGTGAAACTTAAGAATAGAGATAAGAGAGAATGCAAAATGAGAAGATTGAGGGTAGGACTTAAAATTAAGACAATAGGAAGGGAAGAATGATTGGTTCATAGTGGTAATATTTCTACATACATAGATAGCCCTTGCTCTGTACCAGCCATTATCTTAATGTTAAACAGTTTACATGTATTGACATTTTATCCTCACAGAAACTTCTTGAGTTAATCACTGCTGTTAGTACCATTTTACAAATGTGGCAACTGGGGAGTATATAGGCTTAGGAAATTGCACATACATATTGTAAGTGATGACTAGTGTTTGAACCCAGGTCCTGTGACTGCAGAATCCACATTTTTCGTGTTATGCTGCCTCTCAGGCACAGCTCTTCCAACGAGGTACTTCCTAACTGTAGGCACTTTTCCTTCTATCTGGACGAGTTAGGTGACTTGGGGAAGGTCTTATTCATAATTACTACCAGTGTGTGTCTGTGTGTGTCTCTGTGAAAAATTATTTGACTTTTCTTGGTTTTCTCATGTATATAAGAGGGAATATATTACCTAAAAGGGTTATTACAGGGATTAAACTACGTAAAGCACTTATCATAGTGCCTTTTATGTTCCCTTTACTAAACCTGATTGTTCAGGTAACTGTTTGGGGGACTGCTGTAGACAGTGTAGTAAAGGACAGTAATTAAAGGCTCAGTCTTCAAGGAAGATATCTGGAATCAAAAGATCTAGGAAAAGAGTGGTAAAAATCTGGTGGTTCTTTTCTTTCTGAGAGTTAGTTGGTCACTGGGTTACTAAATGGTAGTCTGTACAAACTGTGTGAAAGCTGCATCTACTGTTGTTTGGTGGATACTCAGAAAATGCATTTTAATTTTAATAATAAAGTAGAAACTTTTACAGAAAAAATGTAAGTTGAATCATATGAGGTATTACAAAGGCAAATGTGATTGCTTGGATGGTTATTTGTCTGCTTATACTTTCTTACTGGTTTAAATAACACTGCTTTAATTAGTAGTAGACATCTTTAAGATCTTATCGATAAATTCTGATACTTTATCTGTAATGTGCCCACATTTCTGTTTGTCTGTACTGTGTAGATTAATATTGCTTTCTTATTTCACTGTCACCTTAAGTGAAATCATTGCATTTCATTCCCTTCCTTTACTTATGTCTAGCTGGAAGTAGTACCATCCTTCTTGTGATTTGTGAAAAAATAACAAACTTGTTATTTATGTTTAATTTGGCTACTCCTTAAGTATTTTTAATGCTCTTTAACACCCCCATCTCCCCCATTTTTTCTCTAAAAGCCTGAAATTTCAGTAGTATATTGAGGTTGCTTCTTTTTCCTATTTCTTTTTTTTTCTTATTGAAGTATAGTTGATTTACAATATAGTGTTAGTTTCAGAATTATATTTCATTGTAGGTTATTACAAGCTGTTGGGTATAATTGCCTGTGCTATACAGTAAATCCTTCTTGCGTATCTATTTTATGTATAGCAGTTTGTATCTGTTTGTCCCATACTCCTAATTTAGTCCTCCCCCTCCCTCTCCCTCTCCCCCTCCCTCTCCCTCTTCCCCTCCCCTTTGGTAATCATAAGTTTGTTTTCCCTGTCTGTGAGTCTGTTTCTGTTTTGTATATATGTTTTAGAGTCCACATATAAGTGAGATCATACAGTATTTGTTTTTCTTTGGGTGACATTGCACTAAGCATAATGTTCTTTAGGTTCACCATGTTGCTACACATGGCAATATTTCATTCCTTTTTATGGCTGATTAATATTCTATTGTTTATATATACCAAATTTTCTTAATTCTGTCATCTGTTGATGGGCAGTTGTGTTATTGCCATGTTTTGGCTATTGTACATAGTGCTGCTGTGAACATTGGGGTGCATATATCTTTTCAAATTACAGTTTTCATTTTTCCCATATTTACACCTAGGAGTGGAAGTGCTGGATTACATAGTAATTTTATTTTTAGTTTTTTTAAGGGACTTCCATACTATTTGCCATAGTGGCTGTACCAATTTACATTCCCACCAACAATGTAGTAGTTCCCTTTTCTGCACATCCTCTCCTGCATTTATTATTGGTAGACTTTTTGATGATAGTCATTCTGACCAGTGTGAGGTGATACTTCATTGTGGTTTTGATCTGCATTTCTCTAATAATTAGCAGCGTTTAACATCTTTTCACGTACCCGTTAGCCATCTGTATGTCTTCTTTCGAAAAATGTCTATTTAGGTCTTCTGCCCATTTTCTGATTAAGTTGTTTGATTTTTTTTGATACTGAGTTGTATGAGCTTTCTTGTATATTTTGGATAGTAACATCTTGTCAGTCACATCATTTGCAAATATTTTCTCCCATTCTGTAGGTTGTTTTTTTTTGTTTTGTTGATGGTTTCCTTTGCTGTGCAAACACTTTTAAGTTTGATTAGGTCCCATTTGTTTATTTTTGCTTTTATTTTTTTTGCCTTGGGAGACTGATGTAAGATGATACTGCCATGATTTATGTCACAGAATGCTTCACGTGTGTTTTTTTTTTTTTCTTTTTTTTGCGGTACGCAGGCCTCTCACTGTTGTGGCCTCTCCCGTTGTGGAGCACAGGCTCCAGACGTGCAGGCTCAGCGGCCATGGCTCGCAGGCCCAGCCGCTCTGTGGCATGCGGGATATTCCTGGACTGGGGCACAAACCCGTGTCCCCTGCTTTGGCAGGCGGGCTCTCAACCACTGCACCACCAGGGAAGCCCCACGTGTGTTCTTTTATATGAGTTTTATGGTGTTGTGTCTTAGATTTAGATCTTTAAACCATTTTGAGTTTATTTTTGTATGGTGTGAGGGAATACACTAATTTCATTGTTTTACATGTAGCTGTACAGATTTCCCAACACCCTTTGTTGAAGAGACTGTTTTTGCTCCATTGTATATTCTTGTCTCCTTTGTTGAAGATTAATTGACCGTAGGTATGTGGGTTTATTTCTGGGCTCTCTGTTCTGTTCCATTGATATATGTGTCTGTTTTTTGTGCGGATACCATGCTGTTTTGATTACTATAGTTTTTTAGTGTAGTCCAAAGTCTGAGAGGGTTATCCCTCCAGCTTTGTTCTTTTTTCTCAGAATTGCTCTGGCAATTCTGGGTCTTCTGTGGTTCCACATAAAACTTAAGAAGATTTGTTCTACTTCTGTGAGAAATGTCATGGGTAGTTTGATTGGGATTGCATTAAATCTTTAGATGCTTTGGGTAGTATGACCATTTTAACAGTATTAATTCTTCCAATCCAAGAGCAAGGGATATCTTTATGTTTCTTTGAATCATCTTTAATTTCCTTTATCAGTGTTTTATAGTTTTTAGAGTATACGTCTTTCACCTCCTTGGTTAAGTTTATTCCTAGTTTTTTTTTTTTTTTCCTTTGACAATTTTATTATTTATTTATTTATTGTTTGTTTGTTTGGCCATATCTTGCAGCTTGCAGGTTCTTAGTTCCCTGACCAGGGATTGAACCCATGCCCCCTGCAGTAGAAGCACGGAGTCCTAACCACTGGATCCCAGGGAATTCCCTGATGTGATTTTAAATGGAGTTGCTTTTTTTTTTTTACTTTCTATTTCTGATATTTCATTACTAGTGTGTAGAAATACAATAGATTTCTGTATATTAATCTTGTGTTTTGCTACCTTGCTAAAATCATTTATGCTAATAGTTTTTGTGTGGAAACTTTAGGTTTCTCAGTATAGAAGATCATGTCATCTGCAAATCGTGACAGTTTTACCTCTTCCCTTCCAATTTGGATACCTTTTATTTCTTTTTCTTGTCTGACTGCTGTGGCTGGGACTACCAAAAGTATGTTGAATAGAAGTGGTGAGAGTGGGCATCCTTGTCTTGTTCCTGAATTTAGCAGGAAGGCTTTCAGCTTTTCACTGTTGAGTATTGTGCTGGCTTGTCATAAATGGCTTTTATTGGGACTTCTCTGGTGGTGCAGTGGTTAAGAATCCGCCTGCCAATGCAAGGGACATGGGTTCAATCCCTGGTCTGGGAAGATCCCACATGCCATGGAGCAGCTAAGCCCGTGCACCGCAAGTACTGAGCCTGCTCTCTGGAGCCCGCTAGCCACAACTACTGAAGTCCACATGCCTAGAGCCCATGCTCTGCAACAAGAGAAGCCACTGCAACAAGAAGCCCGCACACTGCAACGAAGAGTAGCCTCCGCGTACCACAACTAGAGAAAGCCTGCGTGCAGCAATGAAGACCCAAAGCAGCCAAAGAAATAATAAATAAATGGTTCTTATTATGTTGAGATGTGTTCCCTATATACCACTTAGAGTTTTTATCATGAATGAATGTTGAATTTAGTCAAATGCTTTTTTTTGCGTCTTTTGAGATGATCATTTGGTTTTTGTCTTTCCTTTGGTTAATGTGGTATATTACATTGATCGATTTGCCTATGTTGAACCATCCTTGTGACGTGTCCATCGACGTTTAAAGTAATTATTGACAGATATGTACTTATCACCATTCTAATCCTTGTTTTACAGGTTTTTGTGATAGTTCTTTGTTCATTTCTTTTTTTGTTTTTCGTTTTGTGGTTTGATGATTTTCTTTTGTAGTGTGCTTAAGTTCCTTTCTTTTTGGTTTCTGTGAATCTGTTGTATGTTATTGATTTGTGGTTACTTGGAGTTCACATATATTGACCCATAACTGTATCTGCTTTAAACTGATAGTCATTCAGATTCAAAAAAAAAATGTACATTTTTGTTACTCCCCTCCCCCACATTTTGTGATTTTGAAGTCCTCTTTTACATCTTCATGTTTATCCTTTTACTGTTCATTGTAGGTATGATTGTTTTTACAATTTTTTACTTGTTTTTTAATCAGTGTGCTGCCTTTTTTTTTTCCTGGCTGCATTGGGTCTTCATTGCTACGCACGGGCTTTCTCTAGTTGTGGCGAGTGGGGGCTACTCTTTGTTGCGGTGCACGGGCTTCTCATTGCTGTGACTTCTCTTGCTGTGGAGCACGGGCTCAGCAGCTGCAAGGCATGTGGGATCTTCCTGGACCAGGGATCAAACCCATGTCCCCTGCATTGGAGGGTGGGTTCTTAACCACTGCGGCACCAGGGAAGTCCCTGTACTGCCTTATTTAACTGATGGTCAAACCTTAGTGTACATTTGCCTTTCCTATTGTGATTTTTTTCTCTCCTATAGATTCTTTGCCTCTTTTCCATTTAGAGAAGACCCTTTAACATTCCTTTTAGGGTAGGTTGCTGAATTCTTTTAGTTTTTGCTTGTCTGAAAAATTCTTTCTCTTTCTATTCTAGATGATAATCTTGCCAGGTAGAATATCCTAGGTTGCATGTTTTTCCCTTTCAGGACTTTGAATACATCATGCTGTTCCCTTCTGGCCTGCAGAGTTTCTGCAGAGAAATCAGCTGATAGCCTTGTAGTGGTTTCCTTGTAAAAGACTCTTGGTTTTTTCTCTTGATGGCTTTAGAATCCTTTCTTTTGCCATTTTAAGTACAGTATGTCTTGGTGTGAGTCTGTTTGGGTTCATTGGGACCCTCTTTGTTTTCTGTACCTGTATATCTGTTTTCTTCTTTAGATTTAGGATGTTTTCAGCAGTATTTTTTTTTTTTAATTTCAGTTTTTCCTAATTTTTTTAAAATTCTTTTTTTTTTTTTAAACCCCACATTTGTTTATTTATTTATTTTTTTGGCTGTCTTGGGTCTTCATTTCTGTGCGAGGGCTTTCTCCAGTTGTGGCAAGCGGGGGCCACTCTTCATCGCGGTGCGCGGGCCTCTCACCATCGCGGCCTCTCTCGTTGCGGAGCACAGGCTCCAGACGCGCAGGCTCAGCAGTTGTGGCTCACGGGCCTGGTTGCTCCGCGGCATGTGGGATCTTCCCAGACCAGGGCTCGAACCCGTGTCCCCTGCATTAGCAGGCAGATTCTCAACCACTGCACCACCAGGGAAGCCCTCAGCCATAATTTATTAAAATACTTTTTTTTTTTTTTTTTTGTGGTACGCGGACCTCTCACTGTTGTGGCCTCTTCCATCACGGAGCACAGGCTCCAGACGCGCAGGCTCAGCGGCCATGGCTCACGGGCCCAGCCGCTCTGTGGCATGTGGGATCCTCCCAGACCGGGGCACGAACCCGTGTCCCCTGCATCGGCAGGCAGACTCCCAACCACTGCGCCACCAGGGAAGCCCTAAAATACATTTTTGATCCTCTTCTCTCACTTTTCTCTTTCTGGATCCCCTATTATGTGTTGGTTTGCACATTTTATATTATCCCATAGATGTCATATGTTGCTTTCACTTTTTCCCCTTCTCTTTCTGTCTGCTGTTCTGATTGGATGTTTCCATTATTCTGTTTCCCAGATCACGTATTCATTCTTTGCTTCGATTTTGTCAGCATTTCATTGCTCTTGGATTGCTTTTTATCTCAGATATTGAATCACCTGTTTTTGATTGGTTCATCTTTATAGTTTTTAGTTCCTTGTTACATTGATTTGCATTCGTATCAATAATCTTTAATTATCAGTTTTATTACCACCTTTTGAAGTAGGAGTCTGATAGACTGGTGAGTTCTGTTTCATTATTTGTTCTTTCAGGGGATTTCTCTTGCTTTTTAAATCAGGAGTAGTTCCTCTGCCTTTTCATCTTACTTAACTTTTCTGTCTCTATAAATCTAGGAGAAGCAGTTAGCTATTGTGGTCTTGAGGGGGTGTTTTTATGTGGGAGTGTCCCTGTGTAGACTGTGTCCAGTATTTTTGGTGTACATGTTTCCTCAGGATGTGTTGGCCATTATTACTTTGATAGGGTGTTTGGTTGGTGTCAGAGGATCTAAAGCCTGTTCAGGGTATGAGGTGGGACTTCTCTGTTCCCTGGCTGTTGTGGCCCTGTCCAGGTGGTTTATTTTCCCAAGTTGTCAGAGTAGAAGCCCTGAGGTTTGGGCTTGATAAGTTTCTGTTCCCCTTCATTGCATGCCCTGTCCCACAGGAGGGGATTGCTGAAGCAAGTGCATCCCATGCACTCACAGAGGACTAGTGTGCCACCTGTGTAGGAGTCTCCAGCTTGACACAGGCACAGCCCCAAATCACATCTCTTCTCTTGTCATATTCGTCCCAGATCTGCTGCAGGGTTGTGGCATGGAGTGTGTGGAGCTGGAGGTGGAGCATTTACTATGCTGGGGCTGGGGCTTGAGGTGTTGTGGCTGCAGGAATTGAGGTGGCCACACTGCTGCCAGAGATCTGGGCTGCCTCTGTGACAGTCTTTTCCCAGGACCTGTCTGCCCTAGGTCCAGTACCAAGCTGTGGGCTGGAGTGGGAGGGGCCAGAGTATCTGCAGAGCTGGGATAGGAACCATAGCATGTTCCTGGGGTGCTGACTGAGTGCTGACAAAGGCTGCTGCTGTTGTCCTACCCAGACCACACCCAAGCGGGGCACCCCCCTCCATCTGTCTCTGTACTATAGCTAAATAGACATTTTGCCCAGGACCCAGGCAGCCCAGATCTCGTGCCAAGCTGTTGTGTGGAGTGAGCAGGGCTGGGACATTTGCCCCATCGGGAACAGGGAGTGTGGTGAGACAGCAGACAGCTGTGAAAAGCTCTCTTCGCCCTGATTGTTAGCAAGCCAGCACATATACACTTCTCGAAAGTAGAGTCTGTGCTTCTCCAGCCCTTCTGTCTGTCACAGGGGTTCTCCCAGCACCCACGGGGGCCTGTCTCCTCATTGCAGGACCCTGAGGCTGGGACGCCCGTCTGTGGCTTCACCCTCTTGCTCCCCAGGATGAGGGTCTGCCTTGCAGACCTTCTCTTCCTTTCAGATCCCTTTCAAGGGTGGGAGTCCCGACACTATGCTTTTTTTCTGTCCTACCCAGTTACGTGGAAATCTTTCTTCCAGCTTTGTTTGTGTAGGAGTTCTGCCAGTTTCTGGTCAGTTTTTTGTGAGAAGTGTTCCACATATAGATGTATTTTTGATGTGTTTCTCCGGGGAGGTGAGCTTCATGTCCTCCTACTCCGCCATTTTCATCCCTCTCTATTTCCTCTTTCATAAATAATAATATCTCACAAAGCTGTGTTTTCATAGAGGAACATAAAAGTATTCAGGAGTTAAGATAAAAATATCTAAAAGTTTTGGCTTTGAATCTAGAACTTAAGATTTTTACCAGATTGGGTGTCTGTTTAGAGAGTACTTAAGCATTTTGACACCACTCTTCAAGTCATTCTCACTCTGTATTAGAGAGTCACTAAGAAGGGCTTTGTGAGTCAGTAAAATATTCCAAAACTTAGAACTCCATATGAATCCTCAGGAATTAGAAATTTCTCCTCCTCCAGGTTTTTTTGTTCTCCATTTTTTTGGACATTTACGGTTTATTTTTTATCCTGTAAACTCTCCATATTAAAGTTTGATTTTGTCTCTCTTCTATTTATTTGATTTAGTCAGTTATTCCCTCCCAGTATTCATGTTTTCAATCTATTAAAAATGTTTCTTTTCTCAAAAAAATTTAATAATAAATCAAAGGTAGCAGCTATTAAGTAGGGATTTTGTCCATTTTAGTGAATGAAAGTGAACCTGACCAAAATAGCAATGTGTTATATATTGGCGCTTATAAAGAAACAACAAATATATTAATATATGAAAGGCACTGTGGTAGATAATAAGTGTAAAGTATAAATGTTGAATGATTAAAGATACTGGTCAGGAAATGATTTATACCCCTTGCAAATACTTGAATCAAATGTTCGGAAGTAAATTTTTTTTATTTTTTTAATAAATTTTTTTTATTTATTTTTGGCTGCGTTGGTTCTTCGTTGCTGCGTGAGGCCTTCTCGTTGCAGTAGCTTCTCTTGTTGCAGAGCATGGGCTCTAGGCGCGTGGGCTTCAGTAGTTGTGGCTCGTGGGCTCTACAGCGCAGGCTCAGTAGTTGTGGCACACGGGCTTAGCTGCTCTGTGGCATGTGGGATCTTCCCGGACCAGGGCTCAAACCTGTGTCCCCTGCATTGGCAGGCAGATTCTTAACCACTGTGCCACCAGGGAAGCCCGGAAGTAAATATTTTTGTCCAGGCTGAGTGTGTCACAGAGGATATGAGATTTTAATTGATATTTCAAAGATTATGGTATTGGTATAGGGAGCAGTGTGAGCAGAATGTTTTAGGCAAAAGGGATTATGAGAGCCAGAGGCAAAGGTAAGAGAGAGGAAGGACTTTTTAATACTAGAAGTAGATTAGTTGGTCTCTGTGAAGAGGTAGTATAGCTTTGAAGATTTGAACGATGAATTTATGGAGTTTCTTGAATGCTAGCCTAAGGAATTTAGACTGTTAGAAAAAGGGAACTCTCAAGGGATTGCACAGAGGTCTACAGTTATTATAGTGTGTGTTTTAGGGAAAGGAATCTGGAGATGTTGAGTTTTAAAAGGGGATCAGAAAAGAAAATAGAAAACCTTAGTTGTTACACTGCAGTTCAGATTGCTTAAGCAGAAATAATCAACAGTCTTTTTGACAGCATTCAGTTTGCAGTCTCTGGGCATGGTTTACATGGACTTAAATGGGCATGTATGACTAGGTTACAGTATTTTCCCTCTCTTATATTGTTCATTTCTTAGAAATGCAAATGCTTCATATGCTGCTTTTCCCAATCTTTTCTCAGTGTGAACACAAATATGTGTACACACATTTCTATTTTGTATTGTCTTGTATTGCATTTGAATTGGGTGAACATTTGTTTTTCAGTCCTTCAGGTTTACCTTTCTCATCCCTTTTCCTACTATTCTTAAATAATCCTCTTTAAGATACAGTTAAGAAAATTTTCAGTGAAAAAAGATGAAAATTTTTTGGTTTGTGCTTTTTTTTGATCTAAGAATGTTTAGCAGCTTTGTTGAGCTATACCTGAGATACAATAAACTGTACATATTTAAATGACATATATAAAGATACATGATTCCAAGATAAAACTAACGTAATCAAGAAAATAAACACATCTTGTTTCATATACATCTGTATGTACTCATACACACACAGGGTGGAATATTATTATTCAGCCTTAAAAACAAATGAAATTTTGCCATTTGCAGCAATGTGGATGGACCTAGAGAATATTATGCTTAGTGAAATAAGTCAGACAAAGATTAATACTGTATATCATTTATATGTGAAATCTAAAAAATAAAAGGAATGTATATAGCACAACAGAAATAGACTCACAGATTTAGAAAACAAACTATTGATTAACAGTGAGGAGAGAGATAGGGAGAGGGACAAGATAAGGTTATGGAATTAAAAGTAACGGGTATAGTACAACACGGAATTATAGCCATTATCTTGTAATAACTTTTAATGGGAGTGTAATCTGTAAAAATACTGAATCACTGTGCTGTACACCCGAAACTAATATAATATTGTTATGTTAACTATACTTCAATTAAAAAAAAAGAAAAAAAAACACCTCATAATCCCCAAAATTTCTCTGGAATCTCTTTGTAAATCTCCACTCCCACTCTGCAATCTCAGGAAACTACTCACTGCTTTTTGTCACTATAGACAAGTTTGCATTTTCCAGAATTTTGCTCAAATATAATCATATAGTATATGTTCTGTTTTGTCTGGCTTCTTTTCTTAGCATAATTATTTTGAGATACATCCATATTGTTATGTGGATCATTAGTTCATTTAAAGTTGCTATGGAAATATGCTTTCATTTTTCTTGGAAAAAACTCCCTAGCATTAGAATGTCTGGGTCGTATGGTAGTTATATGTTTAACTCTTTAAGACAGTGCCAGACTTTTCTATGTACCAACACCATTAACTATCTTATTCTAAGTGTGATTTGAGATTTTCTGAGCCATCTTGATTACTCAAAGCTGGGCTTCCTACCGTGAAAGAGGTGATTTCATTCCGGGTTACTCTTCTGGGATACAGCCTTTTAGAGTTCTAACTCACTTAAGGGGTAACCATGGTCCTTACTTTTCATGGGCCCTAGATTTGGACTTCATTAGATACAGCCGGGGGAGGGCATCAAGTAAGTATATTGCTTGGCTTTTCAACCTTAGGACAAAAGTAACTGACAGTGCTTTATTTATCTCTGTGTTTTTCACCTCTTCAAGTTCTTGGCTTAATTTTTCCTTTTTATCTTGTGACCCTTGGCTTTTAAAAACCTAAACTTGAAATATATTTTATCTAAATTTTTAATTGTCACAGCAATGGTAATGATGGTGGTATGAATTATATAGGAAGCAGAAACTCCTACATGGTGTTGATATTTTGATTATTTGTTTGCATATGTGTCCTTCAGGTAGAGGTAGCTTGTATTGTTTGTAACACAGCTCCTGGTAGTGTCTGATACATTAGTACATAGAAAATATTGAGTGGCTTTAGCAAGGCTTTAAAACATATTATGTAGACAGACGTTCCCTTGAGCCATCAAAGAAAAATGAGAGTAAAAGACAAATGATTTTCTTTCTTGTAAAACCTTCAGTACAGATCTTAATAAATTTGTATGTTATGCTCTTGGCAGTGGAAGATCATGGAGAGATTTGTGAACAACGTTTAGAGCTTTTTAAGTGTTGTTAATGGGAGATTAATTGGAAAACAGTGTGCAGTATAGATTAGATATTTTGTCAGGATGCATGTTACAGGTATCCTTTAGTATGGTAATTTTGTGTGGTCGGCAAACCAGTAGCATCAGCATTACCTGGAAACTTGTTACCTTTCTGTGATGATATTCTTGTAAAATATTTAATGTAGTCTCAATCTTAGGCTTTCTTTGGAGTTAAATTGTAAATCTGTATAAAGCAATGAAGGTTATTAGAGCAAAATAACAATCATAATAGTTGAGTTCATTGAAAAATAAAAAATTGTCTGTATTACACAGGAAAGTGATGTGGTTCTTATTTGACAATAACCTGGCTTATTTCAGTTGACTAACTGAAGTATTGGATTGTTTAAGGCCCAACTTTTTTTAGTGATAGTCTGGGTAGAAGTAAGTTCTCTATTTTTCATTGTTTGGAAGGAAGTAATTTACGTCTATAATACGATGGAAGTTCCTTAGTATATGGTGTAATCACAGGTAAAGTTTTATGATCCATCTATTTTCTAGTAGCTTTAGCATATTTTTATATGAGAGAAGATCCTATACCATATAAAAATGTTGACATTAAGTTTTTTTTAAAAAGCTTCCAATAGTCACTTGATCATTTAAACATCGGTCACTAATTTTCTGAGAGCCTTTTGACAAAGTGTTTCAATCTGAGATTTAAAACTGTCCATTCATTATTGGGCAGGCTTATATAAAAAGGCACGTTCTTTATATTTATCATCATTTGTAGATTTAGTATGTTTATCAAAATTTTGGCAGCAGTTTGAGTAATTAACACTAGTGTGGTACTTTGAAAGGAAAAGTAACTTTTAAATTTGGCTTTAATATTTCTGCTCTTAAAAAACTGAAGACCCGGGCTTCCCTGGTGGCGCAGTGGTTGAGAGTCCGCCTGCCGATGCAGGGGACACGGGTTCGTGCCCTGGTCCGGGAAGATCCCACATGCCGCGGAGCGGCTGGGCTTGTGAGCCATGGCCGCTGAGCCTGCGCGTCCGGAGCCTTTGCTCCGCAACGGGAGAGGCCACAACAGTGAGAGGCCCCCGTACCGCAAAACAAAAACAAAAACAAAAACTGAAGACCCAGTAAAGGAGTACCTCATCTATATATGTGCATTGAGAATGCTTCTTATGACATTTAACTCTTATTCTTTGGTGATCTGTTGTGTTTCATTACTCGTTTAAATGATCAAGTTCCCAAAGTTGTAGCATATAGAATGTGTTTAAGATGACTTGGGTCAAAAGTTTTTCAGAGTAGGTGACATCAGTCTCTATGATCATAGAAAAATCTGAATGTTTCTGTGACAAATTTAGTTTCAACATTATATCTTTTTATAAACTCAGTCATCTACTAATGTGAATTTGTTGCAAAATGAATCACTCAATTAAGTGACCTATTACAATTTTCATATTTATAAAAAATAATAGCTATAAATATTTATTGTTATGTTACAATTATCCCTAAAATTTCATTTGGACATATAGCATCTCTGTGGAGTGTGAAATTAAAAAATCAATTATGTATTTTTTACCAAATTGAATGTAGAGTTTTTTTTTTTTTTTTTTGCGGTACGCGGACCTCTCACTGTTGTGGCTGCTCCCATTGCGGGCCACAGGCCCCGGACGCGCAGGCCCAGCGGCCATGGCTCACGGGCCCAGCCGCTCCGTGGCATGTGGGATCATCCCAGACCGGGGCACGAACCCGTGTCCCCTGCATCAGCAGGCGGACTCTCAACCACTGTGCCACAGGGAAGCCCCGAATGTAGAGTTTTATATACATATTTCATGAATATAATAAACATTTTAGAATAAAATGCAAATAGAATTTTACAATAATTTTAAATGTATGAAATCTGTGATAAGAAAGGGATAGACTTTGCTACAAGTTATTATTACAAAGCTAAGGTTATGTTTCATTACTTATATAAAATAGTGTTCTGTGTTTAGCTTCTTATAGGGCTAGGAGAATTGTGTAGTTCTATTGATTGGTTTCATGCTTTGGAAATCTGACCTTTAACAGATGTTTGAGAAATTGCCAGCACAGCATGATCAGCCAAGTAGACAGTTTTCCCCCTGTTACTTGACAGGCCTTTAGTGGTTTAGTAACAGGCCAAGGAAATTTTAAACTTTTTTTCATAATATCAAAAGCTTTCTAAAATATTAAGAACACATTGGAAAATATTGACAGAATGAGGTATGTTATTTTTCTCCAATCATGGATTACAGTTCAGGTAATTTAAAAATGTGTTCGTTTATTTCAGGAAAAAAACAAAACAAGAAAATCCTATCTGTTGAGTGAATAAGATTTTACTTTTTTTATTTAAAAATTTGCCTATGAAATTAATTGTCATTAAGGATTAAAGCATGTTTCTTTTGCCTTGGTCATATTATTCCTTGTGCAGTTTAAACATTGCACATTTCTCTTATTTTAGTGTTCTTATTTGATTGTTAGTATCTTTCAAAAAATATAGATTTTTTAAATAGAGATTAAATGTGTCACTGAATATTTATCATATCTGGAACTCCTAACTAGGAGCAGGATGCTGCATAAATGTGTGTTAAGCCTGTTGTCTGAAGGACAGCCTTTTTTAGAGTGTGTAAGAGATCCAGCTGTGTAGTGTGGGGGTTTGGCATGAACACTCTAAGCTCTGTTTTCTTCAGTTACATCCTTTGAGTGTGTAGGAAGGGGGAAAAGGAATACTATAATGTTTGGGAATCAAGTGTTGAATTGATAGTACCAGCAGTTGCCAGAGTGGATCTTTTCCTTGCAGGTGCTGCTGTTCCATAGGGCATTATAGTTGGTTTTTGTTGTGTCAGATTTGGAAAAAAGATTTTATTTTAAGGAAAGTTGAAGAAATATAATCTTACATGTAGTTCTATTTTTTGGTTTTGTAACAATTGTGTATGCCTTAAGATTATATACTGAACTAGTTCTTTAAAATAAAGGATTACAATTTGTGATGAGTTGGTATACACTTACATTTCACCTTAAAAAAATAAAAAGGCTTTTTAAAAAGTCATCAGGTATTCTAAGAATAACTATGCTAAACCAAAACTTTAAAAAACAAAACATCTGTGCTATAGTTTTTCTGAATCCACATGAACCAAACTTAATGGCCAATACCAATTGAACTGCAAGTGAAAGCCAATTTTTTATGTTTGTATATAAAAGCTTTAAAGAAAACAAAATAGATAATTATTTCTCCAGTAATGTTATCAAATTACAGTAACTTTTCATATTGGTGCTTTCTGATAAAAGTCACATGAAATTTTATTAGGTGGGGAAAGTTATTAGTAAGCTGGTAGCTTTAAAAAATATGTATATGGATAGGACACTAAAACTTATAAGTAAAATTCTAATGAAGCTTATCTTCATTATGCCTGTGATATTATACATACTGGTACTAAAGTTTTGGTGAAGTCACTTTATATGTAGAAAAATTACGTTTTTAAGTGAGATATGGTAAGTAACCATGTTCTTATTCATATCCATACTGCTACATTTACTCATTTTCAAAACCATTGAAATGGAGTTGTGTCTTAAAAAGAGGGGATTAGGTTGCAGTGTGGGCAGCAGCAGGGGAAAATGCATCTAATCAAATTTACTCCTAAAGCCTTTTGGGGAAAACTAAGCTGTTGTTTTTCAATTCATCCAACACAGCTGGCTTTTTTTCTTTCAATGTCGGAATAATTTTTTTTTTGTATATTTGATAAAGTGTTTTTTCTTTTCATTTGTATCCTTCTTGTATCTCTAAATACTAGAATCACACTCATCTTTTGGGGAGGGTGGTCATATTATAAGAGCCATGCAGAAGCTGTGAGGAAGGTTTGAGCACCTAACCTTAGGTGATCTGGTTAGCCTTGAGATCTTTAAACTGAAAATTCTAAATCAGAAAATACAACACACAGTCATGTGCTTTTTCAAAAAATTAATTAATTAGTTAATTAATTAATTATGGCTGCATTGGGTCTTTGTTGCCGTGCACAGGCTTTCTTCTTAGTTGCATCGAGTGGGGGCTCCTCTTTGTTGTGGTGCACAGGCCTCTCATTTAAAGTGGCTTCTCTTGTTGCGGAGCACGGGCTCTAGGTGCACGGGCTTCAGTAGTTGTGGCATGCGGGCTCTAGAGTGCAGGCTCAGTAGTTGTGGTGCACGGGCTTAGTTGCTCCGCAGCATGTGGGATCTTCGCAGACCAGGGCTCGAACCCGTGTCCCCTGCATTGGCAGGCGGATTCTTAACCACTGCACCACCAGGGAAGCCCTCGTGTGCTTCTTAAAATTAAAACAAAGAACTCTTCAATAAGAAAGTTCAGTAGATAAGGTTTTCTTAATTACTAATAATTTTAGAACATATAGTATTCAGCGTACATTTTAAGAAGTCTAAATATCTTTGTAAAAGTGTGAACTTTTCAGTCTTTCAGTATTTATTGATCACTCTTTACTCAGGTTCTCTCTCAGATTTGGATAGAATCAGTCAATCTTTTATTTTTCTTCATTGATCTGGGATTTATCGGTTTTGTAATTTTGAAATTCTCTAATTTTCATCACAGATATTTGTGACTGTCTTCTAATTCACCTTTTAATCTGACTTGAGGGACAAAAGTTAAATGCTTGCAAAAGTTAAAAGAATTGCTTTATTTAGATTTCTTTATTTAGATTATCTCTCTGCCTCATATGCGTACACACAGACACATACACACACACAGCACATATACAGAGCCTCTGCCATTATCTTACCTCCTGATTTCTTTCTTTGTCTCCTAGCAAAACAACCAAAAATATAGTTCAACCTAAGGCAGCTGTGAAGGGCCTTTTTCCCACCAGAAAGGAGTTTAACCAACTATTTTACTAAATTAGTCTAAGTATTTGCTCCTTCCCAATAGTTGCCACTGTTTACATAAAAATTTCCTGCAATATGAGGTTGTGTCTATTCTGTTACTCTCTCCTCAGGAAAACCATTCTTAAAAATCTATACATATTAAGCTAGAATATGTCATATTTTTAAGATGTTATTAAACAGAGGTAAGTTTACTTCATCGCTAAATTGTATATTTAAGATGGCAAAACACAAATAAAATAATCTATTTCGGTATTTAGCACCAGACCTGTTACAGTCCAGATAATTCTGTGACATCAGAATATTGAAGAGTGCTTGTCTTTGACCTATTTTCGCATTATCTCTTTAAGATAAATACATAAACACATGTATTGAAAGATGAGAGTAAGTATTTGGAAATGATATGTCTTTTAGTCTGTCTGATTAAAATGGTTTAAGTCTTAAGATAGCTCTGAACTAGTCAGTCTTTCAATAATTATTTAGCAACTATTTTGTGATTATTTTGATGTTTCTGCTCTGTGTTGTGGTCTTATCCTTATTTCTTTTACTTAAGCCATGTTGTACAGAATATATTCTGTTCTTCTTACTGAACCCAGCTTGGGTCTGCTCACCTGCTGTTCAGCAAGCCAATCCACTGACACTGGGTCATGGTAAAGGAAAGTTCAGTGTTTATTCCAGGGCAGCAAGCAAGCAGAAACAAGCAGCTCATGCTCAAAAGACCTGAACTCCCCAATGGCTTTCAGGGAAGGGTCTTTTAAGGCAACATTTAGAATGAGGGTTGCAGCCTGTGGACTTTCTTCCGATTGGTTTATGGTGAGATAGCAGGGTGTTGTTTTGGGAATCTTAACCATCAACCTTCTGGTTCTAACCAGTCTGGGTCAAATTGTTTTGTATATCCCTTGAGGAGGAACTAAGATTCTCTTTTACCTCTGAACTGTTGTTTCAGCTATCATCATTTTTCTTGCTTGACAGCTTTTCCTTTGTTTCTTCATTTGTCTCTTTCCTAATTAGTAACTGCTCGAGACTGCTCTTTGGAACTCGGGGAACGCCTAGAAGACTAAGACCTTTTTTTTTTTTTTTTACAAACCAGAAACAGGGATCATGGAGGGGCTTTTGTACCTGGGGGGGTACCCTGAAGGGTCCTGCTTGGTTTCATTTCCCCTTTTTCTTTGATACTCCTCAATCCTGAGGGGAGCAGGGGCAGGAGAAGAAAGGGGATAAAGTTTTGGATAGAGAGGTTAATCATAATCTCGGCAGGGAAACTCAGGTTTTGGAAGACTCAGTTTCATTCTTTGATCTTTAAAAAAATACATTTTTATCTATTCATATGACTACCACCAAGATCAAAATACAGAATAGAATGTCTCCAAGACATTACACTTACCTTAGTACCCCTTCCTGATGCTGAAACTCAGCCTTTGCCAGGCAAAGGGGGACACAGTGGACTATTGCCCTCAAAACTTTGTGTCCCAACCTGGGGGATTTGGTGATGAGTTTTATAGCAATGGTTCAAGGGGTGGGGTGGCTGATAAGGATCAGGGTATGTGCAGGGCCTGCATTCATTCCTTTAATCTGGCCTCAGGTGGTCTCCTGGTGAGCTTCTGTCATTCTCACGATTATCAAAAGTAGTTAACATCTTCCATTTGTTGGACGTTTTAGTTTTACAGAAGAGCTCAAAGATACTGTTATGTGTATCCCTTGAGGTGGAACCAGGACCCTGCCCCAAGGCTGCACTATTGTTTCTTGACTGCTTCTCCCTTGTTTTTGCATCTTTAGCAACTGTTTGAACCTGCCCTTTGGAACTCAGGGAAGGTCATGGAGGCTGAAGCCTATTCCCTACAAACAAGAAATGGGGGCCACAGAAAGGCTTCCATGCCTCGGAGCCCCACAGGGTCCTGCTTGGTTTCACTCCCAGTTTATACTGCTTCTCTATTCCGCTTATCCGATTTCTATCCCAATAGATAGTGTTTTGGTGATATATTAATGCAGCCCTGGGAAACTAATTCATTCATTAATGTTATTGCATCTACCAGAAATTATTCTTTTTATTGCCATGAAATATTTCATTGCGTGAATACATCACTATTGAGCTCTTCTCCAAATACAGGTATTTGGGTTGTTCCCAGGTTTTTTGGCTTTTGTATAAAGTTGTATTCACTTGGAAGCTTTGGCTATTCTCATGGGTGTGTAATAGTATCTAACTGTAATTTTAATTTTAATTTCATTGGTGAGTAATTTGTTGAGTACCTTTTCATATGCTTATTGGCTCTTTGGATATATATCCTCTTTTTTTGAAGTCCCTGATAAAGTTTTATGCAACTGGATTGTCTTTTTCTTTTTGATTAGTAGGAGGTCTTTATGGATGTATATGAGTCATTGACAGCAGGATTTGGGACTAGAGTGAGACAAGTGAGGTACTTAGGGTACAAATTTAAAGAGGCATTCACTCTTGGGGTTGAGTTCCCTCTGCTGCTGGATTGCTTTTCCCCTAAAGCATTCCTGTGGTTCAAAGCATTCCTGTGGTTCACTTTCTAATTCAAGACTCTATTCAAATGTTGCCTCATTAGAAAGGCTGTGATATCTAAAATAGCACCCCAATCCTCTGTCATTCTATCATCCTAGATACCTCTGTTTTTCTTCATAGCACTTATCACCAACTGACATATACTTATGTGTATACTTTTTATTTTTGGTTTATTGCCCTCCAAAAGAAAATATGCTCTGTAAGAGTTGGGGCTTTCTATTTTTCCCCTGCTGTTTTACCAACTTACTAGAGCAGTGTTTGGCCTCAATAAATATTTATTAAATATTAATAAAATAATGAAGTTGAGAGGAGCAAGTATCTGAATAAAAGGTGAGTTCCATTTTAGACATGTTAAATATGTATATGGGATTGATACAGATAAGAGATTGAACTAGGTCAGGGATCAGCAAACATTTCCTTTAAAGGACCAAATAGTAAACATTTTATGCTTTGTGGACCTTATGGACTATGTCACAGCCAGTCAACTCTGATATCAAAGTGAGAAAGCATCCGTGGACAATGCATACATTAATGAGGGTGGCTGTGTTTCAATAAAAACTTACGAACAAAAACAGGTGATTGGGGACGTCCCTGGTGGTGCAGTGGTTAGGAATCTGCCTGATAATACAGGGGAAAACGTGTTCGAGCCCTGGTTTGGGAAGATCCCACATGCCGCAGAGCAACCAAGCCAGTGCGCCACAATGACTGAGCCTGCGTGCCACAACTGCTGAAGCCTGCACGCCTAAAGCCCGTGCTCCACAATAAGAGAAACCACCACAGTGAGAAGCTTGCACACCACAACGAAGAGTAGCCCCTGCTCACTGCAACTAGAGAAAGCCCTTGTGCAGCAACGAAGACCCAATGCAGCCAAAAATATAAAACAAACAAACAAATAAATAAATAAAACAGGTGATTGGCTTATGGGCTGTATTTGCTGACCCTTGGAATACGTAATAGAGACCTATGAATGTGAGATGTAGGAGCTTCATCTTGATTCACAAGGTAGTCATGCATATTTTACGTTATTAAAGTGAGATGATGAAAGGAACTGTTCTAAGAAAATTAGTCTGGTGGTATTAGGTAAGCTGGAGAAAAAATGTGATGGGAGGTGTTACTGACCTCAGGTTCAGCTGCTCGCAAGCCAGTACTTGAGCGAAAAGCATTGGTTGGAAAGGAAAGGTTGCTTTATTCAGGAGGCTCACAGCCTGGGGAGATGGCAAACTCACGTCCAAAAACCAACTCTGAAGATTCAGCTCAACAATGAAAGTTTTTAAAGGAAGAATCACGGGTTGGGGTGGGGACGTGCAGGGAGGTGGGGATCAGAGTCTTAGTTGTCTTCCACTGTGTGCAGACTTTTTTCTGATTAGTTGGTGGTGAGGTAACAGGGTGGTGTTCCAGGAATCTTGTGCTCAGTCTGAAGTTACCATCCTCTACCTGGGTGGGGGCCTTAGTTCCTGCAGAAGAGCTCAAAGGTATCATTATGTATATTCCTTGAGGAGGAATCAGGACTCTGCTTTATTGCTGCACTAGTTTCTTTACTGCTCCTCCTTTGTTTCTGCATTGCCTCTCTTCCCTGATTAGCAATTGTTTGAATCTGCCCTTTGGAACTCACGGAAGGTCAAGGAGGCTGAATGAAGCCTACTTCCTACTGACAGGAAACTGGGACAAGGAAAGGATTTGTACCCAGGAGGGCCCTACAGGGTCTTGCTCTGTTTCAGAGGCAGGGAAAACAGTTACGAAACAGGCTTATATAAAGCTTACTTTATGTTAGGCACTGTACTTCCTTTGCCTCTCTTTTTTTTTTTTTTATCAGATTATGTTCCTGAATTCCATGTCTTGGTTTATTCTCTTGTATTGGTGGAATATATCCTACAGTAATTTCTTTAAAAAGACTGCCTGTTTGGACATTTTTTAATGGCTTGTTCATCTCAAAGTATTTGTATTCCACCCTCAAACTTGACTCACATCTGACTGGATATAAAATTCTGGATTAGAGAGTTCTGAAAGCATTGATATAATATCTTCCAGATTCTGATGTTGCTTTTGACAAGTCATATCATTCTGCTTTTTTTTTTTTATTTGTGGTGTGTGGGCCTCTCACTGTTGTGGCCTCTCCCGTTGCGGAGCACAGGCTCCGGGCGCGCAGGCTCAGCGGCCATGGCTCACGGGCCCAGCCGCTCCGCGGCATGTGGGATCTTCCCGGACCAGGGCACGAACCCGTGTCCCCTGCATCGGCAGGCGGACCCTCAACCACTGCGCCACCAGGGAAGCCCCATTCTGCTTTTTTATTCTTTTACAAGAAAGAAGTGTGTAGAATCTTCTCTTTTGTTTGTGCTTGGGAATTTCACAGTAACATTTCTAGATGTACATGCCTTTTCATCTGTGTGCGTAGCTCTTCAAGAGTTGCTTTTCAATATGGGAATTTGGGAGTTTCAGTTCTGAGAAATTTTCTTGAATTGTTTCCTTAATTCCCTCTTTTCTGAATTATTTTTTTCTTTTATGGAACTTTTGTGTTGGGATATGGGACCATACTGGTCCTCTTTCTACCATATCTTTTCTTTGCCTATGTTCTTTTTGTTCTATGAGTAGGAAAAATTTTCAACTTTATAGTCTAAACTTTTTGTTGTGTTTTTCATTTCTGCTCTCTTAATTTATTTTCCTTAAACTTTTTTGTTCTCCGAGTGGTTATTTTTAAATAACCATTTAAAATTGTTATTTCTCTCTGTGTTTTAATTATGTTATATTGTTTCTGTTATATTATTGAGACTATTAATATTAGTTTTTGTGTGATTTTTTCCTTCTTTGTTTTCTTCTCCCTTCAGAGTCTTGTTTTCTTCTAGTCACTTTTTTCTCTGTGTAATTTAGTCTCTAGGTTTTATATTCGATGTTTTCCCCGCATGAAATACTTGATGATTCTTTTTGACTACTCATACTTAATAGCATAACAATTAAAAAGCACTTTGGGAACTCTGAGCATGTGGGCAGGGTTTGTTGACCGTAGTCCTGCCTGTTTGGAGATCAGGCCACGTCCTTGGGGAATCCCTAATGTCTGTGTATTTGGGTGTCTTTTATCTTAAACTGGTCAGGTTTCCCATAGAAGTAAACCAGTCTTTTCCCTGGCTCTCAAAAGTTAAACACTTTGAGGTAAAAAAAGAGTGGGAGTGGGAGGGATGGGGTTGGTTTTCAACATATTTCATTATGTATACTGTAACTTCATCGTCCTATTTCAGTAATAATCTCATATTATTTTATAAATGATACAAAGTAATATGGTCCTTGATCCAGAGACCCCCTGATAACCTTTTTCTAAAAACTCTTTTTCTGCCAAAGTGGGAGAGGAGACGGTTGCTAAGCTAGAGCCAGGGAGAGATCTGTGGGTCTGACTGTTGCTTAAATAGACTAATGTAATTCTTCCTATTAGCCCTACTTTACCCTCAACCAATTTTTGACCCTTTGGGGGCTTCTCTGCTGTAAATTGGAGTGTTTATCAGCTTTCCCAAATTCTGGCTTTAGCTTAAGCTAAGCCTCTTTTATTTCATGAAGTCAGCTATCACTTCTATTGCTGTTTTTTTTTTTTTGTTGTTTTGTTTTGTTTTGTTTTTTGTGCGGTACGCGGGCCTCTCACTGTTGTGGCCTCTCTCGTTGCGGAGCACAGGCTCCGGACGCGCAGGCTCAGCGGCCATGGCTCACGGGCCCAGACGCTTCGCGGCATGTGGGATCTTCCCGGACCGGGGCACGAACCCGCGTCCCCTGCATCGGCAGGCAGACCCTCAACCACTGCGCCACCAGGGAAGCCCGCTGTTGTTTTAATATTAGTTGATTCTACCCATTTTCCAATCTGTTGAAATTGTTTTGAAACTTCATGTTATCATACAGCATGTTAATTATTATTCTTAAATTTGAATCCTATTGAGTCATCTGTCTTGATTAAAGTATGAGGATAGAGCACTGTGGATTACTTTTGAAGACATTCAATTTTACTCTAGTTCTTGGTAAATAATATAAATTATGGTGATTAATCCAGCTATGAGTACCTGGTTGTGCTGTATTATTTATTAATGATCTTATATTTTTAAATTTTATTCCTAAAAATATTTTCAGAATCTTTCTATGCAATATTTTAATAAACATCTAGTGTTATACTAGCCTACCTAAAAAGAAGAAGTTTACTGATAAAAAGTTGAGGATCACTTATAGCGAAAAAAAAATATGCTCCAGGAGTAACCTTTTTATTTTTTTAGTGCATACAAGCCATCTTCAAACAATAGTTTTTGTACTTTGGATACAGATTGACATTAATGGATTGTCAAAAGTGTTTTAAACTCAGAGGGTACATGCTTTTTTGATACATAATTCTCTTAAATTTTTTTCTTTTCAGTATCAGTGCATTTTAGAAATTGCTTTCTTACGATGTTTTACAGATTATACACATTAGGGGTGCATGCCTAATACAGGCTCTGTAGACAAAAACTAATTTAAAAAGTGGCTAGGTATTCTCTTACTGTCTTCTTTACTCATTTCAACTTCATTTACTTTTTAACTATGTTTCTTCTACCTTTTCCAGTTTTCTACTCAATTCTCCTTGGTGGAGAAGATGGATGCAAAAGAGAAGGTGTGAGTAGTTCTTTATTCTCTCTGCATCTGTTAACATTACATCATCTTTTCCATGCAATATTCTTGTTTCTTCCTAGTTCATCCTCTTACTTTTATGCAGCCAATGGACCTGTTTGGTTTTCCTTTGTTTTATTTATAAAATTTAGCTTATTCTAACTTATATTATTATTATAAAGTTTATGATATTAATTTATAAACACTCTTAGTTACATTTCCCTCCTTCCATTATTTATATATGTCCTTCTAAAATCTGGCATCTGAAAACTATATGTACATACTGTTTCACTCACTCATCACCTTCATTAATTCAATCCACTGAAATTATTTAAGTTCCTAAAATGTATCAGGCCCTGAGAAATAAAATATTGGTAAGTTACTACTTTTACTAGTAGAGTTCGTATTTTCATAGGGAATATCTTCTACCGTTTCTCGTTAGAATTATCCACATCTGTATAATTAAAAACTAACTTTTGCTCTTTGGTCTCTCATCCACATTGTTGAATAATACTTACTTTTGGAGCTGTATGGTACTATAATAGTAGACTCAAGTTTGAGTTCTGGCTCTGCCAAATGCTGACTGTGTAATGTTGGATAACTCACTTAATCTTTCTGGGTCTTAGTTTTTTGTTTTTTGTTTTGTGTGGTATGCGGGCCTCTCACTGTTGTGGCCTCTCCCGTTGCGGAGCACAGGCTCTGGACGCACAGGCTCAGTGGCCGTGGCTCACGGGCCCAGCCGCTCCGTGGCATGTGGGATCCTCCCGGACCAGGGCATGAATCTGTGTCCCCTGCATCGGCAGGTGGACTCTCAACCACTGCGCCACCAGGGAAGCCCCATCTTTCTGGGTCTTGGAGTTCTCACTTGTAAAATGTACCTAATATCTACTTGATAGGGTTGAACTGAGAGAATTTAGATGTTAAAAGTTAATTGAGAAAATGTACATACATATGTAAACTTCTTAAGTTTAAAAAGCTTTATGATGGTATTATTTTTATAAGGATTGCTATCTAGATATTTATTGCAATCCTTTTGAAATATGATTGTAAATCTCCTTGGGAGCAAGAATTATGTTGTACCGATCCTTATCCATTGCAACTGGTAAATAGCAATGACTTACAGTTTCACATTGGATTGCCTAAATTTGTTGGTTATTTCTTTTCACCCATTTCATTGTTGATATTTCTTTTTATCCGTATGTACTGCCTCTGTGTCACTTTAAAATTTAATGTTAAGAAAAAATTCTCCATATGGCCAATTTCTGTTATATACTTATAAGTATTATTACTTCTGTTTATTCTTCTTCCCAAATTGCCATGTTATCACGCTTACGTTTGTGGATTTCTGGATATCTGGCATCTCTGCTGCTCAGTAATCCTTCTTCTTTACCTGTTTTTGAAAGATAAATAGACATGTTGCTGTGTTCCAATAACAAATTCCTTTCTTTTCATATGGAGAGATCATTTTTAAATTTTATGTTAAAATATTAAATAAACGTTAAAAGTTAATGTGTTTAACCACTGGATTATAAAAAAGCCAAGGTTAAAAATATTAGTGTGTCTGTGTCCTCCCCTCCCCCTTCTCACTCTCTTGTTTTTGAATGAGATTGACCAATTTCTCTGATGGTTCTTTTTAAAATTAAATTCACTGTTTTTCTCAATAACTTCATTTTACATACCCTTTCTCTTTCTGATATTTCAGTGCAGTGCAATCGTGATCATGGTGACAAATCTCTAGCCAAACATTTTCTTTTTAGTCTTTATGAAGTACATCATACTTTAAGGTCAAGGACAAAAAGAAGAAGCCAACATGTGTCAGTTACTTTGTTGAATTCTTTTCTTACATTATCACGTTTAGTCCTTAAAACAGCCATCTAAAGTATTCCTTATTACCTCTGTTTTGCTAATTTGAAAACTGAGGTTCAAAGAAATTTTACCATTCAAGGTCTCAGTGTTCTTGCTGCCAAAGAATATACTCTCTGTGCTATAATATATGACCTGAAAAGTAATGATGCAGAACATTGAACATCATTCCGTATCTTCCATGGAATCACTTACATAAATTCATCATCCAAATTAAAGTTCTTCGGTATCTTTCTTAGATTATAAATAATAATTCTCAGTACTCTTTATTCATTGTTGGTCTTGCTACATTATACTTACCTACAATGTACGTTGGATGCATATTTCTGAACTTTTAAAAAGTTCGTACAGCTTGGATAGGTAATGTACATTTGGAAGTAGTAGGACAACTTGTATTACCCTGGGCCAATCTGTTGGGTTTCCTCGTGACACTTGTATTTCCAGCTCTTTGACATTTGACTTGTTTTCTTAAAGAGTTAAAGCATGGCTCCAGAGATTAGTCTGTCCATCTCCCTTTCTCTTGACATTTCTTTAGGTTTCAGACATTGTATTTCATTCCTGTTTTTATTTTATTTTATTTTATTTTATTATTATTTTTTTTTTTGCTGTACGCAGGCCTCTCACTGTTGTGGCCTCTCCCATTGTGGAGCACAGGCTCCAGACGCGCAGGCTCAGCGGCCATGGCTCACAGGCCCAGCCGCTCTGTGGCATGTGGGATCTTCCCAGACTGGGGCACGAACCCGCGTCCCCTGCATCAGCAGGCAGACTCCCAACCACTGCGCCACCAGGGAAGCCCCATTCCTGTTTTTAATCATAGCAATAAAACTTTATCTTCTGCTTCTTTTCTACCATGAGTTCAGAATGGGCCTGGTATGTTTTAGGAACAGGAAGAAAATCATAGTACCAATCTGTAGAGTAAGGTACTAGTAGTTGTAGCAGGTTGAGAAGAGTGCAGAAACTAGATCTTTAGGGTTTTTGTCAACTAGCATAAGTTTAGACTTTATTCTTGTCTCACGAGAAGCTAATAGAGGGCTTTAAAGTAAGGGGAATATTTGCTATCTTTTTTGAGGTTTTAATATCTTATTCTAGAACAAATGAAAAACCCTAAAGTATACGCATTAAGCTGCTAAAATGTAAATTGAGTGATGAGATGACTACAGAAGTCTAATTTATAGTGTGGTCACTGTGTGATTATAGGTACAGAGATTCTTCCCAGCTTACAACTGGGGCTCTTGGAAGCTATTTCATACTTTGGAGCAACATGACGGGGAATTAAGCCCTGAAATCTTGGAGTTATCATGTCTACTTTTTCCATCCTGATGGGAATAGGTAATTAAGGTATTCCTAAAAACATTATTTTCAGATGAGTTTTATACATTCAGTCATAATGTTATTCATTTGCTCAATACAAAGGAATAAACTATTTTTTTAAAGACAGGAGGGAAGGAAAATATATTTTAAAAAGAATGTAAAAAGTGTTTTTTGTAAATCTATCCAATTATTTTGTTCTCATTGTTTATTTTAGATGCTTCCTGGTGGTCTAGTGGTTAGGATTTGATGCTCTTATTGTTTATTTTAGTTGTAATCCATTACTAGGTTTTTAATTAAGGATTCTAGTTTTTAGTAGTATATTAAAATCAATTGGTTTTATTTTCATTTGTTTCTTGAGAGACTGTCCATCTATTTGTAGATGTTATTGTTAGGAGGACGATAGCCTTTTCTCTGTTGGGGAGGGGGGAAGAAGCTAATTTTAGAGGATAGTACTTTTTTTTCCTAGTATTTATGTATGTATTTATTTATTTTGCCTGCTCCGGGTCTTAGCTGCGGCACACCGGTCTTCGTTGTGGCATGTAAGCTCTTTTAGTTGTGGCATACAAACTTCTTAGTTGCATCCTGCACGTGGGATCTAGTTCCCGGACCTGGGATTGAACCCCGGCCCCCTGCATTGGGAGCGCAAAGTCCTACCCACTGTACCATCAGGGAAGTCACAGAGGATAGTACTTTTATATTGTCTTCTGTTTTTGTTGTTGTGATGGTAGTTTTACCTGAGTAAGTAAATTATTTGAATTTACTACTTAAAAAAAAAGATAGGATTATGTAAATATGTGAATATATAGAGTATGTCATGATAGATTTTCTCATTAGTAACTTCGAATATTATTTCTTCTTCCAGAAATTTGCAGATCGTAAGCAACCTATAAACCTTAGAGATTTAATACATTTACTCTATTCTCACTTCTGTAGAAGTGAGTTCTACAGATTGAATTTCTAAACCCTACTATACTACAGAGGTTTAGCTTTTTTTACTTGGAATCTTCCTCAGCCACTATAAGTCTGTGTTTTAGAATTTAAAAGTTTCATCTAATAAAAAATAATCCTTAGTCTCCTGTAATAATTCTTATTTTAATCATCAGAGTATTCAGTGATGTGAACTCTGCTTGTTAGGCGCAGCATATTTGTTTTGTTTTCTAAAAGGTGCATTAAATTTAGAAGATTGACTTATAACTTAAATTCCATTTGTTGATGAATTGTTTTCATAACTAATATATCTATGTTAAAAAGCATATTAAATGAAAAGTTTTAGTATCAATTATCAGAGTTTTCACTGTGTACCTAAATGTATTTACGATTTATGGCCCTATGATCATGTAGCATCATTCTCTATTTTAAGAATGAAGCTTGCTTCTGATGTTTTTACATTTAATATAATGGATTTAGAAATATCCTGTAAATATGTAGAAAGTTGTTTTCTGTAAGAAATTTCCCAATTTAACTTTTAGATAAGTTCATTTATTGAAATCTTGAAGCTAAGGAAAAACAGGAAAATTTGATAACAAAAGGATATATTTTTCCAAGATAAAGAAGTATGTTTACATAATGTTGAATATTATAAAAATATTTTATTCATCATTACTACCAATTTTCCAAACTTGAAAATACTCTACATCTTGACTTAATAAAATTTACATCATCGCTGCTTTTTTTTTTTTTTTTTTTTTGCAGTACGCGGGCCTCTCACTGTTGTGGCCTCTCCCGCTGCGGAGCACAGGCTTTGGACGCGCAGGCTCAGTGGTCATGGCCCACGGGCCTAGCCGCTCCACATCATGTGGGATCTTCCCAGACCGGGGCACGAACCCGTGTCCCCTGCATCAGCAGGCGGACTCTCAACCACTGCGCCACCAGGGAAGCCCCATCGATGCATTTTTTAAAAAATAAGTGAATGATATTTATTTATGGCTGAGTTGGGTCTTCATTGCTGTGCAGGGGCTTTCTCTAGTTGCAGTGAGCAGGGGCTACTCTTGGTTGCGGTTCATGGGCTTCACGGTGCTGTGGCTTCTCTTGTTGCAGAGCATGGGCTCTAGGTGTGCGGGCTTCAGTAGTTGTGGTGCACAGACTTGGTTGCGCTGCGGCATGTGGAATCTTCCCAGACCAGAGATTGAACCCATGTGCCCTGCATTGGCAGGCAGATTCTTAACCACTGCGCCACCAGGGAAGTCCCCATCAGTGCATTTTTAATGGTTACTTTACAAAATGTTCTTGTGTTATATACACAGTATTGTTACATAAGGGAGACAGATTACATAGAAATCCTTGTTTTGATCACTTGTATTTATATTTCATTGGGCAAGTTACTTAATTCTCTAACACTGCTTCCTCAATTAGAATAAGTTTAACAGTATTTATATAACTTATAGTGATGTGCTAATGATGAAATGAGAGAATTCATGAAACAGTCAGCACTGATTTTGGGAAATAGTAGGTACTCCACACTGGTTTGGTTTTGTTTAAGACAATATGACATTTGTTTTAATGCCTCCGTTCTGATAAATGTTGACTAGGCTGATTTTTTAAAAAATCTTTTCATTTTGGCAGACTTTCATAACATCCTTTTCACATCCCTCCCACTCATACCACTATATAGTAATTTAAGCCATTCTTAGCTATGCTGTCTCAATGTGCATTTAGCCAGTAAAAGTAGGAAATGGTTTAAAGGAAGGATAACTTAGATGAAGGGTAAGATAAGAACAATTACTTAAAGGTAATTTTCTTCCATTAACTTTTTTTAAATTAATTTTTATTGAAGTATAGTTGCTTTATAGTGTTGTATTAGTTTCTTGCTGTACAGCAAAGTGAATCAGTCATACGTATACATATATCTACTCTTTTTAAAATTTCCTTCCCATTTAGGTCATACCTGTTTTATACGTAGTAGTGTATATATGTCAGCCCCAATCTCCCAATTCATCCCACCCCGCCTTCCCTCTTCCATTAACTTTTTTATTTTTAAAAAACCTTCAGTGTTATTTTAAAAGTGGTATTTATGTTCATTCTTGGAAAATTTAGGAAACATACATCAGTGCACCACTATTGGATAATTTTCATTAGCATTTTTGCAAATTGCTTTTCTAGCTTTACATATTTTATAGTGCAATTGTAGTATAATAGAACAACAATGAAAAGTTGTAGGCCCTGGGTTGGGGGTTGATCGATTGGTCCAGCTTGAATATGTCAGAGTGAGCTGGAAATGTAGGAGGTAGTGTTCCAGGAGTGAAGTGTTTGAAATCGAGGATATAGAGAAAGTATATAACCAGGGAGAGGGGAGGGGCGTGGTTGAGGTAGGATGGATGATCAAGGAGGGAGTATGGTCTGTGCAGTGGGGAATAGAGAGAGACCTAGTCCAACTCTAAGCCCAGTAGTACAAGGAATCTGGGAAGGAAAACAGTCATAATTTGAGAGGTTACCAGCAAAAAACAGTGTTTTTGAAGAAGAGCCATACTTCATTTAGAGGAACAGGGCAAAGGATACAAAATTCAGAGAAGAGGTTGAGGATATGCTGGATTTTTGCTGGTATTATTCCAGAGATCATTGTGGTAGGTTTTCAGGAGTTATGTTTTAGAATGCTGTAGGGCAGAATTAATGTTCAAGAGTAACCAAGGAGGGCTCCCCTGGTGGCGCATTGGTTAAGAATCCTCCTGCCAATGCAAGGGACACGGGGTTCGAGCCCTGGTCTGGGAAGATCCCACATGCTGCAGAGCAACTAAGCCCGTGCACCACAACTGCTGAGCCTGCGTTCTAGAACCCACGAGCCACAACTACTGAGCCCACGTGCTGCAGCTACTAAATCCGTGTGCCTAGAGCCCATGCTCTGCAAGAAGAGAAGCCACAGCAATGAGAAGCCTGCTCATCACAAAAAAGAGTAGCCCCCGCTAGCCACAACTAGAGAAAGCCTGCGTGCGACAATGAAGACCCAATGCAGCCAAAAATAAAAATAAACAATTAAATAATTTAAAAAAAAAGAATAACCAAGTAAAGTATTTTGTGTTCATATTTTCCTTTGCTAGAATTGGAGCTCTCTTTTTATATTGGCATTATTTCAGAGATACTTGTAATTGGTGGTGCTACATTTCAGTCTCAGCAATAGGAGATGATGCAACAAAGGATTTTATGTTTTGACAAAAGAAGGAGTGGCAAGAAAGTTTTTGGATGGGGATTGGGAGCTGGGGAGAGACCCTGTGTATTGAATAGCTAAAATAGTTCAGTGGATAGGCAGTTTTTTGTTGTTTTTTTTGTGTGTGTGTGGTACGTGGGCCTCTCACTGTTGTGGCCTCTCCCGTTGCGGAGCACAGGCTCCGGACGCGCAGGCTCAGCAGCCATGGCTCACGGGCCCAGCCGCTCCGCGGCATGTGGGATCTTCCCAGACCCGGGCACGAACCCGTGTCCCCTGCATCGGCAGGCGGACTCTCAACCACTGTGCCACCAGGGAAGCTCTGGATCGGCAGTTTTAATTAAAAAGTTAACAATGCGGGTTCATACAAATCTCCCTGCTAAGAATGGTATCAGTATGAAGTATAATAGAAGGCATCCTAGATGCTTCATCAGTGTTTCTATTTTCAGTTTTAGTCACAACCCTTAGTATGTGAAGAACCTTTGGATACCTCTGTGATAATAGTTTTGTCATATGTTAAAATAATATTCATCTTATTTTCTTCATGGGATTATAGTGAAAGTAGAATGACACAATGTATTTGAAGACTTCTGTTGTATCGCAGTTACATATAATAGGCACTTATAGAGTTTTCACTGAGTGTAAAACACAATGAATCAGTAAATAATGATTCAGCCACTATCTATAATCAAAAGATCAATAGTAAAATTTCTAATTTTGTCTAAAAGGTTTACCTTGAAGCTTCATTACTTTGATGACTAAAGTAAATGTTGGGTTAACTTTTGAAAACAGTCTGGCCTAAATATTTTTTCTTACTGTATATTAATTTTTTAGTAGGATTATTGAAATATTTTAATGCGGTAGTATTTATCTATTTTAAGTATACATTTTAACATAACTGTTCCCTCATGTCCCTTTGCCTTAAGTCCCCACTCCTGACTCCTGATCTCTCTTCTGTCAAAATAGTTTTGACTTCCCTAGAATTTAACATAAACAGACTCACACAATATATAGACTTTTGCGTCTGCCTTCTTTTTTTAGCTTTTTTCCCCCCTTTATTTTGTTCATCCATTGACCATGTTATAGACACATATTTAAGTTGATTCTGCTTTTTGACATTTATGGATAATGCTTTTCTGGACATGTGGATACAAATCTTTGTGTTGAGTATCTTTAGGAGATGCCTTGGAGTAGAATTGCTGGTGTGTATGGCAATTATGTAACATAATTATATAATTATTTTAATAGCCAAATTTTGGGGCATAGCACCTGGGGAATTAGATTGCTTACTTACGTTTGTGTTTGAGCAGACAAAATCTTCTATTGAAGATTTTGGTTGTGCCCCTTAATCTACTTCCTTGATGGTCATTCATTCAAACACATGCTGTGGTTAAAGAGGAGCTCAACCCTACCTTCTTCTTGATAGATTTTTAAATTTTAGCTATGCTCTCACATAAAGTATCTCCTCTCCAGGTTGCAGCAAAGCTCCCCAGTCTTTATCAAAAGACAACTGCAGTAAAAATTAGGGTAGATTGCTTAGTATACTCCATCTTCCAGATAGTCTAAACCTGCACTGTTCAGTAAGGTAGCCCTAGCCACATGTGACTATACAATGTAGCTTGTGTGAACTGAGATCTGATGTAAGTGTAAAATACACACAAACATTGAGGACTTAGTATAAATAAGCCTAAAATATTGCATGAATTGTTTTTGTTGATTGCACATTAAATGGTATTTTCATATATATATATTTGAAAATATATTTGTAGAATTCACCTGTTTTTCTTCACTTTGTAAATGTGTCTAACAAAATTTAAAATTATATAGTTGGATCACATTTGTAGTTCATGTTGATTCTCTAGAATAGCACAGCTCTAAACTTACCTTCAGATGAATCTACAGATTAATTATTTATACTCCGTTGTTTTAGCCTGTCATAGAAAGTGATACTAAAGTGTACATAGGCCACTTGTAGGACTCCAAATTAAATGACTGCATTTATTGTATCAGTGGTAACAATGCAATTATGGACATTTTTGTTTGTTTGTTTTTTTCTGTACGCGGGCCTCTCACTGTTGCGGCCTCTCCCATTGTGGAGCACAGGCTCTGGACGCGCAGGCTCAGCGGCCATGGCCCACGGGCCTAGCCGCTCCGCAGCATGTGAGATCTTCCCGGACTGGGGCACGAACCCGTGTCCCCTGCATTGGCAGGTGGACTCTCAACCACTGCGCCACCAGGGAAGCCCTATGGACATGTTTTTATATCACATAGTGAATACTGGCTTATTTAACTCATTATGTTTTGCTTGGCTCCTAGAAAGCTTTAGCTCCTCTGACAACCATAAATGCCATTAGGTAACCAACATTTGTGTACTCAGTCATACCTCTGGATTTATTGTGAAACACGTACAATCTAGAATATGTACAGATATCCTCATATCTTATAGTCTAAGAAAATATATAATTTCTCTTTCATTTTGAATGCAGTTCAGTTTGCTGTATCTTTTGGGGAACATATTTTTTTTTCTATGTAGCACATGTTTGGGAACCTTTCCCTATAGAGAAAATAAGTAATTGTGGGAAAAGTTTATAGGATAGCCTGCCATATTCTCACATAATATGGGAATTACTTATTTTTTTAACAGAATAGACTTGGTTGATCATGTCACATATGAAATCCATAATTACAGAAACCATTATATTTATTAATTTATTTTTTGATTGTATATTACATATCCTTTCATTTATAACTCCTCACATGATAGCTTACTATCATTTTGAAAATATATTAGTAAAATTCATGTTTCTCTTCAGTTTTAAAATTCAGCTAACAGACATTTTTAAATTATTAAGGATTTTGTAGTTTTTAAGAAAAAGATTTAAAAAGAAAACTGCATCAATTGAAATTAATTAAAATCTTTAGATTTATTTATAAATAAGTTTCATTAAAATGCTAAGTGAAGTGAACACATATAAATGTTTGAGTCATAATTTAGTGTTTTAGTGTGCAACCAAATAATTCTGGATACAAAGACTGTTAAAGGTAACCCTGTCACTCTGAAAATGAAGGAAAAGATACATTGTACTACAGAATGAGGTAGAGCTGGTCTGTCTAATATGGTAGCCACCAACTACATGTGGCTGTTGAGCCCTTGAAATGTGGCTAGTCCCAGTTGAAATGTGCTATAAATATAATATACAAACTAGATTTTAAAGATTTAGTATGAGTAAAAGAATGTAAAAATCGCAACTTAAAATATTGCTTACTTGTTGAAATTATAACCTTTAGATATATTAGCTTAAAATGTATTTTAAAATTTCACCTGTCTTGTTTTTCCTTTTTTTATGTGGCTACTAGAAAGTTTAAATTTTCATTAGTTAAAATACAATTCTAAAAAACATTCAAGCAATGCAAAAGAAAGCAGAGAAAGAGGAACAGAACAAAAAACAGAGGTGACAAACAGAAAACTAGTAGTGAATTGATAGATTGAACCATATTAATAAGTACAATAAATACTAATGACTTAAACAGTCCAATTAAAAGACAGAGAATGTCAGAATGGATAAAACAGAAGTAAGATCCAAGCATATACGGTCCACCAGAAATTGACTTTAGATACAAAGACACAGATAGGTTGAAAGTAATGAACAGAAAAAGATAAACCATGTGTAGAGTAGCCATATGAGAGTTGATGTGGCTAAGGTACTCCTCAAGAAAGTATTAATAATCAGAAAAAAAGTGGGACAGTTCTGACATAACAGTGACAAATATATGTGTACCTAATAACATAGCTTGAAAATACATAAGCAGAATTTTACAGAATGACAGAGATTTTGTCTAGAAAATTTCACAGTCATAGTTGGAAATTTTAACACCCTTCCTTCAGCAGTTGGTAGAACAACTACATAAAAAGCTAGCAAAGACATTAAAGATCCGAAAAGCTATCAATCACCTTGATTTAATTAATACATATGGAACACCTAAATAAATTTTAAAGTATGGATATAATACAAGAGTATATTCTTGGAACGTAGTGGAATTAAATTAGAAATCAATAACAGTATGATGTCTGGGGAAAACACCTCAAATGTTTAATATTAAACAATACACTTCTGGAAAATTGGTAGGTCAGAGAAGAAATCACAAGGGAAATTAGAAGTCATTTTGAACCGAATGATAATGAAAATATAGCACATCAGAATGTTAGTGCCTGAGAATGAATGTTGGTTTAGAGAGAAATTTATAAGTTTAAATACTTACATAAGAAAAGAAGGAAAGTAAAATCAGTGACCTAAGATTCCACCTTAAGAGAGAAAAAGAAGAGCAAATAAAACCCAAACTAAGAACAAGACAGGAAATAAAGATAAGAGTAGACTATTAAAATAGAAAATAAAAGGGAAAAAGTGAATAAACTGAGAATTTCTACCCTATCAGATTGTCCTTCATTCCCTTCTCTTCCCATATTGACAACATATCCATTTGGTGAACTTGTGGAGGAATATGCACTCTCAGACATTGTCTATTGGAATACAAAATGATGCAACCTCCTATACTAGGGAATTTAGAAATTTCTAGCTGAATTCATATTCATTTACTCTTTTTTTTTTTTTAGGAGATGTTGGGGGTAGGAGTTTATTTATTAATTTATTTTTGCTGTGTTGGGTCTTCGTTTCTGTGCGAGGGCTTTCTCTACTTGTGGCAAGTGGGGCCACTCTTCATCGTGGTGCGCGGGCCTCTCACTGTTGCGGCCTCTCTTGTTGCGGAGCATGGGCTGCAGACGCGCAGGCTCAGTAGTTGTGGCTCACGGGCCCAGTTGCTCTGCGGCGTGTGGGATCCTCCCAGACCAGGGCTCGAACCCGTGTCCCCTGCATTAGCAGGCAGATTCTCAACCACTGCGCCACCAGGGAAGCCCCTCATTTACTCTTTGATCCAGTAAATCTTATTTCTAGGAATATATCCCAAACATAGATTGGCATAAATACAAAATGACATGTGCACAAGGCTGCAGTCATAGCAGCCCCATTTATAATAACAAAAGACTGAAATAACCCATCAATAGGGTTGTGACTGAGTAAAACGTTCATCTACCCAATGAAATATTTTATAGGTATACAAGCAAATAAGCAATATCTTCTGTGACATGATGGCCAGTATACATATTATGAAATAAAAATAATAAGATATAGAAAAATTCATAAAGTATGTTATTTAACTAAATATATATATAGTATATGTGCATTTCTGTTTGATTTTTTTTAACCTAGGGATTAACCAAAAACTAATCCATCATAGGGAACAAGGATGGAAGGAATAGCTAGAGTTCTGTGAATATATATATATTTTTAGGTATGACTTTGAAACCATGTAAATGTTTTATATAATTTTAAAACAAGTTTGAATCATTAAAAAATAAAGATCCTAAAAGTGAAAGCAAAATGAAGCAAAGAAGCATAAGTGGTATAATCATAGGAAGGAATTATTTTAAGTGACTTTATAACACAGTAACTTGATTGTACATGCCTAAAGGTTATACCCTAAGGACAGAAGAGCAACATAAAAACAATGTTTTCATTAATCACAGTGTTGGTATTCTTATTCCTAGATTGTTGTATATGTATTGTGCAACAAAGTAAATGGATTTGTGTTGGTGTCATTGTTTAACAGGTTCTTCAATATGGGAGAAATGAGATAGGAATATAAGATTGATGCTGTTTTAAAAAAAAATGTAGAATTTTATTTGGAAGTATCAAGACATACTAACTCTGACCAGTATATCTGACCAGCTCAGGAGTAATGAACACTCCTAGAACCCAGATTGTTGTCTCTGAATGCTATTTCTTTTTGAGAAGTATATATAGATATATGGTTGATTTCAGGTCTGAGGCAGGAGTTGGACAAGATGACCCTGGGGTATTTTGTTATTCTGGAAGCAAGGAAGCTATCAAAGACTACTAAGGTCATGTCTAGAAGACTCAGAAACTAATTGAAGAGGCTCTCACTGGCCAAAGATGGGAAATTTGAAAGCAATAGGAATAAAAACTGCAGTGATTTGAAGCATTACTACATTTATTTAAATCCAAGAGTTTTTTGTGGTTTTTTTTTGCGGTATGCGGGCCTCTCACTGTTGTGGCTTCTTCCGTTGCAGAGCACAGGCTCCGGATGCGCAGGCTCAGCGGCCGCGGCTCACGGGCCTAGCCGCTCCGCAGCATGTGGGGTCTTCCCGGACCGGGGCACGAACCCATGTCCCCTGCATCGGCAGGCAGACTCTCAACCACTGCGCCACCAGGGAAGCCCCAAGAGTTTTTAATAATGATCCCTCCCCTAAAAACCTCTCATTATTTACCATTCTGGGATGTTAGGATACTAACTCATTACAGTCTGTTTTCCATGGCCTTCCATATCTCTGAGTTCTGTATCCGTGGAGTCAACCAACCATGAATTGAAAATACCTGGGGGGAAGGGGGTGGATTTTAGAAAGTGAAACTTGAAATTGCTCAGCACTGATAACTATTTACATAGCATTTACATTGTATGTACAGTTATTTACATGGCATTTACAATGTATTAGGTATTTATACATAATCTAAAAATGATTTAACATACATGGGGGGGCATAGGTTATACACAAATATTGCACCATTTTAAATAAAGGACTTAAACATCGTGGATTTTGGTGTCCATGAGTGCGAGTTGCGGGGGGGGGGTAGTCCTGGAACCAGTCCCCTGCAGATATTGTGAGGGGCAACTGTATTTGAAAAACTCATAAAAATCGAGCATTTACTTTCCCTTTCCTAAACAAACTACCTCTTGGATACTGAAGATTTGATGAGGGGAATTTTCACTTATTAGACATATTCCAGATAGTAAATGAAGGAATGGTAAAATTTGTGTATCACTATTATGCAACTGTCAGTGAAGTAGTGGATTTAGGCAATATTTGTCATTGGCTGCTATTACCACAGAAAGATATATGGTAATACATATATGCGTCAATGAAGAACACGGTACAGTGTGTGAGGTTGTCTTCTCTATCAGTTCAGAATTTAAGACTCTAGATTCAACAATTACAGAAAATACAGGGACAGAGGAACATGTTTAAAAATGCCATAGAAGTGTATAATCAGCAAAATACAGGTAACTGAAGACTGGAACGAATGACTTGACTTCTTTAACAAGAAAGTTGCAGGAGGAAAAGAGATGGTAGAACCTATATAAATAAAAAGATGTAAGAATCATGTCAACCAGTTGCAATTTGTGGAAGTTATTTGGGTCTTAATTTGAACAAACTGAAAAGGAAAAAAAAAGACTATCCTGGGAAACTTGAATGATGACTGATAATGAATAATTCTGCAGAATTAACAATGTTTTTTTTAGTATAAAGAAGATTGGCCATGAGGTGAAAATTGTTGAAGCTAGATGATGGACACATGGGAATCCATTGTTATTTCTCTATATAATGAAAAGTTAAGGGCTTCCCTGGTGGCGCAGTGGTTGAGAATCTGCCTGCTAATGCAGGGGACAGGGGTTCGAGCCCTGGTCTGGGGAGATCCCACATGCGTGGAGCAACTAGGCCCATGAGCCACAACTACTGAGCCTGTGCGTCTGGAGCCTGTGCTCCGCAACAAGAGAGGCCGCTATAGTGAGAGGCCCACGCACCGTGATGAAGAGTGGCCCCCGCTTGCCACAACTAGAGAAAGCCCTCGCACAGAAACGAAGACCCAACAGAGCCAACAATAAATAAATAAACAAATGAGGGTTTTTTTTAAAAAAAAGTTAAAACTAAAATAGAACAATTAGATTTTTCAAGATATCTTTTCTTGTATCCAAAAATCTGTCAGTAATCTAATCTAGCATACTAAATAGTTGAAGAATTATTTATGAATTTAAGTGTTTGTGCCTTTCACTCTCTTGTGGTGGAGAACCATAGATTAAAAGATGAGATCAGTTAAATAGTGGTGATTTTCATTTGAAGGGCTGTGTGGATATTTATTAAATTCAGGCATTATAGTTGACCTAATCAGAATTAAGAGAGCAAAACAATTTTTGTTGATAGGGTTTGATAGAAGGAAAAATTCATTCCGTGAGTTTGATTGTTGAAAAAATGCGTAATTTAAATCCAGTCTTGTAAAATCTTTCTTCAGCTGAAAAAAACAGAAATACAGTTAAGTGTACCATCTGTTGGTTTCCTTTTTTTGGCTGAACAAAGGGAAAGTCCTTAGGTGTAGCACAAGGCATACCTAATAACTCTGTGCTCCAGTGACCCCTTGTGCCTATGATGAAAAGGTATCGTTAGTTTCTCTTTAAAAAATTGGGGTATCCCCTTCTATGAGCTCCTGGAAACAAAACATTTGCAAGTTTATAAATAAGTTCCATATCTTAAATTTTCTGGGACCTGACATTCTTGTCCTTTTCATTTTAGGGCATGCTCTTCTCTTTCAGCTGAAGTTGCTACATTACCAGTTATATGGCATTTGGGGAGTGTGTGTGTGTTTAATTTCAGGTTGTTAGTGTTTGCATAGCTCTTTCCTCACCCTCACTTCTACTTCCACATTTGCCTTTTCAAAGCAAAAAATGGGAAGTGTGGAGTTGGGTATGTCAGAGGACTTACATTCTTTCTTTCTGTTTCTCAAGGAAAAAGGATCCTGGGATCAACCCATACCATGATAATGTACAATTGCAGAAATTTCTGGCCCATCAGAATATATGATTGCCATCCCATTATTTTATTCTTTACCCCAAAAGGCATATGAAGCTTTATAGTAGAATACCAATAAGTATAATACTATTACATCATTCCTTTGGGAGAAGGCAGTGGCATAATTTTCCATCATGCTCATTCCTCCTTCTTTACCTTTTCATTTAAATTTTCTACTTATTTTTTTTATTTTAATTAGAGTAAAATTTACTTCTTTTGGTGAACAGTTCTTTGAGTTAGGACAATGGCATTGTAGGGTAACCTTTACCACAATCAACATGTATAACAGTTGAATCAGTCTCCCATAGAATTTTCTTTTGTTACCACTCCTTTGTAGTCAAACCTTCAAATCCTCCACCCCCTTTAACCCTGGACAATTAATAATCAATTCTCAGTCCTTGTTTTGTCTTTTCCCGAATGTCATGTGTATAGAACCATATAATAGATAACCTTTTGAGTCAGGCTTCTTTCAGTTATCCTAATGCATTTGAGATTTATCCATATTGTTGCATGTATCATTAGTTTCTTCCTCTTTATTGCTGAGAAATATTTCATTATATGGATATACCATAGTTTGTTCATCCATTCCCTGTTTGTGTTGTTTGTAGCTTTTGTCTATTAAAAGTAAAACTGCTCTAAACATTCATATACAGGCTTTTGTATAAGTACAAGTTTTATTTCACAAGGCTGAAATTTTAGCCATACTGTTAGGTATGCAGTAATATCTCATTGTGCTTTTTATTTGCGTTTCTCCAATGACTAATGATTTTGAGTATCTTTTCATTAGCTTATTTGCCACCTGTATATCTTCTTCAGTGAAGTATCTGTTCAAATCTTTTCCTATGTTTTTCGATTGCTTTGTTTTCATTCTGCTGAATTTTGGCAGTTCTTTATATATCCTGGATACAAGTCTTTTGTCAGATAAACAATTTATAAATGTTTTTGTCCTGTCTGTGGCTTTTCATTTTCTTAACATTGTCTTTCCCAGAGCAAAAACTTTAAATTTTGATGACATCTAAGTAATTACATTTTTTTCTTTTATGTTTTGTGCTTTTGAAGTCATTTCTAAGAATTATTTGCCACAAAGACTTTTTTCCAAAAAGTTTTAGGTTTTACGTTTAGCTTTATAACCTGTTTTGGCCTACGTTTGGTATATGGTGTGAAGTATGGATTGAAGGGTTTTGGGGGGTTTTGTTTTGTTTAGTTTGCATGGGGGTGTCCAGTTATCCCAGCATCATTTGTTGAAAAGGTTATCTCCTTTGAATTGCATTTGTACATTTGTCAAAAATCAGTTGTCAGTTCTATATGGATCTGTTTCTGGACTTTATTCTCTTACAATCATTTGTGTGTCTTTTGTTACTACTACACTGTCTTGATTAATGTAGCTTTGTAGTGCGTCTTAAAACCAATTAGTGTGAGTCATCCAACTTTTTTCTTCTTTCTTGAAGTTGTTTGGTCTATTTTATAACTTTTTGCCTCTCATATAAATTTAAGAGTCTGCAAAAACCCTGCTGGGATTTTTATTGGAATTGCATTGAGTTTATAGATCAATTGGGGGGAAATTTTACTTCTTTTTAAGAATATTGAGTCTTTAAAGTAACAAACACAGTGTATCTGTCCTTTTATGTAGACCTTCATTTTTTAAAATGCGAGTTTTGTAATTTTCTCATACACGTCCTAAACTTATTTTGATCAATTTCTGCTACTTTTTATTATCTTAAGATACTGCTAACTGCTTTGATGCGAATCAGGAGTGTATGGCGTTATATATTCTCTTCCCGCCCAAGACTCCAGAAACCAAGGTGCCTCTCTCAGGTTTCTGGGCTCTGGTGCTTAGTCTCAGCTTCAGTCAGAGATCAGTCTCTGTCAAACTGGATTGCTGGCCCACCATGATAGAAAGAGTCCATTATTTATTTATGGTTGAATTCTGTTAGGGATAAAGGTATATTTTGTCAGAATGCACATACAATCTCAAAGGTGCAAGTTATTTGTTTTTTTTGAGAGGAGGGATATTCCTCATGTTTATTTTCTCATAAATTTAAAAATTCATACTTTTATCTGCCAGATGGAGCTATCCTTTATAGTTGAAGTAAGGTAAAGTCTTAATGGTAACTATGTGCTTTTTAGACATGACTCAGCAAATTCATAATAAAACCTGTTGCTAGCCACAGTATCCTTGAGGCAGAAAGAAAAGTACAATCATAAATTTATTGCTAGGGCTTCCCTGGTGGCACAGTGCTTGAGAGTCCGCCTGCCGATGCAGGGGACACGGGTTCGTGCCCTGATCTGGGAAGATCCCACATGCCGCGGAGCGGCTGGGCCCGTGAGCCATGGCCGCTGGGCCTGCGCGTCCGGAGCCTGTGCTCCGCAGCGGGAGAGGCCACAAGAGTGAGAAGCCTGCGTACGGCCAAAAAAAAAAAAAAAAATTATTGCTAAAAAATTAATTGGGGGGGGGCCTCCAAAAGTACAACAAATTGGCTTTACATTTTTTACATAGATCCACTAACAGATTTTCTAGCCCTATGAGGTAGATGGCCTAAAACTAGGTTCCTGGAAATAAGCAAAGGTATATTCCATATTTTGATCATTGCTTGGTAGGTTATCCTCTTTATGTTTACAGAAAACACCACACAGGGCTCTCTATTCTTGAAAATACATGAAAGATAATTTGGCAGCCCAGGAAATTTAAATGGTTTCAGACTCAATTTAAGATCAAAGGGTCTGAGGCCAAGGAAGTCCAGATGATCTCCACAAAGTAAGTGTCAAGGATCTGTGGTGATAATTGTGTCTTGGAATACAGCATATATGGGTGAGACACCTAATAATAATTGTGCAATGACCCTTTGTAATGACACCTGCTATCCTTTAATACAGGTATCAGCCAAGTATATGATAGGGATGAAACATAATGAGGTCATTCTCCTATGCCTAGAGTAATTCTTGTATCTAAAATGTTTAGCAAGGATAGTAAGCCCTAGTTTTCAATTCAAAAAGTAAAAATAGGGGCTTCCCTGGTGGTGCAGTGGTTGGGAGTCCGCCTGCTGATGCGGGGGATGCGGGTTCGTGCCCCGGTCTGGGAGGATCCTGCATGCCGCAGAGCGGCTGGGCCTGTGCGTCTGGAGCCTGTGCTCCGCAGTGGGAGGGGCCGCAGCGGTGAGAGGCCCGCGTACTGCAAAAATAAATAAATAAATAAAAATAAAACAATAAAAATAAAAAGACTTGGAATCTTACGGTTTTCTTTCTGCAATAGAAAAAATAAATATCTACCTTAAAATGAGTGCACAATTTTAGTATGAGTGTACTTATTCTGATAGTGAATATTCTGATACCATTATTTAAGAATTCTGTTAGTTTTAGTTATAATTTCAGATGACTTAACTGCTTAAGGTGCTGTTGATGTCTCAAAAGTTAGGTGGCTGAAATTTCTTTCCCCAGTGCTCTTCATAACACTCTTTACTGGCACTGTCTTGAGACCTTAGGTTGGTAGGAAAAGTCTTGTATAATTGTCCAAATACAAATTCTGATATTGAATACTGTGTTAGTTAACTGGAAGTGTAGAAGTATTAAAGAAGGACTGATTAAGTAATACACTAGTAGTGAATTTTGACAGTGACTAAAGACAGTTGTTTCATTCTGATGGTCTAACTTTTTTTTTTTAATCATTGAGTAATGGTTTATTGTATGGATGTACCACAACTTGTTTATCTGTTCACCTATTGAAAGACATTTTGGTTATTTCCAAATTTTGGCAATTATGAATAAAGCTGGTGGATGAATGTTATAGAATATGTGTTAAATACATTAGCCATTTGCATGAGAGTTTTCTAAAATACATTTGTGCATCATCTTAGATGATTCTGGATATAAATTTAGACTTTTTCTGCATCACTCATTAAACAGATATTTATTACAAACTAGTAGTAGAGGGGACAAACATTAAATATACACAGACATTTCATTTGTGTCAAATGATACAAAGTATATGGTGCTATGAAAGTAAATGATAGAGGGTTTTTAAAAAAATGTTTTGCGTATATTTTTCAATTAAATGTCCATTTAATATAAATTATAATACAGTGATACTATTTTCTGACCAATTTTGAGTCCTAGGGTAAAAGATTTTCTAAAGTCTTCATGAAACTTTTTTATAGTTTTTAGAATGCTATGGAATCATGTCTTCAGAGGCTCTCTCCCTGTTTTGCTTTTATAATCTACTTTAGACTTGGAAACTAGATAATGTAGTTTATTATTATTATTATCTTTATACTAGTGTCAGTAAGGTCTGACACAAGATGAGAGAGTTTACCTTTGGGTAAAGTGCATTTGCCTGTAGGGAATGGAATTTGTAACATCTTTCTTGGCTCGTTAGGAAGGAGCCTTTTAGCTCGTGTTTTAGTTCTGTTGTATTTTAGATGGATAGCAGTGCTATTGTCCTACATAAAAATAATATATTTAGAACACAGTACATTTTTGCTCAGATATATTTGTTTCTGCCTTTCAAGGTACACTTTCCTCTATTACTTAGTTTTCTTCATTGATAAAATAAGTAGCATGTTTTTCGATCCCAATTAATTAAATATTTTATTAACATACATATGAACAGTTAGATCGAGAAACAGAAGTGTATTTTAATTTTATGACTCACTTACCAATGCCCCAGTGCTGAGTTCTTTATAAATAGTATAAAGAAAGGACATTCACCACTGCTTTACATTGTTATAGCAAGTCTTTATTTCTATGGTAACTTTCTTAAAAATCTATTTCAGAAGGTAAATGGAGGAAATTAACAGTACAAAAAAAATAAAAGCAGAAGTAGTTTTCAGTACTGTGAAAATAAGGAATAAAAGTACTTGATTTTTTTATCAAAGAAATATATTTTACCTCTGGCCAGCTCTTTGAGAAGTTACTTAACTGGAAAACCAAATCTGAAAAGAAGAGTATCAGTGATGATTTTGAGCTGCCTCAGCTACTGCCTATTACACTGTCTTCTGGAGCCCAGTTAAAGAAAGACCACATGGTTATAGACAACAACATAGTATAGTCTCTGTTATAGATAGGGGGAGGAAAGACCCAGTTTTTTATTAAGTTCTTTTACAAGAAGGAAGGAACAAAGCATCTTGTAGCTGCAAGAGAAAGCTATGAAAGGGGTCACTGGATTTGGAGTTGGTAGCAGTAATAGCAGCAGAAAAGTTTTGAGAATGGCTTGCCAGTTGGGTGATTGAAAGTAGAAGACTGCTAGCATAAATTTTCAAAACTGGAGCTCTAGGACTGAGCTTAAGAGGCTAATAATCAATTGCTAAGGAAAAAGAAATCAAAAGCTAACATACTTACTAGACGATTGATACTCATGTTGTGTTGTAAGATTTCCAACCTACTTTTAAAAGTACTCCTAGAATTGGAATGATATATTATGGGAGCTTCTGCATTTGACCTCTTTTCTATAAAAACATTAATAGTTAATACAGTTTCTAATCATGTCTCAAAAGACCAAAACCAGAATTTAAGTCTTCTCTAAACAAATTATGTTGGGGATTTATTAACAAGCATTTGTAGTATTCAGGACTTTGCATTTAACTTAGGTTTTTCTTTGTTATATATTTAGTTGCTCTCCCTCTCCTTTAAACTCTTGAGTTACATCCTAATGCCTTCAGTTTTGTAAACTATTCCCAGGAATCCCTTTTAACCCATAGAAGAGCTCTCTTCATTAATTCATTCCTGTGCTTTAAAAGCATCCCCAGGGCTTCCCTGGTGGCGCAGTGGTTGAGAAGTCCGCCTGCCGATGCAGGGGACACGGGTTCGTGCCCTGGTCCGGGAAGATCCCACATGTCGTGGAGCGGCTAGGCCCGTGAGCCATGGCCACTGGGCCTGCGCATTCAGAGCCTGTGCTCCTCGACGGGAGAGGCCACAACAGTGAGAGGACCACGTACTGCAAAAAAAAAAAAGCATCCCCAGAGTTTGTGCTCCTGGAAAGCTTTTTCCTCCTTGTTTGGTAAAGCTCCTTCTCTCTCTTCCTCATCATCTTTTATATTGTCTAGAAACTACTGTGGTCTCTAAAATGCCTCCTTATGCTAAAAAAGAGCTGAACTGATGGTTTTTGTCCTTTTTAGCCGTTTTCAGTTGTGTATCATTTGAATAATTGTCCAAAAGTCATAAATTGCTTAACTTCTCTTTGCCTTAGTTTTCTCTTTTGTAAAACCTTACCCAACACATTGTAAGCCCTCAAATTTTAGCTGCTGCTATCATTACTAATGTTATAGACTTGGTGTTTGTGTCCCCCCAAATTCATATGTCCTAACTCCCAATGTGAAGGTATTTGGAGGTGGGGTCTTTGGGAGATAATTAGGGTTAGGTGAAGTCATGAGGCTGGGACTCTCATGGTTGGATTAGTGCCCTGATAAGAAGAGACCATCTGTGCTCCCACAAAGAAGAGGTCATGTGAGCACACAGTGAGAAGGCAGCTTGTCTACAACCAAGGAGAGAGTCCTCCTCATAAACAGACCTTGCTCTATTCAGTCTTCCAGCCTCTGGAACTGTGAGAAAATAAGTTTTTGTTGTTTATGGTATTTTGTTAAGGCAGCACAAGCAGACTAAGACAGTCATCATCATCAGTGATATTATGTTAAATACTATGCATAATTTATCCAAAAGATAGTAGTATATATACTGAGTTATATAATGTAATAAGGAACTTTGAAGATGATGGGAATATAATTCTTTTTCATTAGATGTAAAGAAGGTAATTGTAACTTAAGCATCTTTGAATAGTTTGCATTTCTTGATGCATCTTGTTGTTCACCAAGTAATAAGACTATTAGGTAAGTAATTCATAGAGAAGAGGAGTAAGCAATATAGATATTGAAAGCACGCTTAGTCTCTTTTATTAAACAATATAGATACTGAAAGCAAGCTTGGTCTCTTTTATTTTACTATTTGCTATCTTTGTTTGACCCTTTTTCTCATGTTGCCCCCTAGGGCTCTAACTTGCAGACTCATTGTGGAAAATCTTAGGGCCATTTTAAGTGTGTGGTTCTTCTACCTTTACGCCACAAAGGAGTCAGCTACCCAGACATCCCTCTCTATTCAAGTGATTTATCACTTGCTGTGTGCATCACCTTGTAGGGACTATGCTGCTGTGTAACTGTGAAGCCTCTTAGAAGCTATTTTATTGTTTTCATTGACTCCATCCATCATTTACTAGGTGTTTGACCTTAGGCAACTAATTTCTCTGTATCTCAGTTTCTGCTTTTGAAAAAGTTGATCCTAATAGTGCCTACTTACAGGGTATATGTAATGATTAAATGGCTTAATATATGGACATAGCAGGCACTATTGAAGTGTTAGCTGTTTTTGTTGTTACTGGTATTGCTTTTATTTCCATTATCAATAATACTGGTTAACTCTGATAGAGGTTTGAATGCCCCTTGGGAAATGAATGATTATCTGTGATCCCCAGACTATTTTAGAATTTTTAGAACCTAGATTTATATATCACAATGTGTATTGTAATTTTACTTGTGATTGTCATTACAGTAATATACTGTTTTGGTGTGAATATGTATTGGACTCCTCTGTAGAATTGTCCTTATGATTTTATTTTTAGTTCACCATAGCAAATTTAATATAACTACACAGAATATAATACTTGTTTATTAAAATGTTGGATTTTATCATACCTACTAGGATGGCTGTAATAAGAAAAAGAGAGAGGAAATAGCAGAAGCCACTTAACATTGTTTCAAAATGCTTATACCTTGGATTATGTCAGACTATTTCTCAGGTTTAATTCTAAATTTACAGTTCATTATTTTCTAAGATCAACCTATTTCTTTAAAGTAATTCTTAGATTTATTGATTATTGCTCAACATACCCTTTGTTTAAGCTTGGACTAGTTCATGAGTGCCTATTAATTTTGACCCTTTTTAATATTAATAAAAGTGTAAACTTTTGAAGTAACCTAAAATTATGGTTACATTTGTTTACGTTTTTTGTAAAGTAAAATTAAAAAGAGACCTAGCTTCCTTATTTTATATAATTTACATGAAATTATTTTCTGTAATGTCTTTTTTGTCTTAACTAATAAATGAAGTCACCAAATGATTTTAATTTTGTTTTCACAATTTCTTCCAATAATCTAGAAAACTTATTTTAAATACGACTCTAGACCAGTAATAATAGAAACATTACTTTGTTGATTTATCGTATTCCTCTATTTCATTACTTACTTTTATATAAAATATCTGCTTACAAAATATCTTTTGAAATAAATATGCTTTATTCATTAGAGAGGAAGGTAAACTAACCTAATCTGCTATAATTACCATTTTAATTTGATAATTTAATTTTTAACATGTATGAATTAATAAGCCATAGTTAAACATTTCTGATTTTGTAAAGGCATAGGGCATTTTTTAATGTTTCGAGTAAAACATTTACTGTATTACACTTTAAACCCCATTAATTTACTATCTAGTTACCTACCTCCTTGAGTATTTGGGCAGAGATGACCAGGTTTTGGCCCCCCCTTGATTTCTTTTTTTGTTTGTTTGTTTATAAAAGCTATTTTAAAAGGTTATGTATGTTATTTATATATATTCTTTTTCATATTCTTTTCCATTATAGTTTATCACAGGATATTGAATATAGTTCCTTGTGCGATATAGTAGGACGTTATTGTTTATCCATCCTATATATAATATTCAGTTTGCATCTGCTGATCTCCCTCCTCTCCCTCCCCCTTGATTTCTTATTACCAAATTATTTATATAAATTTGTAGACAGGTAAATCGTGTGAAAAACTAGTTTGTTTTTCCCCCTACTGCTATTTTATAGAAAAATATTAAGTACCCCATAATAGAAGATTTTATGGACAAAGAAATTGGGAAGAATCTCACAGTATAAACTCTCTTATTATTAATAATGCATAATGAACACTGGCATGTTAAAAGACTTGAGAAGACCTCTGGTAAAATTAGACATTTGTTACTTTAACTGATTAGTTCATGAACTTTGTGCATGACTTATTTGGCTTCCCTAATGCTTATTTATATACAAAGACATGATGATTCTATAATATAGATTATATTTTGAGAAATGTTAGTGTAGTCTAACGCTTTTATTTTTAACGTTAAAGATTCTTAGAGTCTAAGTAGTTTTAGCCTGTGGTGGCTGGTTGGTTTTGGCAGGATCAAGCCTGGGAACTCTTCATAGTTCTCACATGACATTATGTAGATCCCCACCCTTCCTTTGCAGTAAATAAAAAGATGAGGCCTGCATTGCACTAAATTGATATAACATCAACATTATTATTTTTATTATTATTGAAACCATGGTAAAAATAACTAAATTTGTCTTACATCATTTGATTTTACAGCAGAAACAGTTGTGTGACTTTAATTTCTTTATAAATGTCATTGAATAGAGTATATTGTGAAAGAATAGGGGCTTTTCCTAGTTACTGGTCATTGTTTTATTTTGTAGAAAAATAAGAGATACACACACACACACAACTGTCTAACTATTTATCTACCTACCTACCTGTCTGTCTACAGTCAAATCTCAAATCCTTCACTGTTCTTGATAGTACGGAGGTAAATTGGCTGCATAGCAAAGAAGTAGCAGAATGTCTAGTTTTAGTTTCCTTTTGTCCCCAAGGTCCTAGCAGATTTCCTAAAACTGCCTATGACGCTGTCCATGCAAGATAAACTATGAGTTTAGAAAGTTCACTTCAAGCTGAAAGTTTTAATTTTATATCAAGGGCTTTGCATTTGGAAGAATTTACATTGAATATGTCCTTTTAGATAAAGAGATGTATATAAACCTTGGTTCTTTAGGTTCTTCGCTGAAATATTTTGTCAACAAGACCATATTACTGTCCATGAGGGGAAAGCAAAGATAGTGCTAAGGTTTTCCTGAGCCTTATCTCAGCTTCAGTTTCCTGGAGTTTCCCAAAACCCATTTATACCCCAATTGAGTAATTGAGAATCTTGAAAGATTTAAAGTAGTGGAGAAAGTGGTATAGTTTGAAATATTTGCATTTGTACCTCAGCTCAACCCCTAAGGATGCATTTTTAGAAGAAGCCAACAGAGCTTCTTCTGTGCCTTCGTGTGGATAACGATGAACAGAGATTAAATCCTTGAACAATGTATTTCTCTTTCCCAATTCTAATAGGTAAGCATATCTAACTAGCTTCCAAATGGGCAGGAGCACAGATATCTCAAAATCAAACATATGTTTTAGCAGTTTGCCTCCATGTTTAAAAGTCGACTGCAAGAGACAGGAGATACGTAATATTTGTTAAGCACTTTGTATGTATGCAGCACTGCAGTGACTGCCCTCAGTGAGCTTGTACCCATTATTTGATTATATACTAATATAAACTGGGGGAAAAAACTGCTTGTAAATGTTCAAATGTTTGAATCGAAGTGGGGGTTCTAAACATCCTCTAAGAACTTGAACAAGGCCAGAAGAACAAACAGAATTTAAATAAGTGGAAACTGAAACACTTCAGTTGTAAGGGAGCAAAAGATGGGTGGAAAAAAAAAAAAGAAGACGGCCTCCAGCATAACTCATAATGTAATAGGGAGGACAGCTCTATGAATGAAAAGGATGACAGTGGGGAAAGAAGAGTTGAATAAGTGAATGACTTAGCATAGAAGCGCCAGCTTCAGTTTTCCAAATACAACACACTTGTCTTTTTCCTGTTTTGGTGGAAAAGCTTTCGGTCTTTCATCATTATGATTCAGCTGTGAGATTTTCATTATTATCTTCATTAAGTTAAGGTAGTTTCCTTCTATTCCTAGTTTGACTATTTTTATAATGACAGGGTGTTGAGTTTGTCAAATGCTTTTTCTTTGTCAGTTAAGATGGTCATGTAGTTTTCTTCATTCTGTTAATGTGGTATATTACATTGATGGATTTTTCATATGTTGAACCATCGTTGCACTGCCTCCTGTCTTTGTAATTAAAGTTTTATTGGAACAAAGCCAAACTCATTTCTTTACATATTGTCTGTGGCTACTTTGATACTACAAAGTCAGAAATTAGTTATGACAGAGGCCATATGGTTTGCAAAGCCTAAAATATTTACTATTTGGTCCTCAGAAAACATTTCCTGACTTCTGCTTCTAGAATCATCAGTATCAACATAGTTCTTTAGTATGTCTTTAGTAGATATTCGCTGGTCTGTACTGACCAATATTGTGTAAATTGCTTTTCTAATAAACTTACAGTTTATCTTCCTGCCATACAATAAGTAAGGGTTATAATTTGGTTAAGGAGATGTTAGATAATGATTTTTAAGAGAAGTACTAATTTGAATAATGAATTTGTTAATGGCTTTTCTAATTTAACTTCATGGCTTATATTTTAAAATATCACACTCTGCGTTGTTTATGGAGTTTATGTTTTCTTTTCCATAGGTGTATGTGGAATTTGATCATCTTGAGTGGGATAAACGAGAGTGGGTTAAAGTTTATGAAGATTTTTCAACCTTCTTGGTGGAATACCACTTAATCTGGGCCAGAAGGAACAACCCTAGCCAGACTCAGGGATCAAAGAGCAAACAGATTCAGTGGCCTGCATTGGTAAGATCTATATTCCTATTTCATTAAGCATTTTCAGTTGTTTGTTTTAAAAGAATAAGAGCTAAATATAAGTTTAGATTTATCTTAGTGATTACAGGTTAATATTCCTGAGGAGGCTCGGCAGTATCTGGCGGATATTTCAAAATACTGCTTTCATTTTGTTAAAGAATTCTGTGTGTCTTTTTGTTAGTATTCTTTCAGCATATTTAGTCCATAAATAGTTTATTCTGTTCAGCTAGGGGAAACATGAATTGACAACTGCTGAGAGATACTTGATTGATTTGTATGCAGTGTGAAAGAACTGTGTTGAATGAGACTTTGTAGGTGAACGATAAGAGGGTACTTTTTATAAATCATTCAGTAGCATATAATTTTCCTTAGTTCGTTAAATTTTGTCAAAATTGAGTGAGTCATTGTGGATAATAGCAGATATTTAATGTGAAATTCCAGTTGACCCTTGAACAACATGGGTTTGAACTGTGGGGTCCACTTATACATGGATTTTTTTCAATAAATATATACCCCTGTACTGTACTATTTACAGCTGGTTGAATCCGCAGATGGGGGACTGCAGATATGGAGGGCCAACTATAAAATTATATACACGTATTTTCAACTGCACAGAGGGTCAGGTCATAACCCCCATGTTGTTTAAGGGTCAACTTTGGATGTTAAGGTAATAAGTAAAATTATTTCATATCAGGAGGTATTCCATTTAAGAAAATAGTAGATTTCAATAAATTCTCAATTAGTTTGCAGAGTTTTATAAAAGAAACATACTAACAACAATATCATTAATTCTGTGGGAAAAAAGCCACATCTCTTTAACCATTGTTATCCCTGTTTTCTGGCAGGGTATTCAGCATTTAATATTTATTCAGTTTGTTTGAATGAAATAATTTTCTTACATTAATATCAAAGAAATATGTTAAAGCCATTGAAACGTTATTTCAGGTATTTGGTATATATATTATCAGGGTAGGTATTTCAGATTTTTTCAACATAAATTAACTACTTACAAGGATAGTTTTACTTGCTGATAATTGTAGTGCTTACACATTTTCTCTTTTAGTTAGTTAACCCTTTAAAAGTCTGAGGAGTTAAGTGGTTAAAAAGCAAAGACAGAGAGGGAAGGAGAGAGATGATGAAATGAATTAATAGCATTTTAAAAAGAAAATATGGAAAGATGAAAGGTGATACTTACGAGTTATAGTTTTGATAAGATAGTTTGAATACTCTAGGAAAATAAAGAAGATAATTTTATCCATGATAGATTTTAAAAAAATATTTGTTGAATGAATACGTTGGATTGTTAATATGAAGTTTTTTAAAACCATGACTAGCATGCTTTTTGATTCTCTAAACCTTAACTCAAAAATTGGAAAAAATCTGTAATTATCACATATATGTGAATTTTGTATGAAAAGTCTCAAAAGCAGGAAGCAGTAATATCAATAATACCAAAAAGTATGCCTTAGTATCATAGTTAAAGAATAAACAGAACTTTAGAAAAATCTTTGCCCTTTATTAGAGAGAGTTAAAATCAAGGTGAATTCCTAATGTATATTTGTAAATTACTGATTTTGGAGAAAATTTCTATTAGGAAATACTGTTTAATAATTTTTATCATAATTTTAGAAATTTGTTTCTGTTGAAAATCTTTTAACCTCACAAAACTACTTGAATAAGCACCAAACTTCTTTTTAAAATTCAACTTTTATTTTTTATATAAAAACAAGTACATATTATTAAAAACTTGGAAAGTGCTAAATGGTATAAACTAGAAGAGCATAATCATTCTATTTTGGCTTCCAAGGAATATCTAACTTACTTTGACATATTTTCTTATAAAATATATTTCTCTGCCTTTTTTTTTCAAGCACAGAATTAAGTAATTTTTTTGAATTGTGCAATGTGCTTAACATAGAATTTTCCATTTTACTTATGTTTAAGTGTGAAGTTCGGTGGCATTAAGTACATTCACATTGTTGTACAATCTACAGAAATTATTCCATCTTACAAAACTGAAACTCTGTACCAAATAAACATCAACTCGCCATTCCCCCCTTTTCCCAGCCCCTAGCAGCCACCATTTTACTTTCTGTCTCCATGATTTTGACTACTCTGTCCCTATATAAGTGGAATCATACAGTATTGTCTTTTTGTGACTGGCTTATTTCACTTAGCACAATGTCTGCAGTGTTCATCCATATTGTAGCCTGTGTTAGAATTTCCTTCCTTTATATTATAAGGCTGAATGATATTCCATTGTATGTATGTACCACATCATGTTCAGTCGTTTGTCTGTGTACACTTGTGTTGCTTCCACCTCTTAGCTATTGTGAAGAATACTGCTGTGCTCTTGGGGGTACATATATCTCTTTGAGACCATGCTTTCACTTCTTTGGAGTAAATATTCAGAAGTGTAATTGCTGGGTTATATGATAATTCTATCTCTTAATTTTTTTGCGGATACTGTCAGAGCAGCCATACTATTTTACATTCTAGCCAACACTTGCTTTTTTTTTTCAGTTTTTTGATAATAGTCATTCTAATGGATATGAGGTGCTATCTCCTTGTTGTTGTGATTTGCATTTCCCTAATGATTAGTGATGTTGAACATCTTTTCATGTGCTTATTGGCCATTTGTATATCTTCTCTGGAAAAATGATTCTTCAAATTCTTTGACCATGTTTGAATTGGGTTGTTTGTTTTTATGTTGAGTTTTAGGAGTTCTCTGTAGTATTCTGGATATTAATCCGTTATCAGATTTGATCTGCAAAACATTTTCTATCATTCTGTGGGTTGTCTTTTTACTTTGGTGATAATGTCTTTCCATGCACAAAATTTAAAATTTTTCAGTAAGTTAAATTTGTCTATTTTTTCTTTTATTATCTTTGCCTTTGGTGTCATATCCAAGAAATCACTGCCAAATCCAGTGTCATGAAGTTTTTGTCATATGTTTTCTTCTGAGAGTTTGATTCTTTTAGGCCTTACGTGTATGCTGTTGATCCATCTTGAGTTAATTTTTGTATAGGGCATTATATAGTGCTCAACTCCATTCCTCTGTATGTGAATATCCAGTTTCCCAGCACCATTTGTTAAAAAGACTGTCCTTTCTCCACTGAATGTTCTTGACACTATTGTCAAAACTTCTTTTACTGTATATGTAAGATTTTATTTCTGGGCTCTTTATTCTGTTCCGTTGGTCTCTATGTCTCTCTTTATGCCAGTACCACACTGTTTTGATTTCTGAAGCTTTGTAGGTAGTTTTGAAATCAGGAAGTATAAGCACCTCAACTTTTTTTATTTTCAAGATCGTTTTGGCTGTTTGGTGTCCCTTGAGAATTCCATATGAATTTCAGGATGGATCTTTCTATTTCTGCAAGAAACATGGGGATTTTTTTTTTTTTTTTTTTTTGCGGTACACGGGCCTCTCACTGTTGTGGCCTCTCCCGCTGCGGAGCACAGGCTCCGGACGTGCAGGCTCAGCGGCCATGGCTCACGGGCCTAGCCGCTCCGCGGTATGTGGGATCTTCCCGGACCGGGGCACAAACCTGTGTCCCCTGCACCAGCAGGCGGACTCTCAACCACTGCGCCACCAGGGAAGCCCAAAACATGGGGATTTTTATAGGAATTGCATTGAATGTGTAGATCACTTTGGATAGTATTGATCTCTTAACAATAGTAAGCCTTCCAGTCCATGAACACATATCTTTCCATTTATTTATGTCTCTTTTAAATTTTGTTAGCAGTGTTTTATAGTTTCCAGTGTACCAGTGTTTCACCTCTGTGGTTAATTCCTAGGTAATTAATTCTTTTCTATACTATTGTATATGGAATTGTTTTGTTAATTTTATTTTCAGATTGTTCATTATTATAGTATAGAAATGCAGTTGACTTCCATGTGCTGATTTTATATCCTTCTGCTTAGCTAACATCCTACTCAGTTGTGAAAAAACTGGAAGCTTTTCCGGAAGAGAAGGATGACACTTAGACAAGGGGAAAAAAAGGCATCTAAATTGAAAAAAAAGTAGTAAAATTATTTGTTTGCAGATGGTATGACCTTGTGTGGTCACACACACACATACACACACAGATATACACACATTAAAGCTAATAAGGGAATTCAGAAAAGCAGCAGGATACAAAATCTGTGCTTTCTTTTAATCATAGTTTTAGCTGAAGCTGCATTAAAATTTTAGATCCTGGGTTTTTTTTTTTTTACTTAATGTTTTATCCTATACATTTGTCCTCAATTTTTTTTTCCCCCATTCACGGATGGGTTTTTTAAACCCACTTTTATTCATTAATTGTAAGTAGTACAAATATTCCAAAAATATAAACAGACACTTAATGGAGTCCTACATTTCAAGTTTTTGAATACAACAAGTTTATCAAACCATGAACCTGTAAGCAAGGTAGTCAGAACCCCACAGCCCAGTCACAGTGGGAAGCAGATCTCCCCCACCCTCCGAACGGTATCTTGAAGGGGGTTACGTGGCACGACATGGAACATGTAAAATCTGAGATATTACAAGCAAAGAAGCTCACGGTGCGCAAAGAGGAGGGTCTGCTCCAGGGGCAAGCCCCACAGCAGTAAAGGAATGGGGCAGGGGGCCAGACCCCTGCCTTCCCTCCCCTGCTTGAATGCAAATATTTACCAGTATTAAAATAAAAGGACAAAACTAAAAACCCCATTTTACAAAAAAGGCGACTGAGGGACAGTAGTGGCAAGTAACCGACTGAAGACCTGAAGGGGAAAACAGGTTTACTTTCCACAGACGCTTGACCTGTCTGGGACATGGGATACAGGACAGCCTTACAGGGGGGGTTGCCTTACTGAATGAGGCCTCATGAACAGGGTAGGGGTAGCAAAACAGAATGGGATCCATTTCCTGGGGAATGACTGCCTTTAGACTTCCCATGCTTTTAGCACAGAGAAGTTTCTGGGCCACTGTTAACAGAAGTGAATTTATAAAATGGGCAAAATCTTTGGGAGGCAGGAGGGAATTAAACAGAAGGTCCCAGGTTAACTGAAGGCAAATTTACTCAACCTCGCTATAGTAAGGGACCCATGGACCTACAGAGTGTCCCCTCTACAATGTGCAGAGTGGAAACTCTTACCTGACCCTTTCCAAACCGGTCCTGTGTCCAAAGCTCCCCCTATGAGAGGGACACGAACATCAGGCTTTTGATTTAGAAGCCCAATCAGAGAGACACACTATGTCCCTGAAGAGGCACCTTAAAGAACTGAACCTGGCAGGTGGGCAGATTCCTGGCACGGCGTGAACTGGGGTCGACCAGGCCTGGTGGCCTATTGCTTCCCGAAGACCAGCCTCAAACAGGAAGGGCTGGTAGGAAACCCCGGAAGAGATCCTGGGGTGAACTGGCTCCCTCTCAATCTTGCCTTCCTCCAAAACTGAGTCTGGCCTGATTCCTCTAAGGAGCAAGTCTTGCAGTCATCTCTTGCCCCTAACACACTGTGAAACTGGAGACCAGAAGGTGCATAATGACTTCAGGCTGGCTCTGGTCCACACCGATGGACCCTGCTTAGACCTATTTGGCTGAGCTGCCTCTCCAGCAAAGGGAGGAGAGGGTGAGTGGGGGTGTGGCATTTCCGGTGAGGAACTGCATGCGGGCAGGGCAGGGTTCTGGTGAGAACGAGGCCTCTGGAGCCGGGCTTCATGCAGAAGCAGCGGGGACACTCCCACCAAGCCATCCTGGGCTTGGTCTTGGACTTGGTCACGAGTCCCTTGGAACACTTGGACAAGTCTGATAGGAAAGCAGGTGGCGCCAGCTCTTCTTTCACCTGGAGGCAAGGAGACCCAAAGCAGGGCAGAAAGGGGCCTCGGAACTGGATCAGCTTAGAGCCTCTTATTGCTTATTTAGTCAGAAAAGCATAGCTGGACCCCATGGCAGATTTGGCCAAAGGGCTAACCCTTAGGATGGGGCTTGGGAGAGAGGCCCCTCCTGCAATATTAGGATAGAGGCCTGGGCCAGGGCCTTAGAATCAGAAGCTCCCATTTTCCTTCAGGAGGTGTCGCTCCTGGCCAGCCCTGGAGCCCTCTTCCCCTACCTGCATGAAGCAGGATCCCACAGGCACCAGGGAATGATGCCTGGGAAATGATCACATGGGCTTTGGGGACCCTTTTCTACTCATGTGACACCAAAGGGAAAGACAAAGCCTCACAACCTTGGGACAAGGAGGGGAGGTGGCATCACAATGATAGAGAAGGATGCTAGGTTGTCAGAACACCAAGCTGCTGCTCCACCACCTGGTCCCAGCTAGCTCCTCAGACTGCCCTAGTGTGTGGCCAGTCTGAAAAGGATAATGGGGGTAAGTCCTGAGTGGGCGGTGTTCTTGCACCTGAAGCAACTTACAAATGCTTTGTGACATCTGCCTCCAGGGAAAACAGAGAGGGGGATAGGAACCCCCTCCCACCCGAGGGAGGGAGTGGAGGCCATGGCTAAGGCAGTGATGCTGAAGTGGGGCTGCCTCTGGGGGATCCCTTGTGCTCCCAATTACAGCAGCACTTCCCCTTTTGTTTTCCATTCTGGGGAAACTTCCTTTTTGTGACTTATTTTTTAAAGCATTCACTATTAAGAAACTTTGAAAGCAAAGAGACACGCAAAACGCAGGTGTGTGAAGAGCTCACTCACACCTGTTACCATTGGCAGGAGGCGTGTGCATTACGTTGGCAAACTAAATGGTGAGAACACCCAGCCCCTCAGCCCAGGAAACGCAGCAGTGCCTGAGACCCTGGAGAGAAAAGGCAACAGCCAGGAAGGATGAAGACACCTGGCCCTGGGGGAAGACACGAGAGAAAAGAGCCCTGCCCAAGAAACAGGTGGGTGGGACCCAGAGCGCCCTTCCCAGACTTAGGGACAAAGTCCTTGCGGCAGCACCAGCAGAGAATGCCTGAAGAGCAGATTTAGGGACACATCCTGAGCCCAGCTGACCTACAAGCCAAGGGGACACACACACTCATGCCCTTGGGATTTTCCTCTTCCCTGCACCCCCAGGGCCTCCCATGCTCACCTCAGGCCCAGGACTGCAGCTCTGTCAGAAACAAAACAGCCCCAACACTCCACATTTTGAAAGATAATTTTAAAACAGAGTCAAAATAACAGAAATCAGTTATCTGTCCTCTTCCAGGGAGAAGACCTCCTTCCCCACAGTTTCAAGACTATGGCTAGGGCTTCCCTGGTGGCGCAGTGGTTGAGAGTCCGCCTGCCGATGCAGGGGACACGGGTTTGTGCCCCGGTCCAGGAAGATCCCACATGCCGCGGAGCGGCTGGGCCCGTGAGCCATGGCCGCTGAGCCTGCGTGTCCGGAGCCTGTGCTCCGCAGTGGGAGAGGCCGCAACAGTGAGAGGCCCGCGTACCACAAAAAAAAAAAAAAGACTATGGCTAGGTGGTGAGGAAGGCAGGCCCGGCACCCAAGCCTTGGGAAGACACAGAAAGGGCCCGAGCCAGGCACTCGGCCAGAGGCTAGTGCAGCCCTTGGGCCACAGGACCTGATGGCCACTGGAGCTACCAGTTCTGGATACAAGCTTTCATCTTCCCAGAAATGTCGTCTTTCTGTCTGCAGCAGTCGGCTAGAGCAAGGCTTCAGGAAGATGTGTGCCTGGGGCACCCGAAGGCAGCCTCTGACCCTACCTTTCTCCATGGCATAAGCCTTACAACACTGAGGAAAGGCCATAGGTTTGGCGACGGAGCCTTCAATGGTCTTCATCCCTATAGAGCTCGGTGGCTCTCGGGGACAGGAGAGGAGACAGACTAACTTGGGGAGAGTCTTGATCATCCGCTTTCTCCCCCAGCCTGAAACACTTATATCCCGGGACCACAGTTCAAGGCAAGACACACTGATACACACACACACACACAAATACACGCACTTACTCACATCTCAGGAACCCAACTCAGGGAGCAGGCAGCTCTGGGTATCGCTGGTCTGATATCTGCCCACTCAGCATCTAACCTGTCCTAAAGCTCTTTCCGATCACTTCTAGTTCCAGGTCTCATTTGGTGAGATGCTCCAGATTCCGCTCTGTCAGGCTGATCATAAAGGCACAGTGTAGGAAAGTCCCCAACTGGAATGGCCATTGCTTGGCAGCAGGGAAGGCTGAGGGGCCCACAGCTGCCCAAGGCTGGTGTAGACATCCTCTGCCGCGCTCAGCTCCTCAAAGACTGGGATCAGGTTCAGCAACTCGGTGTCTGCCATGTCGTCAAACCAAGACTGCACGGGCACTGCATTCTCCGGGTGGAAGATGTAAGAAATAGGCGAGTTGTCCAGAATGAGGGTTTTCCTCAGGTCCCTTCCTAGGCGGCTGAGGTCCTTGACATAGCAGCCCTGGTGAAACACACAGGACTCACGGAACAGACGGGCCCGGAATACCCCACACCTGTCCAGCAGATCCGTCACAGGGTCAGCATACTTAGCTAGGCTGGCAGTGAAGAGAACACATTCAAAGAGTTCCCCCATTTGTCTCAGGAACTCATCCACGTAAGGCCTCTTGAGCACGTACACCTGGTGAGTGGTCCCTTCAATCTCTACATGCACTATGAAGTCAGCGTTGTTGATTGGCTTAAAGGAACTATGCACAAGGGTTTCATCCAAGTCAGTGACCACGCAGATTCTTCCTTGATCTTCCTCTGTCACCTCCGGGAGCAGACAGGTCCCCGGAATCTGATAAAACTGGTACTGGAGACACTGGAGCAGATCCGACTTAGCAATGGTGTTGGCTTCCTCCTTGTATGCGGAGAGCTCAGTGGGGGATCTTGACTGGCCAACATGCTGGGCACGAAAACAGCAGAAAAGGGCCTTGAAGATGTTACGTCCACGAGGCTTCTTAGGAGAGGACTTGGAGACCAGGCCTTGCTTGCTGAGCACCAGGGCGTCTTCCCTCCGCGCCTGGGTGATGATGGAGCCGTGTTCCATCTAACAATCCCGCGGGCCTGGGCTGGCTGGGTGGGAGGACGCGCGGGCGCACAGGCTGGGTTGGGCTGGGCTGGGGGGCCTGGGCGGGGGCCCGCTCCGGCTCCAGCTCCGGCTCCCGAGACTCCGACTCCCACTGCTGTTCACATCCCTGCTCTTGTTCCTCCCCTGGGCCGGGAAGGGAGGCGGCCTGTACAGAGAGCGGGAGGCCCGGGCAACGGCTCCCCCGGTTGCCCCCGGCCCCGATCCCCCGGCGGCAGCTCCGGGCTCCTCAGTTTGGGTCCAACATGGAGCTGTCCTCAATTTTTAAAGGCTGCATAATATTTGATCCTATAATGATCCATTTCCCTAAGGTTTGGTATTTTAGTTGTTTCTATTTTTTTGTGATTATAAATAGCTGTAATAAATATCATTATAAATATGTAAATCTTTGTCTGAATCTGATTATTATTATTTTTTGAATCTGATTATTTTTAAAATTTAAATTCACGGTAGTAGAATCACAAGGGTATGAACTTGAAAACAAGAAAAATCTAAAAATATGCTAATACTCTCCACAAATTATTTGAAAGTTGTACTTACTACTATTGTCCCCAGTGTATGAGTGTTTTCATCTCACCCTGACCCTAACCCCCCAACTCCCCCCAGCCCTGCCTGTAAGCATTGATTACTTATTTTCAGAACATCTTGTAAAGCCCAAACAAACATTGGAAAAGGAGGATTTTTACAGCTTAAGAAGTTTAAGAAGTACAGAATTGAATGTTATTATTTTTATATCTGCTAATTTGATATTTTAAAATACTATTTTATTGGGGTTTTTTTTGTTTTTATGTTTGTTTTTTTTTTGCGGTACGTGGGCCTCTCACTGCTGTGGCCTCTCCCGTTGTGGGGCACAGGCTCCGGACGCGCAGGCTCAGCGGCCATGGCTCACAGGCCCAGCCGCTCTGCGGCATGTGGGATCCTCCCGGACCGGGTCACGAACCCGTGTCCCCTGCATCGGCAGGCAGACTCTCAACCACTGCGCCACCAGGGAAGCCCTATTTTATTGTTTTAATTTGCATTTCTTTAATGGGATGAGTACTTTCTCATATTTATTAGGAACTTGTACTTTTGTGAACTGTTTTTTTCAATTACTTATTAGGGTTTTGTGTTTTTCTAATATTATGAACTTTTAAAATATTATTACAGATACTGTAATTCTTTGTCATATTTGTTTCATGGTTTGCTCAGCTAGTTTTATGAGAGAAAGTCTTTTTGAATTGTATGTTTATATTTAAAGAAAGTCTATCTAATGTGATATCTTCCTTAATTCAGATAGTCAGGAAGTGTCTTCCTTTCTTCCTGTTTCCTTTCTTTGTTTGTTTCAGGGGGGTGTAAAAATTAATAGAACAAACAATTAAAATCAGAATGCATGGTATACTCTAGAAAATAATCATTTTAACTTTCATAAGACTTTGCAAACATTCATTTATGTATAATACATGTGACTAAGAGTCTGTTGTTTATCTGTTCACTAAAATGAGGCTTATTTAAGGAAATCTACAAGCAGCAGTTATGAAACTCAGAATTTTTAAATTCATATAGCATAATGAAATACTATACATACAAATTTGAGTTATTTTAGGGATATATATGAGGTAGTAATAGGCTGAAACACAGTAGAAAGTTAGTCTTGTTTTTAATTCTCTACAGATTTTTGTAGAGAATTAAGTGTTTGTAATTCTGTGCACCTGATAGTTGCTTTCCTGTTCCTTTGTACTTAAACATATGTTTGTATTATCTTCTTTCCAGTTGTTTCACACCTCGTGTGGTATCTGTTAAATATTACATGTTGGTTATATTATCTAGTCTCCTTCTTACTCTAAGAAATCAGTGGAAACCAGCAATATACCTGCTGGTTTTTGGAATCATGACAGGACAAAAAAAAATCCTTTTATCTCATTAACCTATTCTAAAGTTTACTTTAAAAGTTTAAAAATAAATAAAACTTCAATAAAATGTGGGATAGTATAATACCCAGGTTACTTCTCTGGAATTGTCTCCTCATCTTTCTTCCCAGGATATCAATAGCAGAACATGTATTGGAGCACCACATATGTAACATGCTGAAGTGGTGTTTTGTTGTTGTTTTTTTTTTTTTGGCTTGGTCCTGTAGGATCATGGTACCACCTGAGGCCATTTTGATGATGGAGGCCAAGGTAACTTACATTTTTATGTAAGTTACTTAATATGTTGTTAAATTTTATTTTTTAATGAAGCAAAATACTCATGAAATCACATTTATCTGCACCAGGGAAAGAAAGTGTTGCATTCATAATTGAAATCAACGAATTGCCTACCTAACTGGGTTAGGGCCCTGGCTCCATCTCCTTTAGGAAAACCTTCTGTGGGGAGTGGGGCTTTGACCCTAACCCAGCTGGGCTGTAACACTGCTGCATTTTCTAAGGGGCTGAATTTTCTACTACTTTTCTGCTGGCCCAGCCTTCCAGATCACCCCATCCAGAATTAATTTTACCATCTTGTGCTCCTGTAGAACATTGTTTTTGTACCTTTATTTTAACAACTAGTACATTCTGCTTTGTATTATACCTATTTGTTTACATGTCTGTCTTTCTCTACTAGATTGTAAGTTCTTTGAGGACAGGATCATGTCTTAGTCATCTCTAACACCCTAGGACTCTAGCACAGTGCCTTACCCATCTTAGACAGTGAGGAAATGCTTATTTTTTATTGTTTATTTTTTTGCGGTACGCGGGCCTCTCACTGTTTTGGCCTCTCCCGTTGCGGAGCACAGGCTCCGGACGCTCAGGCTCAGCGGCCACGGCTCACGGGCCCAGCTGCTCCGCGGCATGTGGGATCTTCCCGGACTGGGGCATAAACCCTTGTCCCCTGCGTGGGCAGGCGGACTCTCAACCACTGCGCCACCAGGGAAGCCCAAGGAAATGCTTATTTTAAAGTGATAGATTTACTCTATCCCAGCTAGTGAAAAAGAACCCCACTGGGAGTTATAGCAAGTTTCTGGGCTATTACTTTATGCTAAGATCAAAGGACAAGAGAGCATCATCAGCCAGTTGTGGTAAAAATGTGTTAAGTTACCAATTTTACATGACAAGTAGTCAAAAACAAACAATAAAAATATTTATAATAGATGCCCTTTTTCTAATCAAATACAAATGTGATTCCTTAAGTTGTCATGGGGGGAAATGAACTTATATCTTCATTGTCAACTAAATATGCCAATCTGCAGTAATTTATCTGAATTTCTGGAATGAGTTTTAGGAAGCTCTGACTTCTTCCCAATGCAACTTTTCCTTCGCTAGATAAGTTATTCTGGTTTGACCAGGATATCAGATCATAAGCATGTGAACCTTCATCAATATATTTCCTTTAGGCTTTTTGCCTAGTGAAAATACTTTTTAGTTGCTCTCTGTTCTGAAAGAAACCCTCTCAAAGTAGAACAGAATTCACCTCTCTTTGGGACAAACTTACATTTATGTCTCCTACATTGCCAAACTTGGTTAGATTATGACTTCAACCAAATTTTACTGAAATATGAAGATATGCCACATTCCAGATATGAAATGAGCTTTCACATAAATTCATTTACAGAGTTTTTACATATCGATAATTGAGTTTTCAGAATTAGAATTTAAGTTTTACAGTTCTTTGTACTTCAGTAAATAATGAAATGGTAGTAAAGATAATAAACCTTCAGGATTATTATTTCTCAGTAAGGTAAAGCACTTTAAGAGATCAAATTATATATAGTAAAGTATTAATTTTTTTAAATGACAAAGTCTAATACGGGAAAGGATTCCAGTGAATGAGCATGTCTTTCATTTTTTGTGAGTCATAAAATGACATTATTTGGGGGGAAAGTATTATTTTGTAAGGACCATAAAGAAGTTTCTACTCTGATTCATTAATTCTACTCTTAGGAAATTATCCTTATAAAATAACTCTTAAAAAAGTAAAAATTATAGTCAGTTCAGCCAATGTTTATCAGATACCTAATATGAGCCAGATAGTCCTGCAGATAGAAAAATTAAAGGTATAATGTTACATGCAGGAAGTTGTTCATTAAGTCCTATTAAAGAAGAAAGAAAGAAACAACTTTGATGTCTGAAAATTTGTGAATGGTGTTGAATTAATTTTCTGAGAGATTATGCAGCTTTAAAAATTATAATTATGAATACTTTAGAGAAACATGGACAAATAAAATTTAAGTAAAACACAAATCTTGATTATAGTGGTGTTAAAATTATGTACTTAGAAAGTATTATAAAGTAATTAAAATTATTCTTTTAGAATGGAAGGCATATGCCTGACTATAATGTCTTTTCAATAAAAACAACTATTATTTCCGAAGATATTGGAAATTCTAATGTAATTAGTTTGTCTTGCAGTTTTTATTTTGGAAATAGTTTTCTTCAAATGAATTAGTTTAGTAGTTTGTTTTAGGCTACTGTTGATATACTTTGACATAGGCTTTTTATGTTAATACAGCATTTTTAATATCTATTAATAGTACAAGGACTTAAGACTTTCTAATAAAAATGACAATTGAAACAATGACCAAGTAAAATATAATAAAGATTATTTAAGATTTGTTTTTAATTCAGTCTGAATTACTGTTTACTCATAGGTTTACATGGCATGATATGACCTTAGAGATCTTCTAGTCATAGATTCAGAGAATGTAATTGCTGAAAAAGACAACAGAAAGAAGCCTAGCAGTCATCTAGGAAGGCAATGTAATATATTAAGAACATAAGCCTTGATGTTGGATTTCCTGGTTCAAATCTCTACTCTGCCCTTTACTCTTAATATTGGGATGAAATTAAATTATTTATTCTCCCTATGTCTCACTGTCTTCATAATAGTAGTACCTACCATGTAGAGTTGTAAAGGTTAAGCAATAAAACATATAAATAAAAACCTCGGAACAGCGAGGTCCTGCTGTATAACAGGGAACTATATTCAATATCCTGTAAACCATAATGGAAAAGAATATTAAAAAGAAAAAAGAATGTCTATATGTATATAACTGAGTCAGTTTGCTGCATAGCAGAGATTGGCACAACATTGTAAATCAACTCTACTTCAATTAAAAATTAAATTTAAAAAAAGACTTCTGTATAGCACAGCAATGAGTTTAACCAACTGTACAGTTTTTAGGTGTAATCCTCACAAGACTGCCTCTCTTACAAGTTTGAGGGTTTCCCAGACCTATTCTTCAGTTTGATAATTCACTACAAGGACTCATAAAGCTCACTGAAAACTGGGGTACTTGTGCCTGTGATTTATTTCAGAGCCAGGATGCAAATTAAAATCAACCAAGGGAAGAGATGCCTAGGGCACAACGTACAGGAGGGTCTACACATGGACCATGAAATTCATAGATAGCATTATCTTCTTCTGGCCACAAAGTGTGACAATTGCAGAGTATTGCCAACCAGAGAAGCTCCCTCGAGCCTTTGCTGGCCATAGTTTTCATTGGAGCCCAAGCACATACTGTCTGCATATCTGAGCTTTAGTTTCTATTTCTTTCTGGAGATCAGACTAATACCTTTAGTTATCACTTACTCTGGAAGTTGAAACTGATATTGAAATATCCAAAGTCCCCATCATAAATTAATTGTTGGACAGTCCAGTGGCCAAAGCCCTGAAGCAAACAAAGACACTTATCACAGGGGCCTAAAGATCACCTCCCAGTAGCTGAAATCCAGGCCAGACCTCTCTTTGGGAAGGTAGGGTTGCTTCTTCACTAGACAGGCCACCCCCATAGCCTTTAGCCTATGCTGTCTTACGGCAAAATAGTCATATTTGTCTAGACATCTGCATTTAGTATAGCATTTATATGACAGTCACAGTAATAGTAACAGTATGAACATACCCTACATTTGGAAGTGCCAGTGTAGAGTAGGGATAGATTTAAAGAAACTGCTAATCTGATTTATAAAGCCATTACATATGTTTTCATATTCTTGTAGTAATTTATTATTTATTTCCTCTCATGATCTACCACTATTTGTACCTTATGATAAACTTGTATAGAACTATTTAGTATAGAAATTAGCTGATGGTTAGCTAAATCTAGTTATTCCCCAGACCATTCTTTTTCTATAAGTATTACCTTCTGAGAAGGCTCAATTTTCTGATACATTTAATTATCAGTATTATTATAAGACTTACATAAGGTAATTGAATCTTACAGTGACAGTGTTATGTCATATCATAGTATGGTCATGAGGCAGTTCAGTTTCACTAAAGAACAATCCGTCAGTATTACAGAGGAATTTGCTATGCTCCTAACAGAATTGAATCTTGCCCATATATCAGATATTATTATGGACAGGCTTAGTTAACAATTGGCCCTTACTCATTTTTTTCTGGATTCTAAGTCAGTTTAGAACAAAATCAATCACCCTGTCTTAGTTCACAAGCTTGTACTAAGACTGTTTTCCATTGTGTGGTGTTAAGAAGTAAGGCCCACTTCTCTACTACAGGGAGTACACAAGGAGTATTGAGAATTATATTAATTATATTAATATTATAACTATATTATAGGATATGTCTTATTTTGATCAGTCATAGGGGCAAGGACAGTCATAGTGCATTGGTATAAATTACAGGTGCCCCAGAAAAACTTCCATAGGTTTAGAGGTATTTAGGAATCCCACGGGTGTGCTACGTGAACCTTAGCAGCTAAGATGGAGGGCCATTTTCCCAAGGCTATTTTGACCTCAACCTGTCAAAAGGACCTTTTGGGTCAGAGTACAAGTCCTTTCCCAGTGCTGGTGCCTAGCATTATTTGTTGAGTCTGCCTGACCCATTTCACTAAAACCTCATTATTTTCATAGGCTGATTGCCATCCCTTGCCTTCCTCCTGGAAGAGACATCCCTCTAATCTCCTTATTCTAGTTAGTAAACCTTTTTCTTCCTAAGCTTGGCCAGGTGTCAGGATCTGCCCCAATATCTCCCTGACTTTCTTTTTAACTGTTACAAATAACAAGAATCAAGAGATTATATAGTTAGCTCATTTAAAAATTTTTACATTTCTTTATATATCCAGTGAGCCAGATCTCTACAAGTTGGATCCATCATTTCTAAATTTCACTGGTAACTTTCACCTCTGCTAACTGATCATTGTACAGCTACAGTTCCATACCATGGGCAGCCAGAGGGCCACCCGGGAGTCAAAAGGTTTGTCCTCCACCATCCTCTCATTCTTTTCCCAAACTACATATTTCAGGTGGTTAGCATTTGTTGCACAAATCCCACTTCTGACACCAGCTCACTAAGCTCAGCCAATTGTACAGTTTGAGCAAACAGTCTTCGCAAGACAGCCCTTCTGACACCATTGCAAGTTCAGGGCTTTTGAAAACCACCCTCAGGTTCAGTTAATTAACTGAAGGGACTCACAGAACTCACTGAAAACTGTTATGCTCAAGCCCATAGTTTGTTACAGAGAAAAGATACAAATTGAAATCAATCAAAGGTACAGACTCCCATAGGAGTCTAGACGTGGAGCTCCTGATCATCTTTTTGTGGAGTCAGGGACAGTGTTATCTCTTCCTGGCCACAATGTATGACAGTATGCATAGATTATTGTCAAACAGGAAAAGCTAAGTCAAGCCTTTGATTTTGATTGTTTTTACTGGGGCTTGATCACAAACTGTTCACATGGCTGACTTTTAGTCTCTAGCCCCTCCCAGACTGTCAGACTAATATCTTTAGTTATCACTTCCTTTGGAGGTCACAGGTGATAATGTATGGCTCAGAGCCCCATCATAGGTCACAGTGAATTATTCTATGGATATAATTTATTAAAAATCTTTATATCCTAAAATTATTTTGGAATCTTTTTCTTGATTATTTGACCTTTCTATTATAAGTATTTCCCATATCTCTTTGTCTTTTTTGTTATGCTTGGAATTGCTAGGGATTTTTATTTTGTTGCTGTTATAATTCATAGCAGCCAAAAGCAGCTAGTCATATAAAATAAAGGTAGAGATTGTTGGTTCCATTTTCTTCTTGTCCAGAAATATGGTTGCCTGTCTACTGTGTGTTCTCATTTGAGAAATTATTTTCAGTTCTTGTGGGGAAAAACTCTGCTTTGGTGTTGAGTTTTAAATGCTTGCCTCTTTACAAAAGTAGCTTCTCTTTCACTGTATAAATACTTTTTTGTTTTAATTTATAAATGGTTACAAGTAACTTAAAATGCAGCAGCATTATATATATGTCACATGATAATTTCATTCATTCAGTAAATATTTTTTAACATTTACTATGTGCTAAGCATTATGTAAGTACTGTAAATCCAACAAGTATGGTCCTTGCTGTCTGACACATAATTATTTAAATGGAACTGTGAAGAGTTCTATGAAAAACACAGATCTCCCTTGATACTGTTGTATATTTATACTTCCATTTGAAAAAATATGATGTAAGTTTTCTTACATGTAATAATATAAGTAATATAACATCATTAGGTTTTTGAGGGCTTACCAAGTTCCAGGGATTTTTCCCAGTGTTTTTGTATCATCCCTTTGAGACTGATATTTTTATTATCCCTGTTTTACAGATAGGCAAACTTGAGACATGGTATAGTTAAGTAAGTTACTGAGGAAAGAAGTAACTGTATTGAAAAGTTTAAATAATTATGTAAGATTAAAAGTGATAATCTTTTCTCATTCTCTTTCATGTATTTCCCATAGGTATCCCTAGTTAACAGATTGTTATATGTCCTTTTAGAATTCCCCACTTTTGCTCCCTTCTCGGTAAATATGCAAATATTCCCCAAAAGTCTTGTTTTAAAACTAAATAGATAACTTACTATGCATGTACTGCTTTATGAATTAAACGTGATTTTGATATATTAAGGTTGTAAAGTTGAAATGGATATGTGAACCATGAAAGATAGGCAAACCATTGTAGCATCTTGTAAACTGGGTAAACCCAAAGATAATTGTGCTAATTTTGGGGCTCCCCTAGGGATTTCAAAGAATATAAGAATGATTTCCAAAGTCTTTTCTATTCTTCAGGAGGATTTGAAGGTAAGGTGTATCAAAGTAATTCACTTTCACAGTGAAGAAAAGGAGGGCTAACCTTTTTGGGTGAAAAAATAATTACAGATTAAGAAATGTTTTTATCATTTTGAATGTCTGTCTCCTACTTTTAATTGAGTAATGCCAGGAAATCTCTGGTATTCTCTCCCCACCCCACCCAGTATTCCGATATATAGTGTGTTTGCGGACAGAGTTTATCTTTTATAATCTATGAAGTAGTGGTCAATAATATATATGTAGTGGTGGTAGATACGGATTTGGATGAAGTCTTTTGCAGTCCTTTTCTTACTATGATGCAGCACTGCCATGTACTGATATATAGATTGTGTAACCCTGATACTGTTATAATTTTAAATTTAAAATAAATGCTATTTAAGCTTAGTTTTTCCTCTCCTCATTGGAGTACAAGGAGTCCATTTAAATATAGCATATCTGAAGAACATTTGAGTAATTTTGGAACACCAGATGAATTTTATTTTGGAAAAACAGTGATGCATGTATTCTGCTATTTCATCTTAATTATGGTGTTACGGAGCTTTAAATCAGCTTGTCTTAAAACTTCATCATTGTGTAGTCCAAATAAAGCTGGATCTGCTTGACTCCTGACTTGGTACCCCTCTCATCATTACATATTATCTAAAATTAACGCACGTGAGCAAACAGTGTCTTTTTTGAATAAGTACCTAGAGAAGACAACACAGAACACAGAACACAGAACAAAACTTCTACAAAATCTTTGCGTCTTTCTCTTAAACCAAGAGCTACTCTCATACAACTGTCCCTCAAAAAAGTTTTTTACCTATTGCTCCACCTTTGACCTTTCTTTGTTCATCCACAAACTTCCTGAATCTTTCTCTTTCAAGAGAAGCTTTATACCCTTTCTTATGTGAATAAATTTCTCACGTAAATAAAAAACCTCTGTTTCAGGGTTTTTATAAATGGTATGAAGGCATTAGGGAATCCTTGTGATAATGGAACAGTTCTGTATAATGGTTGTGGTGGTGGTTACATGAATCTTGCACATAGGATGAAATTGAATAGATTGCGTGCACACACACAACTATGAGTGCGTGTAAAACTGGTGAAATGAGGTTTGTAGTTTGTACCAATATCAGTTTCCTGGTTTTGACATTATGCTATAGTTCTATAAGATGTTACTGTTAAAAGAAACTAGGTGACTTTTTTGCAATGTGTTGTGAAGGTGTAATTATTGCAAAATAAAAAGAAAAAAAAGTAGGTCATAACACATGTGAGAGAAATTTGAGAAACACTTGCTTTTTACATTTTTTTAAAACAAAGTCTCCATTCTCCTCAACAAAGTGCTGTTAGGCATTTATTTATTTATTTATTTATTTATTTATTTATATTTATTTTGTTTTTGCGGTATGCGGGGCTCTCACTATTGTGGCCTCTTCCGTTGCAGAGCACAGGCTCCGGATGCGCAGGCTCAGCGGCCATGGCTCACGGGCCCAGCCGCTCCGCGGCATGTGGGATCTTCCCGGACTGGGGCACAAACCCGCGTCCCCTGCATTGGCAGGCGGACTCTCAACCACTGCGCCACCAGGGAAGCCCCAGGCATTTATTTTTTAATTAAAGTAGATTAAATTTTTAAAAAGTAATATAAAGGTTATTGATTAACACAAATAGCCAAAAGATTAGGAAATGATAAAAATTGTAGAATAAACTAAAGAAATTGAAAATTCAAATAGAAAATACTCTGAACAATAAAGGTAAAAGAAAGTAAATGTAAAAGTTAACTAAAATAGTAAACTTATTTTCAGAAATAGAAGAAAGTGAAAAAATATACAAGTTCATATAAAAGTCCCTGTTTAGCATGTTCATCTCAATTGTAATGAATAAAATAAAAACATAACATCATTAATTTCAGAGATCTAAAAAATGATATAAAAATGAAAAAATGGTTAAAATAAAGAAATGGTTAATATAAGGAGGATCCAGCTAGTTGGACACAGTAAATAATATAATACAATTAGAAATTTAAAAATTAGAGAAAAAATGTCAAAACAATGAAAAAACATGAACAGTTTGAGGTCAAGGAAATTAAACATGTAAAATTTCATTGGCGTTACAGAAAAAAAGACATCCAGTGACCACCTTTCTCTTATCTCTCACTTAGTAATATGAGGGAAGTTCAAGTTCATTGATGGGACAGTGAATTCATAATGACCTTCTTTAAATCATTTATTGAAGTTGTGGCTAACTTGTACTTATGTTTACAGTTAAGTGCCTGATTACTATAAAAATGATAATTTGGTAATGGTTTTAAAAAGATGTCCAAATGTTCTTTGGTTCTCAAAAAGTGTCAATCAGTTATTAGGAATACATTTTCCAAATGAAAATCTGATTTTCACCTGCTTTGCTTAGAATCCTTCAGTGTCTTCTCATCTTAAGAAAAAGACCAAACATCCATTTATAAGACTTTGCATGATTTTGCCCTTCGAGCCATATGAACCACCCACACATCCCCACCCCCTGTTGCCCCATTGTTCTTCATAGCCCATCCCTGTAATTTTCTTTGAATTCTTAAAAAATACCATATTTTCTCCTGCCTTGGCACATTCTGTTCTCTCAGCTTAGAACACTTTCCCAGTTAATTTATACCTCAAATATTGCTTCATTTCTTCGTGGAGGGCCTCTCTAAACTCATGGTCTAAATTGAGGAAAGTACTTAGTAAATTTTCCTAATTTCATTTATCACAGTTATAATTTTACATATTTTATGTGATTATTTGATGAATGTCAGCCTGCTGGTAGATTGTATACCCCATGGAGGTAGGACCGTGCTTGTTTTTGTTCAGCATTGCAATCCCTCTCCTTCGTTAGTGAAACACTAAATTAGACTTACACTTCATCACACTCTCCTCTTTATGTTTGACTGTTTTATTGCTTTGTCTCTGTGCTGTATTTCCTCTGACCTGTCTTCTAGTTTACTTACTCTTTTCAGTGGTATTTAATAAGCTTTTATTCATCCATTGCTTTTTCAAAATTTTTCAACGAATCTATTTTCTTATACCTAGAAGTTTTTTTGATTCTTTTCCAATTCTGCTTGCCCTTTTTATTAAAAAATTAAAAATTCTGTTTTCTATACATATTTCTAAAGTTGTCTTTAATTTCTTTAAACATACATTACTTGTAATTATTCTGTTAACCTGTGTCTGTTAATTCTCACGTCTTAAAGTTTTTCCTGTTTTGCTGTCTCTGCTGGTTCTCAGCGATGCTACCTTGTGTTTAGTTAATTTTTAACTCTCCACTCCCCCTTTCCAGGCGAAGATGGTTGGGGGATTTTTGTGAGAATATTGTTAGGCCTAGAATGAAGGTAGATTTCTCCGGAGAGGATTCGCTTTTCAGTCTGCCATATATCTGGGGTGACACCATCATGATGGTCTTAGATCACTTTAAATTCAAAGCTTAAAGTTTTTTGTATTACTAAGGTAATGTGAATGAATCCATGTGAGGGCTGATTTGTGGTTACAACTTCAAAGGAATTTTTAAAAATTGTATTTGCTCGCTACCAACCCAGCTTTCTTTGCAGATCCAAGAAAGTGGAAAGAATCAGGTAGGTTTACTCTTATCTCAAGGTGTGATTTGTTAGCCCTTTGTGGTTCCAGGTTACTGTGGGTGAGTCACATACCTCCCACAATGCTATATTCTCTCTATACCTAACTGCTTATGCTTAGCACTTCTAAAAAATACCATATAGTTTAACGTCTCTGTTCTTTTGTTCATGCTTTTTCCTTACCTATAAAGTCTTTTCACCTATTTCTGCTTATTAAATCCCTACAAATCCAGAGTAACTCATGTACCGCCTTCATTTTAAGAATTCCATTGATTGCAATCAGAGAATCCTCTTTGTAAGTACATATGAGACTTTTATAAAAACATTCAACATTTCTGTGAGTCCTTGCATTCTAGTCATTGCTGTATGTGCTTGCCTTCCCTACTTTTCTTTGAGCACTTTGAGGGTAAGAATTGATGATGCTTTATTTTTATTTTTGATTTCTCTTTCCCCAAGAGATTCCCTTAGAGGTATCTCTATTCCCAAGGTACTAGAGCATAGTATCTTGAACATCATTCACATATAGTATGTGACAACACAAAAACATTATTGATAACTTTTTACTTCACACCAGGCACTTTTAAAAGTATCATCTAATAAAATCTTTACAACATTCTTATCATCTACATTTTGCAGGTGAGGTAACTGAAGCTTATGAGGCAAGCAACTTGTCTGTGGATCTACAGCTTGCGATTGGCAGACCTGGGACTAAAGCATAGGCTATCCTTACCCAAGGTCCTTATATTTAACCTTGTAAACTATTTGTAGAAATGTATCATACTTATGGATTATATAAAGCATCTTGTTAGTCATGTTGTGAACTCTGGACTAGTCTTAAACAACTAGTACATCTCCATAGTCTCATGGTGTGAGGAGATGACACAAATTCTCATCGCTGACCCAATGACACCTGCTTTAGCATATGTCTCTTGATGAAATACCGAGACTTTTTTTGGTACCTTGATGACACTTGAACGTTTTCTTAACGTTATCATTGGTAAGCAGTCTTTGGGTTGCTTTGCTTTAAAAATGGATTATGCTTAGTAGGCTTTGGGTCTTAATTTTCTTTTTGATAAACCTTTAAATAGTTGTTTTTACTACAGTGAGTTCAGAATAAATGCCTTGGGTTCATATTAACAAATACAGTTTTCTTATGAAAGTTTTTTTTCTTTTTTAAACAAAAAGATATAAATTTGAAGGTGACAAGAATCCAGGCTACATTATAGCTTAGAGAATAAAATGTTTTCTGCTTCCATCCCGTTTGAATATGCAAGCAGAAAAAGAATTGCATGGCACAGTTTCTGGGTTTTTAATGTTCTTAGGACTTTCTTATGCTGCTTTATACCAGGAGGAGTTGAGAAATGGTTATGTTATTGTCCATTTATGGAATGTATTTTCTCTATTCAGTTGTATGTTTTTAGCCCCTCCACCTAAATAGCTACTATGCTGAAAATGGAGGTTCTTGACTTAAATTAGGTAACTTGTTCATTTGCATATTAATTATGGGCAGGTTAAGCTTAAGCCTTAGAGTTGCCATACTTTAAAGACGCCATTTGGGATCTCACTGTTTTACTGGAGATAGGCAAGCAACCTCAGCTAACTCCCAGTAAGTCTCGTTTCTCATTTACAGTTGTGTAAATCATTAACATTTTCTTAATATAGTTTCACATCAGCACTGCTGACAACCTTGAAACCTAAATCTGTGAGTGTGTGTATAACACTTAAATGTAGGACTTTTACTTAGCCTTATATCTGGCCTTTTGTCTTTGTTCTTACTTTAAAGGTAATAATAATTTAAAATAACTTAATATTATCTCATTAGGTGAAAACAAGATGTAGTGTTATAAATATAGTTTTATACTATTTTTTTTCAAAATAAGTATAAGATAGGTGAGAAAAATCAATACATATGTTTGTATCTACTTATATGCACTTAAAGGAACTCTACAGTAATCCTGGTTACCTTCATGTGTATGTTTCAGATGGGGGTATTTGTTTGGAGTATAGATACAGGAAAGGAGAGAAAGGGATGGAATTTCCTCTGAATATTGTCCTATGTATTTTGAGAACCATTGGAATGTATGGTCTATTAAAAATTTTTTTCAATCTGTTTACTCATTGACCTCTATGCCTTTCCATAACTGCAGTTAAGGAAACTCATTTCCTTTGTTTCTGATTAAATGTTCATATATGAAAAAAAAAAGAATCAGATTAGATTGTAAAATGTATCTATATAATATATATTTGTATAAAAGTTTGTTTTTCATTTTTTACCTTTATTCCATACTGTGGAATAGTAAAAGTTTGTTGAAAATGACACCCTTCAGGGGCCAACTTTACTTTTTTTTTTTTTTTTTGAGGTACGCGGGCCTCTCACTGTTGTGGCCTCTCCCGTTGCGGAGCACAGGCTCCGGACGCGCAGGCTCAGCGGCCACGGCTCACGGGCCCAGCCACTCCGCGGCATGTGGGATCTTCCCGGACTGGGGCACGAACCCCGTGTCCCCTGCATCGGCAGGCGGACTCTCAACCACTGTGCCACCAGGGAAGCCCCCCAACTTTACTTTTAACGTGAAAATATAGTTGGTATGCCGTATCATGTAGGAGCACCTAGATCCAGACATTTTTAAACTCCTTCTTTTCCCCAAAACTGAAGTTCTCATTAGCCAATGAAATTTTTTTTTCAATACTTTAAAAAATTCATCTATTCTTTTTGTTTGTTTGTTTGTTTTGGCTATGTTGGGTCTTTGTTGCTGCGTGCAGGCTTTCTCTATTTGAGGCGAGCGGGGACTACTCTTCATTGCGGTGTGCAGGCTTCTCACTGCAGGGGATTATCTTGTTGCGGAGCACAGGCTCTAGGCACGCGGGCTTCAGTAGTTGTGACACACGGGCTCAGTAGTTGTAGCTCGCGGGCTCTAGAGCTCAGGCTCAGTAGTTGTGGTGCACGGCCTTAGTTGCTCTGCAGCATGTGGGATCTTCCTGGACCAGGGCTTGAACCTGTGTCCCCTGCATTGGCAGGCGGATTCTTAACCACTGCGCCACCAGGGAAACCCTGAATTTTAAATTAGTTTTTAAAATGACATTTTAATTGTACCAAATTATGGTATGAAGGAGAAGGGGTAATACACTGTGACACTGACTGGTGCTCTAAGGTAGTTTAAAATAGTAGCAAAGTAGGAGGAAATACAAACAGACTATTGTTTATCATAGGCTAAGTGCCTTCTCTTAATTGATTTTTCTTTTGGACTTATTTTAGTTGTTTTTTTTTCTTCCCAGCTACTCAGAGAAATTTTATAAGTGGTATCTAATCCTACTTTAAAAAATTGCTTTTATTTCCTGATTATAAAAGTTACAAATGTTCATTCCAGGATTTTTGACAGACACAGAGAGTTGTAAGCACTAAAATATAGAAGTCATCCTTAATATTTGGCCAGAAATAACCACTGTTAAGAATTGGATCCACTTTCTTTCAGGCTGCCGGTACTTTTTTTCTGTCTTCTTTATGTAAAACATCAATAGCTTTACTTTTATAAGTGCTTAAGTACAATTTCTGAAAAAATTAGATTTTGAAAAAAACATGTATACAGTAACATTCATTTATCCACACGTACAGTTCGTGAGTTTTGGTAAATTTATAGGCTCATGTAAGCGCCACCACAGTCGGGATACAGAATGGTTCCCTCATGCTCAGAAATTTGTGCTGCCCCTTTGTACTCCTGACCACTGGCAACCACTGAAATGTTCTTTGTTTATAGTTTTCACACTTTTCAGAATGTCATATACTATAAATGTATTCACACCATATGTAACCTTTTGAAGCTGGCTTCTTTCATTTAGGATAATGCTTGGAGATTCATCCATGCTATTCCATGTATCAGTAGTTTGTTGCTTTTATTAATGAGGAGTATTCCACTGTAACATAGTTTGTTGATGCATTTACTCATTGAAAGATAAATTTGGTTGTTTCTAGTTTGGGGTGATAATGAATAATGGTCCTAAAAACATTCATCTACATGTTTTTGTATTAATATAAACTTTACTTCACTTAGGCAGATACCTGAGAGGAAGACTGCTGGGTCATTATAGTAAGATGGTATTTGATTTCTTAAATAACTGCCAAACTGTTGTCCAGAGTAGTTGAAATGTTTTGAGAGTTCCAGTTGCTCTTTATCTTCACTTGATATTGTCAAGTTGGTTTTTGGTTTATTTTAGACATCCTATTAAGTGTGTAATGGTACATCATTGTGGTTTAATTTGTTTTTCCCTTATAGTAATGGGTGTTGAGCTTTATTCATGACCTATTTACTATCTGTTTTCATTAGAGAAGTCACTGATCAAATCATTTGCCCATTTAAATTTTTTTTGAATTTTGAGGGTTGTTTTTTTAAAAAACTTTGAATATAAGTCCTTTTTCAGATATGTGATGTGCAAATATTTTCTCCCAGTGTGTAGCAACAGTTTTTTAAAATTGAAGTATAGTTGATTTCCAGTGTTGTGTTAGTTTCACGGGTACAGCAAAGTGATTCAGTTATATTTATATATACATATTTTCAGATTATTTTCCGTTATAGGTTATTTCAAGATATTGAATATAGTTACCTCTGCAAGTAGAGCAAAGATGTGAAGTGTATATATATTGACAAAATCTTTATTCTTATATGTTATCTAAGTTAAAATTTGTAACTTGTAAATATATATTCCTTGTCTCTACTCCAATCATGAAATCAGCCTAGAATGTATTTTCTTCATTCCTCTACTACCTTCTCATCCTATGTATACAAGACTTACTTCTTAATACGTTTAGTTGTCATTTTTTCTAATCATTCTCACTTTTCTTAATTTTATGTTTAATTTTGAGAAAAGATTTAGAGAAAAATATAAGGATAAAGCTGGTACATAGTTCTGCCTACAGTACGAAATTTCCTGAGATATCTGTACTTCCTTTAGTGCAATTGGCCTGCTTCACCATATATAATATATATATATGTATTTTATATATATATATATAAAATAAAAATAGAGCAGGGTTTGGCAAACTTTTTCAGTACAGGGACAGATAATAAATATTTTAGGATTTGCTGGCCACATGATTTCTGTCAAAACTCTAGGCAACATGTAAAGGAATGAATAGTGACTGTGATACAATAAAACTTTATTTATAAAACAGTCCTTGGACATAGATGCCTGGGTCCAGCCCCCAAAGGTTCTGATTTAAGAGATCTGAAATGAGAACTGACCATCAAGGTAAAAGCTGCACAGGTGACTCTAATGTGCAGTTAGGTTTGAGAACCACTTATTTAAAAGAAACTGTAATACGGAATTAAGTTAAACAGATAACTTGAGAAATTAAAAGTGATAGAAATGTTTCTATCAATTCAGTTTGATCAAATGTAGTTAAGCCAAATGGATCTTTTGGGGGAAATTCAATATAAATTTGAAAGCTCTGTGTCTTTCCTTTAGCCTAATTGGCAGACATGACAGTTTCTTTCTGTGCCTTAAGTCTTGTCTTCTTATTCAGGAAAACACAAAATTACAGCAGGTTTTCATAGGATCCAGCTAACAGTAGACAGTTGCATTACTGGATCACACCATCCCTGTTCTAGGTTAATTATCAGACCAAAGCAAAAATTGATTTAAGACATGGTAGTGACCTTAAATATAAGGTCATAGAAAAATATCTAGGAAGGTCAGAAAATACTGTGTTCCTTGAACTATTTAGTTGGTATCCCATGTAATACAAATGAACAGAAAAACATAATATTTTTCTTTTAAAAAATTTAATATATATTTCATTTAAAAAATAAAAACACTGATTACATTTGATAATCTGCCTGTGAAATATATGGCAGACCCCAAAATGTCACATGCATTTATATTAGTTTTTTATTATGCTGAAAATTATCTTCTTTGCTGAAGATAAAACGCTTTTTTGAGAACTGCCTCCTTTTACCTTCAGTATCAGAGAACCCTAATGGCTTTCTTTTGTACTGCAGCATCCTACGTAATTCTTTCCCCCAGTCTTCATGACAAGATCAACAATGCACACCTACTGAATATAGTGCTAAACTGTGAATAGCCGGTAAAGTTGGAGTAATGTGAGTGGTGCACATGTAAGTTTTAGTTTTTCTCTGGAGTGAAGCCTCAGCCATATAAAGAGAAGCAGCAATGAGAGATGAAGAGAATCGTTACGGTTCTTAACAACTTCCTAGGTAGTATAACCTTGTGAGACCCTAATCTCTTTTTGCTTTTTAGATTCTGAGATACCTGTGTAATCTTATAATTATTTTATCCTCAAGCTGTTTTTCTGTTATTTGTAATCAAAAGTACTCTGTATTGTTTACATTTCGAAATTTGTGATATTATTAGCATTTCTGCTATGCAAACACATTACCATTCCCCAAGTGACTAGCCAGAAGAAACAAACTGGTTCTTAAGACGCCTGAATCAAACACACAAAAAAGGTCACAGTACTTCAAAATGAAGGTGACTGATATTACAGTCTTTTGAGTTCAAAAGATCAAGAGAATTTAATGATTTTAAATTAGCCCAATTTTTTAAGACTCAGATCAGAGTTATCTCCTATCCAGGTTAGGTCAGGTCTCCTTATTTTGTACCCCAGTGGCACTCTTGGCATCTCTTTAATATTGCAGCTGTCTCAGGATATGGAAATTATTTTTATTTTTTCTGTAGCCTCTTTAAAAAAACAACCAGTTGTTTATTCACATTTCACCAGTTTTACATGTGCTCTGTGTGTGTATGTGTTATATGCAGTTCCATCACTGTTTAGATTTATGTGACCATCACCACAGTCAAGATACAGAACAGTTGCATCACAGGGATCCCTCAGGCTACCCTTTTGTAGCCATGGCCACCTCACTCCCCAGCCGCTGACCACCACTAATCTTTTTCCATCTCTATACGTTTATTATTTCAAAAATATTGTCTAAATGGAATCATACTGTATCCATCTCAAAGTGATGGGCTTTTTCACTAAGCACAGTTTCTTTAAGTTTCCTTCAAGTTTTTGTGGGCATCAGTAAATTTCTGTTTATGGCTGAGTAACATTTCCAAGGCAAGGATGTACCACAGTTTGTTTAATCATTCACCTGTTGAAGAACATTTGGGTTATTTCCAGTTTTTTGCTATTACGAATAAAGCTGCTGTGAACATTCATCAACAGGTTTTTGTATTAACATCAGTTATCTTTTTTTTCTGGGACAAATGCCTGAAAGTTTATTTTGCTGGGTCATATGGCAAGTACATGTTTAGATGTTTAGTTTTATAAGAAACTGCCATTTTCTTTTCCAGAGTTGGGCATACCAGTTTACATTTTCATCAGTAATGTTTGAAAGATCCAGTTTCTCTGTGTCCTTGCCAGCATTTGGGGTCATCACTATTTGTTTATATTAGTCATTCTGGTATGTGTGAAATAATATCTTGCTGTGGTTTTAGTCTATATTTCTCTAATGGCTAATGGTGTTGAACATTTCATGTGCCATTTCACTTGCCATCTGTATATCCTCTATGGTAAAATGCCTGACCATGACTTTTGTCCATTTTGCAGTTGGATTGTGTTTGGTGGGGGTTTTTTGTTTGTTTTGTTGTTAACTGCCATACGCTTTTTTTCTTCATTCTTCCACCTGGAAGTGATTGTATATGCTGTGAGATAGTTCTGAAATTTCACTTTCCTTTATATTTGGGTAGTCAGTTGTCTCAGCAAGGAGTCAATCCTTTTTCTGTCAATCTTTAATGCCTGCTTTTGTCATTTGTTTCCATGTATGTTTAGCTTATTTGGAGGGTTTCTCTTTTCTATCCTTTTCCCCCCATATTCCTATTCTAGTATCAAGCAGTGTAATTAATAAGGCTTTATTTATTTGAGTTGGTTTTTTTGTTGTTCTTCGTCTTCTTTGGGTTTTTTGGTTTCCTTTTTTAAAATTTTAATTTCCTTTTTTTTTTCATGTGTGTATTACAATGGCTTTATACTATGACTTGAAATCTGGTGGGGCAAGCCAAGCCAACCATGTTGTTGTTCTTCAGGAGTATAGTGCTACTTCTTGTCCTTTTGCTCTCCCATATTTATTTATTTGTTTGTTTAGTTTTGGCTGCGTTGGGTCTTCATTGCTGTGCGCGGGCTTTCTCTAGTTGCAGTGAGCGGGGGCTACTCTTTGTTGTGGTGCACAGGCTTCTCATTGTGGTGGCTTCTCTTGTTGCAGAGCACAGGCTGTAGGTGCACGGGCTTCAGTAGTTGTGGCACACGGGCTCAGTAGTTGTGGCTTGTGGGCTCTAGGCACGCAGGCTCAGTAGTTGTGGCGCACGAGCTTAGTTGTTCCACGGCATGTGGGGTCTTCCTGCACCAGTGATCGAACCTGTGTCCCCTGCGTTGTGGGGGGACAACTGCATTTGTCCCCCTGAACCTGTGTCCCCAGGCGGATTCTTAACCACTGTGCCACCAGGGAAGTCCCTCCCATATATATTTAGAATCTTGTCAGATGGAGAAGGTAATTTGAATCAACTCTACTATTGAAAGCCACTGGAAAAGCTAAATCACAATTAAAATAAATAATCTTTGAAGACATCAGACAGTCTCCAAACCTGTGGAGAATTATAGGGCTAAAGCTCTGGGGGGAAAAAAACAAAGCTAATATATTGAGACTGATATTTGGACTTTCTTTTTCCCTAATGGTGTACAGAAAAGGCCACCAAGAGTCTGAGAACTAAGCAGTTGTTTTGTCACACTTAATGGACTAGGGAGGTAAAAGTTTCAGTTCGCGACCTCCAAGGAGAGAGCTCTTTGTTTTTATCCTCAAGGGGCTAGACTCTAAATCAGTGTTTCTCAATTTCAGCACTGTTGACACTTTGGATGAGATAATTCTTTGTTGTGGGAAGCTGTCCTGTGCATTGAAGGGTGTTGAGCCACATCCCTTTTCTGTATTCAGTAGATATCTGTAACAACCCCTACCCGTATATTGTGATGATTGAAAATGTTTCCATATATTGCCAACTGTCCCCGGTGAACAAAATTACCCCCATTTAAGAAACACTAAATGGTATACCGGAATAGACCAGACTTTATAGGAATTGAAGCCCAGTTTTCAATCGTCTCCATCACTGGATTAAGATTATCTGAGATTTACTAGTATCCTTTGCTTTAAACTGCCTGTTAAAAGCAAACGTTAGTTTACCCCTGAAAAAATAACATTATCAAAAGCCTCAAATTGTTGCTTCACTTTCTCACATATAGTACCTGACAAAACCAATTAGAAGATCTATGTACAGCCCAAAAGGGTACAGGGACACCTGATAAAAAAACAAGTAAAACAGTGTACAGTAGAAACAGATGAACAAAGTATCCACATAATGGAATAATTGAGACTCCAACTATAAAACAAATATATATTCAGGAAAATTAAAAACAAAATTGAATCAAAGGGACTTAAGAAATACCACGGTTAGCAGCAGATTAACTGTCAAATTCCACAATAATCACTGTGGATGTTTTTATTACAATTACATAAGTTTAGGAAGTATTAACATCTTTATTGACATTCCATTTAAGTTTGTAATGTTTTCTGCATGTATGTAGGTATTCTTCAATGTCTTGCAATGATTTTTAAAATTTTTTTAAAATCTGTTTTTCTTGTTTTACTTCATTCATTGGACTGTCATTGAAGTGGTGAATAGATGTGATTGTAGACTTATTTGTCTGTATTAAAGTTTGTCTCTGCTGGTTAAAGAAGTTTTCCTGTTTTGTCCGATTCTTTTTATCATGAATAGATACTGAATTTTGTGGAATACTGCATCTGATGATGTTCATGTTTTTCTCTACCTTTGTACTATATTGAAAAACATTTATAAAGCTTTTTAATGGTAATCATCCCCTAGATTTTTTTAGTTAAACCAAATTAGTTCTGAAGTATTTGTATCTTTTATATATTGCTAACCTTGGATTGCAGATAAGTTTTTTCAGGATTTTTTACAGCTGTATTCCTGAGTGAGATTGGCCTGCGATTTTTTTGTTATACATTGTTTTCTTTTTGTCTGAAGGTTATGCAGAACTTTTAAGATAAGCTATGAGATATTCTCCCCTTTTATTCTGGATGGTGTTTTTAAGATTGGAATTGAATTTCTTGAACGTATGGTAGAACTTAACTATAAAGCTTCTTTCAGTCTGATGTCTTCTTTGGGGGCAGATGATTACCCACTAATTCAATTATTTTTAACATGTGGGAATATGAAGTTTTCATTTTATCTTTGGTAAGTGGTGTTTCTCTAGAGATGAGTTCATTTTATCTATTTTTAAAATGTGTTTGCTTCAGACTGTTAATAAAATTCTTTTTTCCTTTGAATGTTTTTAAGACCTAAAGTCTGTAATAGGCATTTTATTTCAAAATGTTGTTCATGTGACTTCTCCCTCTCCCCCACCAATTTACTTTGTCAGAGGTTTGTCAGTGTTATTAGTCTTCCTAAAGAACCAACTTCTTGGCTTTATTTATGCTCTCCATTGTAATTTTTTTCCTCTTTCATTTTATTTTTAATGTTTTGTTATTTCTTTTCTTTTCTGTAAATATTTATTTGTTTATTTGTGGCTGCATTGGGTCTTCGTTGCTGTGCACGGGCTTTCTGTAGTTGTGGCGAGCGGGGGCTACTCTTCATTGCAGTGCACGGGCTTCTTACCGTGGTGGCTTCTCTTGTTGTGGAGCACAGGCTCTAGGCGTGCAGGCTTTAGTAGTTGTGGCACGTGGGCTCAGTAGTCGTGGCTCGTGGGCTCTGGAGCACAGGCTCAGTATTGTGGCACATGGGCTTAGTTGTTCCACGGCACGTGGGATCTTTCCAGACCAGGGCTCAAGCCAGTGTCCTGTGCATTGGCAGGCGGATTCTTAACCACTGTGCCACCAAGGAAGTCCCTATTTCTTTCCTTATATGAGTTTATTATTTTCTTTGTTCTTGGATCTTACATTGAATCTTGAGCTTATTAATTTGTGGTATTTCTGAAGTTTACTCTAAGTAATGCTTGAATCTATGCCCACAAGTTTGGTACATATTTTCATTATTAGTGTAAAATATTTTTTGAGTTCCATTACAATTTTTCTTTGATCCATGAATACAAATAGAAATGAGTTCTTAACATTTTTTATCTATGCATTTTTCAGTTAAACTTTTTCTAACTGACTACTAAATTAATGTTATTATGGTCAGAGGAAATGGCCCTTATAATATTGATAAGTACATTGAAATATAAGTATTTCAAAACTTGTCGAGGCCTTAGCATATGGTCAGGTTTTATAAGTGTTTTATGTATTCTTGGGGATAAAATGTGTATTTTTATAATTAGGCACAGTATCTTACATACACCCATTAAATCCAGCTCATTAATTCTCTTGTTCTAATCTTTATCTCAACAGGCATTTTATGGTTTATTTGATTCATCAATTTTTAAAAATGATATATTGCAGTCTTGCACTATGATTGTGAATTGATTATCAAGTTCTCCTTGTTTTACTGTCAGTTTCTTAAATAAAAATTTGAAGCTAAGGTTATCATTTGAACAAGGTTAGAATTGTTACTGAAGTTATTTCTAACATCTTTTTCATTCTACATTTTCAGTTTTATCTTCTGCCCTCTTTCGGATTGATTTTTTTTCCCCTCCTTTTGTTGTTCTGGTTTCATTATTTTTCCTTCTTCTTTGGGCAGTCTGTTTTAGATTTAATTCCACATTTCCCATTGACTATGCCCAGTATTCCTTTTGGTAATTTTCACTTCCTATTTGAAGTAATTTTCCATATTCCAGCCAGTTATTCTTTAGAATTTCCTTTAGTGACTTTTGTGAGGAATATCATCAGTTCTTATTGTTTTACTGTTTTTTATTTCATCTCATTTTCACAGATTACTGTTTTTAGAATTGGAGGTTGATGATTATTTTTCTATTAGCACATAGGGGATGTCACTCCACTGAACTTAAGGGTGCAGCTAGATGGTTTTTCTTTACTTTTTGGATATTTTTATGAACTCCTCTTTAATTTTTCTAAACATTTACTCAGTTTCACTGTTGTATTTCAGATTGGATTTTGTTTTATCCATTATATTTAAAGTTGGTTGGTCTTTCCACATCTAAGGCTTAGTGCTTTAAGAACACTTACATTAAATTCTTGGCTGTGATCGCACCACCAGGGAAGTCCCTGCCTGTTTTATATATATATATTTTTTGCGGTACACGGGCCTGTCACCGCTGCGGCCTCTCCAGCTGCGGAGCACAGGCTCCGGATGCGCAGGCCCAGCAGCCATGGCTCACGGGCCCAGCCGCTCCGCGGCACGCGGGATCCTCCCAGACCGGAACACGAACCCATGTCCCCTACATTGGCACGCGGACTCTAAAACACTGTGCCACCAGGGAAGCCCTGTTGTATGTTTTGAGTCTAAAATTATCTTAACTCTTTGCCATTTAAATTCTGATGCTGTGTGTGTGTGTTGTGTGTGTGTGTGTGTGTGTGTGTGTGTGTTGAGATTCACTTATGATGCTTTGTTTTATTATGTTTTTGGGTGTTTTAAAAAAATTAGTAGCTGCTCATTTTTCTTGGGTATTTATCTTTGGGAATTCATTGATACTTCTGAATTGAATCAGTATTTGTTTTTTCCAATTGGGACTTTAATATGAAACCTTAAAGTGTTTGGACCATATATATAGTTCATATAAAGTCATTACAAAATTCTGCATGAACATGGCTGTGATTTAAATTCTTGAAGAAAAACCCCAAAAAGGAGTAATTGAAAGAATACTGAACCTGGGTATAAAGCAGTGCAACAATTAGATTAGAGCTGATTTTCAGCAGAAAACTATGAAGGCTCAAAGGAAATGGAATGAGAGCTTTAATGTACTAAAAGAAAAATATTGCCAGTAAAGAATTGTATATCCAGTGAAAATACCTTCAGAAATGAAGCAAAGTAAATAAATTTCAGATATAGTAAAACAGATCTGCCACTGAGAGAACCAATCAAGTAAGGGCTTTAGGCTGAAGGAAAATGAAAGCAGATAAAAGCAGATAAGCACAGGAAGGAATGAAGAATGCCAGAGGAGTTGTAGGTAAATATATTTTATAAAATATAAATTATAGGTAAATAAAAATATTAAATATAAGTAAATTTTTAAATATTACATTTTAAAAACAATATTTACTGTGGTCTGTAGAGTTTGAATTACACAAACAAAACATATGATAATGATAGCACAATAGGTAACAGGTTAGGATAATAGAATTAAACTGCTGTAAGTTCTATTATTTGTGAAATTATTAAAATGTGCCTATTAATGTAGGTAATAATTATTAAGGAAGTTTATTGTAATCTGTAGAGTAACCACCAAAATAATTACTTTGAAATGTATAACTAAAAATTGAATAAAGTAGAAAAATGGAGTAATAAAATTTGATTAATCCAAAATGCATTTGAAAACAAGAAACAGAGCAGATGCAATAAATAGATAACAAATAATCAGATGGTAGACATAAACCCATCTATATATACCAGTTATTGCATTAACTTGAAATGGACTAAGTAATTCAATTAAAATTCAGTGATAGGCAGACTAAATAAAAAACAAAACCCAACTATGTGGTGTTTATAAGAGGCATACTCTAAATATAAAAAAGTTTGAAAATAATAAAATGGAAAAAGGTAAACTACACAAAGTCTTCACTAAAATAAAGTTGATTTAACTTTATGGATATTATATAAATACTCAAGAATTATTACTAGAGATTTAGAGAAATATTGTATAATGATAAAATGGTCAATTTAATAAGATAGAACAACACTAAATTTGTATGCATTAAGATTAGCTTCAAAGCAGTTAATGCAGAATTATAAAAACTAAAAGGATATAGATAGAAATCCATAGTAACTTTAACTTCACTTCTATAAACTGATGGTATAAAGGGACAAAAAATAATAATAATATAGTCATTGAAGACCTTTTTTTTTTTTTTTTTTTTTTGTTTTTTTTTGTTTTGTTTTTTTTTTGTTTTGTTTTTTTTTTTTTTTGCGGTACGCGGGCCTCTCACTGTTGTGGCCTCTCCCGTTGCGGAGCACAGGCTCCGGATGCGCAGGCTCAGCGGCCATGGCTCACGGGCCCAGCCGCTCCGCGGCATGTGGGATCTTCCCGGACCGGGGCACGAACCCGTGTTCCCTGCATCTGCAGACAGACTCTCAACCACTGCGCCACCAGGGAAGCCCTGAAGACCTTTTTTAATTAACTTGACCTTAAAATACATAATACTTAAAATACATAGAATATTCTCTACCCTACTCCCCCAAAATGTAGAATATACATTATTGTCATTTAGGAAGGTAGTTTATATGCTGGACCATGAAGCAGATCTTACAAATTATCTCACAAATCTTATAGAATTAAATTAATACAGAGTAAGTTTTACGGTCACAGTGAAATTAAACTAGAAATTGGTATAGGAGGTGACTGGAAAATCCCCCAAATATTTTAAAATTGAGCGACACATTTTACAATAATCTCTGGTTCAAATAAAAAATCACAATTTACCTTAGAAAATACTTCAAAGTGAATAAAATGAAAATACATTTTACAAGTAGTAGACAATTAAAGCAATCTTAGGGGGAAATTTTAGCTCTCAATATGTATATTGGGAAAGAAGGTTGAAAACCACTTTCTGTTGCAAGATGCTTGAAAAACAAACAGCAGATTAATAAGCCCAATGAAGGTAGAATGAAGGATATAATAAAAATAGAAGTAAAACAGGAAACAAATGTACAAAATAAAAAATATAAAGGCCCCAAATTGGTTGGTGCTGTAGACAATGCAGATATTCAGAAGGCATTAGCAGGCTATTATGTACAACTTAATGACAATGTATTTGAAAAGTTAAGTGAAGTGGGTAAAATTTTTTTAAAATCAGATATTAATAAAATATATACAAAATTAAAGTAGAAAATTTGAATACTCCTTTATGAAGAAATTTAGCCCACAAAACTTTCCATTTGATAATTCAGACCCAGCTGGCTATATGGGTGAATTTGAATTTCCCTACATGTTTAAGAAGTAATATCATAAACCCTTATGAGAATGGAAAAACTGGAAAAATCCTTTCCAACTCCTTTTATGAGCCAGCATCATACTGATAACAAAACCTGAGTAGGGGGCTTCCCTGGTGGCGCAGTGGTTGGGAGTCCGCCTGCTGATGCAGGGGATGCAGGTTCGTGCCCTGGTCTGGGAGGATCCCATATGCCACGGAGTGGCTGGGGCCGTGGGCCGTGGCCGCTGAGGCTGTGCGTCCGGAGCCTGTGCTGCACAACGGGAGAGGCCACAGTGGTGAGGGCCCGCATACTGCAAAAACAAAAAACAACAACAAAAAAAAAAACCTGAGTAGGATGTTATAAGAAAGGAAAATTGCAGACCAATAGATGGCATGCACATGGATGCAAAAAACATGAAAAGAACATTAGCTAATAGAATCCAGTGATATTTTTAAAAATATAATGCAACATGTACAGATGGGTTTATTTCAGGAATTCAAAGCTGGTTTAACGTTTGAAAAACTAGTGTAATTAACAGAAGAATGGAGAAAAACTAATCAGTAGAAATAGAAAATTTTTTTCTTAAAACTCACTGCCTGTGTATGATTTTTTTAAAAATTGAGCAACTCAGGAATAAAGGGAACTTGCTTATTCTGATAAAGAGTATCGACACAAAATCTTCAACTGTTAACATATTTAATAGTGAAATAGTGAATGCTTTTTTCACTGACACTGGGAACAAGACAACAATGTCCAATGTCATCATTTTTTTCAATTTTTTTTTTTTTTTTTTTTACTGTATGGGCTGTTAGAGATTATGTGATTGATATGTTCGAAGTTACAGTGCTAATGTGAGTAGCACAGTAAGTCTGCTGTTACATAAAGTGGATTGATACTGTGTAGTATGGTGGGTACTGATATGCTTATGAGCATTAATAGAAAAACAACTTATTAATAACATTATAACTTTACATCTTATATATTTGAATTTTCAAAGAAGCCATTAGTGTATTCTTTTTTTTTTTACATCTTTATTGGAGTATAATTGCTTAACAATGGTGTGTTAGTTTCTGCTTTATAACAAAATGAATCAGTTATACATATACATATGTTTCCATATCCCCTCCCTCTTGCGTCTCCCTCCCACCCTCCCTTTCCCACCCCTCTAGGTGGTCACAAAGCACCAAGCTGATCTCCCTGTGCTATGCGGCTGCTTCCCACTACCTATCTACCTTACTCTTGGTAGTGTATATATGTCCATGCCTCTCTTTCGCTTTGTCACAGCTTACCCTCCCCCCCCACATATCCTCAAGTACGTTCTCTAGTAGGTCTGTGTCTTTATTCCTGTCTTACCCCTATGTTCTTCATGACATTTTTTTTTCTTAAATTCCATATATATGTGTCAGCATACAGTATTTGTCTTTCTCTTTCTGACTTACTTCACTCTGTATGACAGACTCTAGGTCCATCCACCTCATTACAAATAGCTCAATTTCGTTTCTTTTTATGGCTGAGTAATATTCCATTGTATATATGTGCCACATCTTCTTTATCCATTCATCCGATGATGGACAACTTAGGTTGTTTCCATCTCCGGGCTATTGTAAATAGGGCTGCTATGAACATTTTGGTACATGACTCTTTTTGAATTATGGTTTTCTCAGGGTATATGCCCAGTAGTGGGATTGCTGGGTCATATGGTAGTTCTATTTTTAGTTTTTTAAGGAACCTCCATACTATTCTCCATAGTGGCTGTACCCATTCACATTCCCACCAGCAATGCAAGAGTGTTCCCTTTTCTCCACACCCTCTCCAGCATTTATTGTTTCTAGATTTTTTGATGATGGCTATTCTGACTGGTGTGAGATGATATCTCATTGTAGTTTGGATTTGCATTTCTCTTAATGATTAAAGATGTTGAGCATTCTTTCATGTGTTTGTTGGCAATCTGTATATCTTCTTTGGAGAAATGTCTATTTAGGTCTTCTGCCCATTTTTGGATTGGGTTGTTTGTTTTTTTGTTATTGAGTTGCATGAGCTGCCTATAAATTTTGGAGATTAATCCTTTGTCAGTTGCTTCATTTGCAAATATTTTCTCCCATTCTGAGGGTTGTCTTTTGGTCTTGTTTATGGTTTCCTTTGCTGTGCAAAAGCTTTGAAGTCTCATTAGGTCCCATGTGTTTATTTTTGTCTTTATTTCCATTTCTCTAGGAGGTGGGTCAAAAAGGATCTTGCTGTGATTTATGTCATAGAGTGTTCTGCCTAGGTTTTCCTCTAAGAGTTTTATAGTGTCTGGCCTTACATTTAGGTCTTTAATCCATTTTGAGCTTATTTTTGTGTATGGTGTTAGGGAGTGATCTAATCTCATACTTTCACATGTCCCTATCCAGTTTTCCCAGCACCACTTATTGAAGAGACTGTCCTTTCTCCACTGTACATTCCTGCCTCCTTTATCAAAGATAAGGTGACCATATGTGCGTGGGTTTATCTCTGGGCTTTCTATCCTGTTCCATTGATCTATCTTTCTGTTTTTGTGCCAGTAGCATACAGTCTTGATTACTGTAGCTTTGTAGTATAGTCTGAAGTCAGGGAGCCTGATTCCCCCAGCTCCATTTTTCGTTCTCAAGATTGCTTTGGCTATTCCGGGTCTCTTGTGCTTCCATACAAATTGTGAAAATTTTTGTTCTAGGTCTGTGAAAAATGCCAGTGGTAGTTTGATAGGGATTGCATTGAATCTGTAGACTGCTTTGGGTAGTAGAGTCATTTTCACAATGTTGATTCTTCCAATCCAAGAACATGGTATATCTCTCCATCTATTTGTATCATCTTTAATTTCTTTCGTCAGTGTCTTATAATTTTCTGCATACAGGTCTTTTGTCTCCTTAGGTAGGTTTATTTCTAGATATTTTATTCTTTTTGTTGCAATGGTAAATGGGAGTGTTTTCTTGTTTTCACTTTCAGATTTTTCATCATTAGTATATAGGAATGCCAGAGATTTCTGTGCATTAATTTTGTATCCTGCTACTTTACCAAATTCATTGATTAGCTCTAGTAGTTTTCTGGTAGCATCTTTAGGATTCTCTAGGTATAGTATCATGTCATCTGCAAACAGTGACAGCTTTACTTCTTTTCCGATTTGGATTCCTTTTATTTCCTTTTCTTCTCTGATTGCTGTGGCTAAAACTTCCAAAACTATGTTGAATAAGAGTGGTGAGAGTGGGCAACCTTGTCTCGTTCCTGATCTTAGTGGAAATGGTTTCAGTTTTTCACCATCGAGGACGATGTTGGCTGTGGGTTTGTCATATATGGCCTTTATTATGTTGAGGAAAGTTCCCCCTATGCCTACTTTCTGCAGGGTTTTTAGCATAAATGGGTGTTGAATTTTGTCGAAAGCTTTCTCTGCATCTATTGAGATGATCATATGGTTTTTCTCCTTCAATTTGTTAATATGGTGTATCACGTTGATTGATTTGCGTATATTGAAGAATCCTTGCATTCCTGGAATAAACCCCACTTGATCATGGTGTATGATCCTTTTAATGTGCTGTTGGATTCTGTTTGCTAGTATTTTGTTGAGGATTTTTGCATGTATGTTCATCAGTGATATTGGCCTGTAGTTTTCTTTCTTTGTGACATCCTTGTCTGGTTTTGGTATCAAGGTGATGGTGGCCTCGTAGAATGAGTTTGGGAGTGTTCCTCCCTCTGCTATATTTTGGAAGAGTTTCAGAAGGATAGGTGTTAGCTCTTCTCTAAATGTTTGATAGAATTCGCCTGTGAAGCCATCTGGTCCTGGGCTTTTGTTTGTTGGAAGATTTTTTATCACAGTTTCAATTTCAGTGCTTGTGATTGGTCTGTTCATATTTTCTATTTCTTCCTGATTCAGTCTTGGCAGGTTGTGCATTTCTAAGAATTTGTCCATTTCTTCCAGGTTGTCCATTTTATGGGCATAGAGTTGCTTGTAGTAATCTCTCATGATCTTTTGTATTTCTGCAGTGTCAGTTGTTACTTCTCCTTTTTTATTTCTAATTCTATTGATTTGAGTCTTCTCCCTCTTTTTCTTGATGAGTCTGGCTAATGGTTTATCAATTTTGTTTATCTTCTCAAAGAACCAGCTTTTAGTTTTATTGATCTTTGCTATCGTTTCCTTCATTTCTTTTTCATTTATTTCTGATCGGATTTTTATGATTTCTTTCCTTCTGCTAACTTTGGGATGTTTTTGTTCTTCTTTCTCTAATTGCTTCAGGTGCATGGTTAGGTTGTTTATTCGAGATGTTTCCTGTTTCTTAAGGTGGGATTGTATTGCTATAGACTTCCCTCTTAGAACTGCTTTTGCTGCATGCCATAGGTTTTGGGTCGTCGTGTCTCCATTGTCATTTGTTTCTAGGTATTTTTTAGTTTCCTCTTTGATTTCTTCAGTGATCACTTCGTTATTAAGTAGTGTATTGTTTAGCCTCCATGTGTGTGTATTTTTTACAGATCTTTTCCTGTAATTGATATCTAGTCTCACAGCATTGTGGTTCGTAAAGATACTTGATACAATTTCAATTTTCTTAAATTTACCAAGGCTTGATTTGTGACCCAAGATATGATCTATCCTGGAGAATGTTCCATGAGCACTTGAGAAAAATGTGTATTCTGTTGTTTTTGGGTGGAATGTCCTATAAATATCAATTAAGTCCATGTTGTTTAATGTATCATTTAAAGCTTGTGTTTCCTTATTTATTTTCATTTTGGATCATCTGTCCGTTGGTGAAAGTGGGGTATTAAAGTCCCCTACTATGAATGTGTTACTGTCAATTTCCCCTTTTATGGCTGTTAGTATTTGCCTTATGTATTGAGGTGCTCCTATGTTGGGTGCATAAATATTTACAATTGTTATATCTTCTTCTTGGATCGATCCCTTGATCATTATGTAGTGTCCTTCCTTGTCTCTTGTAACATTCTTTATTTTAAAGTCTATTTTGTCTGATATGAGAATTGCTACTCCAGCTTTTTTTTGGTTTCCATTTGCATGGAATATCTTTTTCCATCCCCTTACTTTCAGTCTGTATGTGTCTCTACGTCTGAAGTAGGTCTGTTGTAGACAGCATATATATGGGTCTTGTTTTTGTATCCATTCAGCCAATGTGTGTCTTTTGGTGGGAGCATTTAGTTCATTTACATTTAAGGTAATTATCGATATGTATGTTCCTATTCCCATTTTCTTAATTGTTTTGGGTTTGTTATTGTAGGTCTTTTCCTTCTGTTGTGTTTGTTGCGTAGAGAAGTTCCTTTAGTATTTGTTGTAAAGCTGGTTTCGTGGTGCTGAGCTCTCTCAGCTTTTGCTTGTCTGTAAACGTTTTAATTTCTCCATCAAATCTGAATGAGATCCTTGCTGGGTAGAGTAATCTTGGTTGCAGGGTTTTCTCCTTCATCACTTTAATTATGTCCTGCCAGTCCCTTCTGGCTTGCAGAGTTTCTGCTGAAAGATTAGCTGTTAACCTTATGGGGATTCCCTTGTGTGTTATTTGTTGTTTTTCCCTTGCTGCTTTTAATATGTTTTCTTTGTATTTAATTTTTGACAGTTTGATTAATATGTGTCTTGGCGTATTTCTCCTTGGATTTATCCTGTATGGGACTCTCTATGCCTCCTGGACTTCACTGACTATTTCCTTTCCCATATTAGGGAAGTTTTCAACTATAATCTCTTCAAATATTTTCTCAGTCCCTTTCTTTTTCTCTTCTTCTTCTGGAACCCCTATAATTCGAATGTTGGTGTGTTTAATTTTGTCCCAGAGTTCTCTGAGACTGTCCTCAGTTCTTTTCATTCTTTTTTCTTTCTTCTGCTCTGCAGTAGTTATTTCCACTATTTTATCTTCCACGTCACTTATCCGTTCTTCTGCCTCAGTTATTCTGCTATTGATCCCATGTAGAGTATTTTTCATTTCATTTATTGTGTTTTTAATCATTGCTTGATTCATCTTTAGTTCTTCTAGGTCCTTGTTAACTGTTTCTTGCATTTTGTCTATTCTATTTCCAAGATTTTGGATCATCTTTACTGTCATTATTCTGAATTCTTTTTCAGGTAGACTGCCTATTTCCTCTTCATTTGTTAGATCTGGTGGGTTTTTATCTTGCTCCTTCACCTGCTGTGTGTTTTTCTGTCTTCTCATTTTGCTTATCTTACTGTGTTTGGGGTCTCCTTTTTGCAGGCTGCAGGTTCATAGTTACCGTTGTTTTTGGTGTCTGTCCCCAGCGGCTAAGGTTGGTTCAGTGGGTTGTGTAGGCTTCCTGGTAGAGGGGACTAGTGCCTGTGTTCTGGTGGATGAGGCTGGATCTTGTCTTTCTGGTGGGCAGGTCCACGTCTGGTGGTGTGTTTTGGGGTGTCTGTGGACTTTTTATGATTTTAGGTAGCCTCTCTGCTAATGGGTGGCGTTGTGTTCCTGTCTTGCTAGTTGTTTGGCATAGGGTGTCCAGCACTGTCGCTTGCTGGTCGGTGAGTGAAGCTGGGTGCTGGTGTTGAGATGGAGATCTCTGGAAGATTTTCGCCGTTTGATATCATGTGGAGCTGGGAGGTCTCTTGTGGACCAGTGTCCTGAAGTTGTCTTTCCCACCTCAGAGGCACAGCACTGACTCCTGGCTCCTCAGTTTGGGATGATTCTTTGTCTATTCATGTATTCCACAGATGCAGGGTACATGAAGTTGATTGTGGAGCTTTAATCTGCTGCTTCTGAGGCTGCTGGGAGAGATTTCCCTTTCTCTTCTTTGTTCTCACAGCTCCTGGGTCTCAGCTTTGGATTTGGCCCCGCCTTTCCGTGTAGGTCCCCGGAGGGCATCTGTTCTTCGCTCAGACAGGACAGGGTTAAAGGAGCAGCCGCTTTGGGGACTCTGGCTCAGTCAGGCCGGGAGTGGGGGGCACGGAGTGCGGAGCGAGCCTGCAGCGGCAGAGGCCAGCTTGACGTTGCACCAGCCCGAGGTGCGCTGTGCGTTCTCCCAGGGAAGCCGTCCCTGGATCCCGGGACCCCGGCAGTGACGGGCTGCACAGGCTCCCCGGAAGGGTGGCGTGGACAGTGACCTGCGCTCGCACACAGGCCTCGTGGTGGCGGCAGCAGCCCCAGCGTCCCACTCCCCTCTCTGGCATCCGCGCTCCATTATGTGTATTCTTAGGTAAGCTCTGTTTTATCATTATTTCAAAGATTACAAGCATTTTTAAATTATAAAATTTACTTTCTTGTAAAGTGAAATACTAAATGGAGAGTTTAAAAGGGGACCTGAAAAAGTTTAAATTCAACTGCCTCATTAAAGAAATTAGGAAACTATCCTCCTCTTATCTTTCCTGTGCACTCCTCTGCTTTGTTGCTCTTCTTGCATGAGAAAGTTATCATAGGTGTAGGGTAATTATTCTTAGGGACTTTGAACAGGTAAAGAGGGTGCCAAAATCACAGTAGTTAAATATGCCCAGATGCACCTTTCTCTTCGGAACATTAGGGTAGGAGTTTCTCTTAGTAGCTTCTCTTACCAATTGATTTTAAGAATTACTCATTTAAAAGCTCCTATACAAATTAGGACATACACATATTAGATTTATATGACTTCTCTCTCTCTCCCTCCCTCCCTTCCGTGGGTGTGGTTGGGGGCTGAAGTATGTTCCTACCAAAGTGCCTCCAGAAAGCAGAGAGGTATTTGGGGGTTTTGTTTGTTTGTTTGTTGTTTTTTTCCCCTCGCCCTAGAGAAATAAACCTAAATAACAGGAGAGATGATACCATGGGCCCGACAGAGAAGTGTAAAATAAGTTACAGTGGAATCACCAGCACCACTGTGCTTGGTGTACTATTCAGACAGACTAAAAGCATATGGTAGGAACTCTTGACCCAACTTCCAAGGAGAAGAAGTTAAGAATGGAAGTATTGGAGTTGTAGCAGAGGATGAGGCCTAATTAGCTGTCCTTTCCCCTTATTCCAGCTTGTTGCAAAAAAGACAAATCTTTTCATTTGACCACTGTATCTTTAGCTATAAATATAACAGTTTTCTCAGACAAACAGACAATAATGGTATTCTCCTATGCTAAAGTAGAAACATATAGTAGAGAAAATAGTTCATCTTCTTGAAATATGAGGGAACTGGAAAATATGGTGGATAAATTTTATGTGTTTAGAGGTTTCGAATAGCAAGCAGAACTTTAAGCAACTAAATTTAATTTTCTTCTGTGTACCAAATAGGCACCTGTTCATTGTAGATCTTCTTACCAGGGTTCTTTGTTACAATAATGAAACCAACTAAGACCAACTAAGACAGTTTTAAGCAGAAAACGCACTTGAATAAAGAACTTAGGCTTACAGGATCCCCAGCAAGACATGAGAACCATTCTTGGAGGCTATGCAAGAATCAGTATAGCATGCAAAATCAAACCACAAGAATTGTTCTGTGTTAGACAGAGTCGCTATAGCAATACCATTGATGCTTACAGTAGCCATATATCTAGGTTTTCCTTGGTAATTATTAATAGTTCATTTCACTCTCAGACGTGTCCTGTTTTAGACAGTAAATTACATGGGCACCCTTCTGATTTTGCAACATCACTGCCTCTGGAAAGCAGATAAAGGTGCTCCTAATACCAGCACACTTTTCAGCATCGAGTTCACTTGTCCCTTCCTTCTTCCTACTGGCTTCAGATTCAAAATCTGGGACAGATTTGTCTGATAGCACTCAGCTGCTAAGGAGTCTGGAAATGTATCTGCATTTTATAATTTCTATAAGTGAGAGACTGCCTGGAATATAGGGTTATCCCCAAATATAAGAATTGCATAAGCTGGGGAGTTAAAAGAATAACAGATATTGAGTGCATTATGTTTTAGTGAGTCTTCCAATTTATTCTTTTCCTTCAGTATATACAGTACCATCCTATTCCTGTCGGGCTGCCTAGATTTATTAGGCAGTCATTAAAGTAATTTATGTAACTGATCAGAGACTAATAATGAAAGTATAGACTAGTTTTTTGTTCTTTTACATTTGCTTTTTTCCTTTAAGCAAGGAGACTCTATTGAGATGAAGGAAATACATTTGCCCATTCTCAAATCTTCAGTGTGTAAAAAATAACTACTTCAAAAGATAGAGGATTAAGCTTAATAAAAAGATGGGGACTTCCCTGATGGGGCAGTGGTTAAGAATCCACCTGCCAGTGCAGGGGACCGAGGTTCAATCCCTGGTCCAGGCAGATCCCACATGCCGCGGAGCAACTAAGGCTGTGCACCACAACTACTGAGCCTGTGCTCTAGAGCTCGCAAGCCACCACTACTGAGCCCAAGTGCCACAACTACTGAAGCCCACTCACCCTAGAGCCCACATGCTGCAACTGCTGGGCCCACGTGCCGCAACTACTGAAGCCCACACACCTAGAGCCTGTACTCCTCAACAAGAGAAGGCACCACAATGAGAAGCCCACACACCACAATGAAGATTAGCCCGCGCTCTCTGCAGCTAGAGAAAGCCTGAGTGCAGCAACGAAGACCCAACGCAGCCAAAAAAGTAAATAAATAAAAGTAAATAAATAAAAAGCTGGCAAGTTGAAAGATATTTGACTCTTCAAAATTTTGAAGTTTATGCAGTCCATGTAGTATGTGTAGTCAGCCATTGAGCTTCACTAAATGGTGTCACTCCATCTGGGTCTCTCTTGGTGGTACATACTTAAAATTATTTGAATAACTTTTAAAAAAAAAAAAAGCTTGAAATCCAGATCATATTCAGATCTGTTCTGAAGAGCTCCAGATAAACTCTTCAGAAATAGTATTTCTGTTGTTGTTATCTTTGGTCTTGAATTTTTGCCTTATAGAAGGAACATTAGTTGTTAGCTAACATGGATTTTAGCCTCAGCCATCTTTTATAAGCCTTACGAGTTTATAAACGTTTCTGTTTTACTTGTCCCAATTTTATCTTCCAAGTTGCTATGAGTAAGTAAGATAATGAGTGTGGAGGGGTTTTTTGTTTGTTTTATTTTGTTTTTTCAGATTATCAGATACTTTGTAAATGTGAAGTGTTCCCTTAGTCTGCTAATAAAACCTACAGAATATCACTAAGTGTACCTTCCTTCTGGGAGAATAAGGCACATGCGCCTGGCCCATCTGGTTGTTGTTCCTTATGTGGCTGTGAAGAATGAGGGAATCCACATGAAGACACCTCAGGGGACAGTATTGCCACTATAAGGGGATTGCTATAAAGAGCAGTGGTGGATTTCTGACTTTACAAAGCATCTTACTGTGAAGCATTTGGAAATTGAGAGGGTTAGGGTCTAATGCAGTGGACACTAATTAGAAATTAGCTTTTCCTGGCCAAGATCCTCTTTATTTGCATTCTTCTGTTCTGATATTCTTCTTGCGTGGGGTTCTCAAGTTCTCCTAATACACGATTTGTGTGAAACCAAGGAGCCATGATAACACCTTGAGGATGGCATTGAAACATGGTGAGTGCTGAGAACCTTTATAATAGTTGTCCTTTGTATTCTAAACATTTTCAGATTGAATTTTTCATTCTTCTTCTTCTTTACCTGTGCCTTAGATTTTATTAAGGTATCCTAGGAAATAGCTCTTGGGATGGAGATGTGGAAACCAATGGAAAATTAAATAATGTATGATTAGTACTGAAACCTGAGTGTGTAGTTTTGAAAATAATATTGCTTTCTTTATTTTATATAGCACATTACGCAGGATTTAGTCCTTGACTCTTTATCTCCTTATTTATCAGGATATCCATTTATCCATAAATATATGGATAATTAAAAGAAAGCCTCCTAAATACCTTGGACATTCTTTCCAGCTTTCTCAAGACTTATTTCCTAGTTTCATAGGCACATTATTCCAAAGCTTGCTCTCTGTCTTCCTAACGTGCTTCTACTCTTTTCTCCCCCAGGAAACTTGTTCTTTCCTTTATCTGGGAAGAACAATAATTCAGAACTCTCAAATTCCTAGGTGAGGTTTGAAATATAACCAAATTAAACATAACTAAGATTTAAAAATTTTAGAGACATATACAATAGTATAGTATCTTATCAGATCTTAAAAATGAAGTTGAAAGCCATAATACAGCACCCTGTAACTTGGTAAGTACATAGTTCTATAAACCCAGATGCCTAGATTTTATTTCCCCCTTCTATGATTAATAAATATGTTTAGATGGTTTCTGATATTTCTGTTGGAACTCTTTTAAAAAACAAGTATGATGGTTCAAATTTCATACCACAGTGAAAATGCCAGCTTTTAAGAAGAATTGGAATTGGAATCCAGTTTCCTTTTAACTGAATATTAAGTGGAATATTTAGCTATATACAGAACAAAGATCCTTCTTCCATTGCATTGTTCCCACTCTAGATTATCACCTGTTTTGAATACTGTATCCAGGTTGGTTATGTTACAGATTTTTTTATCAAGGTCGAAGCTACCTAGAATGACAGTTTCTGATATCAGCATTCGGAGGCACTTTGTCAGACTGCTGTGTCTGACCTTATCCCCTGTGAGGTAGTGTCTCCATTTTTCTAGGTCAGTTCTTTTTTGTGAAGGAGTGGAACTTCCTAGCTAGGGAACAAGATTTAAAAACAAAAAAAAATCACAATGTAAAATAAAATTGCCTGAAGATACTCTTAGCATATGTAATTATAGATTTTATTAACCTGTGTTCATTACTGTTTTAATTCAAAGAACATAAGATTAGTACAACTTGATTTATTAAAGTGAAGGCCAAGTTAGATGTATTTTCCTAAATATAAGATGAATAGTCTCAATTCAAACAAACAAACAACTTGTTTGAACACAAATTTATATCAGGAAGGAATAGCAAAGACCATATTGTGTTTCTCCTTTATTGATCAAAACTTTTGATGCCAATAAACCAGATTTAATAGTACTGGAAAAGTGGTATGTGCCAAAGGGTAATAGAATATGTCTATTACCTTTGGGTCAGCATTTAATGTATTCTGTGACAGTAGTCTTGTATCAGTACAGTCTTTTGAAGGTTATTTAAGGGTGCCATGAGTCATTTAAGTTCCTTCTTTGCATTTTATCAGTACACAAAATAGTCTCTGCTTTTAATGCATTTTATTTCTTTAGTTGTCTTGAGAAACAGCTTTGTGATTTCATTTTGGCGTTTGGCTTTGGGAAACCATGTATCCTTTATAAATTAATTTTGCTGAAAAAAGTCAAGTAGTTAAATATCCAAAATTGAACTGAGAAATCACATCAAGGTGAAGTGATCCTTGTATTTCATTTGCAGGGATTGAAAAAAATCAAGACAAAATAGCAAGTGTTCAAATGAAGAGATTGTTAAAAGGCATTCCTCATTTTTGTAGCAGGATAATTGTGTGGTTAATGCTTTTAGGTTTTGCCTCATAATTGTCAGTGGATCATAACTGGATGGGAAAGATTTGCAGGGCAGTCAGTGAGCTCACCACAGGATGGTAGTAGCATTTTTACTCAGATTTTTTCTTTGGGAGAAATTTCTAGTAGCAATATTTTACCTCTCATATGCAAGAACAGGAGTATGCATGTTGTGTCTTACCTTTAAAAAATCGGATTCCTTATTTTTAAAAACTCATACCTTTTAAGGTCAATAGTTTTTCACCGTCTATAGATAGAAAATGTTAAGAATCCTAAATCTTGTGAAATGCAATTAAAATATAACATGTTTCTACATATTGTCTATTTAAATTTCTTAAATATAACCAAAATCAATGCCTCAGAGCATTTAGCAAAGTTAAAGTACATAAACTGTATTAAACATTTTGATATGATTCTATTTATTAGATATTTATTAGATTGTTAGATGCTAATAAGCACTGTTATGTACTTGGAATAGAAAGATGCAAAGATATTTATCAATGTTCTCAAGAAATATACAGTCTAGGAGGGAAAACATTTACTTTTAAATGAAAATTATTGCCATATTTATGCATTTATATATATGTATGTTGACTTTCAATTTTGTAAACAAAATTATATCTAATATGAATCAGCTATGACATTAAGCCCTCACTGATAAAACTTTGGAAATAAGGCCAACACTTCACACGTGTCCACAAATATAATATTATTTAAGTCATCTACGAAAATGTCTGTATATCTATTTGTAATAACATTGGGCCAGAATCTTTTTTTCCTAAAAATGTTTTGCCTTTCTTTTGGCCGTGCTGCGTGGCTTGTGGAATCTTAGTTCCCCGACCAGGGATTGAACCCGGGCCCTCGGCAGTGAAAGTGCGGAATCCTAACCATTGGATTGCCAGGGAATTCCTGGAATATTTTGGTTTTTTATTATGAAAAATTTCAAATATATACAAAATCAAGAGTTACCAACCTACTGCCAATTTTTTTTACTAGTACCCTCAAATCGTTCTGTTTGTTGATGATTGCCTAGATATCTCGGCATTTTAAACTTTCTCTGATTAAATTTATATGCAGTGATTACTCAATACAAAGTACAACTCTGAAAATCTGTATTCTCCCTAAAATTCTTTATTTTTCTCTGAAGCAGTTACCACCACCTGACATGTTTGTTTCTTGCCATTTCCTCTCCACACATACAGTCATACATATTAAGACTGTGCTCTCCATAGGCAGGGATTTTGTTAATATACTGTTGTATCTGCTTTGCCAATACCAGTGCCTGGGACATACCAGGCTCTCCAGAAACATTTGTTGAATGAATGAATTTGTCTAAATCTGAATCTTCCTTTCCACTGGGCTTCTCTGTTTATATCTTGCCGTCAGTGTAAAATAATTCTGTGGTTTTGATGTGTATAAATCTGGTCTCCATCACCACTGGAAGCTCCTTGGGGTGTGGGCCCTATTTTGTACTATCTCCCCCACAGAGTCTTAGCATGCTCTTGATTCAGATAGGACCTGAATTTGAGTTTGGGCTCAGCCATTTACTTAGTTTTGTGAAATATGGTAAATTTACTGAACCTTCATTTCTCCATCTATTACATGCTAAAATGACATTGTTATGAGGATAAACTACATAGTGTTGAGTTCATACAAGATAGGTTATTTGAAAATTGAGAGGATGCATAACATGGTCCGTGGTATGTAATAAGCTTAATAAAATTTAGCCATTGTCATTATTTAGGTGATGAAAGTATTGTTTACTGTTTTTTGTTTTTTTCTTGTTTTTTGGCTGTGTTGAGTCTTCGTTGCTGCACACCGGCTTTCTCTAGTTGCAGTGAGTGGGGGCTGTTCTTTGTTGTGGTGCACAGGCTTCTCATTGCGGTGGTATCTCTTGTTGCAGAGACAGACTCTAGGCACACAGGCTTCAGTAATTGCAGCATGCAGGCTCAATAGTTGCGGCACGTGGGTCCTGGAGCGCACAGGCTTCACTAGTTGCAGCACGTGGGCTCAGTAGTTGCGGTGCACAGGCTCTAGGGCGCACAAGCTTCGGTAGTTGTGGTATGCAGGCTCAGTAGTTGTGGCTCGCAGGCTCTAGAGCGCAGGCTCAGTAGCTGTGGTACATGGGCTTAGTTGCTCCGCGGCATGTGGGATCTTCCTGGACCAGGGATCGAACTCATGTCTCCTGCATTGGCAGGCAGATTCTTAATCACTGTGCCACCAGGGAAGTCCAAAAGTGTTGTTTAATGTTTGATTTGTTTCTATTATTATTCGTAGTAATTTTCAAAAAGAAAAAGAAAAAACAGGTGTCTGTACCTCTCGTCTCATTTTATATCACATCTAAGTATGCCAAGAGTATATGAGAGATTGTTCTTAGTTTTCTGTTACTAACCTTTCTTATGGTGCTCTTATCAGTCTAATTCCTGTTTTCTGAGTGAGTAACATTGTTTACCAACTTGTGCTTCCAGACATAATCAGTGTTATCTCTAGGCTTAATTAGTTTGTTGTAGCCATCAAGCTTTCCCTGGGTTTTGGATTAGGCACCTACCCTTATGACTATGAATGAAATTTCTTTGACTTTTCTCTCCTGCATACTCTCTCAGCCCAGTCCTAGGTTTTACCCAGGCAGCCATTTCTGTCCCATTCTCTCCTTTCTATTCGTTGCCCAGTATTGTCTAATTTTCATGTATATGTGAAATTTTCATACATAGGTTTTTCAGAACCCTTCTTCTCCACTAGATATCTCATACCAGTATTTATGACTGGTTATGGAAACATTTAATATAATCTTTTCTCCCAGCTGTGCTGTGACAAACTTTGACATTTTTAACAGTTCCAATAAATATAAAATGTCAGGAAACACTAATCTATTCTGACTTTAAATCCTTGTGATTTGTAGTTTAAAATCTAGCAAATTTAAAATAAGTAGTGGTAGTTCTCTCCCCCTGTGTTATTTTCCCTGTCATGCTCCCAGAATCCTGCAAGTTGGCAAATACCTCCTAAGTAAGAGCTTGGAGGGAGGTTCATTTTTGTAGAAATTATAATTTTCCAGAGAAAAAAATACTCCAATTTGAGGGTCCTTCACTAAAACAACCTGCAGTTTACCTAATTGTCTCAGTGAAGCTGACGTATACTCACGTTTGAATCAGATTTTTCATTCCTTTTTTATATAAATTAATAGCCAAGGAATGCTCAGCGTTTGAGGAGAATCTCCCAACATGAGAGAGAAAAGTCATATAGGAAAAAAACTGACACCTAAGAAATTGCAAGGAACCGTTTTGAAAACATTAGGGAGAAAAATCCTCTAATATGCTCAGAGATGAGAAAATATTTCATCATTAAAAAGAATGTACTGGTGCAGATTCCTGAAAAGATGTTCATTTAGCATGACTATTGGCTCCTTCACCCAGAATCAGTTTCAGTAGAGGGAAAATTGAAGGATCAGAACATATAGAGGGAAACTCCTAAGGTGCTGGAAAAGGGACTATTTTAAAATGCTGTGTGGGATGGGAGCTTTATTTGGGGGCTGTGTAGGCATCCTGCTTTGGCTATGGGGAGGAAAAATAGGAAAAGAACTGTTGGAGTTCTGCTCTTGATTCTCGCTTTTGAACCAAAGTTGCCTAATTTCTCCATGGCTGCAATGTCTCAGAATTCTGGTCCAGGTATCCTTAGGAGGTCAAATCAGGATTGTGCCCTTTGCTTCTTAGGGGATGACAAATATGAAGTACTGCTTCACAACCACATAACCAGCAGATTCCTAGTACTGATGAATTATAGTCTAAGATCTCCCTTTCATGATATTTTTTTCCTGTGAACAAAGAGTGAAAACTACCTTTCCAAGAAATTGTTTTTTGAGAAAAGAACTTACATTGAGTGTAGTTTTCTGCTGCTGCCTGGAACTCTCCACCTTAGGTGTTTTCTGCCTCAGTATTCTGAGCCCACTAGGGTTGACAGAGACTGTGGTCTGGCATTCTTCCATATACATTCCTTGAGTGACTTTTCTTAGAAGAAAATGAGCCCACAGGCCAAAATTAATGACATTCCAAAGAAAAGAAAAATAATGTACTGATCACAGATTCTGTTTATAACAGAAATACAAAAATAGACAAATGAAGAATGTGAAATTATTCTAATATATATGCTTAAAGATTTCAAGAAAGAAAGATATTAACTACAGAACAAGAAAATATAAAGGAGAAAAACAATAAAAAACAGTAGCTGAAATGAATACAAAAACAGGATAAATAACAGTGAATTTGTTGGAAGAACAAAACAGTTAATTGGAAGATTAGAGTGTGGTGATCTCACAGTAAAAAGGAGGAAAAGATAACAAAACAGAATATAGAAAAGAAAAATTGAGAGATATTGAAGACATAAATAAAGGTACCAACATTCAGATGAAAAAAATGTCAGGAAAGGAGAAAAAAAGTAGAGGAGAAAATATTTGAAGGAATAAAGAGGATTCGTTTTCCTGAATTAGAGAGAGAGGGAGGGAAGGAAGGATGACTATTTTCAGATAAAAAGGACCCACAAAAAAGTCAAGGGAGAGATAAGGAAAATCCCACAACACACATTAAAGTTAAATGTAAAACTACCAAAGGGAAAGAAAAATCTAAAACTTTCTTAGAGATGGGAAAAGAAGTCCCAATAAGTAAAGAATTAGATTACATCACATTTTTTCAACAGCAGCTCTGAATACGAATAGAAAACACATTCGTATTCTCAAAAGTTTGAAGAAAAAGAACTTAGAATTTTTCATCTAGCCAACTGTCATTCAAATATAAAGACATAATAAAAAATATCAGTATTCATATTAGTCTCAAAAGGTCTGCTATATAAATTATCACATTAAAAAAGCTTTAGATGGGGCTTCCCTGGTTTAGAATCCACTTGCCAATCCAGGGGACACGGATTCGAGCCCTGGTCTGGGAAGATCCCACATGCCGTGGAGCAACTAAGCCCATGCACCACAACTACTGAGCCTGCACTCTAGAGCCCGTGAGCCACAACTACTGAGCCTGCGCGCCTAGAGCCCGTGCTCCGCAACAAGAGAAGCCACCACAATGAGAAGCCTGCTCACCACAACAAAGAGTAGCCCCCGCTCACCACAACTAGAGAAAGCCTGCATGCAGCAACGAAGACCCTATGCAGCCAAAAATAAATAAAATAAAAAAGTTTCAGATGAAACATTGAAATGAACAGACAAAAATTTAAAATTGTGAAAGAGATATATAAAGTAAAGGTAATAAAATACCTTGGTAAAATTTTTTGTTTCTTCCTTAACAAAAATGTAGCTAAGACTAAAGAATAGAGAAAATATGTCCATACTAATTCAGAATTAAAAGTCTAGGTCAACACTTTTCAAACTATATTGAAGGAACTTTTTAAAAAAATTTTTCAGTGTTTCAGACCTAACTTTTATACATTTAAAGAAATCATAAATATTGATGTCCCAGCAATGTCAAAGTGGTATAAAAATTTTTAGACATATATTCTCAGCTCCTGTACTTTGTAGACAAGTAAGAGACACTTCAATTAGGCAAACTGTTGATAGAAACAGATGCAATAATGGCAGAAATGAAGGAAATGGCAGACAAAGGTATTAAAACAGTATTATAAATATGCTCAGTGTGTACAAGGATTTATGGAAAACACAAATACAGGAGAAATATAAGGTACAAATGAATATTTAGTGATGAAAAATACAGTAACCGAAATGAAAAATTCACTGGATGGGCTTAACGACATATTAGATGCAGTGAAAGAAAAGATCAATGACCGTAAGGTAAATAGTAACTATGCAAAATGAGGCTCAAAGAGAAAAAAGTGGGGGGGCGGTGGGGGGAGACCCAGTAAAGTGTTGGTGGCTTGTGGATTTCATCCATAATTGGAGTTCCAGCAAAGAGGCAGCCAACAAAAATACTTGAAATTATGTTCAGAAACTTTCAGTATTTGGAAGAACATTATAAATAGGCAAATTCAAGAAGCTCAAAGAATCACAAACAAGATAAACACACCACAAAGAAAACAGTTACATACCAAGGTACATCATAATCAAATCCCTGATAAAGAGAAAATGCTTAAAGCAGCAAGTGAATACACATAACCTTCAGGTGAACAAATGTGAGGTTGACAGCAGACTTCTTTCCAGACAGTGTTCAGTCCAAAAGGCAGTGGAATGGCATCTTTAAAGTACTGAAAGAAAACTCAACTTAGAATTATTTGTGCAGAAAGCAGAACCTTCTGAGTAAAGAGAAATAAGGCTTTCCTAAGCAAACAGATGCTGAGTGAATTTATCACTAGCAGACATGAATTACAAGAAGTGTTAAGGGCCTTTTGGCAGAAGAACAATGATAACACAAGAAAACATGAATCTACACAAAAGGAATGAAGCCTGCCATAAATGATTAATTTGTTGGAAAACATGAGATTTTAAAAAGCTTTTCGGGTGTGTGTTTTTTGGTTTTTGGTTTGGGGGGGCAGGGTGTTTAGTTTCTTTAAAATGGCCATTGAATTTTTTTGTTCACTAAATTTATTTTTAAAATCATAAAACGTTTCTTACAAAAGAGGATTACATTATGCACACTGCTCTGAATAAATGCCAGGGATATATGGACTCTCGTTCCTATTTAGGTTATTACAGAATATTGATCAGAGTTCCCAGTGCTATATATATAATAGCTCCAGCCATTGACTGTTTACAGCAAAAATCTCTTAGTTTACTAACAGATAAAATTAAGGTGTATATTAACATTAGTACAAAGGACAGGAGGGTGGAATGGAAGTATACTGTTGAAAGAATTCTACTTTATAGATGAAGTGGTATATTATTTGAAGGTAGACTATAATATGTTAATGATACTTATTGTAAAACCTAGAGCAGTCACTGGAAATAGTGATTAGATGTACTAAATAAGTCATTAGTGAAGATAAAAACACATACTAAAAGAAATAATCCCAAGAGGGGGAAAAGACAGCAAATGGACAAGTACAAATCAAATAGCTAGATGGTAGATTTAAACCAAAACAAATCAATATTTACAAAAAATATAATCGCCCAAACACCCCAATTAAATGGCAAAAACTGTTAAATGGGAGCTAAAGCAAATCCCAGCTGTATGCCGTCTAGGGGCAAACCACATTAAGTATAAAAGACACTCATAGGTTATGAAGTGAAAGTATGGAGGAAAAAAGGCTCTACAAGTACCAATTAAAGCAAAAGTAGAGTGGGTATGTTAATATCAGGAAAAGTGCACTTCAGAACAAGAAATAGGTAGACTACAGACTCAGCGTTTTTATAGCTATAAATTAGGGATCAATAACAGATACCTGAAAAACCTGCCAATATATGGAGATTAAATGTGCTTCTAAATCAGTGAGTCAAAAAGCCAAGTCACAGGAAATTAAGAAAATATTTTTAATTGAGTAAAAATGAAAACAATGAGATCTGTGAGATGCAGCTAAAACAGTGCTTAGTTGGAAGTTTATAGCTTGAAATGCTTATATGAGAAAGGAAGAAAGTACCAAAATCAATGATCTAAGAACCTTGAGAATCTAAACAAAGAAGAGCAAATTAAATCCACAGTAGGGGGGCTTCCCTGGTGGTCCAGTGGTTAAGAATCTGCCTTCCAATGCAGGGGATGCGGGTTTGATCCCTGGTCGGGGAACTAAGATCCCACATGCCATGGGGCAACTAAGCCCACACGCTGCAACCACTGAGCCTGCACACTGCAACAAAGAGCCCACGTGCTGCAGTGAATGATCCCGCATGCTGCAACGAAGATCCTGCATGCTGCAACTAAGACCTGACACAACCAAATAAACAAACAAACAAACTTGAAAAATAGATTAAAAAAAACAAATCCACAGTAGGAAAGGAAATAGAGGCATAGGCAGAAATCAATGAACTTAAATAAAAAATAGAGTATCAAAAAAATCAAAAGCTGATTCTTTGAAAAGATCAATAAAATTGATAAGCCTCAAGCCTGATTAAGAAGGTAGAATAGGAGATTGGTTGAAGATGGTGGAGTAGAAGGAGGTGCGCTCACTCTCTTGCGAGAGCATCGAAATCACAACTAACTGCTGAACAGTCATTGACAGGAAGACCCTGGAACTCACCAAAAAAGATACCCCACATCCAAAGACAAAAGAGAAGCCACAATGAGACGGTAAGAGGGGTGCAGTCACAGTAACATCAAATACCATAACTGCTGGGTGGATGACTCACAAACAGTAGAACACTTATACCACAGAAGTCCACCCACTGGAGTGAAACTTCTGAGCCCCACGTCAGGCTTCCCAACCTGGGGGTCCGGCAACTATAGGAGGAATTCCCAGAGAATCATACTTTGAAGGCTACAGGGATTTGATTGCAGGACTTCTACAGCACTGAGAGAAGCAGGAACTCCACTCTTGGAGGGCACATACAAAGTAGTGTGCACATCGGGACCCAGGGGAAGGAGCAGTGACCCCATAGGAGACTGAAACAGAACTACCTGCTAGAGTTGGAGTGTCTCCTTCAGAGGCAGGGGCTGGCTGTGGCTCACCGTGAGGACAAGGACACTGGAAGCATAAGTTCTGGGAGGTATTCCTTGGCGGGAGCCCTATCAGAGTCTGCCATTAGCCCCACCAAAGAGCCAGGTAGGCTCCAGTGTTGGGTCACCTCAGGTCAAACAACCAACAGGGAGGGAAACCAGACCCACCCATCAGCAGACAAGCAGATTAAAGTTTTACTGAGCTCTGCCCACCAGAGCAACACCCAGCTCTACTCACCACCAGTCCCTCCCATTAGGATACTTGCAAAAGCCTCTTAGATACCCTCACCCACCAGAGGGCAGACAGCAGAAGCAAGAAGAACTACAATCCTTCAGCCTGTGGAACAGAAACCACATTCACAGAAAGATAAGATGAAAAGACAGAGGGATATGTACCAGATGAAGGAACAAAATAAAACCCAAGAAAAACAACTACATGAAGTGGAGATAAGCAACCTTCCAGAAAAAAAATTCAGAATAATGATAGTGAAGATGATGCAGGACCTCGGAAAAAGAATGGAGGCAAAGATGGAGAAGATGTATGAAATGTTTAACAAAGACCCAGAAGAATTAAAGAACATACACCTAAGAAGAATTAAAGAACAAACAAACAGAGATGAACAGTACAATAACTGAAATGAAAAATACCCTAGAAGGAATCAACAGCAGAATAACTGAGGCAGAAGAATGGATAAGTGACCTGGAAGACAGAATGGTGGAATTCACTGCTGCGGAGCAGAATAAAGAAAAAAGAATAAAGAAATGAAGACAGCCGAAGAGACCTCTGGGACAACATTAAATGCAACAACATTCGCATTATAGGGGTCCCAGAAGGAGAAGAGAGAGAGAAAGGACCCGAGAAAATATTTGCAGAGACTATAGTCGAAAAATTCCCTGACATGGGAAAGGAAATAGCCACCCAAGTCCAGGAAGCACAGCGAGTGCCAGGAACGATAAACCCAAGGAGAAACATGCAGAGACACATAGTAATCAAATTGACAAATATTAAAGGCAAAGAAAAATTATTGAAAGCAACAACGGAAAAAAGACAACATACAAGGGAACTCCCATAAGGTCAGCAGCTGATTTCTCAGCAGAAACTACAAGCCAGAAGGGAGCGGCGTGATATATTTAAAGTGATGAAAGGGAAGAACCTACAACCAGGATTACTCTACCTGACAAAGATCTCATTCAGATTCGACAGAGAAATCAAAAGCCTTAAAGACAAGCAAAAGCTAAGTGATTTCAGCACCACCAAACCAGCTCTACAACAAATGCTAAGGGAACTTCTCTAAGTGGGAAACACAAGAGAAGAAAAGGACCGACTAAAACAAACCCAAAACAATTAAGAAAATGGTCATAGGAACATACATATCGATAATTACCTTAAACGTGAATGGATTAAATGCTGCAACCAAAAGACACAGGCTCGCTGAATGGATATAAAATCAAGACCCATCTATATGCTGTCTACAAGAGACCCACTTCAGACCTAGGGACACATTCAGAGTGAAAGTGAGGGGATGGAAAAAGATATTCCATGGAAATGGAAATCAAAAGATAGCTGGAGTAGCAATACTCATATCAGATAAAATAGACTTTACAATAAAGAATGTTACAAGAGACAAGGAAGGACACTACATAATGATCAACGATCAATCCAAGAAGAAGATATAACAAAAGTATATATGCACCCAACATAGGAGCACGTCAATACATAAGGCAACTGCTAACAGCTATAAAAGAGGAAGTCTACAGTAACACTGTAATACTGGGGGACTTTAACACCTCACTTACATCAATGGACAGATGATCCAGACAGAAAATTAATAAGGAAACACAAACTTTAAACGACCCAATAGACCAGATAGATTCAATTGTTATTTATAGGACATTCCATCCCAAAACAGCAGATTACACTTTCTTCTCAAGCGCATATGGAACATTCTCCAGGATGGATCACATCGTGGGTCACAAATCAAGCCTCGGTAAATTTAAGAAAATTGAAATCATATCAAGCATCTTTTCTGACCACAACGCTATGAGATTAGAAATAAATTACAGGGGATAAAATGTAAAAGTCAGAAACACATGGAGGCTAAACAATGCATTACTAAATAACCAAGAGATTGCTGAGGAAATCAAAGAGGAAATCAAAAATACCTAGAGACAAATAACCACAAAAATACGACGATGCAAAACCTATGTGATGCAGCAAAAGCAGTTCTAAGAGGGAAGTTTATAGCAATACAAGCCTACCTGAAGAAACAGGAAAAAATCTCAAACAATCTAACCTTACACCTAAAGGAACTAGAGAAAGAAGAAGGAAGAAAACCCAAAGTTAGCAGAAGGAAAGAGATCATAAAGATCAGAGCAGAAATAAATGAAGTAGAAACAAAGAAAACAATAACAAAGATCTGTAAAAGTAACAGCTGGTTCATTGAGAAGATAAACAAAATTGATGAACCGTAAGCCAAACACATCAAGAAAAAGAGGGAGAGGACTCAAAACACTAAAATTAGAAATGAAAAAGGAGAAGTTACAACAGACAACCGCAGAAATACAAAGCATCCTAAGAGACTACTACAAGCAACTATGCCAATAAAATGGACAGCCTGCAAGAAATGGACAAATTCTTAGAAAGGTATATACCCTTCCAAGACTGAACCAGGGAGAAACAGAGAATATGAACAGAGCAATCACAAGTAATGGAATTGAAACTGTAATTAAAAATCTTCCAACAAACAAAAGTCCAGGACCAGATGGCTTCACAGGTGAATTCTATCAAACATTTAGAGAAGAGCTAACACCCATCCTTCTCAAACTCTTCCAAAAAATTGAAGAGGAAGGAACACTCCCAAACTCCTTCTATGAGGCCACCCTCACCCTGATACCAAAACCAGACAAAGTACTACAAAAAAGAAAATTACAGACCAATATCACTGATGAATATAGAATGGAAAATCCTCAACAAAATATACTAGCAAACAGAATCCAACAACACATTAGAAGGATCATACAGCATGATCAAGTGGGATTTATCCCAGGGATGCAAGGATTCTTCAGAGTACACAAATCAATCAGTGTGATACACCGTATTAACAAATTGAAGAAGAAAAACCAAATGATCATCTCAATAGATGCAGAGAAAGCTTTTGACAAAATTCAACACCCAGTTATGATAAAAATTCTCTAGAAAGTGGGCATAGAGGGAACCTACCTCAACATAATAAAGGCCATATATGACAAACCCACAGCAAACATCATTCTCAGTGGTGAAAAACTGAAAGCATTTCTTCTAAGATCAGGCACAAGACAAGGATGTCCACTCTCACCAGTATTATTCAACATAGTTTTGCAAGTCCTAGCCACAGCAATCAGAGAAGAAAAAGAAGTAAAAGGAATCCAAATTGGAAAAGAAGTAAAACTCACTGTTTGCAGATGACATGATACTATACCTAGAGAATCCTCAAGATGCCACCAGAAAACTACTAGAGCTAATCAATGAATGTGGTAAAGTTGCAGGATACAAAGTTAATGCACAGAAATATCTTGCATTCCTATACACTAATGATGAAAATCTGAAAGAGAAAATAAGGAAACACTCCCACTTACCTTTGCAAGAAAAAGAATAATATACCTTGGAATAATCCTACCTAGGGAGATAAAAGACCTGTATGCAGAAAACTATAGGTCACTGATGAAGGAAATTAAAGATGATAGCAACAGATGGAGAGAGAAACCATGTTCTTGGATTGGAAGAATCAATATTGTGAAAATGACTATACTACCCAAAGCAATCTACAGATTCAGTGCAATCCCTGTCAATTACCAATGGCATTTTTTAGAAAACTAGAACAAAAAATCTTAAAATTTGTATGGAGACACAAAAGACCCTGAGTAGCCAAAGCAATCTTGAGGGGAAAAAAATGGAGCTGGAGGAATCAGACTCCCTGACTTCAGGCTATACTACAAAGCTGCAGTAATCAAGAGAGTATGGTACTGGCACAGAAACAGAAATATAGATCAATGGAACAAGATAGAACGCTCAGAGATAAACCCACACACGTATGGTCACCTTATCTTTGATAAAGGATGCAAGAATATACAATGGAGAAAGGACAGTCTCTTCATTAAGTGATGCTGGGAAAACTGGACCGCTGTGTGCAAAAGAATGAAATTAGAACACTCCCTAACACCATACACAAAAATAAGCTCAAAATGGATTAAAGACCTATACGTAAGGCCAGACACTATAAAAGTCTTAGAGGAAAACATAGGAAGAACACTCTTTGACATAAATCACAGCAAGAACCTTTTTGACCCACCTCCTAGAGAAATGGAAATAAAAACAAAAATAAACAAGTGGGACCTAATGAAACTTAAAAGCTTTTGCTCAGCAAAGGCAATGATATGCAAGACGAAAGGACAGCCCTCAGAATGGGAGAAAATATTAGCAAAAGAAGCAGCTGACAAAGGAGTAATCTCCAGAATTTACAAGCAGCTCATGCAGCTCAATATCAAAGAATAGACATTTCTCTAAAGACTACATACAGATGGCCAAGAAGCACATGAAAAGCTGCTCGACATCACTAATTATCAGAGAAATGCAAATCAAAATTACAGTGAGGTATCATCTCACACCAGTTAGAATGGACATCATCAGAAAATCTACAAACAAGAAATGCTGGAGGGGCTTCCCTAGTGGCACAGTGGTTGGGAGTCCGCCTGCCGATGCGGGAGACGTGGGTGCGTGCCCCGGTCCAGGAGGGTCCCGCGTGCTACGGAGTGGCTGGGCCCATGGGCCATGACTGCTGGGCCTGTGTGTCCGGAGCCTGTGCTCCGCAGCAGGAGAGGCCGCGGCGGTGAGAGGCCCGCATAACAAAAAAAAAAAAAAAGAAGTGCTGGAGAGGGTGTGGAGAAAAGGGTACCCTCTTGCACTGTTGGTGGGAATGTAAATTGATACAGCCACTGTGGCAAACAGTATGAAGTTTCCTTAAAAATCTAAAAGAATTACCATATGACCCAGCAATCCCACTACTGGGCATATACCCAAAGAAAACCATAATTCAAAAAGACACATGCACCCCAATGTTCATTGCAGCACTATTTACAATAGCTAGGTCATGGAAGCAACCTAAATGCCCCTTGACAGATGAATGGATAAAGATGTGGCACATGTATACAATGGAGTATACTCAGCCATGAAAAGGAACACAAATGGGTCATTTTTAGAGACGTGGGTGTATCTAGTGAGTGTTATACAGATTGAAGTAAGTCAGAGAGAAACAAATATCGTATATTAGTGCATATATGTGGAATGGAGAAAAGTGGTACACATGAACCGGTTTGCAGGGCAGAAATAGAGACACAGATGTAGAGAACAAATGTATGGACACTAAGGGGGGAAAGTGGTGGTGGGGGGTGTAGTGATGGGATGAATTGGGAGATTCGCATTCACATATATACACTAATATGTATAAAATGGATAAATAATAAGACTCTGCTGTATAAAAAAATAAAATTCACAAAAATGGTAGATATATATATTATATACGAGGAGTGAAAAAAGAATATCACTAGAGATCTACATCATTAGAAGGATTAAGAGAATATAATAAATAACTTTATGCTAAAAAAGTTGATTACTTTCTTGAAATGGGCAAATTTCTTGAAGACAAAAACTCAAAAGCTCACTCAAGTAGAAGGAGATTACTTGAATTAGCTCTATGTGTATTAAACAAATTTAATATTTCATTTGTTTCTTGTTGGCTGTGTTGGGTCTTCATTGCTGTTTGTGGGCTTTCTCTAGTTGCGGCAAGCGAGGGCTACTCTTCGTGGCAGTGCACGGGCTTCTCATTGTGGTGGCTTGTCTTGTTATGGAGCTCGGCCTCTAGTCGTGCAGTCTTCAGTAATTGTGGCACATGGGCTTAGTTTCTCTTTGGCATGTGAGATCTTCCCAGACAAGGGGTCAAACCCTTGTCCACTGCATTGGCAGGCGGATTCTTTACCGCTGCGCCACCAGCAAAGTCCCAAAGTTTAATTTATAATGAGAGACTTTTGCACAGAGTAAACTGTTTTCAGTAGATGGTCTCACTGGTGAATTATATCAAACGTATTTAAGAAAAAAATAATACCAGACCTACGCATACTCTTTCAGAAAATAGATAATTTTATGAGTCCAGCATTACCCAGATACAAAAACCAAAGACATTGTAAGAAAACAAAATCACACACCCATGTAATATCCAAATTCACTCCCATTTTTATATATCAGGGCTAATCGACTAGAAAATGTAATTAAATAGGAGATACCATTTATATTAATGTAGATGATCAGAGACAAGTTCTTTAGAATATATTTAACCAAAAATGTGCAAGACCTCTATAAAAGAAATCATAAAGCTTTCAAAATTTTTATACACTGTTTCCAGGAACATTTAGTATAATAATGTCAATTCTGCACCAAATTCTTTTATAGATATAATTTAAATTTGGTCGAAAAAGTAATGGGTTTTTTATTTCTAACAATGAACACTAAAAATGAGATACTTTTTGCAAGAAGATCCAGGTGTAGATGGTCATTGTTTTCTATCAAATAAGAGGACATATGTGAAGCTTGAGTAATTAAAACAGTGTGACATTTGACACAGGAATAGACAAATTGATTGGTACAGTAAAATAGCTATCTCCCCCCAAAACAGAACTGAGCATGCTGTGGAATTTTGGTTTGTCACAGAGGTAAAACGTTAGATCAGTTGGAAAAGGAGGGGAGTGTTCTATATTCAGCTGGGGAAAAAATGATACCCTATGGAAAAAGCTGAAATTGAATCTTTCCCAAATAGGTACAGTCGTTGGATGGGTTCACAAGGACCTGATGAGTACACATTTCAGTTTCATAAACAGAAATTTAAAACTGCAAATATAGTGGTGAATATGTAGGCTATGAAGTAGGGAACATGTTTTAAAACAAGACTTAGTATTCCTTGTTTAATAAAGATTGATAAACCTGTCTTTTATGGTTAATTTTTTTAATCTAAAGATATGTTTAAGTAATTGATTATATGACGTAATTTCTATAAATTAATGAGTAATGCACAAGAAGGCTCATGAGGGATGGGGAAGGAGGGGAGATAAATAAATGAGCAGACATTGCATAAAAATGAAAATACTGAATAATAATCACATTAAGAGGTATTCATCTTTAGTGATCAGGAAGATGCACATTAAGAGATAAACTATTTTACAAAACATTTTTAGCAGAAATATTTAAATGTGACAATCATAGGTGTTTGAGGGCTTCCCTGGTGGCGCAGTGGTTGAGAGTGCGCCTGCCAATGCAGGGGACATGAGTTCATGCCCCGGTCTGGGAGGATCCTGCGTGCCACGGAGCAGCTGGGCCCGTGAGCCATGGCCGCTGAGCCTGCGCGTCCGGAGCCTGTGCTCCCCAACGGAAGAGGCCACAACAGTGAGCGGCCCGCGTGCCACACACACACACAAAAAAATAGGTGTTTGAAAGAATGCACATCCTTGGGGTCTCTTTAACTTTCCTGGTGGGCGTGTAAAATGATGGAACAATTTTATAAAATAGTTTGGTATTCTAAAATTGACTCTTCATACAGCTTTTGTAAATGAGTCCTTGTGTTTGTTACATTAAAAATGACATAACATTTAATAAATGTTTATAGTTAACTTTATGAGCCAAAGATAAGGCACACTACCAAAATCTGATTTTTGTTTTAATATTGTCAAAAGAGCACATTTCCAGAAACAAACCTAGCCCCACGCACACTCCCCAACCCTATGGTCCTAAAGAATTTTATATTCATTTTTTTCTTTAGTCTCTACTTAATCTGTTATATTTCTTTTTTAAATGCATTGTGCTCAGAGGCCTTAAATAACTTTTTTCTTTGTTATATACTGAACAAGTGGTAAAATGAGTATTCAAGCACTGTGTCAGTTTTAGCGCCAGAAGTTTCTTTGTACTCATTGTGGGTTCCAACTACCATAACAGTATACTTATGCTGATAGGAAGAGAGAGGGAGATGGATTTAAAAGCGCTTAGAAAACATTCATCATTTTTATCATACTCACTTTAGGAGAAAGTATTCTTGGCTTTCCTTTCTATAGTCTTGAGTTTCTAGGTTTTCGATTTTATAAGTCATTCTGAAATGTTATGAGGCAGAAAAGTTGGTGTGGGAAAAGTATTACAATTTTTTTAAAAACATTTTTGACATGACAAAATATACATGGGGCAAAATCCATGTAGAGTCTAGTTGCCTTAGTAACTATAGCTAAGGAATGACTAGTGCCTAGAGAGAATATAAAGATCAGTTGTCATTTCCAATTGAATCAAAATTTTTTGGCTATCAACATTCCAGAGACAATACAGGGGAGACTGCAATTCATGTGAGATTAATAATAAAGATGATGATGATGGTAAAAATGTTGAAGTTGAGGTCAGGTAACATCAGGTATGCCAGGTACGATTCTAAGTGCATTCATTCATTCATTCATTCAACAGATGCTCATTCATTGCTACTTCCTGTGTTTAAGGCATCTGTGTTCTAGATGTTGGGGATTCAGTGTTGAAAGAAAAATAAAAGCTTTCAACCCTCATGAAGCTTGCATTCTAGTAGGGAGGCAGATAACAAGCGTAAAAGTATATGTATTACATGTGAGATGGTCTAAAGTGCTATGGAGAAAGGAAAAGAAAGGAAACAGGTGTTATCAAGTGGAGTTTTTTGTTGGTTTTTGTTGGTTTTTGTTTTTGTTGTTGTTTTTTGCGGTACGCGGACCTCTCACTGTTGTGGCCTCTCCCGTTGTGGAGCACAGGTTCCGGACGCGCAGGCTCAGAGGACATGGCTCACGGGCCCAGCCTCTCCACGGCATGTGGGATCCTCCCGGACCGGGGCACGAACCCGTGTCCCCTGCATCAGCAGGTGGACTCTCAACTACTGCGCCACCAGGGAAGCCCCCTGTTGTTTGTTTTTAATTAATTTGCTTATTAGATAGCTATGGGAGAGGAACTAGCAATTGGGAAATAGCCTACGAATCCTAAATTTGGTTAGGTGCTATATTTATTTTTATTTTTGTATTTTTTTAAAATAAATTACTCTTTAAAATAAAAATAAAAACAAAAAAAAAGTCATTCACCTGTTTGTTCTCTGATCTATGAACTTGTTTTTGTTTTTAGATTCCACATGTAAGAGAGATCACATGATATTTTTCTTTGTCTGACTTACTTCACTTAGCTTAATGCCCTTGAGGTTTATCATGTTGCAAATGGCAAGAATTTATTATTTTTTTATAGTGGAATAATATTTCTTTATCCGTCAGTAAACACTTAGGTTGTTTTCATATCTTGGCTATTGTACATAATGCTGCAATGAATGTAGGGGAGCACATATCTTTTCAAATTAGTGTTTTCATTTTCTTCAGTTAAATACCCAGAAGTGGAATTGCTGGATCATATGGTAGTTCTGTTTTTAATATTTTGAGACCCTCCATACTGTTTTCCATAGTGACTGCACCAATTTACATTCCCACCAACAGTGCAGAAGGGTTCCCTTTCTCCACATTCTCACCAACACTTGTTATTTCTTGTCTTTCTGATACTAGCCGTTCTAACAGGTATGGGGTGATACCTCATTGTGGTTTTGATTTATTTGCATTTCCCTGATTAGTGATGTTGAGCATCTTTTCATATGCCTGTTGGCCATCTGCATGTCTTCTTTGGCAAAATGTCTATTCAGATCCTCTGCTCATTTTTTTAAATCTATATATATATTTTTTGCTACTGAGTTGTATGAGTTCTTTATATAGTTTGGGTACCAGCCCCTTATCGCCTGTATGATTTGCAGTTATTTTCTTCCATTCAGTAGGTTGTCTTTTTCATTTTATTGATGATTTCCTTTGCTGTGAAGAAGCTGTTTAGTTTGATGTAGTCCCACTTGTATCATTTTTGCTTTTGTTACTTTTGCTCTTTGTGTCAGTTTTCGAAAATCATCACCAAGACCTACATTAAGGAGCTTACTGCCTATGATTTTTCCTAGGAGTTTTATGGTTTCAGGTCTTACGTTCAGGTCTTTTTAATCCATTTTGAGTTAATTTTTTTGTATGGTATAAGGTAGCTTTCCAGTTTCATTCTTTAGCATGTGCCTGTCCACTTTTCCCAGCACCATTTATTTAAGAGACTTCCCTTTCCTCATTGTAAATTCTTGGCTACCTTGTTATAAACTAATTGACCATGTATGCATGAGTTTATTTCTGGGCTTTGTATTATGTTTATTATGTTCCATTGATCTATTTGTTTTTTTATGCCAATACCATGCTGTTTTAATTGCTGTAGCTTTTTTCTTCTTTCTCCAGATTGCTTTGGCTATTCAGGGTCTTTTGTGATTCTGTACAGATTTTAGGATTGTTTGTTCTATTTCTGTGAAAAATACCATTGGAATTCTGATAGAAATTGCATTGAATCTGGATATTGCTTTGGGTAATGTGTACATTTTTAACAATATTAATTTTTACAACCCAAGAGCATAGAACATCTTTCCTTTTATGTTTGTGTGTTTTTCATTTTCTTTAATTAATGTTTTGTAGTTTTCAATATACAGATCTTATACTTCCTTTGTTAAGTTTATTCTTTTTGATTCAGTTGTAAATAGGATTGTTTAATTTCTTTTTCTGATGGTTCATTATTAGTGTAAAGGAACACAAACAGGTTTTTGTGTCTTGATTTTGTATCTTGCAATTTTACTGAATTCATTTATTAGTTCTAACAGTTTTTTCATGGAGGCCTTAGGGTATAAGGACTATATATAATATAATGTCATCTGCAAATAGTAACAGTTTTACTTCTCCTTTTCCAGTTTGGATGCCTTTTATTTCTTTTCCTTGCCTAATTGCTCTCGCAATTAGCCCTTGCCTAAAAGCTAGGACTTCCAATACTATGTTGAATAAAAGTGGCATGTGTGGGCATCTTCATCTTGTTCCTAATCTGTTAAGAATAGCTCTCAGGTTTTCACCGTTGAATATTATGTTAGCTGTTGACTTGTCACATATGGCCTTTATTATGTTGAGATATATTCCCTTTATACCTGCTTAGTGGAGAGTTTTTATCATAAATGGATGTTGAATTTTGTCAAATGCTTTTACTGCATCTCTTGAGATAATCATATGACTTTTGTCCTTCATTTTTTTTTTTCTTTTTGCCGTACGTGGGCCTCTCACTGTTGTGGCCTCTCCCGTTGCAGAGCACAGGCTCCGGACGTGCAGGCTCAGCGGCCATGGCTCACGGGCCCAGCCGTGGTGGGCATGTGGGATCTTCCCGGACCGGGGCATGAACCCGTGTCCCCTGCATCGGCAGGCGGACCCCCAACCACTGCGCCACCAGGGAAGCCCCTGTCCTTCATTTTTAACATGGTGTGTTACATTGGCTGATTTGTGGATGTTTAAACATCCTTGCATCCATTGAATAAATCCCACTTGATCATGGGGTATGATCCTTTTAATGTATTGTTGGATTTAGTTTGTTAATATTTTGTTGACGAATTTTGCACCTGTGTTCGTCAGGGATATTAGTGTGTAATTGTGTGTGTGTGTGTGTGTGTGAGAGAGAGAGAGAGAGAGAGAGTGAGTGTGATCCTTGTCTGGTTTCAGTATCAGGGTAATGCTAGCCCCCTAAAATGGGTTTGGAAGAATTCCCCTCTCTTCTGTTTTTTGGAAGAGTTTGAGAAGGATTGGTATTAATTTTCTTTAAATGTTTGGTAAAATACACCAGTGCAGCCCTCTGGTCCTGGACTTTAGTAATGGGGGAGAATTTTTTTAAAGGAAGTGACTATTTATAGCAGAAGAATTAAGTATAAGGAGAATGAGAGAAGAGAGAAAATCTGGGAATTGAGAGTAGTATTACACATCATACAAGGCATTTATAAGACTCTTTTTTTTTTTTTTTTTTTTTTTTTTTTTTTGTGGTACACGGGCCTCTCACTGTTGTGGCCTTTCCCGTTGTGGAGCACGGGCTCTGGATGCGCAGGCCCAGCGGCCATGGCTCATGGGCCCAGCCGCTCCACGGCATGTGGGATCTTCCCGGACCGGGGCATGAACCCGTCTCCCCTGCATCGGCAGGCAGACTCTCAGCCACTGCGCCACCAGGGAAACCCTATAAGCCTCTTAATGGTAAATTTTCTAGTTTATGTTTCCACTTCTTACAACTTTTAAAATATATATCTTATGAACTTCGTCTTTTTCTTTTTAAAATCTTGTACTTTTCACGTATCTATTTCATTTCTTGTTAGAAGATATTTTTATTTAGAATTTTCATAGTTTTTTTTTTAAGAATCTTTTAGCTCACATTAGATTAACTCTATTCACATTTCTTACAATTTTGATATTACCAGGTACAGAAATAGTTTAACATTTAGATTACCTGGAGTAAATCAGTGAGAGATTGGGAGTATTCATCTTTCTGAGCAATTTTGCTTGCTTTTTATTTTGTCGAAGAATTAAACTTAACATGGCTTTTAGTAGATGTATGGCTTAATACTTCAGGTTTGTTCTGAAAATGGAAAGAAAAATTATGTACTAAAAGCATAGTAAGGGACTTCCCTGGCAGTCCAGTGGTTAAGACTCCGAGCTTACAATGCTGGAGGCGCAGGTTCTATCCCTGGTTGGCAAACTAAGATCCCACATGCTGCACAGCGCAGCCAAAAAAATAAAATAAATAAAAGCATAGTAAATAAGGAGAATAACCTAACGTTCCCCTACGTTCATGCTGTGCAGCTTTAACACTTTGCATATCTTCTATGTTTGAAAGAAAAGTGCTCCTCATGTATGTCTCCCTTTCTAGCTCTTCTCCTTCTCAGTAGGCAATCACTGTCTAAATTTGTTGTTTCTTATTCTCATATGTGCTTCTATACTGTTATTATACATATAGGCATTCATAAGCAATATGTGGTATTGTTCTGCATGTTTTAAACTTGACATGATGTATATATAATATGCTTTTTATCTCATTTAACTTTGTTAAATGAGTGCAGATTAATTTTTATTAATGAGTGTAATATGCTCTTTTCATTGAACTTTGTTTTTGTGGTTTAGTAGTTTTAGTTCATTTATTTTAAATGATGTATGGTATTCAGTTATATGATTCTGTCAAATATATTTATCCATACTCCTATGAATAACTTTTAGGTTGTTTCTTATTTTTTTCTATTAAAAGCAATGTTGTAGTGAATGTTTTTGTACATATCTCCATGGGGTAGGTACAGTGACACCTTTTTGAGGGTGTATTTTTAGAACTAGAAATACTGCATTTAGGAGACACTTACTCACTTTATTAGATATTGCCTAATTGCTCTCCAGGGCCATTGTCTCCATATATTTTCCCATCAGCTTTTTGAGAGTTCCTGTTTTTTCATGTCTTTATCAACATTTAGTATATCAGTCTTTGTAATTGCATCTAATCTCATAAAATAGTATCTCAATGTTGTTTTCATTTGTTCTTCTTTGATAACCAGGAAAATTGAGCATCTTTTCATATATTTCTTGACCCTTTTGGCTTCTTTTTTCAGTCCCTTGTTCAATATTTGCAGTCCCTTTTTCAATAGAAGCTTGTCTCTTTTAAAAGATTGTTTTGTAGCACTTCTTTATATATTCTAGATACTAATCCTTTACTGGTTATATATTACATACATTGTCTCCCAATAGCTCACTTTTTCACATGTGTTAGTAAGTTTTAATGAGTAAAAAATTTATATTTTAGAGAAGTCAAGCATTTTGAAGTTAAATAAGACAACTTCTATTTTGGGTTCCCATTGCCTTAGGCCTTGCTTACCTTTCTCAAAGGCCAAATAGATCAAAATCAGGGACACTACCCTATTACCTATTGGAGGCGTTGTAATTGGAAATCTCTAACGTTTTACCAGTAAGTGATATTAGCTCTAGATTTTGCATAGATACCATTTATTAGGTTAAAGAATTTCTTCCTTCTTATATTGCTTAAAGAATGTTTTTTTCCTTGCTCATAAATGATTATTGAATTTCATCAAGTGCTTTTTCTTCATATATTTTCTCCTGTAATACGTTCTCTTTTTTTTTTTAATATGGTTAATATGGTGAATTACATTCATAGAACAACCTTTGAATTCTTGGGGGAAGCCCACTTTGAGAATTTGTAGATGAATTTAACAGAAAAGTTTTTTATTTATCTGAATTATGATGTTGCTAGTTCAGGAAATATAAACCTATTTTTTGAATTATAAAATAAATGCACTATAAAAATGATATATAAAACGTGTTTACATAAAATTTTATTTTACTTAAATTTACATAATAAATTACTTACTCTTTAGCTGCCACCCAGGTTAAAAAGTAGAACATTGTAAGTGTTCCTCAGTGTTCCCCTTCCCAGTTGCCCTTCCTCCTCCTTCCCTATCCCAAAACAGGTAACCAGTGTCCTGGCTTTGCTTTTTTTTTTTATAGCTGTATAACGGAAGTATGTATCCATAAACAGTTACCGTTTACTTTTCAAAAACTGAGTAACAAAAACAGACTTAACTCTGTATGGACAGTGTATTATTGCCACCGTTGGTTGAAGGCTTCTGGTAGAAAAGGTAGAAAATACAAGTAGAACAGTTTCTGGGTCATTGTGTGGCTTCACAGTTTCTTTTGGGGGAGGTCATAAAGACTCATTCATAAAGTGAATAGTGATGAGTGATGGTGAATCCTCTTTACTGCCATTGAGGCATCTAGCAGACCTTTATTGTACACTAGATACCAGATGCCTCACCAAAGTACAGTTAGAGGGAATGGGCTACTGTCTCCTTCCTAATTCTAAATTCACTGTGGTTTACCTCATGTTCTCAGGAGTAAGTCAAAGCAGAACAGTTCTGAAGTATGAAATGCATGTTCTCAGTTGATATATATGAAGCACAGCAGAGAGCATGAGTTTCATTACCACATGATCAAAACAAGCCAGTTATATATTAGACTTAAATTCAGGGGTTCTGTCCTCAGGCTACAAAAAAAATTACAGAGGCAGAGAAGAGCTTATTGATAATAGACTTCAATATACCTATTTCTCAAATCACAGTGTTATATTGTAGATTGGTTACCCTTTAGGTCTGTTACAGAGCTGTAACCCTTGGACTCTTCCTTTACTGTATTCATAGAGGTTGCTTTCTTCCCTGTTATGTGTTGAATCATTTGTTTCCTGTATCCTTGTCTTTCTCTTTCTTTACTCTGTCATTTTGGTGGAGCATATCTTGAATAGCTAGCTCCTTGAGATAGGGTGTTTGAAAGATATATTTTTTGGTCTTCCTTGATAATAGCTTGGACATTTAATTCTAGCTTAGAAATAATTTTTTTTTCACTATTTTGAAGATGCACCATTATATTTAAAAGCTTCCAGGGTAGCTGTTGAGAAGCCTTGAGGACATTCTGTTTCCTGGATTGTATGTCACCTTTTTTTCCTGGAACCTGTGGAATCTTTATAGTTTATCCCCAAAGATTCTGAAATTTTGCTGTGATGTTTCTGTGTGTGAGTCTCCTTTCATCCATTGGGTTTAAGGCCCTTTTAATCTGGCAGCTTACTCCTCAACCCTAAGACATTTTCTTCGTTTTGTTTGTTTTGTTTTCCACTCTTTGATTATAACTTTGCCTACATTTTTTCTGTTCTCTCCTAAAATGGATATTGGTTCTTCATTTGTCTTCTGGTTCTCTAATTTTCTCTCCTATTTTCTGTTTCTCTCTGTTTTTGTTCTACTTTCAGTTTCTAATTTCCTAGTAAGTAAATTGCCTCAACTTTCCTTTTAAGATTTTTACTGACTTCTTTATAGCATCTTGTTTATGTTTCATGGGTGAAATATCTTATTCTGAGAATATAAATTTTGTTGTCATTTCTCAGATTGGTTACTTTCCTCAGGGAAGACATCAGCCTCCTATCTATCAGGTAAGGATCTGTCTGTAAGGATTCTGGGTACCAAACAGGGAAGAAGCCTGACTGCTCTTAGATATTAGTATATATACAGTCACTTAATTTTCCTATTTTCATTTGAATGTGATGATGAAAGCTTCTTACCCTTTTACTCCTATCCTTCTGAAGTATTTTTCATTTGAAAGAATTTCTCTGATTTAGTTTTTAGTAGGGTTTCAGAAGGGACTAAAATTAAATGCATGTATATAACTTGCCATCTTAACCCCAGAAACTTAAACGTACTTTTTAATTGTCCTACTTTAAAAAAAAATTTATTTTGGCTGCACTGGGTCTTAGTTGCAGCATGTGGGATCTTCATTGTGGCATGCAGGCTCTTGGTTGCGGCATGCATGCGGGATCCGGTTCCCCAGCCAGGTATGAAACCTGGGCCCCCTGCATTGGGAGCACGGAGTCTTACCCACTGGACCACCAGGGAAGTCCCTATGGACTTATTTATTTATTTATAATTTATTTGTTTATTTTTTGGCTGTGTTGGGTCTTTATTGCTGCATGCGGGCTTTCTCTAGTTGCGGTGAGCAGGGGTGCTGTTCATTGTGGTATGCAGACTTCTCATTGCAGTGGCTTCTCTTGTTGTGGAGCACAGGCTCTAGGCACACAGACTTCAGTAGCTGTGGCACATGAGTTCCGTAGTTGTGGCTTGCAGGCTCCAGAGCACAGGCTCAGTAGTTGTGGCACAAGGGCTTAGTTGTTCCGCAACATGTGGGATCTTCCTGGACCAGGGATTGAATCCGCGTCCCCTGCATTGGCAGGCAGATTCTTAACCACTGTGCCACCAGGGAAGTCCCCCTACTTATTTTTAAATGTATGTTATTTATGATGCAGTATTGAAATATCCTAAAATAGGTAATATCAAGGTGTTCCATGCATGCTTTTTTAAATAAATCATTGAGTAACAAGTATTAACTATTTTTGTGAATGTCAACATTCACGCTTCTTTTTTGGAATAGGAACTAGATGAAAAGAAAGGACATATAAGGAAAATTCAAATGAATCTTCCAAATTATTTACTGTGAATGGCAACCACTTTAAAATATTGAAATAAAGAAATTTTGTAAAGTGTAAGTTCCATTAACTTGGGGATGTGTAAGCCAAGAAAAAAGAAAAGGAAAATGATTGGCCAGACTTAATCATGACCCTAAAAAACATGTTAGAAAGTACTTGTGTTTCATATATTTTGTGGGTGGTTTTACTACTGTATCTGTTTATTGTGGTGTTTACTTGAATGTTTGGAGAACAAAAAAATGTCTCTCTGTTATCTCGATAATACATCTGGCGTTATTATTAGGTTATAGATGGTTAAAATTCTTTTGCAGGCTTAATGGTGGGGATACGTAAAGTCACTGCACTTGAATACATATTTTCTAAATATTTTGGACTCTTAAGATTAAAAGAATCATGGAATAGGTAAGTCGGGGTATACTTTTTAAAAAGAGTATTCTAGTTTCATCTCGCACACAGCCAGTCCCTACAAAGTTTGGGGATGTAAACTGCAGAAAACGATCCAAAAGATATTCTGAAAGTCAAGGGAAAATTTCGTCATTAATGTGTCACATTATTTTTTTATTATGTATTTTACTATTTACTGTTGAGACACCCTAACAGTTTTTATTTACCACTATATTTTTCTCTCTTTTTTTTTTTTTTTTTTTTTTTTGCGGTACGCGGGCCTCTCACTGTTGCGGCCTCTCCCGTTGTGGAGCACAGGCTCCGGACGCGCAGGCCCAGCGGCCATGGCTCATGGGCCCAGCCGCTCCGCGGCATGTGGGATCTTCCTGGACCAAGGCACGAACCCATGTCCCCTGCATCGGCAGGCGGACTCTCAACCACTGCGCCACCAGGGAAGCCCTCTTTTTTTTCTTTTTTTTTAAACTAGGTATTTTATTCACGTAATCATATTTCTTCTATTCAGACTCATTTAGGATAATGAGATTGAAGAATGGTCAATAAAATTTTAATAATTATGAAATAAGCAAACCAATTATATTGGGTATACTGCTAGCTAACTCACCCACTGTGTTTTTTTCTCACTTCTCATTGTCTCTTTTTTTGTGTTTTATTTCGAATTTTATTTTATTTATTTTTTTATACAGCAGGTTCTTATTAGTCATCAGTTTTATACACATCAGTGTATACGTGTCAATCCCAGTCGCCCAGTTCATCACACCACCATCCCCACCCCCACCATGGCTTTCCCTGCTTGGTGTCCATGTGTTTGTTCTCTACATCTGTGTCCCAACTTCTGCCCTGCAAACCGGTTCATATGGACCATTTTTCTAGGTTCCACATACATGTGTTAATATATGATATTTATTTTTCTCTTTCTGACTTACTTCACTCTGTATGATAGTCTCTAGATCCATCCACATCTCAAAGATGACCCAGTTTCATTCCTTTTTACAGCTGAGTAATATTCCATTGTATATATGTACTACAACTTCTTTATCCATTCGTCTGTCGATGGGCATTTAGGTTGCTTCCATGACCTGCCTGTTGTAAATAGTGCTGCAATGAGCATTGGTGTGCATGTGTCTTTTTGAATTATGGTTTTCTCTGGGTATATGTCCAGTAGGGGCATTGCTGGATCATATGGTAATTCCATTTTTAGTTTTATAAGGAACCTCCATACTGTTCTCCAACAGTGCAAGAGGGTTCCCTTTTCTCCACACCCTCTCCAGCATTTGTTGTTTGTAGATTTTCTGATGATGCCCATTGTAACTGGTGTGAGGTGATACCTCATTGTACTTTTGATTTGCATTTCTCTAATAATTAGTGATGTTGAGCAGCTTTTCATGTGCTTCTTGACCATCTGTATGTCTTCTTTGGAGAAATGTCTATTTAGGTCTTCTGCCCGTTTTTGGATTGGGTTGTTTGTTTTTTTATTATTGAGTTGCATGAGCTGTTTATATATTTTGGAGATTAATCCTTTATCCGTTGATACGTTTGCAAATATTTTCTCTCATTCTGAGGATTGTCTTTTCGTCTTGTTTATGGATGATGTGCAAAAGCTTTCAAGTTTCATTAGGTCCCATTTGTTTATTTTTGTTTTTATTTCCATTACTCTAGGAGGTGGATCAAAAAAGATCTTGCTGTGCTTTATGTCAACGAGTGTTCTTCCTATGTTTTCCTCTAAGAGTTTTATAGTGTCTGGTCTTACATTTAGGTCTCGAATCCATTTTGAGTTTATTTTTGTGTATGGTGTTAGGGAGTGTTCTAATTTCATTCTTTTATATGTAGCTGTCCAGTTTTCCCAGCACCACTTATTGAAGAGACTGTCTTTTCTCCATTGTATATCCTTGACTCCTTTGTTATAGATAAGTTGACCATAGGTGTGTGGGTTTATCTTTGGGCTTTCTATCTTGTTCCATTGATCTATATTTCTGTTTTTGTGCCAGTACCATATTGTCTTGATTACTGTAGCTTTGTAGTATAGTCTGAAGTTAGGGAGTCTGATTCCTCTGCTCCATTGTTTTGCCTCAAGACTGCTTTAGCTATTTGGGGACTTTTGTGACTCCATACAAATTTTAAGAGTTTTTGCTCTAGTTCTGTAAAAAATGGCATTGGTAATTTGATTGGGATTGCACTGAATTTGTAGATTGCTTTGGGTAGTATAGTCATTTTCATAATATTGATTCTTCTAATCCAAGAACATGGTATATCTCTCCATCTGTTGGTATCATCTTTAATTTCTTTCATCAGTGTCTTATAGTTATCTGCATACAGGTCTTTTGTCTCCCTAGGTAGGTATATTCCTAGGTATTTTATTCTTTTTGTTTCAATGATAAATGGGAGTGTTTCCATAATTTCTCTTTCAGATTTTTCATCATTAGTGTATAGGAATGCAAGAGATTTCTGTGCATTAATTTTGTATCCAGCAACTTTACCAAATTCATTGATTAGCTCTAGTAGTTTTCTGGTGGCATTTTTAGGATTCTCTAGGTATAGTATCATGTCATCTGCATGCAGTGACAGTTTTAGTTCTTCTTTTCCAATTTGTATTCCTTTTATTTCTTTTTCCTTTCTGATTGCAGTGGCTAGGACTTCCAAAACTCTGTTGAATAATAGTGGTGAGAGTGGACATCCTTGTCTTCTTCCTGATCTTAGAGGAAATGCTTTCAGTTTTTCACCATTGAGAATGATGTTTGCTGTGGGTTTGTCGTATATGGCCTTTATTATGTTGAGGTAGGTTCCCTCTATGCCCACCTTCTGGAGAGTTTTTATCATAACTGGGTGTTGAATTTTGTCAAAAGCTTTTCCTGCATCTATTGAGATGATCATATGGTTTTTCTTCTTTAATTTGTCAATATGGTGTATCACATTGATTGATTTGCATATATTGAAGAATCCTTGCATCCCTGGGATAAATCCCACTTGATCATGGTGTATGATCCTTTTAATGTGCCGTTGGATTGTGTTTGCTAGTATTTTGTTGAGGATTTTCCATTCTGTATTCATCAGTGATATTGGTCTGTAATTTTCTTTTTTTGTAGTATCTTTGTCTGGTTTTGGTATCAGGGTGATGGTGGCCTCATAGAATGAGTTTGAGTGTTCCTTCCTCTGCAAATTTTTGGAAGAGTTTGAGAAGGATGGGGGCTAGCTCTTCTCTAAATGTTTGATAGAATTCACCTGTGAAGCCATGTGGTCCTGGACTTTTGTTGGAAGATTTTTAATCACAGTTTCAGTTTCATTCCTTATGATTGGTCTGTTCATATTTTCTGTTTCTTCCTGGTTCAGTCTTGGAAGGTTATACCTTTCTAAGAATTAGTCCATTTCTTCCAGGTTGTCCATTTTATTGGCATAGAGTTGCTTGTAGTAGTCTCTTAGGATGCATTGTATTTCTGCAATGTCTGTTGTAACTTCTCCTATTTCATTTCTAATTTTAGTGATTTGAGTCCTCTCCCTCTTTTTTTTGATGAGTCTGGCTAATGGTTTATCAATTTTGTTTATCTTCTCAAAGAACCAGCTTTTAGTTTTATTGATCTTTGCTATTGTTTTCTTTGTTTCTATTTCATTTATTTCTGCTCTAATCTTTATGATTTCTTTCCTTCTGCTAACTTTGGGTTTTCTTTCTTCTTCTGTCTCTAGTTCTTTTAGGTGTAAGGTTAGATTGTTTATTTGAGATTTTTCTTGGTTCTTAAGGTAGCCTTGTAAAACTGTAAACTTCCCTCTTAGAACTGCTTTTGCTGCATCTCATAGGTTTTGGATCATCGTGTTTTCATTGTCATTTGTCTCTAGGTATTTTTTCTATTCCTCTTTGATTTCTTCAGTGAACTCTTGGTTATTTAGTAACGTATTGTTTAGCCTCCATGTGTTTGTGTTTTTTACATTTTTTTCCCTGTAATTGATTTCTAATCTCATAGCATTGTGGTCAGAAAAGATGCTTGATATGATTTCAATTTTCTTAAATTTCCGGAGGCTTTATTTTTGCCCCAAGATGTGATCTATCCTGGAGAATGTTCCATCTACAGTTGAGAAGAAAGTGTATTCTCCTTTTTTTGGATGGAATGTCCTATAAATGTCAATTAAATCTATCTGGTCTGTTGTGTCATTTAAAGCTTCCATTTCCTTATTTATTTTCATTTTGGATGATCTGTCCATTGTTGTAAGTGAGGTGTTAAAGTCCCCCACTATTACTGTGTTACTGTCAATTTCCTGTTTTATAGCTATTAACAGTTGCCTTATGTATTGACATGCTCCTATGTTGGGTACATATATATTTATAATTGTTATGTCTTCTTCTTGGATTGATCCGTTGATCATTATGTAGTGTCCTTCTTTGTCTCTTTAACATTCTTTATTTTGAAGTGTATTTTATCTGATATGAGTATTGCTCCTCCAACTTTCTTTTGATTTCCATTTGCATGGAATATCTTTTTCCATCCCTTCACTTTCCATCTGTATGTGTCCCTAGGTCTGAAGTGGGTCTCTTGTAGAAAGCATATATATGGGTTTTGATTTTGTATCCACTTAGCAAGCCTGTGTCTTTTGTTTGGAGCATTTAATCCATTCACATTTAAGGTAATTATCGATATGTATGCTCCTATGACCATTTTCTTAATTTTGGGGTTTTTTTTTTTGTAGGTCCTTTTCTTCTCTTGTGTTTCTCAGTTAGAGAAGTTCCTTTAGCATTTGTTGTAGACCTGGTTTGGTGGTGCTGAATTCTCTTAGCTTTTGCTTGTCTGTAAAGCTTTTGATTTCTCCATCAAATGTGAATGAGATCCTTTCCGGGTAGAGGAATCTTGGTTGTAGGTTCTTCTCTTTCATCACTTTAAGTATATCATGCCACTCCCTTCTGGTTTTTAGAGTTTCTGCTGAGAAATCTCTGTTAACCTTATGGGAGTTCCCTTGTATGTTATTTGTTGTTTTTCCTTTGCTGCTTTCAATAATTTTTCTTTGTCTTTAGTTTTTGCCAATTTGATTACTGTGTGTCTTGGTGTGTTTCTTCCTGGGTTTTTCCTGTATGGGACTTGCTGCGCTTCCTGGACTTGGGTGGCTATTTCCTTTCCCATGTTAGGGAAGTTTTCGACTGTAATCTCTTCAAATATGTTTTCTGGTCCTTTTTCTCTCTCTTCACCTTCTGGGACCCCTATAATGTGAATGTTGTTGCGTTTAATGTTGTCCCAGAGGTCTCTTAGGCTGTCTTCATTTCTTTTCATTCTCTTTTCTTTGTTCTGTTCCATGGCAGTGAATTCCACCTGTCTGTCTTCCAGGTCACTTATCCGTTCTTCTGCCACAGTTATTCTGCTGTTGATTCCTTCTAGTGTATTTTTCATTTCACTTATTGTATTGTCCACCTCCGTTTGCTTGTTTTTTAATTCTTCTATGTGTTTGTTAAACATTTCTTGCATCTTCTCGATCTTGCCTCCATTCTTTTTCAGAGGTCTTGGATCATCTTCACTATCATTCTGAAATCTTTTTCTGGAAGGTTGCCTATCTCCACTTCATTTAGTTGTTTTTCTGGGGTTTTATTTTGTTCCTTCATCTGGTACATATCCCTCTGCCTTTTCATATTGTCTATCTTTCTGTGAATGTGGTTTTTGTTCCACAGGCTGCAGGATTGTAGTTCTTCTTGTTTCTGCTGTCTGCCCTCTGGTGGATGAGACTATCTAACTATTTGTTATCTCTTGAATTAAATGTATAACATGTGTAGTGTCCTTCACCTGAAAATGTGTTGCTTTGCATATCAAAGTTCAGCTACTCAGATTGCCTTAGTCTACTTGCAGAAAAATAAAAGGCAAGAGTAAGCAAACTGTTGTCTGACTAAGTCCTTTTTTCTTTCTACCACATAACATTCTACCCAGAAAACCCTACTTTGGTGGAGGCTAGAATTGTTTAGTGTGAATTTTACTCAGGATATGATGACTCAACCTGAGATTTTGCTCAGAAGACAAAATCCTGTGGTGACAGCGTATACATTGCTCACTTTTTTTTTCTATGTGGGTTCCCTGAAGTTTCAGTAGAACTTTTTTTGTGAAGTATGTTAAGTGATGAAACACCTGCTGTATTAGTTTGCTAGGGCTGCCATAACAGAGTACCAGAGATTGAGTGACTTAATCAATAGAAATTAATTTTTACAGTTCTGGAGGCTAGAAGTCCAAGATAAAGTTGTCAGCAGAGTTGCTTCCTTCTGAGGTTTGTGAGAGAAGGATGTGTTCCCAGCTTTACTCCTTGACTTATAGATGGCTGTCTTCTCCCTGTGTCTTCACATCATCTCCCCTCTTCATTTGTGTGCGGATTTCCTCTTATGACCACCACTCATACTGGATTATGTCCCCTCCTAAGGACCTCATTTTAACTTAATTACCTGTGTAAAAATACTGTCTCCAAATATGGTCACATTCAGATGTACTGGGAATTAGGACTCCAACGTAAGAATTTTTAGCGGGGATACAATTCAGCCCATACCATATGCTATTACAAAAATTTGTCTTTAAAATAGAGGATTTATCTGCATATGAAATGAAATAGTTTATTGAAATGCACTTAATATTATTATAAACAATGAGAACTTAGTTTCCCTATTATCAGAAACATGACTTTGAAAGGGAAGCAGTAATGAAATATCAGCACTAGTCCAGGGACAGCTAACCAATCATCCAGTTAGAGGCAAATTGAGGATCACTTTTTTGTTATAAAAACCCTGACCATAAACTAGATTTCACTTTTCAAATGCTGAAATAGATGATGTTCACACTTATCTTTACCCATATCCGTTTGTCTATAGGTAACCCTAGTCACTCTTTAGTTGGGTATGCTAAGCATCTAATGTTAATTTGTTAATTGGAGTACAGAAAAAGCTATTATTTGAGAATTTGGATAGAGTTTTCTTAACATGTTTGAATGTTAACTTTGGCTGTAGATTAACCTTTTTTTTTTTTTTGCCTGTTTTAAGTGAATAGCTAGGTCAATATAAAAATGTCTTTAAAAGACATCTATTTGAGGGGCTTCCCTGGTGGCACAGTGGTTGGGAGTCCACCTGCCGATGCAGGGGACATGGGCTCGTGCCCCAGTCCGGGAAGATCCCACATTCCGCGGAGCGGCTGGGCCCCTGAGCCATGGCCGCTGGGCCTGTGCGTCTGGAGCCTGTGCTCCGCAGCGGGAGAGGCCGCAGTGGTGAAAGGCCCGAGTACTGCAAAAAAAAAAAAAAAAAAAAAGACATCTATTTGAAAATAAAATAAAAGTTATTTCTGTCTCTATACCATTTTTATATATATGTATATGTTTCACAGTGAAGTATAGTTTCAGGTCCTATCAAATATCCTCTGCCAATAGACTTTCCATATAGATTAAAAGTGAGTAAAAGCATCTGCTGTCTGTGATCTGAGTTTTTTTACCTTAACCCAGTCTAGTGCTCAGTGTTTTTGCTATACAGACTGTTACCATAGTTGGTATTCTTATGGCAGATGATACGAACAATAAAAGTTGCTTTTGCAGTATAGACAAAAGAATCTTACCCTTAGAATTATTCCTGCCAACCTAAGGAGTAAGAGTTTACTTGTTAACATGGATACTCAAATAAAGCACGATACTTTTATTTATACTTAAGTACTTTTCCATTTTGAAGTTTAATACGCAGCTGTGTGGTTGTTTTTGTTTTTGTTTTTGTGTTTTAAATTCCTGGCTCTGAATCCTAAATCCTCATTCCCTCAGATGTAGCCAGCAATCTGGGCATGCCTATGTCTGAAAAGAGACAGCCTTATGCCCAAACTTCTGTTACCAACTCCTTCTGATATCCAGTATGAGTTATTTTGATTGCATTCCCGATAATGGCAGAGGCAGTAGCTAACTATTATTCATATTTGATGATTTCCAAAAGTTTGAAGTTTTTGTCAATGTGGCTTTTTTGTCCCTTTTGAGTTCATAGCAATTAAGAGATTTTATTTATACCACCTATATGAAGGATAGTCTAATAGAAAGATGCTGCCAGGAATACAAAGATGAGTAAGGCAAGTTTCTTGTTCAGACAAGTACATTAATTACTGTAATTCAAGGTAGAGTAAGATTAGTGCCATAAGAGTGTATTGTTTCTCATATCAGTATGTATCAGAAACAGTGGCTTCTCAGCAATATCCTTGCTCTTCCCTCTGAAACTGTTCTGTTGATATCAGAAAAACTCTTAGTAAAACATTAGAGTATTTTATAATATAATCTAATAATAAACAGAATCTTGGTAGTTTTTTTTATTTCTCCCTGCTGTGGCCTCTCCCGTTGCGGAGCACAGGCTCCGGACGCGCAGGCTCAGCGGCCACGGCTCACGGGCCCAGCCGCTCCATGGCATGTAGGATCTTCCCAGACCGGGGCACGAACCCGTGTCCCCTGCATCGGCAGGTGGACTCTGAACCACTGCGCCACCAGGGAAGCCCAGAATCTTGGTAATTTTTGACTCAATAAAGTCACATAACAGGTTCTTATTGACTGCTTTTTTGTGTACAGCATTGTTTTCTACTGTGAAAAATCATGAAGAAATATATATTTTTTAAAGAACCTGCTTTTAAATAGTTTATATATTATAACTCTTAGACGCATAAAATGAAATGTCTTATGTACTTCCAAAGCAGCATAACAGTATGGGCAAATAACATGATATGAATCAAATGTGCAAGCCGTAGCTGAGAATGTGATTTAGCATTGGGATTGATAAAAAGCATGAGCAAAGTATAATCAGAGAGCCCTTCATGAAAGAAATTTTTAATTATACTTTGGTATAGGTAAGAAGCTTGGGTTTTACTCTATAAAAAATTTCTTGAGAGTGTATCTCAAACTATGTTCTGTAGAAAACCTAGTGTTGTAAAAAATAGCCTCTCGTTCATAAGTTAGAGGAATATGTATCTCTCCCCTCTGGATGATTCACAGTAAAGTCAGGTTAATGGATAAAGAATCTTAGGCCCAGAGATTTTTAAATCATCAGACTAAGAGTTGGTCAGTTAGTGATTGAAGAAATTATATTAAAATATGCTCAGTGAATGTTACAACATAAAATTTTTTCCCTGTGGCTTTCTTTGAGTTTTAATAAAGTTGCTACAAATGTTTGTAAAGTCTAGGAGGAAGATGGATCTTTATCATTCTAGTTGCTAAGGGGTAGTAATTTTTGAATGTGACTTAAATCGAGAGGCTGTAATTGTGGCTACTAATTCCAAATGAGACTTGACCAGACAAATGGCATTACTAAGTGCAGCTAATTCTAGAGATTTCACTAACTGTTGTCTGGGTCTAGGACTAGAAGTCAGACTGCAACAATAACAACTTGATAAACATTTAAATAATGAGTTAGGGAGTTCCCTGGCAGTCCAGTGGTTAGGACTCTGCGCTTTCACTGCCGAGGGCATGCGGAGGGCACGGGTTCAACCCCTGGTCAGGGAACTAAAATTCTGTAAGCCACGCAGCACAGCCAAAAAAAATGAAATAATGAATTCAAGTTTTGATTACTCATATGTGATTTATAATTGAAGTAAAAATGTAGTTACAATATGTTGTAAAGATTGCTTTTCACTTTTTCTCCACTCTTAGCTATCTGTGAAGGTAAACATACAACTTGCTGGCTCTTTAAAGAGGTTCTCAAGCAAGAGAAAGCTATAATGGGATATCATTTTTCAAATACCGGGTTAACAAAGATCAATATTTTTGATAACATCTTTTTGAAAAGAGTGTGGGGAAACTGCTACTCTTTCATTGCTGGTATGAGTATGTTTAGGTATAAACTTGATGGAGTACAGTTCTAATTATATACTCAACTCAGACATTTTTAATCTAGGAATTTGTCCTACAGTCTACATGCATTTGTGGGAAATGACTTAAGTACAAGGCTTATTCTTGTGTGTAATAGCATGGAAACAGCATAAATAGCTATTAAATCAGTTATGATATATCTGTACAGTGGAATAGAATGTAGCCATGCATTAAAAAGAATGATGTAGCTCTTTATATACTGACAGGGAATGGATTCGTTTCAGAATAGAGCAAAGTTTTTTTCAAGTGAAGTTACAAAGTATATAGAATTTTTTTTTTTTAAAAACTGTTTTGTACGGGGTCTCTATATTATGTGTACATATATGCATGCTTGAATATGCATACAATATCTCTGGAAAAAAATAAGAATTTGTTCGAACTTGTTGCCTCTGGGCTAAAAAATCAGATGTGCTTACTGGAATAAAAGGATAACTGGTGTTTCTCTGCATATATTTTAATTTTGTACCTGTGTTTCTGAGAGACAGTGATTCTCAAGCATTTTCCCTTGTTGCCTTTCCTGTAGTATATGCTTTAGTAGGTACTGAGGAAATCTGCTGAGGCCTTTAAGTGGAATGTGCAGTGTTTATAGATAGTTCTTTCTTAATTATTTTTCTCTTAGGTCTCAACTTTCACCCTGAAAGCAATGTTAATTTCTTTTAGATGATCTGCCTTTAAGATTCAGAGAAGGAAATAGTTAGCAAAGATATTTGTTCATGTAAAAAAGATGGTTTTATAAAAGTATCCTTCCTTTGACAGATCATTTTCCTTTTTTCAACTTCTCCAAACTATAATATTTCCTAAAGTGGCAGATTTGAAAGATGTGCGAAATTCTTTTTATGTCTAGACAGAGGTAGCCTTCCTTTCCCTTTGGTACACATAAAATAAATACATCATTGGTAGTTTTATTGTGCCTTTGATGACTATGCTGGCTTACTGTTTTAGAGGGTAGTTTGTGGCTCTGAAACCAAACATGTAGTGCTATATGTGAGATAGAGTCCCTAACGTTGGCCTCATGAGTACTATAATTAACAGCTCTTTGACCAGACTGAATTAACATATTACCTTAAATATTCGGTTGGATGTTATGTTCACTGAAGTGTGATAACTGCTTAATGGAGTAGCCATTTAAGTAATATGTTTGTTTTAATGTATTATACTTTTGTTTCTTTGGAAAATGCAGATTATCAGCAATTCTAATTACATATACCCATTAACTCTGACATTCCACTTCTAGGAATTTATCTTACAGTCTACATGTATTTGTTAGAAATAAATAAAGGATTATCATCATATTATAAGTGATATAATTTGAAGACTTACTCATCTACAAAAAACTGAATCAAAAAGACTGGGTTCCATGAGAAGCTTTCTCTTTATTTCTTCCAGAGATGATTTTGCTGACAGTCTTGAAATTTGAAAATAGGATAAGAGGGGAATTCCCTGGCTAGGACTCTGCACTTTTACTGCCGAGGACCTGGGTCAATTCTTGGTTGCGGAACCAAGAATCGTGCAAGCCATGCAGTGCAGCCAGAGGAAGAAAGGAAGAGAAGGAGGGAGGGAGGAAGGGAGGGAAGGAGGGAGGGAGGAAGGAAGGAAAGAAAGAAAGAAGATAGGATAAGGGCATTCATGTAGAGCTTCTTGGAATTCACAGAAATTGATACTATTTGGTTATCTGCGATTGTTTTATTTTTACATTTTTGCTGAAGGGAAGATTATAAATTAATACTATTTTGTACAAAAACTATGGGTAGCAATAATAGGGTGCATATTTATTCATAGGGCATTCGAATCAGAGGTGAGCTCTGTTCTGTTGTGAAGTATCCATTTTAGAACGGACTTGCCAATATACTATAATAGGAAATCCAGTTTTAGTGTTTAAAGATACAATAATTCAAATAGCATCTTGATTTCTAAACGTTTTGCACAATTGCTAGAATGGTTCTTAACACTATAGACTGTTCGTAATGTTTACTAAACATATAATTTTTTTAAAATAAATTTATTTATTTATTTTTTGCTGCACTGGGTCTCTGTTGCTGCGTGTGGGCTTTCTCTAGGCGAGCAAGTGGGAGCTACTTTTCATTGCGGTGCGCGGGCTTCTCATTGCGGTAGCTTATCTTGTGGAGCATGGGCTCTAGGCACGCAGGCTTCAGTAGTTGTGGCACGTGGGCTCAGTAGTTGTGGCTCGCGGGCTCTAGAGTGCAGGCTCAGTAGTTGGGACGCACGGCTTATTTGCTCCGTGGCATGTGGGATCTTCCCGGACCAGGGGTCAAACCCGTGCCCCCTGCATTGGCAGGCGGATTCTTAACCACTGTGCCACCAGGGAAGTCCCACAAGTGTACTTATTTCACATAATATATACAGTTTTTTTTTTTCAAAATTACTAATATGGCTTTAACTTTTCTGAGAGGATAACTGTGCCTTGTTCATAGCTAAAATTCTAGTTCTAACCAACCAAACTGTTTTTCCCACTAAATTCAGGAATGACTTAAAAACCCAGTGATACTTACATTTTTATATCAGAGGCAGATAATTCATAAATGAGAAAGTTGAGTAACCTTCATTCAGGCATGAGTTACAGTGCTGTTGGCTTTGATTTCAATGTTAATGAATCAACAATATATATTAAATATGGTGTCTTTAAGCAGAAACACACATAAAAGAAAGTTATATATTGATAAGTTGATGAAAATGTTGTTATCAAAGGCTCCAGGAATCTACTTTTGTATTTCCACTAATAGCACTGGCTCAGTATTTGGTAATTCAGGTTTGTGGTGACTGTATAGAATATAACTACTGCAAATAACAACAGTCAACTCTAGTTACAGCTGTACTTATTGACTAAAATATTTAACAGTTTGTCCTCTGACACACTGGAAGTAAATTGTAGGTTTTTTGCATGTAAGGAAGCTTGCTCATGAAATTTTCAAAATTAAGTTTACATTTTGTGAAAGCTACCTCTTTCTTGATCAGTAGGCTAACTAGTGAGCCTGTATGGAATCCGAGCAAGAAAGGAACCCATAAGGAAAGAACTCATGAACTTGAAGCACTTAATTTCATATTCAGGTTTTCAGTTCAATACTTACGGCGTCCCTCAAAATTTTTTGAAATGCTAAACTTTTAGAAGATTTCTTACTGTTCTAGGAAGAATCCCTAACAGCAAATTTCCCTGTTAATCTTGGTGATCTCGAGATGGTTGTGGCACTGTCTTATATAGTAACCTCATAAAAAACTGCATGCTGGCTTTAACAGTATAGTTCTGTTTTTTTTTGTTTTTTTGGGCGGTACGCGGACCTCTCACTGCTGTGGCCTCCCCATTGCAGAGCACAGGCTCCGGACGCGCAGGCTCAGCAACCATGGCTCACAGGCCTAGTCGCTCCACGGCATGTGGGATCTTCCCGGACCGGAGCACGAACCCATGTCCCCTGCGTTGGCAGGCAGACTTTCAACCACTGCGCCACCAGGGAAGCCCTAGTTCTGTATTTTCAATAGCACCTTTTAAAAATTAATTTCCTAAGAGCTGTTGAAAGGTGTTTTCCCTAGGGACTATCAGTTTTAGAACTTATTTACAAATATTTAATGATCGTCTTTGTTTCACAAATTCTATGTTAGATACTATGGAAAATACAGAGATGAATATGAAAAGATCTTTGACCTAGAGCTCAAGGTTTTGTGGAGATAAATACATGTATAAATAAATAATCGATTAGGGACTTCGCTGGCTGTCCAGTGGTTAAGACTCCGCACTTTCACTGCAGGGGGCACGGGTTCAATGCCTGGTTGGGGAGCAAAGATACCACATGCCGTGTGGCCAAAAAATAAATAATCGATTAAAGCTGTTTTATTGTGTTGGTTATATGGGGTAGGAAAACAACATGGTTATATGAAGTAGGAAAATATTAATTTTGACTGGGAATATCTGAAAAGTCATAGAAAAATCTGTGTTTGAACTATGCCTTGAAAGGACTGAGTGAATTTTAACGGATGGATATGGGGAAATATCTTGAGCTAAATCAGAGGAGAATAAATGAGAAAGAACAGAGAATGTTTCAGCATATAAGATATGCGTAATTAGGGAAAGGAAGTAGTGGAAAATGAGGCAGAAAGGGAAGTTCATCTGCAAGGTGAAGAAGATTGGACACCTTTCTATATGTAATATCAAAGTGATTTGAGCAAGGGAATGATTCAGTCAAATTTGTTTTAGGATCATTTTGGAAGAGTCACATTAAATGCCAGAAGGCCAATTAAGAAATCGAAATGAACTGAATTAGTACAGTGAGAAAGGTCAGAACAAAAAGGTACCTATATGGGGTAGTTTTCTGCATGTAAACAGTATTTAAAGCCAATAAGATGCTCAGTTAGAGTTTAAGTGATAGATTTAATCTTGAGCCACATCCACATGTAAGGGATGAGAAGAAGTGGAGCCATCTGGGAAGACTGAAATGGTATCAGAGAGGTAGGAGAAAAAGCATCAGAATATGCTATTTTCCGTCAAGGGAGGAGTAAGTTTCTAAAACTTTAGTACGAAATACTTCTGAGTTAAGTAGGGTTGAGAATTGAAACAAGACTGGTACCACAGTGTTCATTGCAGCAGTGTTTACAATAGCCAGGATGTGGAAGCAACCTAAGTTTCCTTCGATAGATGAATGGATAAAGATGATGTGGTACATATATACAATGAAATATTATTCAGCCTTAAAAAGAAACAAAATTGAGTTATTTGTAGTGAGGTGGATGGACCTAGAGTCTGTCATACAGAGTGAAGTAAGTCAGAAAGAGATAAACAGATACCATATGCTAACACATATATATGGAATCTAAAAAAAAAAAAATGGTTCTGAAAAACCTAGGGACAGGACAGGAATAAAGACGCAGATGTAGAGTATGGACCTGAGGACACAGGGAGGGGAAAGGGTAAGCTGGGACGAAGTGAGAGAGTGGAATGGACTTATATATACTACCAAATGTAAAATAGATGGCTAGTGGGAAGCAGCCGCATAGCACAGGGAGATCAGCTCCATGCTTTGTGACCACCTGGAGGGGTGGGATAGGGAGGGTGGGAGGGAGACGCAAGGGGGAGAGGATATGGGGATATATGTATACATATAGCTGATTCACTTTGTTACAGCAGAAACTAACACAACGTTGTAAAGCAATTATACTCCAATAAAGATGTTAAAAAAAAACAACAAGAAAGAAAAGAGACTGGAATTAAGCAGTAAGCGGGCCATTACCTTGAGAGAGCAATTTCAAGAGAGTGCAGAAATAAAAAGGTAGATTATGTTGGATTGTAAAACTAGGGTGAATTGAAGATTTTATCTCGAGGCCCTATTTTAATGAAAAGGAGTGCATTGATTATGTAAAGTGTTTTCCAGAAAGCAGGACAAACGAATGTTAAGTATTGTCATCTGTGTTATAGCACCTGAGAGGGTGGTAACAGTGACCTTAAGTGGTAACTAGAAGAAACAGGAGAGGTCTTCACTTCAGAATATGGCTAGGAAAGTAGTGATTATTGTTTGTCCACCCCACAGGACTGAAAGCTCTGTGAGAGCAGGAGATGTTTGGTTCTACACTATACTTTACCCCCAGATATTTGTTGGTTGATTCAGTGGCTGGGTGGATGAATATAATAGGGTGGCCAGGTTTTATTTCACTTAGGTTTGGTGGCAAGGAGAGCATTTCAGTAAAAGGTCAAGGGAGTCCTTTATTCTTTGGTATTGGTTCTAAAATAACAGTAGCAGAAGTGATTATTCTTGGTTAGGGGGATTGGAGTGTGTGATCATGCTGGAAAAAATACTTGGCTAGGTTGGAGGTGGATTTTGGCTCTGAGGAAGAGATTAAGAATTGTAGGTGGGGGCTTCCCTGGTGGCGCAGTGGTTGGGAGTCCGCCTGCCGATGCAGGGGAGACGGGTTCGTGCCCTGGTCTGGGAAGATCCCACATGCCGCGGAGCGGCTGGGCCCGTGAGCCATGGCCGCTGGGCCTGTGCGTCCGGAGCCTGTGCTCCGCAACGGGAGAGGCCACAACAGTGAGAGGCCCACATACCACAAAAAAAAAAAAAAAAAAAAAAAAAAGAATTGTAGGTGGTCTTATATCATGTTAATAATGATGGACTGTGAAGCAGGTTTGGCATTAGAATATTTATAGAACATTAGTATGATGTGATGACATTTGTCCTGTCTTAATTACTCCCATAGACTTAAATAGATCCTAGTGTTCACTTAGTCTGTGGGAATGACCACTAGGATGACTTTAAAACAATTTTTTTTTAAAACAAGCTTGTGGGAATGGAATTAAAATATAGAGTGGAAATATAAATATTTTATGTCTGTATGTATTTCCCTTCTATCCCCCTCTCCCTCCCCCACAAAAATAGAAAGAGAAAAGAAACAGAAATGTTGAGATAAAAGCTTAGTCTTTTAAGTAGACTTTGTTATAGAGAAAAGGGTAGCAAAAGTACTGTAAAAGTTATAATTCTGATCAGGTTTTTCTTACTAACTAACTAATAGTATTTGGAAATGGTCCCACAGATTAATAACTGATATATATATATATATATATATATATATATATATATACACACACACACATATATATATATAGTATTCCTTTTCAAGATTAGTTATCTCCCCCAAAAAAGAAAACTTCACATTGATTCTCTACCTTGTCAAAATTATTTTCATAAGCTCATTAATTAAATTCCCATAGCCAGTCTTCATTTATTTGTATTTGTCTTTTGATTGCAAAATGAATTCCAATATAAATTATTTTATATTAATAGCAAAATTGCAAGAATTTTGTAACATTGTAAACGTTAATCTTTTTCCATAAGCATCTCAGGGGAATCATACATATTAGAGAAGGACAAGTCATATTGACTCTTGGTCTATAGTACAACCCCAGGAGCTTTTTCTTAACCAGTTTTACATGTTTCCTGGTGTTTTCAGAAATTTCAGAAATTTTTATAAGTTTCTCAAGTTCCCCAGCAGTCTAGTTTGTGCCTCTAGATCTTTCTTTGAGGGTATTTTCCTGCTATTGGCCTGCAGTTGATTTTACTACCTCCTAGAACATTCATGTAATTTATATATTTTCAAAGTATTATCTCTTTATCTGAAAAAGGCTACATTGTACATATTGATTTCTTTGTATCTTTCATTAATCTTTCCTCTTAGATATTTTTTCCGTGATTTTAATACATTTTTTATAATTTTAAAAATTTTGTAAGTAGCAGAGACAGTCATCTTAGAATTTTTGCTCTGTAATCAGGTTTTTGAATAATGAATGATATTTCTAAAAATGCCATAATTTAAAAATATTTGTGACATCTGTGCATTTATATTCGTATAATAACTTATTATAATAAATACAATTGTAGTGAAAGCTTTGTTTTTAAAAAAGTGTTTTTTTTTTAAAGAGTCCACCAGTAACCCATTAACTTTAATATCAACTGCTGTAATACTTACTTTAGAAATAAGGAATATGTACAGTCCCTTGGAGCTTTATTGCAACAGGATTTAACTTATAAGTACATACTTATAAATACATTTAAACTATAAATAAATATGTAAATACCATCCATCAAACAGTACTAGTCATTATTCATGAAAAACAAGTCACTGCTCATTGTCTTAATTTATAAGACTGCAGATCACTGTTGCCATCGCTAAAAAGAGAAAAGAAATATTCCCAACGTTTTTTACTATCCATCAGTCATTTTTTGCTGTTTTAATTAACATTTCCAGCCATGAGTTTACATTCATGCTTTTTTACTTCAGATCATAATAATTTTTATCATGTGCCTAGCAAAATGAATAATTATAAATTAAATTACTAGTTTTCCAAGAGAGAAAATTTTTAGTTTTCTCTTATGAAATTCTTATAAGAATAAACCATAGAAAAACCTTTTTACACGACTACCAAAAGAATTTACTGAGGAGAAGTACAGTGATTTAAACTTCACTAGTTCTGAGTTTACTGGTGCTGTGTGAGAAATTACCATGATAAAGTTGTACCTTTCATTTGTGCTAATTGGAAGAATAAAGTTTCCCAGAGTCTGTGCAACAGAAAGAACCACAAATTATATTAAAATACTGGAATTACAAAGTTATTAAATCAGTTTAAATATATATAACAACAAATAAGGAGATTAAGAGAATGAGAAGACAGGCCATAGTCTAGGAGAAGAGTATTTGCATAAGACATATCTGATTAAAGACTGTGTTTTTGAACCCAAGTTCATGTGCCCTATGCACATGAAACTTCAGAGTTTGGAGCAGAGGAAGGTTTATTGCAGGGCAAAACAAGGAGAACGGGCTGCTCAAGCTCAAAGGACCTGATGAACTCCCCTATGGCTTTCAGAGAAGAGTTTTTAAAGGCAACATTTGGGCTGAGGGCTCCTGGGTGCGTGATTTTTTTTGATTGATTGGTGGTGAAGTAACACGGTGATGTTTCAGGAATCTTAGTCATCAGCCTTCTTGTTCCAACCAGTCTGGGGTCTACATGCTTGCTGTCAACATGTAGTCACCATCCTCCATTTGGGCAGGGATCTTAGTTCCTGCAGAACTACTCCAAGATATGCATCAGATTGTAATGTATATCCCTTGAGGAGGAACTAGGACTCTGTTTCATTGCTGAACTATTGTTTCTTGACTGCTTTTCCTTTGTTCTGCGTTCCCTCACTTCCTTAATCAGTAACTGCTTTAATCTGTTCTTTGGAACTCAGGAAGGCCTAGGAGACTAAAGCCTTATTCTACAAACAAAAAACAGAGAGCACAGAAAGGCTTTTGTACCCAGGAGGGCCCCACAGGGTCTTGCTCAGTTTCAGTACCACCCTTTTCTTTGATACTCCTCAATCCTGGGGGTAACAGGTGAGGGGCAAGAGAGGCAGTGAAGATAGAGAGAGAGGTTAACCATAAGCTCAGCAGGGGAACTCAGTGTTAGGGGGACTCAGTGTCAACTTTTGTCCAAAATATACAAAGAACTCCTAAAACTCAACAATAAGAAAACAAACAACTGGTTAAAAAATGAGCAAAAGACATCTCACCAGAGAAGATTTACAAGGCAGATATGCATGTGAAAAGATGTTCAATATCAGATGTCATTAGAGAATTGCAAATTTAGACAAGGAGATAACCACTACACACCTAGTAGAATGGAAAAAATCCAAAATTCTAATATTGGAAGTATTAATAAGTAAGTATTAATACTTCCTTCTAATAAGTAATATTGGAAGATTAGGAAAATGCTGGCAAGAATATGGAGCAACAGGAACTCTTATTCGTTGCTGGTGGGAATGCATAATGATACAGCCACTTTGGAATACTGTTTGGCAGTTTCTTACAAAACTGAGCATATTCTTATAATACAATCCAGCAATCGTGCTCCTTGGTATTTTACAAATGAGTTGAAAACTTATGTTCATACAAAAACCTGCACATAGGTGTTTATAGCAGCTTTATTTATAATAATCAAAACTTGGAAGCAACCAAGATGTCCTTCAAAGGGTGAATGGATAAACTGGCACACCCAGACAATGGAATGTTATTCATCACTAAAAAGAAATGAGCTATGAAGCCATGAAAAGACATGGAAGAATTTTCAGTGCATATTACTAAGTGAAAGAAGCCAATCTGAAGAGGCCATGTACTGTATGACTCCAACTATATTACACTCGAGTAGGCAAAACTTTGGAGACCGTAAAAAAATCAGTGGGGTGGGGAGGAGGGGAGGGATGAATATGCAGAGCACAAAGAATTTTTAGGGCAGCAAAACTGTTCTGTGTGATACTCTAATGATGGTTACATGTCATACATTTGTCCAAACCCATAGAATGTACAACACCAAGAGTGAACCCTAATGTAAACGTTGGACTTTGGTGATGATGATGTGTCAGTTGTGGGTTCATTGATGATAACAAAACAAATGTATCGCTGTTTCAGAATGCTCATGATAGGGGAGGTTGTGCATGTGTGGGAATAGGGGCTATATGGGAACTCTGAATTTTCCACTCAATTTTGCTGTGAACCTACAAGTGCTTTAAGAAATAAAGTCTATTTAAAACTTTTAAAATAAAGAAGGGGAATGATATGAGGTTGGCTCGTACACTCAGGATAGGGTGCAGTTGGGGTAAAAAGATTGTGACACTCACTTCTGAGTCTTACCAAGTTCTTTTGTCTATTTATGCCACACAGCTTTCACTGCTAATAACATAACTATAAGAACCAGAATTGAATGTGAGCCAGGGAACTCAGTGGAGGGAAGGGGCCAGGTAGACTCAATACTTGCCTACTTTTGCAGGAGTATCTAAGCCTGGCTGCAAGTATAATTCATCAAAAACTTGCTGAGCAGCTGTTGTTCCTTTCATCTTTTACGTTTTTGGCAAAAGACACATAAGACCATAATGGGTGTCACCAGTGAATGCCCATTTTAGAGGTGACATAGCTATCAATATGTAGGTGACATGATCTGAGCTTAATGAATAGATTACATTACTTGATGTTTCCATGTATTCTCTTTCTGTATATTCTCTGTGTCTAATGTGCCACACAGGATGCTTGCACTCTTTACTAATCATATCTTAGGAATTCATACATCCCATTTTTTCCTGTTATCTAGAACAGAATTAGATGTTATCCAAAAAATACAACATGCACACATTTTCAGCACTTTATTATGCCATATAGTCCTACCCATAAAGAAAATTCTTAAGTAACAATGATTTTACCTGGTAATACTCTTTTTTAAATTAATTTTTATTAAAGTATAGTTGCTTTACAATGTTGTGTTGGTTTTTACTGTACAGCAAAATGAATCAGCTATACGTATATATATATATCCCCTATTTTTTGGATTTCCTTCCCATTTAGGTCACCACAGAGCATTGAGTAGAGTTCCCTGTGCTATACAGTAGGTACTCATTAGTTATCTATTTTATACATACTATCAGTAGTGTATATATGTCACTCCCAGTCTCCCAATTCCTCCCACCCCCACCCCCTTTCCCCCTTGGTATCCATACATTTGTTCTCTATGTCTGTGTCTCTGCTTCTGCTTTGCAAATAAGATCATCTATACCATTTTTCTATATTCCACATATATGTGTTAATATACAATATTTGTTTTTCTCTTTCTGACTTACTTCACTCTGTATGACAGTCTCTAGGTCCATAGTTGGTAATACTCTTGATAAACATTGAACACTCTTGCTGTTCATATTGTAGCATCCTACATAAACGAATACCCTCTGCAAACGAAGCAACTGACAGAGGATTTATCTCCAAAATTTGCAAGCAGCTCATGCCATTCAGTATCAAAAAAAACCAAACAACTCAATCCAAAAATGGGCAGAAGACCTAAATAGACATTTCTCCAAAGAAGATATACAGATTGCCAACAAACATATGAAAGGATGCTCAACACCACTAATCATTTGAGAAATGCAAATCAAAACTACAATGAGGTATCTCCTCACATCAGTCAGAATGGTCATCATCAAAAAATTTACAAACAATAAATGCTGAAGAGGGTGTGGAGAAAAGGGAACCCTCTTGCACTGTTGGGGGGAATGTAAATTGATACAGCCACTATGGAGAACAGTATGGAGGTTCCTTAAAAAACTAAAAATAGAACTACCATATGACTCAGCAATCCCACTACTGGGCATATACCCTGAGAAAACCATAATTCAAAGAGAGTCATGTACCACATTGTTCATTGCAGCTCTGTTTACAATAGCCAGGACATGGAAGCAACCTAAGTGTCCAACGACAGATGAATGGATAAAGAAGATGTGGCACATATATACAATGGAATATTACTCAGCCATAAAAGAAATGAAATTGAGTTATTTGTAGTGAGGGGGATGGACCTAGAGACTGTCATACAGAGTGAAGTGTAAGTCAGAAAGAGAAAAACAAATACCGTATGCTAACCTATATACATGGAATCTAAAAAAAAAAAAAAAGGTTCTGAAGAGACGTCGAGAATGGACTTGAGGATACGGGGAGGGGGAAGGGTAAGCTGGGACGAAGTGAGTGAGTAGCATTGACATATAAACACTACCAGATGTAAAATAGATAGCTAGTGGGAAGCAGCTGCATAGCACAGGGAGATCAGCTCAGTGCTTTGTGTCCACCTGGAGGGGTGGGATAGGGAGGGTGGGAGGGAGACTCGAGGGAGGAGATACGGGGATATATGTATATGTATAGCTGATTCACTTTGTTATAAAGCAGAAACTAACACACCATTGTAAAGCAAGTATACTCCAGTAAAGATGTTAAAAAAAAAAATCAGTAAGTAGATTACCAAATACGTTTTTACTAAAAAAAAAAAAAAAAAAGAATACCCTCTGCATGTAGGAATGCTTTCCTTCTGAGATATTACTACCTTATAAGGCAGCTCATCCCATTACTGCATAGCTAAAATTGTTATAAAGCTTTTCCTAACATTGACCCCAAATCTAGCTGTACACAACTTCCGTATATTAACCTAGTTTATCTTCTAGGTGCTGTTTCTTAGATCTTTTGGGTCAGGGACTCCTATGAAAATCTGAAAGAAGCTATCAAGAATCCTTTTCCCAGGGGAAAAAAAATTCTCACATTCATAAATTTTTAATAAATAATTTCAGGGATTTTCTGGACTCCTTGAAGGCTTTTTTTTTAAAGACCCAGGTTGAGATCCTCTGCTCTAGGGCAAGATATGTCAAGTTTTTCCTATATATTAAAGTATAATAAAGACTTAGGCTAAACATTCCCAGTTCCTTTAAGCAGTCCTAACATGACTTGATTTTAGACAGATCTTTGCTATCCACGTCACCTACTTTTATTTATATTTTAACGTCTATATCTTTCTGAATGGTATGCCTTTAATTTTCATTTGAAATCATCTCAATCTATTGGGACTTTTATTCATATATTTGGAACACTCTGTAATAGCAGTTGTAGCATTCACATCACACAAAACATTCTTGCCTTATACGCAGTTTCTGTTTAGCTTCATCTTTGCATCATCCAAAATCTCTGGGACAATGCTTAACACATTGTAGGTATTCCAGTGAATATTTGTAGAATGAATAAAACTTCCTAATGCTTTTTTTGCATCAAAAGCTGCCAAGCAAGTTTTACCGCATGTTATACTAATGCATGCCTGTGAGGGATGGGGTGGGAGTGTGTGTTGCACCATACTTAAGTAGTAGCTTTTTGGAACCTAAACTGGGGATTTAACATTACTCATTTTAAATTTCCTTGTACAAAAGCAGTTAGTTCCTTTATTATCTAGATAAGATGCCAAGGAAAACAAAATAGTGGTAACTCTTACTTTCTGTATGTAATATGCACAGTGGATATATACCACATCATAGGGGCTGCACAAACGTTTGCTAACTGGATCAATAATTAATGGTCATGAACTTGTAATAACTAAAGTATGTAATTTAAGAGCTTGATTCACTATTAGTGAATGTTTTATGCTTCATATATCTTTTTTTATATTGAAGTATAGTTGATTTACAATGTTGTGTTAATTTCTGCTACACAACAAAGTGATTTAGCCATACATACACATTCTTTTTTATATTCTTTTCCATTATGGTTCATCAAAGAACACTGAATGTAGTTCCCTGTGCTATACAGTAGGACCTTGTTGTCCATCCATTCCGTACATACCACAAGTCTCTTCTCTATTTCTGTGAGTCTGTTTCGTAGATAGGTTCATTTGTGACATATTTTAGGTTCTACATATAAGTGATATCATTCTAAAGATGAGCACCTTTAATTATAACTTCATGTATGCTTTATAGATGTCAGGATAGGACACTTAACCTTAGTGTCCCCCATTTTTCCCCCCCATCCCCCAAATTGCTGTAATTGATCATACATGATAGGAGACTGTAATGTAATTTTGGGCCTTCACCTCCTTGGGTCACAGTCTTAAGCCAACTCATTCTTGGTTCATAGTTCATGTGACCTGGGAAATTTTTTTGCTGCTTCATAGGCAATTTTAATCAGCTTGGAAATCTTTTTTGTTGATGATTAACTATACTTTTGACTCTTCATATCTTCTCTTGAGGAACTTCCTCTGTGTTCCTCCTACTGAGTAGAAGGTAAGGAACAGCAGTGATTGGAATTCTCATCTTTTTTAAGCATCAAGAGAAAACTACCTTTGTGGTTATATTTACTATTTTGGCTCTGTTCCCTCTTTTCATTTAATCTAGGGACGCAGCATTGCCACTTTCTGAGCCTGCTGCTTTAACTGCATGATATTTTTAGGAATCCAAAGCAATCTTTAAATAGGTATCTCTCTGCATAATACAAAAGAGCTTATCTTCCACTAGCCCTAGGCTATTTGAATTTGAGAACCTGGTGTGTGAAATTGATTGCTACATGATTCTCACATCTCCACATTGAGAATGAGCAGCTTTCCAGTGTAAGCTGTTGATAAGCTATTTAAAGACCCTGTGCTTCCTGAGAGAGTAGGAGGTTGAGTTAGCAAAGTGACAAGGAGACTGATTTGTCAAGACAATATCTAAGACCTGAACTGGGGCACTCTGTCCTGAGATATGATAACTCTAGATGTTTTCAACCAACATCCATGGATCCTTGAAGCAGTGGTTCTCAAAGCCGACTGAATCTCAGATTTAAGTCAGATAGCATTTAAAAACAGGATTCCTAGGCCAGTTCAGTATTCTTTTATTTGATGGTCAGTGAGGTACAGCCACAAGAGGAGACACAGGAGAGGCACATGAAAACAAAGTTTGTTATACTCAGAGGTCCTAGAGAGAGAAAGTCACTATGCCACAAAGGAGTAGGCTCAACCAAGCAGGTGGGGAGCCAAGAGAGAACACAAGGACCTGTAGGCTAGTGTTCTTCTTGGGGGTGTCAGGTTGGATTACCCAAGTAAAAGTAAAAGAGCCAAGAAGATTTCATTGGTGCCTTTGAATGTTATTAGGTCATGGTCAGAGGAGGGCAGGAAAGGGAACTTGGGGCAGAGGCCAACCTTATCAACCTGGTGTACCTGGTCACCTGGGCCAGGGTGCTTATAGCCTATTTGTGGAGATGTTGAGACAGTGGGGAAAATATTTTAAAAATGAAGTTTTAAAAATATTTACAAAAAAAAAATATTTACAATGAAGTGCCCCATCCTGAGTTTTTGATTCAGTAGATCATCAGGATTAAAGCTTAGAAATGTATATTCTTAGAAGATTCTCCAGATGACCTTGGAAACCCCTGAAATTGTGGTGCAAAATTTTATGTGTCATGTTTCTGGGGAGCTATAGCTTTCATCAGACTCTGGGAGTACACTGACCCCAAAGAGGTTAAGAACACTTGCTATGAGCCACTGGTTCTCAAACTTCAAGGTGCTCCAGAATTATCCAAGGACTTGTTAAAACATAGATTTCTAGGCCCTACCTCTCAGAAATTCTGATTCTGGTAGGGGTGAAGCCTGAGAATTTGCATTTTAAACTAGTTACTTGATACTGTTGATGCAGCTGGAGAGAGGTCTATCCTTTGAGAACCACTGTTTTAGGACTTGGCTAACAACACTGTGCCTTCAGCATTAAGCTCTGGAAGTAAAGTAAACCTTTCAGGATTCTTTACCAATTAATGTAGTAATAAACTTAATGAAGCTTATCAAAGCTCAATCTAGTTCACTACTCTAAGAGAATGGTAAAGAAAACTCCCTCGTTGCTGGCAAAGCAAGTGGCAGTGGAAAGTACACAGGCATTTTTAGTTGACCCATTGATAAATCTGTTTCATAAGCAATTGATTCTTTTTTAAAAATTTTTTTATTGACGTATAGTTGATATACAATATTATATGTTACAACACAGATTTTAAAGGTTATACTCCATTTATAGTTATTATAAAATATTGGCTGTATTTCCTGTGTTGTACAATATATCCTTGTAGCTTATTTTATACATAACGGTTTGTATCTTTAATCCCCTCCCCCTTCCCTCTCCGCACTGATAACCACTAGTTTGTTCTCTATATCTGTGAGTTTGCTTCTTTTTTGTTACATTCAGTAGTTTGTTGTGTTTTAGCAGTTGCTTCCTTATGTGGCATTTCTTCCCATCAGAGTAGAAAAATTCATAGTTCCATGACCATTTAAATGATTTGATTTTTTTTTTTAAGCTAAATCAATGTAACCTTTTGAGTATGCTCATGTTATCCAAGGCCAAGTACAATACAGCTCGAAGTTTGACCTAAATGTGTTGGGAAGAAGGAAAGATGATCCTAAGGATTCCTGAAATCAGGAAAAAATTGTTCTACTTTAAAAAGCTCCTAAAAACAGGTGGTCAGTGGTCAATGCAGAGAAGTTTTCAGATCCCTAAGGAGAAAACAACTGTTTGAAAAGCTATAAAACACTACTAAATCCACAGGAGTCCCAAAGAAGTTTATTTGTCCAGACTGCTTACAGGCTGTCTGAAACTTTGAAGGAAACTAAGATCCTGGAAGAAATCTATTATCCATGAAGAGTCTAATTGTGAAACTTTCCTCTCTCTCTGCAGAGATAAACTTAAGCAAGGCTTCTGGGCATCACTAATGGGCCTTAGCTTTTTCCCTCCCCACTTAGCCTTAGGACTTTTGTTGCCTCATCCCCTTAGAGGGAGATGTCCTCAATGAAACAGGAACTGACCTAAATTAAGAAAATGGAGCTTTCCAGGGGAGGGATTTCGTTTAAAGGAAGTGTAGCAAAATTATGTTAGTGGTTATTGACCTGAAATTAGGTTATGGGTATTCATTTTCTCTGGGGGTTTTTGTTTTGTTTTGTTTTTGTGGGTTTTTTCCCAATATAAACTTTCAGTTGTCCTGTAATATGTTAGAAGGGAAGGAAAGTTCATTTTGAATGAATCATAAATTGTTAGTAATTCAAAGAAAACACTTTAGTGCCAAAGTCTTTATGTGAAATTCTCTCTTCCATTGTAGCCTTTTAACTTGGCATTGTAGTTAGTACTTTGTTATTTCAGGCCTGTCACAATGTTGGCATAAGTTACAATACTTAACGAAATATGCTTGAAACTTTGATAACTTTGGTATTACCATATTTTGTATCTAAATACTACTTAGCATATGGATCATTATCACCTAAAATGTATTAATTTTTAAAATAACCAAAATAGCTACTCTGTTATACTTAATGGAAGTTGTGAATCCTCCTTGTTAGTTGAAAAATTCCACTTCCAGATCATTGCTAACATCATCAGAGTTTTTGACAAAAAAGGAGATAATGGGGAAATAATTGTAGAGGCTTTGTTGACTTGTGCTGCACAAGTAACAGATGTTTGCCAGACAGAAATGAACAAAACCAATAAAGAAATAGATATCCTATTCAAGTTTCCAAGAGTACAAGCAATGAAATGATTAATAAAAATTGGAAAAAATATTTTAAAATATTTTATTTAGCTTAACTTTGAATTTCTTCTGTGATCTTGTGATTATTAGCATTTTAACACATGCTTTGCATTTATGGTTGAGTAGAATTAATTTTGTAATATTTTTTATTCTCACAAAATTACATTTATTTTGTGTGTGTGTGTGTGTGTGTGTGGTACGCGGGCCTCTCACTGTTGTGGCCTCTCCCGTTGCAGAGCACAGGCTCTGGACCCGCAGGCTCAGCGGCCATGGCTCACGGGCCCAGCCGCTCCGCAGCATGTGGGATCTTCCTGGACTGGGGCACGAACCCCTGTCCCCTGCATCGGCAGGTGGACTTCAACCACTGCGCCACCAGGGAAGCCCTACATTTACTTTTTCAACGTAAGAGATGAAGGATCTGTGGATTACAGAAATTCTGTGCCACAGAAGTCCCCCATGTAGTTATTTCTGCCAAGCAGAACAAGTCTTGGTTAATTTATTCTGAAATGGGAGATGTTACTTTTTACTTTTAATTCTGCCACCTTATGTCAGTAATACATGAACATTCAGCAGTACTCTTTTTATTCTTCCTTATATGCAAAAGCAGTAGTAGCAGTATTTATGAAAAGTTTGGTTTAATTTTATTTATCTTCGCTTTGCTCTTAAACATTAAATTGCTTAATGAATACAGTATTAGAATCTTAGAATTGGAAAAAAATCTTTGATATTTCATAAACAACCCCTTGCCAAAGCTAGAAATGGGATCCTTCAGTGACAAGCTTGGCAAGTTAGTTTTCATCCAGATTCTTCTTGATTGCTTCTGGTTATTGGAAGCTCACTACTTCATGAGTAAGTCTTCCTTGGTTTGATAGTGTTTAATTATTAAAAATTTGTACATTCTTTGTGCTGAGCTAGAATTGGCCTTTGTGGAAATTTTACTTACCAGCTTCTTCCTTTTCAAATTACCCAACCCTTTAAATAATTGTACATAGTTAATTATTGTTTGCTCTCCTCTTCTCCATTCCTTCAAATGATCCTAATAATTCATGATTTTTAAGTGTCGACACATCTCAGTTTGTAATTGTTCCTCTTCTATTATGATGTCCCAAATTGAACAAGATATTCAGAGGTGGTATGACCAGTGCAAAATCTAAGGGGACCGGTACCTCCCTTGGTCTGGGTACTTTGTGTCAAAATTTGATTTGTCACTGCTCTGTCCTCTCTTTTTAAAAAATACATGACTTTGGGCTTCCCTGGTGGCGCAGTGGTTGAGAGTCCGCCTGCCGATGCAGGGGACACGGGTTCGTGCCCTGGTCCAGGAAGATCCCACATGCCTCGGAGCGGCTGGGCCCGTGAGCCATGGCCGCTGAGCCTGCGCGTCCGGAGCCTGTGCTCCGCAACGGGAGGGGCCACAACAGTGAGAGGCCCGTATACCGCAAGCAAACAAACAAACAAACAAACATAACTTCTTTTGGCTTAGTGTCTTGAAATCCTCCAGGATTCTTTCATATGAATTTCTAGGAAGCTAGATCTCCCTTATATTCTACCTATGTAGTTGATTTTTTCAACCTAAAAATAGAACCTAACCTTTTGATTATTAACTTTGGGAGTAATCTAGTTCTTAATTACATTTTTTGTGAGATATATTTTGGAATCATTCTGTCGTTTATTAATTTGCAAATAAAGACAGCCTTCAAGTGATAGTGTGTAAGACCAAAGATGAAGAGATGCTATGTTATAGGTTAAAAGCAGTGCTATTATTCAGTACTCTTTAACTAGGTACAAATGTTCCAAGAACTGTCATCTAGCCCATATTTCATTGACTTACGTATTGCAAGTTTTCTTGGTAAAAGTAACCTTTGTTTTTATTAAAAGACAAATTACTCTCAATGAGTATATTTGGCTCTTAGTAACTATCACTGTGTGGGTTTTTTTGTTTGTTTGTTTTTTCATGATTCTAATTATGCATCTTAGAGTTTTGCTGGAGTTCATTTACTAGCATGTAGTTTTTTTCTAAATTGCCCCTTTCCTCCTTTATAAATAGTAATAGATACCTCTCTCTAATATCTTGATAATGTCATGGTTTTTTTCAAAGATTGCCAGTAATGGCTCTGAGTTTGTATCTATCAATTTAATATTCTAACATGTAATTTATTTGAACCCTCTAAACTTGGAATTTTGGTTGTTTAACAAAAGCATGAAGATTTTCCTATTATTTTTGTAATAGTAGAGAAGTGAAGAAGGCCTAAATATCCAACACTGAGAAAAGGTGTAATAAACTTAATGTTCATTTGCTTGATTAAGTATTTATTAGATAGCTATTTTAAATGATGGCAATGTAATAACATGAAAAGAGTACTAAGTGGGGAATTCCCTGGTGGTCCAGTGGTTAGGACTCTGTGCTTTCACTGCAGGGGCCTGGGTTCAGTCCCTGGTTGGGGAATTAAGATCCTGCAAGCTACGTGGCACAGCCAAAAAAAAAAAAAAATACTAAGTGAAATGAGCAACTTATAAATTATATGTGCCTTAAAACTTGGTAACAAATATACATACTTGTGGAAAAAGCAATTACATGCTTAACTGGCTGAGTTCATGGTTAGAACCATGGGATTCTTTTCTTCACCCATTTCTTTTGTTTTCCAAATTATTCTCTAAGTAATTATGTTATTTATAAGGAAAACTAGTTGTTTCTTGAAACAAAGCAAAAAGGATCCTATATCTGTTTTTTATGGTTTAGTTTATTTTTAATCCCTAGTTTACACTTTCTACATTAAAAAATATTCTTGATAGAAATAATAGTGACAAAATAGGAATTAAATTAAACTTGCTTTTTCTTTTAACTCTTAGTGTTTTATTGTCTTCTCAAATGGTGTTTTTCAGAATATAGCTTTAGAAACTCCTTGAATGGTTTACCTAATCCTGTTTGTTTCTTCTTTCTGATAGGTGACATGTGTCAGTAAAGCATATTAAAAATAGATAGTTTATTATGTTCTACCTCTTTTCCTTGGTAGTATATAATTTTGCATTTTCTTCTAGACTAGTTTCAGTTTCCTCCATTTTAAGTTCAAAGTTTAAAGTTTTATTCAGCAGATAGCAAAACACTTTGCTCTCTGCTGCCTCATAGCAACAAGCATGAAAACAATATGGTTGTTTCACACCATCTTACAATGTAAAAATCATTCATTCAGCTATGAATTAGGAAATCCAGTTTCTAGTCCCAGGGTTTCTACAAAGAAGTACTTTGATGAAAAAAATCACTTAATCTCTCTGAATGTCTGTTTCTTCCTCTGTAAAAATGAGATTAATCTCTAAAGTTCCATTTCTATTTTAACAGCTATCTTTCTTGTATTAAATTTTCTCATTCTCATTTTACCCCCTCGGATTTGAAAATCCACCTTTATTTTACACTAAATTCCCGTACTTACTTGATGCTATTTTGGGACTTTTTAAAGTATCCATTGATTATTATTTATGTATGTTCTAGTTTCCCATTGTTGTATTAATTAGAGCATTGAAATTTGTTGTATCTTTTAGGGCTAGTTTCCTATCATTGATTTGTATTTTTCTTTTCTTTCTTTCCAGAACTTTTCTGATTATATTTGCTTTTCCATAAATTTGATTTGTCTACTTCCAAAAAATCGTATTGGTATTTTTATCAAAGTCATATTAAAGTTATGGAATAATTTATTTAAAAATTACATATTATTGACAGAGGTTTAAAGGAAAAATATCAAGTATTCAGAATATTATAATATGAGCAAGGGAACCAAAGTAAATCATCAAGCATGATTATTGTATTAATGAATTTTGAGGTAACTACTTCTGAAGTTGTGATAATATTTCTAGTGGTTTTGAAAGAAGCGTGAATAACTTAGGAAAGAAGATTAAATATTTAATTCTTGTCATATTTGGCTTTATGTGGTGACAGGGTACAAGTATGGCTGTGTCCTAGTAACAGTATAAAATACAGGTTAGAAGATGAAAATTTAGGTCTAAAAATATAGTTTGGAATTATTTGTGGAAAGAAAAATTGGTTATCTCAATGGCATACACCTGTGAAGTTATAGAGAAAGAAAAGTACAGGCAGCCCTCCCTATTTGCGGGTTCTGCATCTGAGGATGCAATCAACCGTGGAAAATTTCAGAAGAAAAAATTCCAGAAAATTCTCAAAAACAAAACTTGAATTTGCCTTGCACCTGGCAACTATCTACATATTATTTATATTGTATTAAGTATTATAAGTAATCTAGAGATGATTTAAAGTTTATGGGAAGATGTGGGTAGGTTATATGCAAATCCTATGCTATTTTATATAAGGGACTTGAGCCTTCAAGGATTTTGATGTCCTCCTGGGCCCTGGAACCAATCCCTCACAGATACAGAGGGATGACTATAAGTGAAACCTCATAATATTGGGAGGAAGAAAGACTGATCAGGGAGATTCTGAAAGAGAAGTCCTAGATATGACAAACTGGTAAAACTACTCTGGAGTTAGAGTATGTGCTTTATTAGTACTCAGAAAGACTAGAAGGAAAAAATAAAAGAAAGGACACTGAATTCAGCCATAATGCTTATTCAGACACAGAGACTATTTGTGTAGTGTTTTTGTGTTATCAACAGTGATTTTTCTTAGCTGTATATCATAGAACCTATGATGTGATATTTACCAAGTTAAAAAATGAACACATTCTGTTGTTGCACAACTTTCCTCTTATGACTGGGGCATTTATCAAGGATATAGGTAAGAAAGGAGGGAAAAGTGCACTAATTCAAGACATCCTATGCATATTGGTTGAATGAACGTCCTGCATGCTTAAGGGAGAGAAGAGAGTTTAAAAATCAAGATTATGTCTGTATCATCTGGAAATCCTCTTGGAACTTCATGGTCTATTGAAGGTATGAAACTGCTACACAACCTTTGCAGTGCCTGGAAGATCTACATGGATTTATTAATGTGAAGAAGTTAATCATTTGGTCATTACCATGATGTGAGAGTTACACGTTTGATTATATATTTTCATAGATTTATAGGGCAGTAGGGCATATTGAAAAGTATTTTCCTGAATCTAGTCAGCCTTCAAATAAGGCCATATCAAATCCAAATCCTCTTTTAACTACTATTGTTTCTCTTGTTTTCCTATCTTTATGTCTAAAAAAAATACTTAAAATGCTAATAAGCCACTGAAACTTAGAGGTTTTTGGCTTTTTGTAAAGTCTGTATACTTGGAGAAATCCACTTGTTTGTCTAGGCTTCCATATCTATAAAGATGAGGGATTTATTTCTTTCATAGCCCAAGATAAATGGGACTAAAATGCTAGTTTAACTCTTAATTACATGTAAAAAGGTTCTACAGTTATTGGAAGGAACAGATTTTCTTCAGATAGCCATACAGTGTTGCCTTCCTTTTAAGCCTCTGTTTACTTTCTCACCTCTGTTGACTTATTCAGCTTGTAACCTAGAAACCAGCTGAAAAGGAAGGAAGTCAGAGATGTGTATTTCTGGGCAGTAACTGGAGTAGTTTCCTCTTCCTCTAGCCTGGTTTAGCTGCCAGAAAAGACCTTTTACCCAACCAAAAAAAAGAAAGAAAAAAAAATTTTAACAGTAGCTCTTCAACTTCCTTCCTTAATTCATTAAGGAAGGTATAAGCCATAAGAAGAACCAGTTTAAAGGACTGAAATGCTGCTTGCCTCAAATTGGTGTTTTTCGCTGTCTGAAAGGTGATATTTAATACTATTCCTTATGAGTTGTAAGAACAAGAGAGAATTAAAGAGACTTGTAAAAGCTGAGCAACTTAACGCTTGCTACCAAGTGGTTTCTCTGTATTGTTACTTCACTATTTTTATTTGTGTTAGAAATTTGCCAGCGTACCAGACCAAACTCACATTCATATATTTATAAAAATATTTATTAAGGTCAATTTAAATATTAAAAAGATATTTATGGTTTTCAACTAGTTGCACTTGTACCCTTTATTTGCATTAAGAATCAACTATGTAGTATTTGTATCAATGGAAAAGCATCTAACTTTAATGCAACTCTGATGCAGTATGAAATAAAAGTGAATGGTTTTTCAGCATTGACATTAATTATTTTGATTTTATAAAAATTATTGAATTATGTATCACTAGCAATATATAAATATTGTGGCATTTGGATTGTTAGCTAAGTGTAGGTCTTAATGCTGTTTGATTCTGTAGGGGACTAATAGTACTTGAGGAACAAAGACATGTTTTTAAGTTAATAACAACACATATAGTCAAACTTGAATTTATGTGAGATTGTAAGATGAATCTTGTGAAATATTTAACTCATTTTCTAATGTACAGTAAATTGTAGAAAAGTAGTATGATATGCATTTAAAATTTGATAGTTTATAATGTAATAACCTGAATCAAACATTTGAGTTTCTTTTTTGTTTGTGGCTCAGAATAAGGCTGCCATATTACTCCAGTTGTTTTTCTGGAAACTTACATTACATTGAATTCTTTTAATTCCATATATGTTTTATGTTCACGTCTTAAGTAATTAATTATGAATGAATTATTGGGATGCGTATTTTATATTTTGGCTGCGTTGGGTCTTCGTTGCTGCGTGCTGGCTTTCTCTGGTTGCAGCAAGCAGGGGCTACTCTTCGTTGCTGTGCATGGGCTTCTCATTGCGGTGGCTTCTATTGTTGTGGAGCTCGGGTCTAGGGTGAGTGGGCTTCAGTAGTTGTGGCATGTGGGCTCAGTAGTTGTGGCTTGAGGGCTCTAGAGCGCAGGCTTAGTAGTTGTGGCGCACGGGCTTAGTTGCTCCGTGGCATGTGGGATCTTCCCGGACCAGGGTTCGAACCCGTGTCCCCTGCATTGGCAGGTGGATTCTTAACCACTGTGCCACCAGGGAAGTGCCTTTACTAACATTCTTTGAATAATCATTACCCCTCTCTTTCATCCTTAAAACAGGATTGATTGAAATTTTAAGTGCAATCCATAATAGACTAAATTTAAAATATCTGCTTTTCAGTAGTTAACCTGATGTTTTCTTTGAAATGGAATTGATACATCTGGAATAGATTTAAAGGGACAGGGCATTGGCTGGTGGCTGGAAGTTTTTCTTTTAACATAATTTGATAAAATGGTTGTGTGTGTGGTATTTTTAAAAATTAGTGTAATGTTTTAAATTTATTGAAATTGAGATACCTGACATTGGGGCAAATTTATAATAAAAGACCATTCACAAACATCATTAAAAAATAGGTGAATGAAGATGGTGTTTCAGAGACACTAGTCTGCCACCTTCTTGGCTTGCCGGCTTTCCAAATAAAGTCGTATTCGTTGCCTCAAAAAAAAAAAAAAGTGAATGTTTTCTTGCACTTGCCGATATCTGACATTCTTCGTATTCATTGTGTTTATTATACATACAGCACACATCTCAATTCAGACTAATCACATGTCAGGTGCTCAGTAGCCATGTGTGGCCATTATAGGTTTTTATAACTGTAAACTATTTAAATTATTTTTATAAACAATGAAAATGTTTCAGGAATATTTTTTAATCTGCCAGAATAAATATTACCGGTTCGTTTTTCCTTTGAGTAAAGTGTCAGTGAGATTGTTGGTTATGTCATTTGATTTAACTTAGATTATTACTCCAGAAATGTTAAACTGTTTTCTTGCCTGCGTTTTTCAAAATATCAGTATATTTTTAAGGAGAAATGATTAAACTAAAAATAAATTCTTTACTTGAAAACACACTTGAAAGTCTTTTTGATGGTTTAAAGTTATGCTTTATTTTTTCCAGCTTGAGAGATATTTACACATTACTTGTTTTCTGCACTTTCTCCCCTTGGTAAATCTGGAAAGCAAAAACTTTGTATTTGCATTTGCTTTATGAAGGAGACAGTAAACTTGAGCTCTCAGTCTCGCCACTAGTCTGTCTTTGTCTGTTGTTAAAATTATGAGCCAGTCTCTATGGCGCAGCCAAATGAGTAATCACCAGTAATGTGACTCGTGCTGGAAGTGACTCCATCAGCACCTGTGACGGAGGATTAGTTACAGTTTACAGAGCACCGCCTCTTCCCTTCTCTCAGTGTGCCCTAAGCCAAGTAGTCGTTCTCATTTGGGTGTCTGCACTGTTGGAAGCTACTGCAGTGTGTTTCCACGCAGACAGAGTACAGTGGGAAAAGGCTTTCTCTAGCTGATGGATGGCTGTTCTCTCTATTTGGAGTATCTTACTGGTTATGTAAGCGACCTCGGGAGAAATTATCCTGACCCAGATCGGAGGATGCAGTAGTGCTTCAGCTGCAGGATTTCTTAGTCGTTAACACCACAGTGCTGATGACAAAGAGCGAGTTGTAATCCTCATCACTGCCAGGACCGAGCCAGAGCAGACAGAAAATCGTCATTTGCTCGTCGGAGACTTGTTAGGTTACAGCCTCTGCTTCGTTCTGTGGTCTTGGCTTTTCTTACTATACAATGACGACGCCGCAAGTAAGCTTAGAAATGCTTGGTTTGAAAGACATTTGCCTGTGATTTTTTAAGACTTAAGAAGTATTTAGGCTAGATTAAAAAAAATACTGCTCAAGAACAAAATGGAAATGTCAGCAATACTTCTTGACCTTTAAAGCCTTGTTGTGGATATATGAGATTTAAAGATACTTTAAAATTCTCAAGAACAAAGTACGGTTTGTATTTTTCTGCTTCCTTTTTCTTTTGTCTTAATTTACATTTGATTTTGCTTCTCAGCCTTAGGAATTAAGGTCACTGTCTTTTATAGATCCAGCCTTAGTGTCCTTAGTTTTAAGAATTTTTAACGATTTCATTTGTTTAGGAAGAGATTTATTGTGTGTGTAGTAATTTCATAACACTGTAAAGATTTAAAAAAGAGCTCAGTTGTTTAAAGTATTATAGCAGAAATGTTTTAGATTAGGGTTTTAGAATATAACGTGTTAAGGGAAGTAGGGGTGTTTGTTTTGTGAGGGTTTTCTACTGTGGTGTATTCTTTTCCCCACCCCCAACTTGTTTTCTAACAGTATCGTGTTTTTCAATAGACCTGCTTGGGTGGGAATTTGGACTTTGTTCTTTCGAGTCACTCCAGTCTTTTTTTTTTTTTTTTTTTAAGACTAAACCTTTACTTCTGAAATGTATCCTAGATTGTTTTCTGCTTTAGTATTCCTTTAGGGAGATTTATATCAGGTTTTTGTAGTTAATGAACCTGATTTTTTTCACTCGGAAAAGGAATTGTTAAATGTTAACTGGAGATTGTTAGAAACTCAGACTGTAGACATAAACTCCATGAATTTCCAATTAAATGTTAAATGCTGAGCTTTAACATAGTTTGTTTGAGCAGCTGAGTTATGTTTGAGAACTGTAGCTGATTTATTTTAAAAATGTTTTTTCGAGGAGGGCTCATCTGTTCGCCTCTTCCTCATGTGAATGGAATGTGGTGCAGCATGGAGCCCCAAACAGGATACAGTTGTTCTAAGCATTCTTCCTATAGCGTGGTAGGCCCTACTAGAAATGCAGGCTCTCAACTAAGTATTTATTTTGGCTTTATACTATTTTTAAAGTACAGTTAACAAAGGCAAAGGACCTTAAAAGAACTCCCAATCCATTAATAAAATTGAAAAAGTGTTTTGTTTAATTGGTCATTTTAATTTGGATTTTCAAAGTCTTTTTTCAGCATTAGAATAGTAGTCTTTTTATGATTAGGGCCATATTCTACTGTGACTTTCATCAGATGGTAGCTCCTTGCTTCCCCTTAGGCTGTGGAAGTTCCTCATAGAATGGTATATCTTTAGAGTCTTGAATTACTTAGCTATGCATGAGTTCTAGTTTCTTTACATTCCAGTGCACCTAGACCCACGAAATACTTACTACATAAAAATCTGTAGGATCCATTCTCTTTTATTTAAATATTTTTTTATTTTTAAGCTAATAATGTCTTTGAAATTGATGTGTTTGACTTGGATACAAAAGTTAATAATGGTTACATCATTGACTTGCCACTTTAGGGAATCAGGATGTATTTTAACTCTTAGTTTTATATGTTGTTTGTCTTTAATTTTTCCATAAAGTACAAACAGTCGCATATTTTTAGGGTTGCTTGTTTAATACATATTAAAACATTTCTTTAACAAGTACTATAAAAGTATTTATCGGCACTTGGTGGGAACATATTTGTAATTTAAAAGTAATTGCACATTTTAAAATACGCAGGTCGTGGCCCTGTTTGCTAATATTTAAGAAGCATGGTATACTTATGACTTTCATTTGTACATGGTTATTATAAGTATTCATGTATCAGAAATAGACCATTATAAACCAGTCTTTTAACATTTCTGATAGCTAAGTTCTACCAGTGGCTTTCAATTAGATACCCTAAAATGAGAAATTCTTTATTTCAGCCTAGAAACTAAACCTTTGTTTTTTCTAACTCAGTAATTTAAATTATAATGAATTGGCCTGTTGAAATTTACCCTTAGAACTCTGACCTACCTTAAAAAGCTGAGTTCTGAGAGGTTCTCTTCACAAGAATGTTTTTCATATTATAAAATGACTAGTTCTCAGAGGAAATGCAAACCACCTGTATTATTTGCGTAAGAAAGAGGCACTCAAGACTGGAGAAGTTTACTTTTTTTCCAGATCCTACTTAATTGAATTGTATCTTTAGCCACTTAGATAATACCTTCTGTAGACCTTTTTGTTAACCTTCCCAAGTTGATCTGACTTGGTACTGTTGAAAAGAAATAGAGCATTTGGTAAAGTTCAAGGATTAAAAGTTCTTCTGAGAAGGTGCCAGTGTTTTCTAGTTTACTAAAAACTAAACAAAGATATAATATGAAAATGTTACATATTACACTAAGGAATTTAGTTATGGTAAATGGAAAATGTTAGATGGCAACAGTAGCAGGAGATAGGTAAATAATGGGGGAATGCCTGTTTTGCAAATGTAATTTCTCACCCAAATAAAAATACTTTTGATACATATGTAGTACTTAAAAGGTTAGCCCTAGGACATGGGAGGGAGGATATTACTGTGATTAGGTTTTCTAATCATAAATACTGAAAATAAGTGGAGGTGTAAGAGAATTTTTTTCATGTTAATTTGTGAAAGAAGATATCATTTCTTAGTTCATGGTGTGGATAGTGTAGAAATAAGGCATGTTTAAAATATTTATTCCTCTGTTTTTAGCTTTTTCAAAACACAGACTCCTCAATGAATCGAATTGAAACCTTTAAAAAGAATTTCTTAAATAGAGAAATTAACTGCTTAAGGGCCATTCTGAATTAAAAATCTTGAAGAGTTTTTCCCCGGAGTGTTTATTAGTTGTGATTAATAAGATGTCAGATTTATTTAAGACATAAATAAGAGAAGGGGGAAATACAGTGGCTTTGGATCTCCTGGGGATTTTAACTGTCTGTGCCGAAAGCTTTGGTTTGCATCCAAATGGTCGCAGAAGTTGCCTGTAGCAAGAAAGATTTCCCCATGTTATATAGATAGTTTAGCAACTTAGTTCCTTGTTTATTTCATTTTCTAAACTTAGATTCTTTTATAGTAAAGCCACTATATGTTTTTAAGATGGTGGAATATTGTTTTCATTTTTTAAGTTTTAAAGCAGTATCATGGATATAATGTTCTTGGCTTTTATTCAGACTGCTTCTATTCGAAAGTGATTGTGATAGTCATAAGAAAAATGCATATATAGTACCTTTATTTCCTTCCTTCCTCTTCCTCTCCTGCCTCGCTCACTCCCACCCCCACCCCAAGATATGAGTAAATTTCTTTATGTAAAAGTTGAGTCTCCTTTAAAACAATCAAATGACCATTGATTTGCTTTCCCCGCCCGTGTTTTGTTTTGTTTTTTAATAGTGGAAATCTGGAGAGACTTTACTGAAAGGTCAGTTTTGTGTAATACTTCTTAACTCCCTCTTCTTTTCCTACACTCTTCCCCCATGCTGCTCTTACTGAAGCAGCTGGATTTTTATTTGTGCTTGGGGCAGGGGCGGGGATGAGTAGTACACGGGGTGGAGTTAAAAGACCAGATGCATCCTGATCATTTAAAATCCTTCTTGATGTGAATGAGCTAGGAAAAAAATTACACATGTAAATCATAGCTACTCTGTTTTATAAAGAATAATACAATATTTTAAAGAGTTGGGGTAATATGCTCTCCTACCCAGTTTACTTTTTTAGAAGCAATTTCTCTTTTTTTATATTAGAAATTTTTATACACATGTATATTTGATTATATCCCTCTTTTAAAATAAACTGGGAGTTATACTGGAATTTTTTCATATCATTTCTTAAAATCTTCATTTCTTTTAAATAAATAGAAAGTACTCTATTGTATGGATAAAAGCATCACTTTAGATTATAATATGAAAACTGATATCAATTGGTATCCTAAAACCATTATGATAATGACTTTAATACATTGTATTTATATATACCCCTTCACATTTTGAGGATAAAATCCAGAAAATAACCATTAGAATTTTTTTTTTCTCTTACCAGACTTTCAAACCCCTGGTTGAAAAAAGTATACCCAGTTCAATCACTGCAGTAGAATTCCTTGTAGATAAACAACTGGATTTTTTAACTGAAGATAGTGCCTTTCAGCCCTACCAGGTAAGAAATTTTAGGTTGCTTTTAAAATTAACTATTCACTAAACTTCACTGATATTCAGATATTCTTTAGAATATTCAATTCTAGCTAATATCAAGGTGTGTAAGAAACCCAGTGCATCTGATAAATTTTGATTATAGAATAAATGATTCATTTATCCAGTCAAGAAATATATGCGGAGAACTTACTATGAGCCAGCCAGCATCCTGTCGCATGCACAAGTGAGCAAAATAAAAGTCCCTGCCATTCTAAATAATGTTCACTGTTAAAAAATAACTGGTTAGATATTAGTATAAATTATCTTTGTCTCCAGCTCTAAAGGTTAAGAATTGAGTCAATTAATGTAATTAAACGAGATTAGTGTTTACTATATACATTCATATCAGTTTAGCATAATAGTAGTTCATTTTCTTTTTAAGTGGGAATTTTCCTTTAGGTTGTCATTAATTGAATTGTTCAGTTTCTAAATTTTAATTCCCAGTTGTTGCAATTTAAATACAAATACACTTAATTGGAAAAAACGTTCTCTAGTAGGTTTTTAGATTTAAATCATGTAAAGGAACTCATATCAAAAGTAGTAAGCTAAATGTTTTTTAAAATCTCTAGTTAAGTTCTATCAGTTAATTTTTTAAGGTTGAAGTAAAAATGCGCAGTTTGTTTTCTTTGTATATTTGGATTTTAGGTTGAATTAAATCAGTATATTTTATAGTTTTTTTTTACTTAAATGTTTAAGATAATAAGTGCCTTGAAAGAAAGTATGAGTGAACTAGTTTGACTTTCTTTTTTTTAATAGAGCTGAAAGTCAATACTCCTATTTCATTTCAGAATAGTTACTGTTTTTCAAAAGTAAAATATAGAGGCATTGTTTCCATGGAAAGAACAAGAGCTTGAGTTAATGAGCAATGGTTTGTTGTGTGTGAAGTTATAATACTTAGGGAATTAGTAGTGATGTGCCGCTTTTATTAGATCTACCAAAAGTAGATGATAGTTCTGTCGATTAAATGTTATTTCTTACTTTGAAGTCTACATGGGTATGTTTTTGTCTTTTCACATTATTTTTCATAGTTCATTAAATGGCCTCATTTTTGTACTGTTAGCTTTTGCTCTTTGTTTGCATTATTTACAGCTAAAAATTCATAGCAGTTCCAGTTTAATATTGGAGGTGTTAGAGCTTTTCCCTCGGGTTTTATTTTGTTTTGGTTTTAGTTGTAAATGCCATTTAGCTTGCTATAGCCTTATTTGTCTCATTTCTAACAGTCTTTTAGTGGGAATTAGACTAGGTGAGTATAGGTAAAAATCAAAGGAACCTTCCACCTCAGTATTTTAATTCCGTGGCTGCTGATTAGCACTGTAGAAGCTTGGATTTGATTTAGAGAACTGAAATCATTATGTAGAAATTACTTTTAAAAATAAACTCTTGCCAGGTGGCCTAAAACTCTACAACATGTTTATTAAAATTATAGTGATTGAAAGAATTAGAAATAAAGGCTTAAGAGCTAAAGTCTTATTTGACTTGGTGATGTGTATGATTGTCTTTGTTAGCTATTTATATTTTCCCTGCTAGTATAGGTAAGTTGACCTCTGGCCTAGAAGGATACGATCTTCTAAAGGTGATGTGATTCACTTGACATTTTAACCATTTGTGCTTCACAAATAATGTGAATTCTCAGTTCTAAGAGATCAGAAGGAATTACACTAACAGCACTTGGTTTAGGATCCAGCATACCTTAATTTTAGTGTTTCTTAAGAGTTTTAGAAGTAATAAATGGTATACAATAAAGCTTTTGTCTATGTGTTTTAATTTTTATATTTAATGTTTTTTTAACCAGGTTAAAAATATAAAAATAGTTTCTCCAGTATGTAAATTATAGACAGCTACTGTAATATTTTGAATGAAAATTTACTCCAGAGACTGAAGATGGCTTAGTCTAGGTTTTCAAAGTTATTTAAATGAATTTATAAAATATAAACATACTCTACATAAAGAAAATACTTTTAGAGTTCATGTAATTAGAGTGGCTTTATCCCACAATGCTTTTCTCTAACCAGTTGTCCAAACAGTACATTAAATTCCTTGGCATGTTAAACATGGCAGCTGTTCCTGGCATAGATTTTGTAAATAGTGCCTTGATAAATCTTAACCTTAGGGTAACCATATGTAAGTCGAAGGGCGTTTGGGGAAAACTGAACAAGTTTTTAAAATGGTCGCCCTGTTTTTTTCTCATTTCTTTAAATTTCATGAGGCAGTTTCTTCTGAATCTGGGTGTTAATTGTCCTTTGTAGACTTCTTACGTGGGATGGGGAAAAAAGTCTTCTTTGGAAATGGCCTTTCTGTATAGAGTACACCTAAGTTTTGTTTGAAAAATTCCCACAAGTGATGCTTCATTGTGAATCTGTTTAAATAGTTTTATAGTGGGAATTCCCATTCACCATGTTTCTCCTTGAGTGCTCAGCATTTTATTCTGTAGTAATATGCTCCCTTTAGTTACCTTTATAGTGGTGCAGCCCTATTTTTTAATATATCACAATAACATATATTGTAAGGTAATGGTTAGGAAACAGATGACTCAGAATTAATACAGATCCTTTCACTTTTAGGTTACTGGTTTGCACTTATCTCTCTGAATGACTTCAGTGTATTGAGTATCAGGTGGCATGTATTAAGTTAGTTGATTTGTTCTTTTTTAAAAATATTTATCTATCTGCACTGGGTCTTAGTTGCGGCTCGCGAAATCTTTTAGTTGTGGCATGCGGGATCTAGTTCCCTGACCAGGGATCGAACCCAGACCCCCTGCATTGGGAGCATGGAGTCTTAATCGCTGGACCAAAGGAAGTCGCGATTTGGTCATTTTTTTAAGTTACGTGCGGTTGGTGGATCAGGGTGCAACCATCATAGATTATAATTTTCAGTATTTTGGAAAGCAAGTTAAATGAGAGAAATCAAATCAACATTTTATAGACAATATAATGAATGCATATTAATACATTGCTGATGCAGCGTACCATGGTATTGTTAATTCTGTTTTTTCCTTCCTTTTGCACACAAATGAGTTTCTGCTTCCTCCTTTCAGATTTCCTGATCATGCCTGGCTGCAATTAACTTTCTTTGAAGTAAAGGGGGAAGGGAAAAAGAGAGGAAGTAGGAGGGAGCTCTTCAGATTCTGTGTCTCTCAGCTGGCTGGGAAGGAGGAGGAAAAAACAAATTATTTGTTCTTAAAGATGCTTTTTATAGTTATCGGGATTTTTTTTAATTACTATGATTTCTGTGGTATGGTTGCTTTACTTTGGAGGATGAGTACAGAAGTTTTAAAAAACTTTCCACTAAAATTTGAAGTTTTGATCAAGTTCATGTAAAAAAGTTTGATAATGAAATATGAACATTGAACTTTTAGCATGGTTTTGAAATCATCTTGTCCTGGATTTTGGCTTCTGGCCATGCACACACCTGCAGTTTTCAGGTTGGTTGCCTTATAGAGGATGTAGAAGAGATTATTTCTTACCTGAAAATCGTACATGACTCATATCAATTAATCTGGGTTGGTCTGGCTTGTTAGTCCACTGTTTTCTAGGGATCACAATTCTTTTTGCTTTTAAATGTAATAAAGGGATAATACAAAGGGCACTAGTTGAAAACCGTTAAAAGTTTGAAGCAGAATGTGCTGGCTTAAAATTATACCCAATGTCTATCTTATTGTATATTAAAATTCCCTGTATTGGGTTGGCCAAAAAGTTTGGGTTTTTCTGTTTTCTTACGGAAAACCCAAACGAACTTTTTGGCCAATGCAGTAGTAAAGAGGTATTTTCCCTAGAATAAGGTAGAATCATCCTAGACCTGAAGGAATGATCCTATTTGAAGTTCTTGGTCATTATAATGTGCTAAAAGTTAAGAGATAAGACTACTAATACTTCAGTTTCTATCATCGCAAAATACGGACATTGAACTACTTTACTAAGTCCTTGATATGGTACTATTGTGCTGTGAATTGCTGGTTGAAGGGAATGTGTGGAGCAAACCTGAGTATTTTCTTAGTTCCTAGACTAAAGATTGATTAAGGACTTGAACAGAGAAGAGTCTTATATTATTTAATGAAAGTGTCTGAACTGTGTCAGTTCTGTTTATCATTGCTATATGCTCCTTCAGTGAGAAAGTTGTTTTTTCAGTTGGAGTCTATTTTGAACCACATCCCATCATTGATTATATAAATTTATTGTCTGCAGTTTGAGAGTATTCCTAAGTTAGTTGTTGCTCAACACATCTGGTTTACTAAAAATAGTTTAAGGGGTGGAGTGTAGCAGAGACATGTATTTTTTTTCCTTCTAAATTTTTTTATTTGGAATTGTTTCACTACCAGGATGAGATGAGTTTGAGTGAGGTGAAATTTAGCCTCCAGTCAGCCTATATGAACAATCAACTAGTTGTTTGGTTGTTACCTGCTCAATGTTATATTTTGTTGAGTGAAGTATTTGACATTAGTGAGCCACTGAAAAGTTTGAAAATCTTGTTGGTAGTAATTTGGTTTATAAGCAGATTTATTCCCCAGAGAACTATGATGATATTGCTAATAGTTTAGAGAGGAAGTAAACAGAACTTCATTGTTAGTATTGCTTTGGTGGGTAGAGAAAAGACAACTTTTTCGCCCCTTTCTTTACTCTCGTTTCAATTTGTAGTATAGATATATCACTTTAGAGCATTTTTAAACTAACATTCCTGTAGAGGAAATGAGAATTTGACCTGGTACAGGATTTATGTAGTTAGGTATATGTTTCTGTCCCAGAATTACTCTCAGATTTGTTCTTTCTGGTGTCAAATTACTGCTCCCTCATTAATTTTACTAAAAGAAAAAAATAAATTGACTTTCAGAAACTGCCTAGAAAACTGTTGTTTTATTTTTATGATAGAAATTGGTGGGTTTTTTGTTTGTTGTTTTGTAATGATAACTGAACTTGGTATTGAGAGATAGGTAGTTATAAGAAATAACGAAAGTACACCTCCTATTAGGATATGGGAGTGGAGTGTGCTCACACCCCACCCTCAAGAATGAGAGCATCTGCTCCTGAGTTGAGGTGGGGAGAGACGGGCTCAGAACAGAAGTTCCACTTACTGTTAACTCACTTGATTTTTTTTTTTCCCCAGAAAGGAGTGTTTAAATGGCAGTTTTATGCTCAGACTCTACTTCCCTTTGACTTACCCTTGAAATTTTTTAATGTCTGGTGTTAGAAACATCCCAACTGACTTCATTCATTTAGCAGTTATTTAAATTATGTGGTTTCCCTATTCATAGCATCCTGCTTAGGTGCTTGATGGTTTTCAAAATTGATAAAGGGACTTCCTTGGTGGTCCAGTGGTTAAGACTCTGTGCTTCCACTGCAGCGGACACAGGCTCAGTGCCTGGTCAGGGAACTAAGATCCTGCATGGGAACTAAGATCCCACAGGCTGCACTGTGTGGCCAAAAAAATAAATTAAAAAAATAAAAGTATAAGTCATAGTCCTTATTACTTTCCAAAGAGTTTATAATCCGTGATAACAACTTAGATTTTTTAAAATTTCCTTGAAATAGATTTGATTTAAGGAGCCAAAAATGCATAGTAAAGACTTAAGGAATACAAAAGAAAGAAGCCAGCAGAGATTGAAATGATATAAAGAAGTATCATGAAGAGGGTAAAACTTGAATGGGATTCTTCTGAATGGAGATGGAAGTGAAAGACAGGGAGAGTGAGGCAGACATTTAGCAGAAAGGATTGCGTGATCAATGATGAGGTAGATTTAGGGGTCAGTAGAATATCAGTCTAGCTAGAGAAGAGAGTTTGGTTTTGAATATAGACATCATACCAGAGAAGTAAGTATTGTGGGGTCAGATAAAAGAGGAAAAGGATTGCTAGGTACAGTTACTAAGTGACTTTTATCTTGTAGGCCCTATGAATCATTGGAAGCTTTGAAGCAAGAGAATAACAAAAAAAAAATTTTCTCCATAACAGTGACATCTGGTTATTGTACTATATCAGAAGGAGCTAATTGATGGCATCTTTTGTCTTAGAGAATCAGCCTAGCTATGAATTTTGAAGTCAATTCATGCAGATATGGTTTCAAATCCTAGCTTTGCCGTTCGCTAGCTATGTGACATTGGGAAAGTCTAAAGCATGCTCAATAATTGGTTTCCTCATCTATAAGATAAATATACTGTCCATCTCAGAGTTAGAAAGATTAAGTGAATGACACATTTAAGAGCTTATTACTACATAGAAACTGCTCAATAGAAGGTCACTGCTATTTAGACATGCTCTAAATCTCCCTTTTTATAGATGGTGTCTTAAACGTTTGTGGTAGATATTTGAAACTCCTTTCTCTTCTTACCATATGCAACCATTGGACATTTCTCTGCCACCATCTGCGCCTCTTTTAACAATCTGTTTTATTTGTCTTCTCTGGAACTCTCACCATTCCTTCTGCAGCTGGTGCTAGATAAACTTTTTCGGTGTTGGTACAAGCCATGGTCACTGTGTAACAGAACATGTCTTTGTAGTAGTATTTCTTCTTCCCTCTCCCCCTTTTTAAAAAGTATATTTAGATAAGATTCCTCAGTGAATTCTTAAACTCCTGTTTTAAGAAAATGATATTAGAAAAGATGCAGAACCCTATTGTGGGATTACTCTCCACAACACATCCTTACCTTTTTTCCCCGCAGGGAAAGTCATAAGCTCTACTTGCTGTGATAGTTATTTTTATCTCAAAAAGTATAAGTGATATGCAGCAAATTACAGAATTGTTTTTCTTTGTTTGGCTCTGGAGGGAGGCCATGAGGATATAGTACTACAGTTTGGAAGTCCTCTTAGCATTGAATAAGAGTTGGTCTAAATGACCTTTGAAGTTCCTTTCCAACATTTAAAGCCATAATTCTGTGAACTTGCTCAATGTGGGAAAACAAATATTTCTGACGAACATTAACCTGATCAAGTTAGTCCCTGGCTAATGATTTTAGTCTCAGGGATAAAAGACATTCAACCTAAATCTAGGTTTATCTCAAAAGAGAGAACTGTTAAGCCAGGCAGTGCCAGATGCAAATCAAAATTATGCAAAACTGGAATAACAGGATTGTTTGGATTAGTAGTACCTACTGAGAGCTTTCTTTCTATTCTATATTTTTCTATATCTGTTTCTGAATTATATTTTGACAGAGTTGAGCACGTTCTCAGTTAGTCCATGAGTTTTTGTGTGCATTTCACTTTGCCTTCATATTAGCATTTGATTGAAATTAGAGGTGCCTTGTTGCCATAATGTCAGTAAAAATGAGAACTGTGAGATTGTAGGATATACACTGTGCCAAGAGTATAAAAAATACAGGATCATAGCTATAGCTGTGAACTGATTGCTGGTGGAATATTGGCTTGGTAGGATCAGCATCTGTGGGCAGGCATTGGCCTGGGGGGTGGTCTAGGAGATGAGGCCAGAGCAGGAAGCTGCTATTGTGTAGTACTTGGCTTTATTCCATTTCTAGTCAAAAGTGACAGCTTGCAGTAGTGGAGCCAAGCTGAAGCCTAGAAAGTAGAATGGACTACAAGAAAAGCAGAACCAGAAGCTAAAACAGAATCACTGTTACTTCCTTATTTAAGTAGGCTTTTTAAAAATTTTAAATTGGTACATCATGTTTTAATATTCAGTAATTTTGCTCAGTAATTTTGCTCTGCATCCTGTTTAAATACTTTTTATCTCCCCCCTGCCTGCATGATTCTTTATTGCCATAATTTCAAAAAAAGTTGTGAAATGTGCTTAAGGTCCCACAAATCAGGTATGCCGATGTGTATTGTCTACTGCTATTAAAAAGGGAGTTCTTCATTTGTAAAAATTGGTTGCAAAACTTGGTGTGTTGAAAATATATTCATGAAGTTCAGGAACATGTTATTTTGACTGAAATTTGGCTCACGTATGAGCTGTTCTGCAATATTCAGATTAAAAACATTTATAAGTCACAGTCTGCGATAGTTCTCTCCTGGTCACAAATCTGCTATGATCATATGCTGAAAAATCTGCCAGTCCCTTTTTAATTTTTTGTGGCTGCTGTTATGAATTTAAAGTATGTGAAATTATGCTTGTAGACATCAGATTCCAAAGATTCTAAGCCATCACTTAGTTATCATTGAGAAAGATTTCTGCCAATTTCTTTCTGCCAATCAAAATAGATTGATACTATTTACTTACTCCTTTTGCCCAACCGGGAATTCTTACTAAAGCACAGCCATTTTATTTGAAAATCCCAAAATCAAAATTTTATTTCTCAGTGTGCTGTTAATATTTTACATTTATAAGGTTCAACATTTTCCAAAATATTTCCATGTGCATTATTTTAGTTAATTCTTATGTTTACCTTATGAGGAAAACAGATTATATTATTATCTTAATTACATATAATGCTTTCAGGGTACATATATGAATTTATTTAATTCACACAAGTCTTTGAGAATTCTAACTTACAATGGCTAGGTGGCAGAAATGGAAACCCATTTAAACTAGATTTAATTTTTAAAAGGGGGTGGTAGGCCTATTAAAAAGATAAAACAGGAAATGTCATGGACATCCACTGCAGAAAAGTACAGCTGAACCTTACTTGGAATGGAATTAGGAACTAGAAGGTAAGGAACTCAAGTTACATATTTCTTCTCCCCCCCTTCCTCAGTCTTCTTTCTGCAGACAGGTTTCTTCTGCTTAATCATAGGTTTTGCTTCTCATAATACTAGTTTCCATGTGACTTTTGTGTGTCAGTGTCAATTCGCGCACCAGCTCTCCCTCCTTCGCAGGACCTTTTAAGTCTAATATTTGTGTTTCTTGGTAAATTAGGGGTGGGAGTGTAGGAGGATGAAAGGCTGAAAAGAGAAGAAGGAAGAAATATGAGGAAGGGAGAGAATATGTGATAGCAATTTTTACAGGCAAAGAAAGCGAGGTTTAGGGAAGTGGTGATTTGGCATCTAGGTTCACACAGCTAGTGGTAGCCTAAACAGAACTTGAACCAAAACTTTAGATTCCAAGATGTTTTTTCTACTATGCCACCCCTGCCTTTGTGAGCTGTCAAACAGGAAACATCTCTTATTTGCACATCATTCTTTTGTTTGGCACTTTGTTATTTTTCTTAGGGTTGACATCTTTCCTAAATATAAGATTAAATTTTTCCTTAATTTTATTGCCTGCACAATCTCCCTAGACTTTTCAAATACTGGCATCAAGCTATACCCCAAATCTGTGCATCATTTTCAGACTCACTTGTTCCCTAGGCAAGAATCCAAACAGATTAAGATGTTTTGCCCTCTCCCACTTTTCTCAGCTGCCTAGTTTTCTCTGTTTTGCTCAAAGATTTGTTCAAAGTTAAAATTGAAAAGCAATACTTTAAAACAAAGCCCTTTTAGCCTCTTGTTAAAAGGACTGTCTCTAAAATCCAAGTCTTTCTAGGCTTCAGACTAAAGGCAAAACAGCACTAGCCCTTAATCAATAAAATAACGTTTGGGGGCTCTTCATTCATATGTTTGTGGGCCTGCTGTGTTGTATTCAGGCATACAAATACACTACTCATAGAGTTTATAATCTAATGGTGGAAGCACATGGAAAAATACAAATGTAAATATAGGCAAAAGATAGTAAGTAGCGGACACCAGAGAGGTCTAAGGAATCTACCCTGGTTGTGGGAGAAATAGAGGATGCCCCTGTCCTTAGAATAGGTGACCCCCTAAGTTGTCTCAGGATGAATACAAATTAGCTAAGCCACTAAGACAGCAGGGCTGGCTAAGTGCATGAGATGCAGTGAATAAGCAGAATGGGTGTTGGATGGTCCACTTGCATAAACTCTGCCATACCTACCTTTCCTGTGAAGGTGGAATGGTGACTAGTCAGAGACATTTGAACAGTTTTTTAGTTGAGTCAACCATGTGATTGACTTCAACCCTCATTGTCCATTTGGAGTAGAGGAATAACGGGCATTTGTTTAAAAGAAGGTAACAGTAAAACCATTTTAACCATTTAAGTGTACAATTCAGTGGCATTAAGTACATTCACAGTGTTGTACAGCCATCACCACTGTCCATTTTCAGAACTTTTTCATCATCCCAAATAGAAACTCTTCATTCATTAAACAGTAACTCCCCATTTCCCAGTATCCTATTCTTCCCAGCCCCTGGTAACTTCTCTGTTCTTGGTCTATACTTTCTTTGCCTATTCTAAATACCTCATATAAATGGAATCCTACAATATTTGTCCTTTTTGTGACTGACTTATTTCACTTAATAGTATGTCTTTAAGATACACCTATGTAGCATGTGTCAGCAGTTCATTCCTTTTTATGGCTGAATAATATTCCATTGTATGTATTTGCCACATTTTGTTTATCCATTCATATGTTGATGGACATTTGGGTTGTTTCCACCTCTTAACTGTTGTGAATAATGCTGCTGTGAACAATGGTGTACAAATGTTTGAGTCCCACCTTTCACTTCTTACGGGTATATACCTAAGAATGGGATTGCTAGAGCATATGGAAATTTATGATTTACTTTTTGAGGAACAGCCGAACAGTTTTCCACAGGCTCTGCACCATTTTACATCCCCACCGACAGGGTTCCAGTTTCTCTATATCTGTGAGAACACTTGTTATTTTTCATTTCCTTAATAGTAGCTATTCATTGCCTATGCTTTTAGTATCATATCTGAGAAATTATTACCAACTCCAACATCATGAAAAATGTCCCCTAAGAGTTTTGTAGTTTTAATTCTTACGTTTAACTCACTGACCCATTTTAAATTAATGTTTTAGATAGTATAAGGTAAAAATCCAATTTAATTCTTTTGTTTGTGGATATCCAAGTTTCCAAGCCCCATTTGTCCTTTCCGCATTGAATAGTCTTGTCACCCTTGTTGGAAATCAGTTGACCATTTACTCTAAAATTTACTTCTGGGCTCTATTCTATTCCTCTATGGTATATGTCTATTTTGATTACTTGAGGTATCTGTCTTTTCCACTTTTCTACAACTGCATAATTTGTCTAAATGATGGTTAACCCTAAAGATAAATCATTTTAAAATATACTGTTCTGCTTAACTGTTGACATTTTCTGAAGCACTTGTCAGTGTTTGGAGTATAATTCCTGTCATTAAATTATTAGGCGTAGACCTGCCTTTTAGAGAAGCTATGTTTTTAAGATGCAAGGGAAAAAGATTAGTGATTGTTGAAATGTAACATACAGTCATTCATTTACTGATTTGTGCCAGTTACTTTGCTAGCTACTGGGGATTTAAAGACAGATAAAATACTTGGTTCTCTTTCAGGCCAGGGGGAGAGATTTAAATATAATTATGGCAACGTGCTAAAAGTTCTAAAGTAGAGGTATGTTTATAGTGTTCTGTACTGTGGAATCAACTGATGTAGTAATACCAGCGATTTGCCTGTTTCTCTTTTTTTGGTTTTACTTTTTCTTAGAAGGCAAGGGTTTAGAAGGTGGGAAAGAGATAAGGAAAGCTAATAATGTTTCACAATAGGGTACGGTATTAGGATTCTCCAGGGAAACAAAACCATAGGGTGTGTGTGTATACAAGTATGTGTGTAGAGAGAAAGGGGATGGGGGAGGAGTTTTAAGGAATTGACTCATGCACTTGTGGTGGCTAGGGATTCTGAAATACACAGGACACACCCACAGTGGAAATTCTGGCAGGAGTTAATGTTGACTCTGAAGGCAGAATGCTTTCCTCTTTGGAGGACCTCATTCTTTTTTCTTAAGGCCTTCACTTGATAGAATGAAGCCCATGCACACTGTGGAGGGTAATCTGCTTTACTCAAAGTCTTCTGATTGAAAAACACCTTCACAGCAACATCTAGACTGATGTTTGACCAAACATCTGGGCACCATAGTCTACCCAAATTGATAAGTAAAATTAACGGTCACAGGTACTATTTGGTTCTTTGTATTATAGTGAATTGTAGGATGGTGGGCATTTCTGGCTTTCCAACAGTTAAATGCCTTTAGCACCTCTTCCTAGTTATTATGTTAATGGGAAAAAACATCTCCACACAGTTCCAGTGCCCTCTGCCACTTTATTTAGAGCTACTGGAATATAAATTAAGACACCTAGAAAAGTGGAAGGCTTTCAAGCAATCTTGTCAAGTAACTTAGAAGTGGTCAGCAAGCAGTGGCCTGCCGGATCCTCTGAGCACCCTAAAGGTGAAGAGGCATCATTCCTTTCTCAGTGTTACAAAGCTCTGCCTCCTCTTCAGTCTTGATACTGTGAGGTTTTTGTCCTGGCTGATCATAATCCTCTACCAATTCAGTCTCATTCCAGACCAAATTCTTATATCACTGACACATTCTCGGAGATCTTTAGACCTAGTTATTTGATAAAGGTTATTAATTTTAAATGGTTAATATCTTTCCATCGTATTTGTACTTATATAGGGATACTTATATATTGCAAATCTATAAGTATGTAAAATAATAAGGCATTTAAAAATTATATTTATCCAGTGCTTCTCTAGATGTTCTTTGCCTGGAAGTCAGGTACTCTACATAGAAGTGACATGTTATTGTTTCCCGTTAATAACCCTTCTCCCCTCTGCCATTTATAGAGTAGCCATTTGGGGAAATAGAAAATTCTGTATAACGTGGATGAGTAAGGCCTGGATATATAAGACCTCCTCATGTAGAGTCTTCAAGCTTAAAGTTCTTTAAGACATTATACAGTATGTGGTCTTCCAAAAATGCAGTATCTGAAGGACCTCAGAAGGATGAGGTTTTATCTTGTTTTTCCCACATTCACTCCTATTTTCAAGGAATTAAGTTCCATCATATATTAACAATTCATTCCAACACTTAACAAAGCCCATTGTTGAGAAATTTTCTTAAAGTTTATTGCATTTATGTTATATCAGTTAGACACACTTGTATCAGTTGGAAGCATCTAACTGGCATGTTGTTAATGTTGCAAAGGATTGTGATGCCCTATTCTGGCCAAGGGTGTGTAGTTAATTAATGATGTTCCCTACCAGCACTGTAAAGGAGCAGGCTGAACTACTAATTAGTTTTTATTGATCTTGATCACTACAAGGTATCTCTTTCCCATTCTGTCTTGTTCCACATTATAGGTATAAATACACCTTTGTACTTAAATTTTTTATGAGTTCAGTTTGAATGATGGCACAGCTTGGTAGCTCTGCCTTTTGCCCCAAACTCCAAGGACTTAACAGTGTCTGATTAGTGCAAATATTATTAAAATCAAAAATAGTTTACAAATTAATCAAATGAAAAAATATAGAGAGAAGAATGAAAATCAGCCACAACAGTTTAAAATATAAGTTGCCAAATTTATTGAGATTCTGTTTTAAGATATCTAGTCATATACGTAAGTACACATATATAAAATTTATATTCTTAGGGAATTTTGGCTCTTTGAAGGGAGGCAGAAGTTTACATCTATTAAAATATCAGAATTTGGTAGTAGAACAGGCCAACTTGGACTCAGATCCCAGCTCTGCTGCTTACTGTCTGAAATATTAAGCAAGACATATAAGCACTTAACAATTTTTTATTTTTTCATCTTTAAAGTTAGCTATGTAATACCTGTTTCTTGATAGTGTTGCCATTGTCTATGAGATAATGTGTAGGAAAAAACTTTGTACCCTATAAAATTTTTGTGATAAATAGAATAAATATGATAGGAGTTCAGAAAATAAATAGGTCTGGTTGGGTAAATCTCAGTTCATGATACATGTAGCTTCATGAAGCCTATTCAAAGTGATTGTTTTTTAAACCTTCAGCACAAAATAGTTGTCATTCACAGACCTTACCACCTCACCAGTGGTCACATAATTGGCAGTGGTCACATAATTGGTGAATTTCCTACATTCTCCTAGTTTTCTCTTCATTTTATTTCCAGCCAAGATATCTCTCCTGTGATACATTATTTCAGTCATTCTTAACCACCACCTTAACTCTCTTATGACTTTGTCTTTCTGTCACATCTACCGCTTAATTTCTTATCTTGGAATAGTCCTATTTATTTTCTCCACTTTTACCCCATGAAAATGTGCTGCCCATTATTGGTGGCCACTAGCCATATGTGGCTATTTAAATTTAAATTAAGCAAAAGTAAATTAATTAATTAATAATTCATTTATTTATTCCTCTCTCTCTCCCCCTCTCCCCCCCTTTCCCCCTCTCTCCCCCTCCCTCCCTCCCTCCCTCCCTCTCTCTCTTTCTCCCTCCCCCTCTCCCTCCCCCTCCCCCCCAGGGGAGATGGACACACACACACACACACACACACACACACCACCCCGGCCCCCAACCGTGGCCCCTGCATTGGGAGCATGGAGTCATTACCATTAGACTGGCAGGGAAGTCCCAAGCAAAAGTAAATTTAAAAATTCAGTTCCACTCCCACAAAACTAATGTTAATGTTGTTAAGATCACTAATAACCTCTTAAATATCAAACATATTATTCCATTCCTATCCTACTGGACCATTGCATTTAACACTGAGGATCACTGTCTTGGATATTCTTTTATTCTTAACTGCTTCTGTGACATCTCTTTTCAGGTTTCCCTGAAAAGGTTTCTGCAGTTTTAATGGTGGGTGGTTTTCCACAGTCTTCCTTTTTGGTGTCTTCTCTTTTCACTACTCATCCTAAGCAGTGTCATATTTCCAGTTGCTTTCACTATCATTTAAAAACCCTGTCTTCTGAATCTGTAACTCTAGTCCAGACTTCCTTGCTACACTGTCATTCATTTAACACCTTTATTTAGCATCTTCTATGTGCCTGGCATTGTTTAGACAAAAATTCGTGTCCCCTTGGAGCTTAAATTCTAGAAGAGGCACAGTAGGTAATAAATATAGTAATAAGTAAGTGGTACAGTATGATAGATGGTTTAATTACTGCTAGGCCAAAAGGAAAAGTAAAGCAAAGTAAGAGCAATTAGGCTTGGAGAAGGGAGAGGCAGGCTAGAGTATTGTGGTCCCTGTGGATGTCATTGAGAAGGTGAAACCCATATTTTCTACTGCCGACTGTGTTAAAGTTTCAGCACTCAAACCTTGTCTTTCTTCCTAATCATTCTGTATCCTGGCTAATGGTGAAACTGTATCTACCCCGTTTTGTTACTCAAATCAACAGCCAAGAGTGTTTTAGGTTCCTCTCTTGCCCTTGTTGACCTCCAAAAATAGCTTAACATTGCATATGTCCATCCCATCCTCCTCCTCTCTATTGTAAGGCTTCCATCCTCATTTGGCTAGACTATTAGAGAGCTCTCCAAGTACGGTCTTTCTGCTCACCTACTCCCTTGTCCTCAGTCTATGTCATTGTACTTAGAGTTCTCCACATAGGCCATACTGTTTCATCTGTCTATGTCTGTGTCTGCACATGCATTTCACCCTGTCTTAAAAGCCCTTCTTTTCTGTTCTACCATAGCCTGGTAGGTGCCCTTGCGTTTTTGAAGTTTCAACTCAAGAATCTACGTACCCATCCATGCTTTCCTCAAGTCCCAACTCAGATATCCTTTTCTGTGATACCTTTCCTGATATACCGAACTAGATTATCTTTCCCCACCTTCTTTTTCTCACCTCTGTATTATATGTAAAACTCTGTATAATCTGTATTGCAGTGATTTGTGTATTAGTCCCTGTTCCTACAGGCTGTAAGATCCTCAAGGGCAGAAACTCTTATATGTATTGCCAGTCTCCTAGCATAGTAATTTTATACTTAGTATTCAGAAATCTTGTTGAATGAAATATATTTCTAATATGTTTAACTCAAAGGAGGAGCTCTTAGCCCCACACTTAGAGACTGTTTCAAACATAATTCCAACAAATTATCTAATCTGGTTTCCTCTACCATAGCAAATGAAAGGTCGAAATCAGAATTTTAAAAAGTATGATGATGGTAGATTGGGAGCTTGATAGCACAGGAGGTTACAAAAGAAACTAAAACGTAGTCACAACTCAAATTTTGACTTTCTGGGACAGTTTGGTGTAGAGGCAATAATCCTTTATATCAATCGATAGTTATGCCTATCATAACAGTAATCAATAATGATATCTGTGAGTATTGACAGAAAGCTACAATTGTGTTTAATATATTATTTAATGAAGGAACTCTAGAAATATTTTCAGAATTAGTAGGATTTTGATAAATTTTCTTATTTCTGTAAGTTATTTTAAAAACTTGCTCTCTTTTGGATATGAACTGTAATAAGCATTTGGCATGTCTCATTCAGTATATTTTCTCTTTTTTCTAATTAGATTTTCTAAGTAAGTTAAACTTACCCTTTTAGGAATAGCAAAGCAGTGATTGGAAATCTTGGTAAAGTACATTATGCATACTATCTTCCTTCCTAGGTAATTAAGATGTTCTTGTATTTTGATACTTTTGAGTTGTAGTTTTAACTCCCTCCTTTTCTCTGAATAACTTAACACATTTGTCATGTATTTGCATTTGCTCTAGACTCAATGAGAGGAACAGATACTTAACTTGGGGTCATATGATAAAAGACTGAGTCACTTGGAAGATCCAAGTCTGTCAAGTTACAGGACTTGTTGATTATTTCAACTTGGACTAGATTGTATTAATTCTTTCTGAGAAAAGAAAAGTATGGTATAATAGTTCTCAAGTTTATAGGTGTATCATTTCCATAGCAGTATATTGGAAATAGTGAAAATCAGCCCCAGAACGTGTATGGCATGGTATTAATTTTGAAATTATATCACTTGCATTTTATATTTTAAAAATAAATGTTCACTCTGTATGATCAGAATAGTCATTGACGGGATTACTTTTAGTAGATTACTTTCCAAAAAACTATTATGCAAGCATATAATTTTATTTCCTTCTTAGGTTGAGTTCCTTCTCTCCCTCTTCACAAGGTAGGGTGAGACTGCCATAGGTGGAGGGCTCATCAAGAGCAAGGAAGTTGCTTTTTTGTTGTTTTATTTTCTTAAACTTGGGCTGTTCTGAAAGAATATTTTCAGTTGCTCCTTTGGAAAACATTAACAGTTCCCAGGCCTTCCTGAGTTTGTTCAGTTTGTAAGTTTGAGGAAACTGCAGTTAGTAAATTGTGGTTGGCAGATGCTGTAAGCAGGTGACTCAATAGGTTGAACTCATGATGACTCAACTGTGTAAAAACCATGCTTTTAAATAGCTTGAAAGAAAAATTGCCTTCCAGACTTTTGAACTGCCATGAAAAGTTCAAAACTATTATTAAAGATACCACGAAGAATATTAACATGTGGCTTTAGAAGGAAACACATTTCCCTTCAAGTGGTTTTAAAAGTTTTACTTAATTGTTGTTCTGATTTTTGCTCTGTGGTAATTCTGACAAGCAAGGACACTTAGCAAGTTGTAGTTCAAAATGCAGAAATATTACAAGTCTGCATAAAGTGTATTCAGGAGAATATTTTTAAAAGGTCAGTTTCATTCAGTTGGGAGATTAGCAGAGAAACCCAAATGGTTGTTGTTTTTAATTAAGTAAGAGTAATCTAGTTAGCTTTTTCTTTAACCTTGGTATAACTGAACAAATAAAAATAATGCAACATAAGCAGTCGCTTTCTTATGAATTGATGTAATAGGATGTTTATATTAATATAGTATATCCCATTCCAAAATCCCATCTGAGATCTGATAAGTTACTTATATCTGATAAATTACAGAGTTTTTGTTGTTTATAATATCCATTCCAAATTTTGGAATACTGTATTCCTGTGAACTGACTTTATCTTAGCAAACATCATTTTCCATATTTAACAATAAAATAATTTGGTTATTTGGGTTTCCTTTCACTTTCTGTGGGCATGTCACTAATATCATAAGTAAAATATTGAAAACCCAGTAGAGAGTATTCAGATTTTTAATTCTGCCAGTGCACAGGTTGGAAAAAGGTTTCGTGGGAAGGGCTTTGACATTATGCAGACACTTGGTAATTTACCTTCCAGCCATGTGATTTGGAGTCAAATTAATTAATCTTTGAATGTTTCTTCATCTATAATATGGAGAGAATAATATCAGACTAGCAAAGGATTTGTTAGGATTAGATGAGGTTAACATTTGTGAAGTGTTAACCTCTTCTGTCAATTAAAGTTTAAGTTTTTTTATTGTTTACACTGTCAAGTAAATATGCTTTGATAAAATGGATACTTTTTAAAGGCTGAAAGTAGATTCATTTCATTAATCATATGCAGTCAATTTAGGATATATTTAAGTTATGTTGAAACGGGGAGGATACCGCTCATCTGAATTAACCAAAATCAACCAGGAATTATGAAATTATATATACACAGGACTTAATTATCTATTGCTTTTAATTATGTACAAAATTGTAATATGTTTGTCTTTAAAAAGATTGCATATGTGGAGAAGTTTTAAAATTAATCTTTTTTGTTTCTGTGTCATTAGCTTCTTTCTGTGTCACTAAGTTTGTGCTTACATAATCATTTTACCTGACTGTTGTAGTCTATTGTATGGGTATATGATCAACTAAAAAAACTTTTTTCTATTTTAAAACACAGAGAGACCTTTCTTGTACATGCATTAATTTGTTTTGTTATTCATTTATTTGCTTAGATTACTCAAAAGTTCAATGTTGGGTAGAAGAAGAGTATGTATTTTAAGATATTAAAACTATGAAAAACCTAATGTACAATGAGAAAGATTTTGAGAAAAATAGCTTTGGAGTAGATTGTTCAAAGCTTATGCAAAATTTTAATGAGAGTACTACCACAAACAGTAATAATCCTATAAAAATAGACTTTAAAAAGACATTTCTAATAAAGTTAGGCAAATATAGTTCTTTATCTTTAAGAGAAAGGGGGACGTTTGCTTGATATTAAGAATATGTAAGGAAGAGTTGAGATTGCTGGATTATGGAGTCAAAAGCAAAATAAAAGAAAATTGGGGCAGTCTAATCAATAGGAACTTCTAAGTCAGCACACAGTTACATTAAACAAAGAATAAAGTGGAATGGATGGCTATCATGTCTAGTGCTGTGTTCAGCTTTATTTTTATACTTAGTATTCAGCTGCTCATACTAGGTAGTGCAAAAATAAATAAATAAATGGTATATGAACCAACAGTACTTCTGTGTTACACTGATATCATTCACCTATTTTCTACAAGTTCTTGTGAGCTAAAATTGCAGAAACATTCATTGTTTAAAAGAATAGGATGTATAGTCAAACTGCCTTTCAGAAAAGGTTTTTTCCTCTCCCATGAATGATGTCATAAATTTTTTAACTTTTCCAATCTGATTAACAGAAAAACTGGAATACATTTAAATTTGGTGGTTCTTGAAGAATGGTGAGACAGAGCTTCTTTTTTCCTCCAGAGTTTTAGTTTAGTGTGGATAAAGATAAGAGTGTCCAGCACTCTTGACTCTAAAATATTGATGTTTGGTTTATCTATAGGGAATCAGATCCTAAATAAATTATAATAATTTAAAATTCTACCTACAACTTAAAATAGCAATAATGAAAAATCTGGAAATTTTTAGGTTTTATCATATAATGTGTTGTGAAGAATCAAGTCACCAAAATTGACAGTACAAGATTTAGAATTATGTTAGGAACATTTAGAGACAACATAGCATTAATCTTATGTAATAGAGAATATCAGGTAAAATATTTGAAATATAGTGATCATTTCTCCCAGTAATATTTGGAGACAATTTTGTGGCAGGATGTGGTGGTGCGTTTTCTTCCTCTTCAACCCTAATCGGTTTCTTTTTCAGAGTGTCACAAGGTCAGCCCTTGGAGGAAGTAGAGAAGCAAAGAAATTACTCTCCATTTGTCTCCCTGTTTGGATCCCCCCTCCCCTGTTTTTTGTTTGTTTGTTTTGTTTGTTTGCTTTTTAAATGAATATCTGCTTTCCTTAAGAGATAGTATAAATGAGATTATGTTAAATTACCTTATCATGGAGAAAACACTCAGTTTTCAGTCTTAACTTCAGATACAAGAACCATAGGATTAATGTTGGAACATTGTCTTCAGAAAATTTCTTCTTTTTCAATGCATGTTCCTATTTTTACCCTACTATGGAGTCCAGAGAAGTGGATAGTACCAACCTCTGTATATGAGTATAATTCTCATTGACCCAAAGGAGTAAATCTTATCTTTCAAAGTGGGTAATTTTTCTACACTAAAATCAAGTCATTATTATATTTGGAGAGCTAAACATGGTACAGGAATGTATCAGGGAAATTGATGAAAAGCCTTAAAAAATGAAAGCCTGTGAAAGCCTTAAAAATGATTTATCTTAAAATATTTTTTCTCTAATAATGAAAAGGATTTGGTAATTGGTGTATTTTCCTATGCTTATGAATATGCAGCCATTTATGGAAATAGAGTTTGCTGTCAATTTGCCAATGAATTGCATTGCATTGATTAGAAGTTTTTGATCTTGCTTTGTAATAGTATTTTATTTGTTCTTTCAAATCATGGGTAGGCAGTGAAAATCAAACCCGCCTCCCATTTTTTATAAGGCCTTTTACATTTTTATACAGTTGAAAAAAACTCAAAAGAAGAATAATGTCATGACACCTGAACAATCTGTGAAATTCGGATTTCATATAATGCCAATAAACAAACTTTATTGGAACACAACCATGCTCATTCATTTATATATTGTTTATGGTATTGTTTGGCTGCTTTTGGCACTACAGTAGCAGAGTTGAGCCGTTGTGACAGAGATGTTATGACCTGCAAAGCCTAATGTTTTTACTCTTCGGCCTTTTAGAGGAAAAGTTTGCCAACTCTTGCTTTAAATCTTGAAAATATATGGAAGCCCTCACTCTGGTGGTTGCATTTAATTAAACTGTAGATGGTTTAGACAACTGTGCTTTTTGAAGACCTCTGTGGTAACTCTCAGACTTAATAAGTTTCCTATCTTAGTAAAGCCTTATTAACAAAGTGGGTTCTTTTATAAGTTATACAAGAATTGGCATAATAGCAATTGGCGTCACTCTTGACCTATATGGACCTAACATTCATGTTTTTCACTGTTGGCTAGCAACCCCAGGGATTTAAAGGACAGGCAGTCGTTTGTAGTTTTGCTGAAGCATGAATTTAAATTATGACTGTGCCAGAGTGGTGTGGCAAAGCATGTTCAGTCACCTAACCTGACATTTCAAGATACAGATAGTTTCTTTTATGATAACTCTTATAAAAATAAAATCAACTGTGATTTTTATAGGGGAATTTATGTAATATAATTGCATTTAAATTGTCACCACAGAGGTCAAGGGCTTTATTGCAGGAGGAAAAAAATTCTAAGACATACTCAGTATCAGTTTGAAAGCAGGCATTAGGTCATTCTCCATCAGATATTGTCCAAAGGGAGAGAAACTGCTCCAATTTTATATTTCTTGTATCCTAAAAGTCATCAGTTAAGACTTTAGAGCAAGTCTCTTAAAATTATTAAGCCAGTCAACTCAGTCATCTTGATAGAAACTAACAACTGGTATATTTTTACCTATTTCATGCCTCTGCTGGCTCTTCAGTCAGTATTTAAATCCGGAAGATGTGTAACAAAGAAAATATTTGTTGAAATAGTAAGGAGCACTTGATTATGGTAAGACAGATTGTTCTTTATTATCTTAGAAAATGTGTTACATATACTTTGAGCACTGTAATAATATTGCTATTTATTAAACCTAGTCAGGCATATCTGAATATTTTAGTACTAAGATCTTATTTTTTATGTTATTGTACTTGTTACTGTTTCCCTTTGAACTGGGATGAAGTAGAGAATTGCTTGAAAATTAGGTTAGTACAGTAATCTGTCACAGTACAGATTCCAACCTGATTTCAACTTTTATATTGATATTTTGAGGAATGCTGCTTTTTGATTTCATCATATTCTTCTGTACATACGAGAAAAAGTCTGTATTTTGATCATCTCAGATGATCAGTTTTTAATTCAGGGTGGTGTTTAACCTAGAAACACAGCATTTGGGAATTTGTAGGTCATGACTAAGTCACGTTACCAAAGTGATTTGTCTTCTCTTTTATGCTTTCTGATGATAAGATTGCATGAGTTTAACATCCTAAGTCTTTTCTGTTTGATGAGTGTTATAGACTATTTTGATATGTGGAATCTCACATAGCCAATGTGAGGTTGTAGAACGATAACTTCCACCTAATATTGATGTCTTTTGACCCATTCTGACTTTCACCTCTTCCATATAATGTAAAGAAAGGTGTCAAATTTTGAAAGGCAGTGACAGTAAATAGTCTATTATTTATGCCTCTTCATTGTACTAGTTCAAGAGAAGCAGAGAATAGATGAAAAGAGACTGAGCTTTAGAGTCACAGAACTAAATTCAAATGCTAGGTCTCTCCATCACATCCTGACTTTAACCATGGACCTCTCTGTGTATAGCATGTAAAGGGGTATAATAATCTCAGCTTTATAAAAATTGATAGTACGGAAAGCACCCAATGTGATATCTGTCATAGTAAATGCACAGTCATGTTAGCTATTTTTCTTTATTATTCTTTACATTAAGGTTCCACTAATGTTCAATTAAAGCTAATCTTTGTCTTTGCAAAAGGAGGAAAAGCACAACACACAAGTGAACAATAAATACAGTCCAGAACTTCACTTAAGGCATTGTTTAGCACTTTTCCATGTTTTCTATGTTTCTCGTACAACAGATCTTGCTGAACTGATTTTTTCCCCATTAGTCATTTGCTGGAGGTTATAACTAGCAGTGTAACTAATACATTGGATGGAGTTTATGGAGAAGAGAAGATTCACAGAGAGTGCTTATTCCTTCACTACATGGGTGGTTTGGGGGGAGGGATTAATGAATACATATAATTTTAGTTATACAATATGAAATTGGGGGGGGATTATACTACAGTTAATGAAAAGTACAGTGCAGGTAAATTGTTTTTAATCTCATATAAGCTCAAGGCATTGTTTGTTAGTTGCATTCTGTGAAAGATAGTAAGCATTCATAACTAGTTTTTAATTAACAGATGCTCTTCTCTGTGAGTCTGCCTTATAGCCTTGTATCTGATTGTTTACACTTTCACAACATTATTCAGGTAAATAAATAGGGGAAAAAACCTCATTTGGGTACCTGCTAACAACTCTTACAGGATTTGATCGTTTAGCCTTTTGTGAGCCTCTTTAAAATGGGAACGATGACCACAACTCAACAGAAATAACTCTAACTTACAAAGCACTATATGTAGAGGAAGACTTCAGCAACAATATGATTATCATAATCAGACATTGTATTGGGATAATTTTCATGGGTTTTAATTAATTTTGTGTAATGCATGTCATTCAGTACCATGGTTAATTTAGAATTGAATGTGTTAAGAAGACTAGTTTCTGTAAATTTTTTAAAATCTTATAAAAACATACTCATTAATATGAAAAGAGATATTATTAACCCTGCTTTATAGATGAGGAAATTGATACATAGAAATTTGAACTTACGTAAGGTTATTTCAGTGAGTAGACTGATATTATCAGCTTTTAATGATACGCTTTTTTTCCCTAGAAATGAGCAGGTCATTGGTGAGAAGATACTTGTTGTCTAATGATCTTGGAAACGTAGCTCATTATTTTAACCTGTTGAATAAATAAAATATAAATGTTGAGCAAGTTTTACATCTCAGTAGCTTTAGTTATAAAATTTCAATACAGGGAACTGGTTTTATAAATCATACCTGTACTTGTCTACAACGTATTGGCAGTGCTGCTTTTACTCCTCCCCATGCCCACCCCGAATATAAAGGCTTGGGAGCAATACACTATAGTAAATTTGATATAAGTCAGCTTGTGACACCCATGTGATTGTAGATTGTACTTTTCTAGACAAGTACCCATCTTCTTCGAGCCAGTTAAATGTCTAGAATAAGAGTAAGAAGAACAACTGATAAAGGTGGGTGTTGAGACTAGAGAAGACTCAGGTTGTGGAAACGTAAAACCAGAATTCAAATGTTTGAAGGACTGTCAGGTAAGAAAGTGATTAGGCTTGTGTTTGACTCCAAGGGGTTAAGCTTGGACCTGTGTATGGAAGTTAAAGTGAGAAAGATTTTAAAAGAACTTGGCATCTGTCAGAACTGTCTGGAAATGGTAATGGTTTTCCTTGGGAAATAGAAAGTTTCCTGTGTTTTGTCTGTCATGGACTAGACTGTCACCTGATGTGCATCAAGAGGGTTAGAGTCTGACCATGTATTTTCTGTTACTCAAATAATGAGATTAAGTGTGCAGTGTATTATTAAAGTGGAGTGGAGAAAAGGGATTGCTAGGAAGTTTCTTTGCGATAAGGAAGACATGTATGCATGGGCCCAAAATGACAGATTTTAACTCCTTTTTGTATAACACTTTTCCACTCTAGTATTTCCTTCTGCTGTAAAGCAGCATTTCTTTGTATTTTCCAACGAGAACATAGTTGATAAGTTTAAAGGCCTTTACTTCTGTTTGTTGTTCACTAAGTATAAACGAAATATCAGTGTTTACCGCAATATTATTCCAGGAATACAGAGTAGTTCCTTAAAGCAGTGATGAGATGAGAAGGAAAGTGCTTTACTTGGATAAACTTTAGAAAAGAATGAAGTATGACCTGCTTGATTCAGGGATTCTTTGTACTCTCCAGCCGCTTTTTGGCTTTTCTGTATTGCCAAATTATTTTTGTTCACCAGATAAAATTCCCTTCGTGTAGCTCCTTTCTGCTCACTGGTTTCCATGATCTGCTAGTCCACTTTTAAAAGGGCCGCCAGATTGACAGTGCTGCTTTGTTGTTCTTCCCAGCTCTACTCTAGGGCTCCTGCCGCTGATCTCAAATGCAGGAGCAGCAGAGGTGCTTTGAGAGAGAACAGAATGTCAAAGAGTCCAGCGGGGGACCAACAGATTGTGGGAAACCATGTGACTGTGTGATTCACATCTCCAAGGAGAGAGAACCGGTTGTTTCTGGGTCTAGATCCACCCTGTTATGAGGATAATACCATCAATAATGTAATTTAAATTGCCTGGATGCTTCGACACTGGCTTGAAAAAATAAAACTTTTAGCAGTGAAGTTACTGGTCAGATGAGTTTGAGTAGAACTGAATTTGATGACATTTAAATCAATTTAAATCAAAAGACAGTGGATAATGACTTGTAGTTTAAAACTAACGTTTTATGTATTATGGGGAGAGGGTAACTCATCTATGTATATATATATATATATTGTCACTAAAATATTCAACTTGATTTGTTTGCTACCAGCCTTAGATGACCTGAAGCTATTTGGTTTGTATATTGCTTCTAACAGTGAAACCCTTTAAAAGGTGATTTGTATAAGGCTTGCAGTTGGGAAACTTGTATAAGGCTTTCAGTTAGAAAACAAACAGTTCCAACAAAACAGTTTGAAATGAGTAAATTTCAAATTTTGTCTTAAGGCATTTTTGTCTTATCATGGATTAATTTCTTAGGTTCCGTTGTTATGTTACTGCTAATGAACTATAACTTATGAATTTGCGTTTTTGTGTACATTTAGATCAAGGAATTTTCTTCAGTCCTTAGAACGTTCAGCAGGGAATGATGGTAACATTAATGTTAGGACAGTGTAACGTAGACCTTTCTTTTAATCTATAATTCTAGGACGACATAGACAGCCTAAACCCAGTGCTCAGGGACAACCCGCAACTTCAGGAAGAAGTGAAAGTCTGGGTAAAGGAACAAAAGGTTCAGGAGATTTTTATGCAAGGTAACTGTTTTGAAATTATGCATTAATATATATACTTTTGGAACTGGGCAGTTTCTCATGTTTGGTTTTGGTTGTTCAGTTATATGCAATACAAATAGATGACCCAGTCTAATATTTTGAGTTATATATAGGCCAGGGAAAATAATAGCAAAATCAGAATAATTTCAATAGGAAATTGGTAACTTAACCAGTTATTGAGCTAATTTCACCATTAATTTGAGCTGAATGCCTGAAATGAAATTATAACCACACAGGTGTTTTGTTAATAGGAAAATTTCCATACTGCAGAATGCTTTAGGTGTGTCCTTCCTGGAGAAGGAAGCATTGTTTGCTGTGGAGGGTTGCCCAAAGCCACAGTTGATTTCCTTTGAAGAATGCTGTTGGTATCTGATAAAAGTGGCCTAATTCAGTTTGCCTTCCTCAGCAATGACCACAATACTAGTCTTAGTTTTGTTTCCTTTTTTTTTAGTAAGTTACAGGTTTGTCTTCAAACCAGTGAGATTTTATGGTTCTTAGTGATTTCTTTTCCTGTCAGTAAAATCATATATTGAAAATGTAAGCTTTTTGTGAAATTGAACTGAAACCGCAACAATATGACATGGATACATGGAATATTGATATTTGGTTGAATGTTTCTAAAAGGAATTTTGTTAAATTCCCATGTTTATCTGAACCTCAACTTCCGTGCCATTTAATTTAAGCGTTAGTAGAGATAATCTCAGTTGTGGCTGCCTTTCTTTGTATGGGTTTTTATAGCAGCAGATCATCTACTTATTAAATTCTCCTTAGGCTAAATATTTTTTAAACTTTTAATATGGAGAATTTGAAACATACAGAGAAATTGGCACATGGAAGTTCACCGAAATATTCTATCTCCTGGTTCCAACAACTGTAAAATAAAACCTTGGTAGGTTCTGCCCCACCCGTACTCTCATTTATTTCTGTCAATTTTCAGACATTGCTGTGTTCTATTTTTAAACAAAGCCACCATACCATTATTATGCTGAAAAATTAATAGTTCCTTAATACCAAATACTGAATACTCAGGTTCAAGTTTCCATTTGTCTCATAAATGTCTTCATTGATTTTTCACAGGATTGATTATTATTTTATTTATTTATTTTTAATCTGGGATCCAGAAAATGTCCACAGATTGATTAGTGGATATGACCCGTCTATCTCTTTTTTTTCTTCCTTTCAATTTATTTATTGAAGAAGCCAGGCTAATATTTTTTTAAAGTAACTTTTTTTCCCTTGTCATATTCTTAGAGGTGAAATCATTAAGGCAGTAATCCTTTCCATCCTAAGCAGAATTACGTGAGACTGACTCCAGATTGTGTGTGGTGGTAGAACAAGGCAGTTAAGATGGTGTGCTGACGGGTATTGAAAATTGGTCATATTTGGAGTTAATCTATAAGCTATTTCTATATTACATTCAGAAAAAATAATTTGGAGTCTTTTTCTTCCGTAGTTAAAAATTCTAAGACTATATATAGTTTGTATAATAGATTACAGGTATGAATGTGTTTGATTCACAGGTAATATGGAATACTTTCTACAGATGTGTTAGATTTATATTTTAGACTGATATCAGCATAGATTTTTTTTTAAACTGTCAAACATTAAATCATTGATTGATATGTTAAATGTCTTAACTGTAGAAGAAAAGGCATCAATCTAGGACTCAAAAATAAATTCAGTTCTAGCTCTTTCACTTAAAAATTTATTTAACCTATCAATCTCACTCTCTTAATTTTTATAAACGGAAATATCTGAGAGTTTTTGAATAAGATTCAAAAGATTGAATAAGCATCTGCAAATTGTGAAAGCATTTTGTAAATTGTTAATGTATAATACTATCATATTAATAAGGTGCACCAGATCCCCCCCCACACAGTTCTTATTAAACTTTCAAGTACTTGATACCATTTTAGTACCTGTGAATTGAAGAAATTTTCATCTCCATTCTCTTTTAAGACATATTTAAATATATACAGATATATATCTTTTATTATTTAATCATTACCTATTTTCTGAAGGATATCTGTATACATATATAGATATCATTTTTAAAAATGAGTTTAATCCAAAATTACACCAATATGGCATTTTAGTATTGTATTTATAAATTCAGTTAACAGTCTCTGCATGTTTTAAGACTTTGGCAGCTTTTCCTGTCACTGGAATCAAAATTTGTAGTTGCTTATGGTAAAGTTTTGGCAACTAGAAGGTTCATACATCAAGTTCCAAATTACTTTCCCATTTCATCCATGAACTCAGTCATGTATGATGTTTGTTTTTTTAAGGTCCTTATTCCTTGAATGGATACAGAGTGAGAGTATATAGACAAGACTCTGCCACCCAGTGGTTTACTGGCATAATTACTCATCATGATCTCTTCACTCGCACCATGATCGTTATGAATGATCAGGTAAATAGTCCAATTTTTGAAAAGAGTTGGTTACAATTCACATATTCCATGCCTCTCCTCCGCCCCCGCCCCCCCCCCCGCCCCACAATGGATCAACAGGTTGACACCAAATAATTTTCATCTCTAGGTGCAGTCATGTAATCCTAATAAGTTCAAATGTGTCTGATGTTACATAGAGGTCACTTGAGGTCACAGCGAGATAGTGATGCCAAATTTATTTCAACACTGATAAAATCAGTCCCTGAAATGGAGGCATCAAACTCTTATTTGTTTAGTCTTTTTTTTTTTTTATCAGTAGGTCAGCTAAAACTTTCTTAAAGTCTCAGTTTTTCTGCCTCTCCAGTAATAAAAATATTTCCCAAATGGTTTCTTTTCACGAATGAAAACTTTAATGCACACTGAAGTTCTTTTTACATCAAATTCCAGAGTTGGGATGCTCCCTTAAGTTTTATAGCGAATATGGTGAATGTTAAGGATATGAATTTCATAGGGAGTTTTAAGTTAACAGTCTGAAATTCTTAATTTCAAATCTTTTAAAGCTGTACTGTATTTACCCCCAGAAAATAGATATTTACACCTTCCTACCTGAGTGGATTGTGGAGGGTGTCTGAATAAATGAGAACCCCCCCTATAAACAATGCAGATGCTTTGGTTAAAATTCTAGTCAAAATGCTAAATAAACTATATCATTTAATTTTATTTAATTTTTTTCCTTAAAAGCTAACAAACTTTGACCTCTCAGTGAAGCACAAAATTGCCTTTAGTTTTTAAAATAGTTCTTTCTTTAACCTGTCTTTAAAACTATTATTCATTTATATGATTTTTGTCCTTTTCTGCTTCCCATGCTCTACTTTCTTCTTCTTCTTTTTTTTTTTTTTGGCCACACCATGCAGCTTTCAGGATCTTAGTTCCCCAACCAGGGATTGAACCCAGGCCCCAGCAGTGAAAGCACCAAGTCCCAACCACTGGACCGCCAGGGAATTCCTGTCATGCTCTACCTTCTTGTTTTATTTTACAGCTGTTTTTGAAAATTACTTTTTATTTTTGAAATACATTTTATGACTTGGCAATATACTCTTGAATAACTCTAATCCTTGTTTTGCAAGGTATACTTGCAATAGATGTATTTGCTTTTTAATTTTTAGTTAACATGTGAAACAGTAGCCTTATCTTTAATGGTTAAAGTTGATTTATTGTAAGTCTGACAGTATCTCAAACTGATTTCTAAACATCTCTACTCAGTAAAGAAATTGTACCTAATATCACATTGGCTAGCTGATTGGATTTAATTTTTGTTCTTGTTTTGTGTCATGGATTAGGTACTAGAACCACAGAATGTCGATCCTTCTATGGTTCAAATGACCTTTCTAGATGATGTTGTTCACTCTTTGTTAAAAGGTGAAAATATTGGCATTACATCACGGCGAAGGTCTCGTGCCAGTCAAAATAACAACACTGTTCACGTATGTATGTTGTTAGTGATGGATTATGGTAAAATATTTTCCCTTAAATTACTTAGGATCCGGTAGTGAACAATCATTGTTAATTGGTTATTTTTAGGGTCATTATACACGTGCCCAAGCAAATAGTCCCAGACCAGCAATGAACTCCCAAACTGCTGTACCAAAACAGAATTCACACCAGCAACAAAGAAATATTCGTCCAAATAAGAGGAAGGGCTCAGATAGCAGTATACCAGATGAAGAGAAGATGAAGGAGGAGAAATATGATTATATAGCACGAGGAGGTAGGACCTACCTTTTTTAAAGGGCATGAGAACATATAAAACAAAAATACATTTAAAATATGCTTATTTAATATTAATTTGAAAGATAAAACTGTTCTTTTTTTAAATCTTATAGAAAATGCTAAAGGTAAAAACAAACAGGTGATGAACAAAAGAAGGAAACCTGAGGAGGATGAAAAGAAACTAAATATGAAAAGACTGCGAACCGACAATGTTTCAGACTTTTCTGAGAGCAGTGACTCAGAAAATTCAAATAAAAGAATAATAAATAATTCCTCAGAGCAGAAGCCAGAGAATGAGTTGAAAAATAAAAACACTTCAAAGATAAATGGAGAAGAAGGAAAATCCCAGAATAATGAGAAGGCAGGAGAAGAGACACTAATAGATAGCCAGCCTCCCTGGGATCAAATACAGGAAGATAAAAAACACGAAGAAACAGAGAAACAGAAGTCTGTTGACTCTCAGATTCAAGAAAAAATGATTATCCGTTCATCAGAACAGGCCACACTTTCTGATCATAATTCTAATGATTTACTTCTTCAGGAACGCAATATGGAGAAAACACACACAGTGGAATTATTACCAAAGGAGAAGTTTGTATCCAGACCACCCACACCAAAATGTGTTATTGATATTACGAATGACACTAATACGGAAAAGGTGGCTCAGGAAAACTCAAGTACCTTTGGCCTTCAGACACTTCAGAAGATGGATCCTAACATTTGTGATTCAAAACATTCAGTCACAAATACAAAATACTTGGAAACAGCAAACCAAGATTCTGACCAGAGCTGGGTCAGTGATGTAGTTAAAGTAGATTTAACCCAATCAAATGTTAGGAATGCTTCTTCAGGAAATGAAAACCTGAATATGGAAAAAGAGAAAAATCAGTATGTCTCTTACATATCTTCTCTTAGTGCAGTTTCTGTCACAGAAGATAAGCTGCATAAGCGAAGTCCACCCCCAGAAACTATAAAATCTAAACTTAATACTTCAGTAGATGCTCACAAGACAAAATCCAATCCCTCACCTGAAGTTGTTAAACCTAAAATTAACCATCCCCCTGATTCTGTAAAGTCTAAGCCCACTTTTGCAAACAGCCAAACTGCTGGTGAAAGAAGACTGGCAAATAAGATAGAACATGAGTTATCAAGATGCAGCTTTCATCCGGTTCCTACTAGAGGCAGTACATTAGAAACTACAAAAAGCCCTCTTATCATTGATAAAAATGAGCATTTCACAGTTTACAGAGATCCTGCACTTGTCGGGTCAGATACAGGAGCTAATCACATTTCACCTTTCTTAAGCCAGCATCCTTTTCCTCTTCATTCTTCATCCCATAGAACGTGTTTAAATCCAGGTACCCATCACCCTGCCTTAAGTCCTGCACCCCACTTACTGGCTGGATCATCCAGTCAAACTCCATTACCTACCATGAACACTCATCCTCTGACTAGTGGTCCACACCATTCTGTTCATCACCCTCATTTACTTCCTGCTGTGTTACCTGGAGTGCCTACTGCCTCCTTACTTGGTGGCCACCCACGACTGGAGACTGCTCATGCCAGCAGCTTAAGCCACTTAGCACTAGCGCACCAGCAACAGCAACAGTTGTTACAGCACCAGTCACCTCATCTTCTTGGACAAGCCCACCCATCTGCTTCATATAATCAGCTGGGACTTTATCCAATTATTTGGCAATATCCAAATGGAACACATGCATACTCAGGACTTGGTCTGCCTTCTTCTAAGTGGGTTCACCCAGAAAATGCAGTTAATGCTGAATCTTCGTTAAGGAGGGTAAGTTAAGCTGTGGTTTACCTCATGTCATATATTTATTAATCAACATATGTACAAGTGCTTTTTTCAATACCCCATTAATTTTTTAGATTTCTTATTATAAAATATGCTAGAATTTTTGAAACAGTTATTTTTTTAATTATGATGAAACTTTTGATGCTTAGTAACTTTGGAACTGTAAAGCTAAAATTTCAGAAAAGCCTATTTTTTTTTAAAACCAATTTAAAGAAGTAAACCTCTTAAGTTATTTCTTATATACTTAGTCTTCATAACTAATTAGGGTATATATCCATAATTATTTTGCTCAGGTAAATTCCTAGAAGTGAAACTTCTGGATATAAAATTTATGTAAAATTGTAAGGCTCTTGATATGTATAATCAAGTTATTCTTAAAAGACAAATTGTTATATTTCCCAGTTAGATACATTATATTGATGTATACTACAAGCTATGATTCTCTAAGCCCCTAGTTCTCTTAAGGGTGCCGAGGCTGGAGAATCCTGATATTTGGGAGTGAAGATGGGGCTGAGAGTCTCTCTGCCTGACAAAGTATTGCTGAAGGTGGGGGACAGGGCTCTTTCTTCTTCCTTCATGCGCTGTGTGGTTTTTCTAGCCAGATTAATTTTCCATGCTAAGAAATGGTTGTTGAGGGCATTACCAGCCCCATTCTGAAAACTGGGGGATTGGGTGTCACTGTTAAACTCTAGGAGGCAACTTAATCCTTGGCGTGGACCAGGATGCTCTTCAGGTATTCCCCAGAATCTTTCAAAACACATTTTATTTATTTATTTTTATTGTGGTAAAAGCCGCAACATTAAATTTATTTAACCATTCTAAAGTGTACAGTTTAGTAGTGTTAAGTATATTCACATTGTTGTTCAACAGATATCTGGAACTCTTTCATCTTGCAAAACTGAAACTCTGCCCATGAAATACTAATTCCCCTTCCCCCTGAGTTCTTGGCGCCCACCTTTCTACTTTCTGTCTCTATGATCGTCTGCTTTAGATACTTCATTTGAGTGGACTCATACGGTATTTCATGTAGCATAATGTCCTCGAAGTTCATCCATGTTGTAGCATGTAACAGGATTTCCTTCTTTTTTAAGCTGAGTAATATTCTGTTATATGTATATAGGTATATACAGGTACCCTTGTAATCTGTATAACTTCAGATTTCTGGATCTTGTAGAATTGAGACCTTATTTTATTTTATTTTATTTTATTTTATATTTTATATATATATATATATTTTTTTTTTTTTTTTTGCGGTACGCGAGCCTCTCACTCTTGTGGCCTCTCCCGTTGCGGAGCACAGGCTCCAGGCGTGCAGGTCAGCGGCCATGGCTCACAGGCCCAGCCGCTCCGCGGCATGTGGGATCTTCCCGTACTGGGGCACGAACCTGTGTCCTCTGCATTGGCAGACGGACTCTCAACCACTGCGCCACCAGGGAAGCCCGGGAAAAATTATTTTTGATGAGAAAAATTGGCAAATAAACTTGATGAAATCTGGTGAAATGTATTTTAGCAACATGTTTTCTGTTTTTTTATATTAGCAGCATATAGTCTTTTGTTGTTAGAATCTTAGGAAATCTTAAAAGCTAGGTTCTCTGTACATCATTTGTAAGTTAAAGGCAATGATTTCAATATCTGCAATCAGTAAATAAATTTCTGGAAATAACTTTTTTTTTTTGGCAACACCGCACAGCATGCAGGATATTAGTTCCCCAACCAGGGATCAAACCCCATGCCCCCTGCAGTGGAAGTGCAGAGTCCTAACCACTAGACTGCCAGGGAATTCCCTGGAAATAACTATTTTAATGCTGATTGATTTTTTTCATCATATGGAAAAATCCATATAACTCTTGTTAGTTACTTATTTGGATATTTCTCATAAAATACTTAATAAATATACTGCTATATTAGTATGTCACATACTTCATAAATATACTGTTAAAGTCCTGCTGTGATACTGTGTTTAGTTTTTTCTAGTAACTGAAGGATGATTTTTAAAAATTTTTTTGATAGAATTCTCCCAGTCCTTGGTTACATCAGCCTACCCCTGTGACCTCAGCAGATGGTATTGGATTACTTAGTCACATTCCTGTCAGACCTTCCAGTGCAGAGCCTCATCGGCCTCTTAAAATTACAGCACATTCCAGTCCACCATTGACAAAATGTTTAGTAGATCATCATAAAGAGTAAGTTCACCAATGCTTAAAATTTGTTTTTTATAGTTTTTCTTAATTCAGTTTATAAATAGATAATTTTAACAAATGTCTTAAAACTGGGCTGAATAATAAGTATATTCTTCTGTTTTTATATTCCTTTAATTTTCTTAATAATATTATAGCACATGCAAAGTCGTGTTTCACTTTTATGATAGAATAGTAACGCATAGAAGCTATATTTGTATTATACAAGAAAAAGTGTTTACAGAAACCTTCATGTATTTTCTTTGCAGAGAATTGGAGAGGAAAGCTTTTATTGAACCATTGCGTTCTGTTGCATCCACATCAGCCAAAAATGACCTGGATCTAAATAGGTCACAGACAGGAAAAGATGGTCACTTGCATAGGCATTTTGTGGATCCTGTATTGAATCAATTACAGAGACCACCCCAGGAGACTACAGAGAGATTAAACAAATATAAGGAGGAACACCGTCGAATTCTTCAAGAAAGTATTGATGTTGCTCCCTTTACAACTAAAATCAAGGGGCTTGAGGGTGAGAGAGAGAATTATTCCAGAGTAGCATCATCATCTTCTAGCCCTAAAAGCCATGTCATCAAACAAGACAAAGATGTAGAATGTTCAGTATCAGATCTTTATAAGATGAAGCATTCAGTGCCTCAGAGTTTGCCTCAAAGTAACTATTTCACTACATTGTCTAATAGTGTAGTCAATGAACCACCGAGGTCATACCCATCCAAAGAGGTTTCAAATATTTACACTGAAAAACAGAGTAATACCCTTGGAGCAGCAACAGCTAACCCTCAGACTCTGACTTCGTTTATATCATCTCTTTCAAAGCCTCCACCTTTGATTAAACACCAACCGGAAAGTGAAGGTTTAGTAGGCAAGGTACCAGAACATCTGCCCCATCAAATTGCTTCTCACTCAGTAACAACTTTCAGAAATGATTGTAGGAGTCCTACTCATTTGACAGTTTCTTCTACAAATACACTCCGGAGTATGCCTGCTTTACATAGAGCACCCGTATTTCACCCACCAATCCATCATAGCCTGGAGAGAAAGGAAAGCAGCTATAGTAGCCTTTCCCCTCCAACATTAACTCCAGTGATGCCTGTAAATGCTGGTGGGAAGGTTCAAGAATCACAAAAGCCTCCAACTCTGATTCCTGAGCCTAAAGACACTCAGGCAAATTTTAAGAGTTCTTCTGAACAGAGTTTGACAGAAATGTGGAAATCTAATAATAACCTCAGCAAAGAGAAAGCTGAATGGCATGTGGAGAAAAGCAGCGGAAAGTCACAGGCTGCTATGGCATCTGTCATTGTACGTCCACCTTCTAGTGCAAAACTTGATAGCATGCCAGCAATGCAGTTAGCTTCCAAAGATCGAGTTAGTGAAAGATCTTCAATTGGGGCAAATCAAACAGATTGCTTCAAATCAGCAGAAGCTGGAGAGAGTGGAAGAATCATTCTGCCAAGTGTGAATTCAGACAGTGCTCACATAAAATCCGAAAAAAACTATCAGGCTGTCTCACAGGGCAGTGTTCCCAGTTCAGTCATGTCTGCTGTAAATACAATGTGTAATACCAAAACGGATATATTCACATCTGCTGCCACTACCACCAGTGTTTCCAGCTGGGGTGGTTCAGAAATAATTTACTCTTTATCAAATACCATTTTGGCCTCTAAATCTTTAGAATGTACCTCTTCAAAAAGTGTCAGTCATTCAGTGGCTCAAACACAAGAATGCAGGGTCAGCACGACAGCTCCAGTTACACCAGCCAGTAGTAAGACAGGAAGTGCTGTTCAATCCAGCTCTGGGTTCTCAGGCACAACTGATTTTATCCATTTAAAAAAGCACAAGGCAGCACTGGCTGCAGCTCAGTATAAAAGTAGTAATGTCAGTGAGGCTGAGCCTAATGCTGTGAAAAATCAGACATCTTCAGCCTCCCCTCTCTTGGATAGCACTGTAGTCTGTAGTACAATTAACAAAGCAAACTCTGTAGGAAATGGGCAAGCATCCCAGACAAGTCAACCAAACTACCATACTAAACTGAAAAAGGCCTGGCTTACAAGACATTCAGAAGAAGATAAAAATACTAATAAAATGGAAAATTCAGGGAATTCTGTATCAGAAATTATTAAGCCATGTTCTGTCAATTTAATAGCCTCTACATCGAATGATCTACAAAATAGTGTAGATAGTAAGATCATAGTTGATAAATTTGTAAAAGATGATAAAGTCAATAGGAGAAAAGCCAAACGAACTTATGAATCTGGCTCTGAAAGTGGAGATTCAGACGAAAGTGAAAGCAAATCAGAGCAAAGGACTAAAAGGCAACCTAAGCCAACTTACAAAAAGAAGCAAAATGATCTTCAGAAGAGAAAAGGTGAAATAGAAGAAGATTTAAAACCCAATGGGGTTCTCAGCAGGAGTGCCAAAGAAAAAAGTAAATTGAAGTTGCAGAGCAACAGTAATAGTGGTAAGTAAATTAATTACTTTTTTATCTCAAGTAAAATGGGCTGTAAGTTCTTGCAATAATGGTGGTGTTCTCTAAAAATTAGAGAGCTTAAAGGCATCTTTGACTTCATTTGTATGCCCTAGTATAATGTATGTGCTCATTGACTTCATTTCTACATTCTTCATTTCTATAAGTACCCTATAAGAGGAAATGAGAGAAGACCTATCAATATTTTTCCATTTTCAAGAGACTTGTAGAAATATGTTTTTACATAGCACTCAGGTTGGCAAAACCCCAGTGTGTAATTTAGTAGTTATTCAGAATTTTGACCATTTCTAAAAATTGTCAAAAGGCAGTTATAGCTATACACTAAAAGTGGATTTCTAATGCAGGCATACCTTTTATTGTGCTTTCCAGATATTGCCTTTTTTTAAAAAAAAAAACAAATTGAAGGTTTGCGGCAACGCTGTGTCAGGAAAGTCTGTCGGCACCATTTTTCCAACAACATTTGCTCACTTCATGTCTCTGTCATATTTTGGTAATTCAGACTTTTCCATCGTTACTGTATAATATTTGTTTCGGTGATCTGTAATCAGTGGCCTTTGATGTTACTATTGAAAAAAGATTACAACTCATACTATTGAAAAAAGATTACAACTCACTGAAGGCTGAGATGTTGGTTAGCCTTTTTCAGCAATAAACTATTTTTAAATTAAAGTACATACATAGTTTTTTAGACATAATGCTGTTGCACACTTAATAGACTGCATTATAGTGTAAACCTAACTTTTATGTGCACTGGGAAACAAGAAAATTTGTGTACTTTATGGTGGTGGTCTGAAACTGAACCCACACTATCTCCAAGGTATGCCTGTATTAGGTATTTACCTGTAACAAGATAATAGTTGAAAAAGAATTCCTATTCACAAAAACTTCCTGTAAGTCCCAGTTTTAGAAGAGAACTACTTCAAAGTAGTGTGGATGTAGCCCACATCTCATCCTTTGTCATCTGGAGAAAAATTGAAAACTTAAAAAAAAAAAAAGAAAACAATGAAATTACCTTCTATTTAACTAATAATGCTACTCATTCAAGCAGTCCTTAACAGTGGGTAAAAGTTAAATAAAAACGGGATTGGTGGTTTTGTTTGGTCATTTCTATATTCAAGAAGAACTTCCATAATAAGTAAAAGTTTCAAAACTGATAATATTTATATTTCATTTGTGACTACAACAGGGCAGAATAAGTGATACTTGCCAGTAATATTCACTATAAAGTATTTCTGTATGTTTTTACTCTAGAAGTAGTTTTTCTCAGTTTGCTTATTTTTTTTTAGGTATGTTGCACAAGGCAGAAAGCAGTTAATAGTTCACTATATCCATGTATTCATCCATATACAATATATGAAATATCTGTGACAATGTGGACATTCAAGAAGTACTGTAACAAGCATTTGGATGCTTGAAGGCTCTTATTTGGGCCTTTTTACTGAATGAGGTTTTTCCCACATGCCTGTGTGGAAACCAGAGGCAAAGTGAAGGAGGGAAAAACAGGAGGATGGAATCGTAGAAAAGGACAGTCAGAAAGTGAAAGAACAAAGGAAAATAAGCTCAACTAGAGACAGGCTGACAGACTGAAATGCAAACATAGTAAGAAGAAAGAAAGAGAGGGAGATTGACAACGAAGGATACAGGATACGTGCCATTTATTTGAGTGTTGGATTGCATGCTGTGTTGTAATGTGTTCTGCTTACTTCCCCAGTGAATTCAAGAAGCTTAGTGTGGTCAACAATTGTTTCTCTTTTGTTTCACAAAACATTTCTTTTGGTGTCGAGTATTCAAATACTGGAGTTAAACTTACAGAAAACAGAAATAGGACTCTTCCAGCTTTTAACACTTAGAATATTCTTGAGAAGTTAAATTTATAAAATTAACTCTTAATGAAGTACATATTCTGATTTCGTTTTGAGACTGTGTATGTACATGTTCCCAAGTAAGTTTTAAGACAAAGACTGGAATCAGCACTTCCCCCTCCAAGTTGTAATGCTTAGTCAAATCTCCCCTACATAGTAAATAACATTTAGCATCAGACAGGCTATTTTAAGTCCCATTTATTCCCAAGTCCAAAGTAATATTAAGTGACTGTTAAATGCCATCTATTAATTATGGGCAGAGTTGACTTGCTTTTGTTCTGGGCTATCTAGAAAAGTTCTTTAAATTGGGCGTTCATAAATTCTAAACCTCAGTGGATTATCTCCCTCATGGATTAAATATGATCTTTATCCTTTTAATGTTCATTGGGGTTGTCATCAGTCACAGTCAATCGAAAAGAGTTAAGTCTGCGCTTAGAGAATGTAATATGATTGCATAGACTATTATACATGTATAATTATTACACAAATACGCATATCATAGTTTTTAGTACATTCTAAAGCCAGGTACAATAGAATTTGCTTTATCTGCTGTTTTAGAAAATCTTTATATCTGCTGCCTTTTGTTACTGATAATTAAAAGTTGGATGCTTTTCTGCGACTAATTTTTTACATCATTTTATGTACTGAAATTTCCCATCAGATTTAAATGTAAGTCCTGTGACACACAAAATCAGTGGTTTAACTGTTAGCAGAGTTCATTTCTATATCTCAAAAATATTTTTAAGGTGAAGGCATATCAGAGGTTAAAGGTTAGCATGTATTTTTCTCTTATTTTCTTCCTCAGTTTTCTGTTGCTAGAGCAGCTGCTTTGAGGATTTACTGATAGAGAACTAAGGTTGAAAATGTTCTTCTGGTATAAAGGAAGAAGAAATATCCATTGAGTTAGGTATTTTTTGTTGACTAAGTATCTAAATCTCAAAGTTTTACATTTTAGATGTTACCAATAAATTATATATATAGAATTGAAAAATGGAGTTTTATTTTATTTATTGTACAAATAATATTACAGTAAAATTCATAAAAGGAGTTAGGCATAGTCATGTTTGGCCTATTCTAGAAGCAAAAAACATTATATCAAAAACAGTCTACATGACCTGGACCTTCATATCTTTATAATTTATTCATTCATTTAAAAAAAAGGTCTAAGTGTCCATTTCATGTCACAGAACTGAGAGTTGCTTTGAAATGCCTGGTTCTTTCTTTATAAAACTATTTAAATGGTTCACGATAGTATGGTTATCCATACTCTTTGAACTGTTCCATTGTCTGGAATGTAAAAGCATATTGGTTAATGGTCGTTTTCTAGTCTAAATAGAAAGATTTCATTTAGTTTATTCTAGTGTAATAAAAAAGTAAATAAATGATTGGAAGTAATATAACAAAGATTTATCAGCAGTGTACTACTGTTGTTCATTCTGACTTCAAGAAGCTCTGAATTTTTTATACAGTCCATAGGAGAAATCTGTCTTATACACAATGGAGGAAATAACAAACATTTTACACAAGGCTTCTGGAAACATTTTTATTCCATAAGTGGTATGTGTGCCCACATACGTGTTTCTCTAGTGGATTAAGCCAAATGGCTCCTTGCCCTAAATTAGAGAAAGAAGAGGGGAGAACATGTAATTGTAAAAGAACCAGGCAGCAGTCATAGGAGTGCTTAATAACTGGAACCTATTTCAAATGGGCCACCCTGGAATTTAAACACAGCACTTCCTATGTTAAGATGTATGTGATCTTGCTGTAATTGTACTACGTATGCTATCAACAGGTAAGTTGATAGTGAGAGCTCAGAACAAGAGTTCTGCTGTATCTTCTGCAAGAATTATATAATCTCAGGAGAGCACTTGAACTGCCTCTGATCGGCAAAATGGGTATGATTAGTAAACACAATGGTAGGAAATACAATTTATTCATTCAACATGATAGAAATAACAAACTGTAAATCTCAGGTCTGGCATATAGCTACATAAATATGGGCAGTGTAAGTATGCTGATAGGTGTCAACAAATACTTGCTTGTCCCAACGTGCTTTTAAGTGAATATATTTTTTTTAAATTGAGTAGGCTACATTTAACATATACAATATAATGTTTTGAGTTCTTGCTGCTCTATAGATGACTGATTACTTGAGCCCGTGTTATTACAACAATTAAGTTCAAGTTAATGAACGTGATGGAGCAATGATGCAGAGTATAGTAAATTAATTTTTTTCCTGCAAGTAAAATTGTATAGTGCGTTTGAATTTTGTTTTTCTTTAGACTTCTCTGATGCCTTTTTTCTTTATACCATCAATAAAGACAGGCAGGTTAATATTGGCTTTTTTCTTTTACATCCTTCAAACCCTTTGATTTTTCTAAAAGATACTGCTATCAAATATTGATACCAAATGGAGGGCATTATAATAAGGGAGAGATATTAGGAGAAAAATCTTAGCTCCTCTTCCCACAAACAGTGTGATAAAATCGAAATTTGTCTTGATCCACATTTACCTTTGGAGAATCAGATTAAGTATTTCAAAACAATATAAATATATTGAAACTAGCCTGTAGTTTCTAGAAGTATTAACTTTTGGTCTTTAGGTCCTTCCTGTGCATCTTAAAAGAGCCTCCTCCTACATACAACAAATTTCTGTGTAGAAGAGCTGCATTTTTATCTATAGATTTACATAGAAAATGAATGATTATCATGTTTGCTACTATACAAATATGAATATTGAGTATGTGAAGATTTCAGTCAGCTGGAAAATTTACTTAAGTCTGCATTTCCATTATACTGACATTAAGAGTTCATTTGGTTAGTAGAATAGTAAATAGAAATGCTGCTATGGACTTTTTAGTTATTAATGAGTACCTTGAACTATAATCTCTTTTCTACAATCTTAATATATGATCACAGTTGTATAATTGACTTGAACTGGGTTTTTTTTGCCTTTATTCTCAGTGATCTTTAATTGATTTGAATATTATCTCAAGGAGTTTACCTTTCTAAAAAGTTATAATCTTGCTAATACTTTCCTACTGCTTTTACAGCTGGCATCCCTCGTTCAGTATTAAAAGACTGGCGTAAAGTCAAGAAGCTGAAGCAAACTGGGGAATCCTTTTTACAGGATGACTCCTGCTGTGAGATAGGGCCTAATTTGCAAAAGTGCAGAGAATGTAGACTTATTCGGAGTAAGAAGGGAGAAGAACCAACTCACTCACCAGTGTTTTGTAGATTTTACTACTTTAGACGGTAAGTTGAAAATAGGTAATTGGGGGAAAATATGGTAATAGGATATTGGAAATTGTACTGTCATTCTGAGGGTTTTTTGGAGGTGGGAATGAGGCTTTGAGCCTCTGTGTTTCTGAAGCATTATAAAAAGCATTATAAAAAGACACTAAACTTTTTGTGTGCCAAATTTAACAATAGTTAACTGTTAGACTAAATTCATATTCACACTGCTACTTGTTTTCATATGACCTTTCTCTTCTGAGAGATTTATTATTCCTTAATGAGAAAATGTTAGTATTTTTTCTAAGTTATAGGAAACAGCAGTTTAAGTATTTTTTTTATTTATACAAAACAAAACAATGTCACATTTATATCTGTGCATTAGCCACAATAAAAGTCTATAAATCTGGGTAAACAATCTAGACATTAAACTAAAGTCGGTATGTTACATTACAGATACCCATACTTTGGGTTTTGTTTTGTTTAAATTTATTTATTTTTGGCTGCATTGGGTCTTTGTTGCTGCGTGCCAGCCTTCTCTAGTTGTGATGAGCAGGGGTTACTCTTCATTGCAGTGTGCGGGCCTCTCATTGCGGTGGCTTCTCTTGTTGTGGAGCACAGGCTCTAGGCGTGCGGCTTAAGTAGTTGTGGCTCACGGGCTCTAGAGCACAGGCTCAATAGTTGTGGCACACGGGCTTAGTTGCTCTGCAGCACGTGGGATCTTCCCGGACCAGGGCTCGAACCTGTGTCCCTTGCATTGGCAGGTGGATTCTTAATCACTGCGCCACCAGGGAAGCCCATTTTGGGGTTTTTTAAATTTTGTTTTTATTTTAATTTTTATTGGAGTATAGATAGCCATACTTTTGTTTTGTTAAACATATGTAGCTATAAAAATATAAGTTATAAAATGACAAGAAGGATTTGTTAGTAGCACGTCACATTTCACAGGTTTTGTGGTAAATATAAAAACAACTTAATAGTTGTTATGGGCTTCTCCGGTGGCACAGTGGTTAAGAATCCACCTGCCAATGCAGGGGACACAGGTTCGAGCCCTTGTCCAGGAAGATCCCACATGCCGCACAGCAGCTAAGCCCATGCGCCACAACTACTGAACCCGTGCTCTACAGCCCACGAGCCACAACTACTGAGCCCGCGCGCCTAAAGCCCGTGCTCCACAACAAGAGAAGCCACTGCAACGAGAAGCCTGCGCACCACAACAAGGAGTAGCCCCCGCTCACCACAACTAGAGAAAACCTGCGCGCAGCAACGAAGACCCAACACAGCCAAAAATAAATGAACAAAATAAAATTTTTAAAAGTTGTTATTAACATATACTACTGTAATATTAATATTACTAAATAATACTTTAATACGAAAAATTTATAGACTTATAAGAGTTTAAAGAATAGCTGGGTAACCCAGCCAGTAGTAACTAGTTAATTTCTCAGATTCTAGAATCAGTCATTCCTGGATTTTGGTTCCAGCTCTGTCCTTAGTTCCTGTGTGACTTTATTAACTGTAGTAGGACTACAGCTAAGCCTGTCTCATCTGCATAGTATGAATGATAGTGGTACCTACCTCACAGAGATTTCATGATGATGAAATGAGAATAAAGTACACAGAGTTCTTAGCATAGTACCAAGCATGTATGGAATGCATCTATGATGTTGCCTGCAGTTATTTTCCTATTCATCATCATCTTCTTCCTAAGAAGTTACGAGGCACTTTGCTGTGGCAAATAAATGTACTATGCTGGTGGCCCAGTAGAGACCCCAAAAATATGTATTGGCAGAAGCAGAACATTTCTTCTTTACTTCATGGTTTTTCTAGCCAACAATCCCCAAAGGACAGACAGCTTCAAAGAATAGTTATAGAAGGTAGTCCACATGGAAGTACAGAAAAGGTGGAAAAGGAATCAGAAGGAAAGTAGATTTGAAGAGATAAGAAAACCTTTGGAAAAGTTTTAAGGAAGGAAAGGTAGACATAACACAAAGCTGAAATAAGATGATGGGTTGTCATGAAAGGAGAAAGTTTTTTTAAGAAAAAGAGGGAAAGGTAATAAAGGTATAGGAAGAATTGGTAAAAGGAATGTTGTTGGTATTGTCCATTTGAAAAATACAGGCTGATTTCTAATGTGCTTCTGATATCCCCTCTTTGAGAGTAAAGAGTGAGTTCAAAAGACAGTTAAGAGGGACTTCCCTGGGGGTGCAGTGGTTAAGAATCTGCCTGCCAATGCAGGGGACGCGGGTTTGAGCCCTGGTCCGGGAAGATCCCACATGCCACGGAGCAACTAAGCCTGTGTGCCACAACTACTGAATCTGTGCTCTAGAGCCCGTGAGCCACAACTACTGAAGCACGTGCACCTAGAGCCCGTGCTCTGCAACAAGAGAAGCTACTGCAATGAGAAGCCCGCGCACCGCAACCAAGAGTAGCCCCCACTCTCCGCAACTAGAGAAAGCCCACGGGCAGCAACGAAGACCCAATGCAGCCATAAATAAATAAATAAATAAATAGATTAAAAAAAAGAAAATGTCTTGCCAGACTGATAAGAACAGGAGTAAAAAAAAAAAAAAAGACAGTTAAGAAATAACCGTCAGCCTGTAGGAGAATGGCAATTTTTCCTTCCATTTACCTTAAACTTCTCTGAATTGAGTGGTTACATAAATTGGATATCAGAAGTAAGAGAAGGAAGTAAGCACAGTAATTGAGTTCCTAATATACTATTAAGAATTTCAATCTTGTTCCTCCAAATCATGTTAATGAAGTGTCATTTTAATTAGTGAGGAAGATGAGATTTTTTTTGTTTTTTATTTATTTTGGGCTGCATTGGGTCTTCGTTGCTATGTGCAGGCTTTCTCTAGTTGCAGCGAGCGGGGGCTACTCTTCGTTGCGGTGTGCAGGCTTCTCATTGCGGTGGCTTCTCTTGTCACGGAGCGCAGGCTCTAGGCGCGCGGGCTTCAGTAGCTGTGGCACACAGGCTTCATTGCTCCGCGGCATGTGGGATCATCCTGGACCAGGGCTTGAACCAGTGTTTCCTGCATTGGCATGCAGATTCTTAACCACTGCGCCACCAGGGAAGCCCAAGAAAATGTATTTTTTAATTTAGCATTTTTTTTTTTAAATCTCAGTGAGTCTTAAGGTGATTTACGGTATTTTCAACTTTAGAGAGTGCTGGCTTAGATTATGTATAAAATAACTGCATTGCTCAAGGCAGCATTCGGCCAACATTTTAACTCTTTTCCTCATGAAACACTTGGACAGTTTTCATTTGACTGGAGTTAAATAGTTAAGTATAGGTGATAGGTTATTTCAAGAAATAAGATTTTACCTAAAATTGGTGCCACTGCATTGCCATTTGTGTAGCACTATGGGAGTCAAAAGTTGGTTAAAGTTTATTAATAAAGTTTGTATGTATAAAGAACCACTCTATTTTCATGTTTTTTAATTGTAAATTTATATATTTATAATGTAATATAAAAATATAAATTAATTATACATTTACAACTTTTAAAACCTGGACTTCTGTCTTGTTATCTAATGCTTTTATGTTTTAATGTTTCAGATTGTCTTTTAGTAAAAATGGAGTGGTTAGAATAGATGGCTTCTCTTCTCCTGACCAATATGATGATGAAGCTCTGAGTCTATGGACACATGAAAATTATGAAGATGATGAAGTAGACATAGAAACTTCAAAATACATCTTGGATATAATAGGTGATAAGTTCTGTCAGTTAGTAACATCTGAAAAAACAGCTTTGTCCTGGGTGAAAAAGGATGGTAAGGAAGTTAAATACTTAGAACATGCAACTATACACATTTTATTTTAAGAATTTCTCTTTGGAATATGTTTTATCTGTGGGAGAAGTCCTTAATCTTACCTAGGCTTGTTTACTTTTAATTTTGATAATGACACTTTTATGTGCAAATGTACCTATATGTAATTAAGGTAACATTTTCCAACTGAGGTTGAATTGGATTAGCAGTTTGTGAAATTACAATAGCATTTTGGTATTTCTGCCATTATGACATAACTGAACACGATAAAGACACTTTGGATGTGAAATTGGGAAACTTCAGCATTTGCCATATGAAGACATAATCCATCCCAAATATTTAAGGTTTTTATCTCATGTGATTCATCACAGTCTTTGGAGTTAGATAGACTTACATTTGTATCTCAACTTTATTCCTTGTTTAACTGTATGAAATGGGAATGATAACTACATCATAGGTTTGTTTTTAAAGTAGTTATGTGATATTTACTAAGTAAAGCACCTAACATACTAGGTGCTCAAAATGTTAGCTTCTATTCCTTCCCATCCCTTAAGTCAGTAGTTCGTCCCCCGGGGGACATTTTGCAATGACTCAAGACATTTTTGGTTGCATAACTGAAAGGTGTTGGGGGTATAGAGAATTAGCATCTACAGGTGGAGCCCCAGATGCCACTGTGCAGGGTAGTTGCCCACAAAAGAGAATTATTCATCCAAATATCAAGGGCGCCAGGATTGAGAAACCCTCCGTTAGATGTAAGTCTTCTGAAGAGAATTACTAGTTACATCAAGAAATCTGCTATTGACTGTTAATTAATAAATCCTTCAAAGTTTTTGGTTTGCCTGTAAATTTTTGTTTTTGTGCATTTCAGTGAAAATTGTATGGAAAAGAGCATGTTTGCCTTTAAATTTTTATTTCCCTGTATTTCAGCCAAAATTGCCTGGAAAAGAGCAGTGAGAGGAGTCCGGGAGATGTGTGATGCATGTGAAGCAACATTGTTTAACATTCATTGGGTTTGTCAAAAATGTGGATTTGTGGTCTGCTTAGATTGTTACAAGGCAAAGGAAAGGAAGAGTTCTAGAGGTTAGTTATAACTTCATGTAAATTGAAATTTTTTTTTTTTTTTTTTTTTTTTTTTGCGGTACGCGGGCCTCTCACTGCCGCGGCCCCCCCCGCCGCGGAGCACAGGCTCCGGACGCGCAGGCCCAGCGGCCATGGCTCACGGGCCCAGCCGCTCCGCAGCATGTGGGATCCTCCCAGACCGGGGCACGAACCCACGTCCCCTGCATCGGCAGGCGGACTCCCAACCACTGCGCCACCAGGGAAGCCCTGAAATTTTTTTTAGGACCACTCATCTAGAAAATTAGATGAATTAGATGAGTTTTTTCCCTACCTTCCTTAATTATGAATATATTACATTAAGGAAGTTTTATGAAGCTTATATTTAAAAAAGGAGGAGTTAACCACAGTTTATTAAAATAGCCAGATTTTCTACAATAAAACTGCATCTACATCTTTTTTAGCCTGATTAGTAGATCCACTCTCTCATTTCAATCAGATTAATGCAGCCCAAATTTAGGTTAGGCTTTGCTGCTTTTAGATTCCACTGTGTCACAGCCTGCAGTGTCTTATAGAGCCTGTTAATTAATTTATTTATTTTTGCTGTGTTGGGTCATCGTTTCTGTGTGAGGGCTTTCTCTAGTTGTGGCAAGCGGGGGCCACTCTTCATCGCGGTGTGTGGGCCTCACTATCGCGGCCTCTCTTGTTGCAGAGCGCAGGCTCAGTAGTTGTGGCTCACGGGCCTAGTAGCTCTGCGGCATGTGGGATCCTCCCAGACCAGGGCTCGAACCCGTGTCCCCTGCATTAGCAGGCAGATTCTCAACGACTGCACCACCAGGGAAGCCCCAGAACTTATTAGTTATACAGTCAAGCACATAAGTCACAATTGCATACTTAGTAGGGTGAATTGATTTTTCTAAACATTGGTCCATAAAGTTTAAATCCAAATGTTCAAGAATATGCTACCACTAGCACCATTTATCCACTAGTTAGAAAATGAAGAAGTCTTTATTATATATGAAAACAGCCTTTGAAATGATTATTTATAATTTCTAGAGAAGTAAAATGGCACAAAACAGTGTTCTGCATGTTAATACATTTGGAAGATAATAATTTAAAAAGAAAGTAACTAACTGTACCTTTTGTCATGGTACAAGTGTTTTAGAAGAAGTTCATCCAAGGCAGTTAAGGAAGTAGCTACTTAAATACTGGTAACCTGAAGGTTTTGGGGGTAAAGTCTTAATGAGAGGATTCAAACTGTGGAAGTATTAGAAGTAAAATCATGTTTAGTGATAAGACTATTTATTCATTATTTAAAAACAGTGAATGTCATTTTCATTCCAGGCAGCTCTTTTTCAAAGTAGTATGTCAGATAGATGAACCATGATTTAGCCATCAGTATCTTTTCCACTGATAGGATTACTAAAACCTGGCCCTTTCTAACCCTTTTTCTTATACACCCAGCGTTTACCAAAGAGACTTGAGCAAGTGGGAGAGCATCTATAGCTAGTTGTTTCTGTGATATGCAAAAGATACATGAGTAAAATGTAAAACCATAATAAGGAATGCATTTTAGGCAGTTAAATATCTTCAAAACCCTAAAAATCTATTTGGATATTTTTGGTTGATAGAAGAACTAGCTGCAGTGTTATAAAACTTCATTCCTTTTTTACTGGTTCCATGTTACTTTCATTTTCCCTTTGCCAAATTAAAAACTTAATTTTAATGTATTATATTTTGTTATATGCATATATAAGCATGACTCTTTTAAACAAGATAGGGTATGCATAATAAACATAATAGTTGTGTTGCTGTCGGTCATCATAGTACTATTTTTAAAATGTCGTCTGTCAGTCACCATATTGTTTTTTTAAGTATAACCTGTATGCCTTGAGTTGTATTCTATGTTTTATATATATATATATATATATATATGTTCTTATTTCACTAATAAATATTGTAATAAGCTCACATTGACTAGGTTATAGCTTTATATAGTGGTAACTAAACCTAGTGTCTAAAATATAACTAGTTAGAGAACATTTACAAGTTACTATGTAGGTTTTGTAGGGAAAGTCAGAACACTTTTAACGAAAACCAGTTTTAGGCTAGATTTGAATTTTATTTCCTCTGAAACTTTTCATGAAATAGTTCTAGATTTTTTTATGCTGAATTTAATGAGCTTTTTGATACTTACTGAAGCTCTTACAGCCACGTCATAGATAAGTAGTTATCTATATCATTAAATTTATAGAAGAAGATGTCCTTGAGATCAAGGTATTGAATATTTTTCCTTTGTATGGTATGCCTCATGCTATGCCTTAATACATCGACTCTTCCAGGTATGGAGCCTTATTGCAGTAATAGCAATTAAATACTGTCTGATCAAGTTGAGGCTTTTCACATGTCTTGTGACAGTTTGTGTCTTTGACCCATTAGAAAAAAATGAGTTGGCAGTAGCCTCAAACTTATGAGTCTGATGTGCTAAGATCAGGCAAAAGCCCTGTTTGGCACAAATAGCTAAGAGTAAAAAATTAGCTACAGGGAAGATTGAGGTGACTGATACATTAATGAGACGAAAGAATGGTCATTTTAGAAAAGGCTAGTAACATTGTATCTGTTTTGTATCATGTTTTTATAAAATTCTCAGAAGAGTGGAACTGCCTTTTTTTTTTTTTAAGAAGCAAACATATGAAGCCTACCATTGACATTTTACATAATTGCTAAACTCTTTATATGTAAGCCATCAATTTTATAATTCTAAAACCATGACTAATATAAAAGTATGTATGTTACTATCTTACAGATAAAGAACTGTATGCTTGGATGAAGTGTGTGAAGGGACAGCCTCATGATCACAAACATTTAATGCCAACTCAAATTATACCTGGTTCTGGTAAGTATAAATATACATTATTTTTTGGCTGCATTGGGTCTTCGTTGCTGTGTGCAGGCTTTCTCTAGTTGTGGGAGTGGGGGCTACTCTTGGTTACAGTGCACAGGCTTCTCATTGCAGTGGCTTCTCTTGTTGCACAGCACGGGCTCTAGGCACGCAAGCTTCAGTACTTGTGGCACTAGGGCTCAGTAGTTGTGGCTCACAGGCTCTAGAGTGCAGGCTCAGTAGTTGTGGCGCTCGGGCTTAGTTGTTCCGCGACATGTGGGATCTTCCCAGGCCAGGGCTCGAATCCGTGTCCCCTGCACTGGTGGGCGGATTCTTAACCACTGAGCCACCAGGGAAGCCCTAAATATACATTATTGACTTAGTAGTGTAACAGGTCTTTGTTGTTCCAGATTACTTAGAAGTATGTCAATAGTAGTAGAAAGAAGTGGTAAGGTTTATATAATCTTGAATTGTTCTTGCTCTGTTCTTAGAAACTTCTGTGTAATAAAGTTAGCAGGATAAGCCCAGACCCAGTGATGAAGAAAGCCTTAGAGGAACCATTTTAGCAGGGGAAAACTGGGAATTCTCTGGCAGTCCAGTGGTTAGGGCTCCACGCTTCCACTGCAGGGGGCACAGGTTTGATCCCTAGACGGGGAACTAAAATCCCACAAGCCACACCATGCAGCCAGAAAAAGGGGGGTCGTGGGGCGGGGAGACTAGAGTGTAATGAAAAAGCATATTAGATGTATTTATTACAGGTTATTCTACTTTTTTTTGTTTTTTTGAGCATAATGATTTTTGATCATAGAGGTAAAAGAAAAGAATAGAGAACATGAATTTGGTTGAATGATCAAACCTGAAATAGATGGAAGGGATGAAGGAAAAAATGGAAGAAAAGTTGAGAAGGCACAGAAAACCTCCACAAGAAAAACAAAAAATTATTATAATCTTAACAACTAGTGATGATCTTTTTATTAACCATTTTATTTTGTAGTTTTGACAGATCTTCTAGATGCGATGCACACTCTTAGAGAAAAATATGGTATTAAATCCCATTGTCATTGTACTAACAAACAGAATATACAAGTTGGAAATTTTTCTGCTATGAATGGTGTGTCTCAAGTGAGTAAAAATCTCTATTCAAATAAAATTCATGGTTAAATTAATCAGCTTTGAAATTTGAAATCCAATTTAGGATTTGTGTTTTATAAATTACGTTTCCTGTGTTACTGTATAAATGTAACCTCTATTTTTAACTCTGAATAATTGAAGAAATAATATTTTAAAAATTCAACTGTTCTACCTTTGTAGGTTTTACAGAATGTTCTTAATCACAGTAATAAAATTTCTCTGTGCATGCCTGAGTCTCAGCAGCAAAATACCCCTCAGAAGCCAGAGAGTAATGGCAACAGCAGCCCAGAGAGTGATGTAAGCACAGACAGCAAGTTAACTCCTCCAGAATCCCAGTCACCACTGCACTGGTTAGCAGATCTTGCAGAGCAAAAGGCCAGAGAGGAAAAAAAAGGTAAACTTAATTTATTATCTAATAGAGAATTGTAATCAACTGTGTAGTATTATACATTAACGTTCTACTGTTCACTTAGAACAGTTTACTTTTGTCTTTTGCTCTCATTGTGGCTTAGGTTTTAACATTTGTCTTTTCCTACTAGGAACTCGACTTCCTGTGATCTTATCAAAGTTAGTTACAGAATCATCTGTAGATGAGCGTATCAGTAAAGCCACCAGGGCGATAGATTTGTAACTTACCTACACTTTCTCCCCATCTTAGCTATAGCATTTTTCCTTTGTGACAGGTACAAACTCACCTACATGTCTAAAACACTGAGGAAGGCCTTTTCATATTCAAACTATTTGACTCCTGAAGGATCTAACCCATCCTCTGGTGTGTGTTCAGGTGAATAAATGACTAGCGCTACAGTTTTCATCTCTCACTGTAAAATGTAGGATGCCAGCTTTGTCTGTACTTTAGCAGCATGTTTAATTTTATTTGAATTTTGTAAAATGTTTTATTTCAGAAAACAAAGAATTTCCCCTTGAAAAGCAAATTAAAGAAGAGAGAGAACAAGACAACCCTGATTCTCCCAATAGCAGAACATCACCTCCTGTGTCCCAGAATAATGAACAAGGCTCAACATTACGAGATTTGCTGACCACAACAGCTGGCAAGCTACGTGTGGGTTCTACAGATGCTGGCATTGCCTTTGCACCAGTTTATTCAATGGGAACCCCCGTGAGTGAGATGCCAGATTTTTGGATTTCATATGGGCCTTAAATTTAGATTTGGGGTCTTGGCTGTGAACTACACAATAAATAGATGCACATGAAATCAAATAAACCAAATTACTAAGCATGTTCCTATTTGCATTATAATTCTCATAACTTAAAAGCCAGAGATTTTGTTCTTTTCCCAGGTGAAAAGGGTTGCAGAGGGGCATTTTGATTCCAAAAGAGTCCTAACAGACTCCTTCAGAATTTGAAAACCGTGTATCTAGTTGGGGGAGGGGAGGGGGGGCAGGGAATGACATGGATGTGAATGTTTTGTTACTTAAAATATTTAGACATCAATTTTTGCTTTAATTATTCACCAAAAAAATTTTATAAAGTAAAAACAGAAAAATTGCATAGGTAGACACAAATTTTTAGTGGCTTTTAAAAGTATTTGGGAGAGTATACCTATTTGTTCCCTCGGCCCCAATCCTAAAACAATATAAAAGGAAGACCACACTTCTAGTTTCTGCAGATCCGGCAGTTTCTCACATGGAGACCACCCTACTTCTGCTTCCCACTCTCAAGAATAGTGTAGGGACTAGAGATCCATATCCATTGACATGATTCTTGAAGCCAGATATATTGTTTGTGTTGGTTGCTTGCTATGTAATAGTAAATAAAAGCAAAAGTTTCCAAATGTAATCATTTCCCCTGAAAATATAATTTTTTTTCCTTATTAGAGTGGTAAAAGTGGAAGGACTATGCCAAACATTCTTGATGACATAATTGCTTCGGTTGTTGAAAACAAAATTCCACCAAATAAAGCCTCTAAGATAAATGTAAAACCAGAGCTCAAAGAAGAACCTAAAGAAAACAGAAAACCTGCCATGGATGAAAACAATAAATTGTACAGTGATATACCACATTCTTGGATCTGTGAGAAGCATATTCTGTGGCTTAAGGATTATAAAAATATTAATAATTGGAAGCTCTTCAAAGAGTGTTGGAAACATGGACAAGTGAGTATTTTAAGCTGATTTAGTATGCTCTGAGTGGAACTAAAGCTGGTTGAATAGGAAAAATGGTTTTCTCCTTAGAATTAGAAAGGGGAAAGATAATACTTGACACATTTGGGTTGGAAGATATCAAAAACACCAAAAAAGTTACCAGAATGATTGTTTCTGAATTCTTATTTTTTGGCCAGATTTATATGAATTAACAGGGAAGCACTGATTATTTGATGTTATAATTTCAATTTGTTAGCAGACTTTTAATAAAGCCATATATTCACAAAGTTTGGTATCACCTTCCTTTTTTTACATTTGTATTTTAGTTCAGTTAACAGATTCATTTCTGCTATCACAGTGTTAATAGTAAAAGCAGTTTTCTTGAACTCATGAGAAGTGTAGATGTTTTTGCCTTTAATATTTACCTATAGAACATTTATTTATAAGTTCATCAAATCTCGAATGACAAACTCCATTATTTAATTTGGCTCAAATAAAAATGATTTTCTATTTGACCAGAGTTTTGATATAATAATGTTTCATACACATTTCAGATGGTAATTTACTACATTAGTGCACAAATCAGGATTTTGCATGACTTAGTATTATCTTCAGTTTTTTTCTTGCATTCTGGAAAACATCATTGCTATTTTACTTCATTTTTTTCATTCAACAGAGAGTTATTGAGCACCTAATAAAACCTAGCCTTTGTATTGGTCATTAAGGATATAAAAATGAGTACATCATGTAAAAATGAGTAAGAACCATTTTAGTACAATGGTTCTTAATCTTTTTAGGTCTCTAGTCCTTTGTAAAATCCAATGACAGCTTGGTTCTTCACCCTAGGAAAAATACACACCCATGCATTGCATATACACGGTATTTAGCATATATTTTTTTGGTTGGCTCTCCCTTGAAGCCCTGATGCCATTGCTGCGTCACAATTTAGACGACTTAAATTTGTGTAGGCTTAAACAGTCTCATAAATAAATACTTTTATAAATACGTTACATGTTCTCAGAACTTTAAGGTACTGTGGAAACCTAAAAGAGTGAATGAATAAGCTAGAGTACTAATTCAAAAGGGCAAGTATGAATTGATATATCAGGGGTTAAGTGAAGGTTTTATAGATGGACAAGAGGTTGGAAATAAAAAGGATCGGGTGTCTGGGGAACTGTTCAGTAGCTTTGTTTACCTGACATAAGTTAAGAGTTCTGTGGGGTAATGATGGGGAAATGAGGTGGTTACAGTTATGATTATGAGGGGCCTTGATATCTTGCTAAAGAGTTTGAACTTGATCCTGTAGATGACAGTTTTAATTGAAAAATCAAAGTACTCAGATTGACTTTTTAAATTGAAGTATAGTTGATGTACAATATTATGTAAGTTACAGGTGTACAATATAGTGATCCACATTTTTTAAAGGTTATACCCTATTTATAGTTACTATAAAATATTGGCTATATTCCCTGTGTTGTACAGATCAACATTTTAAAATAACTGACAGCAAAGCAGATTGGAAGTTGAATTGGAGGGGAGTAAGACCAGAGGCAAGGAGTCAAATTAGGAAGGCTTTCAGTGTTTCAGGAAGATGATAATGATGATAGTAGCCTAAGAATTCTGCTTTAGACTATTCTGATTTATTAATTAATGTGCCTCTATAATTTTTTAAAAATTTTACTTTTCCCAAGCTGCTGGTTACCAAAATAAGGAGTGGCACAGGGCTGGATGGGAGTATTACTGGGTAGGCATAATAAGGGCTAGGAGTTAATATGTGAATTGTCAGCAATAGTTAATTATCTAATAGCTGAACCTGTTTTAATAGTTGGATATATTATTAGCCTATTGAAAGGGAGTTTAATGTTGCAGTTACCCAAGTGGTTAACCAAACTTCTTAGGGTGGTTTTTGCTGTTGTTTTTTTTTCTTTTCTTTTGAGATACCTTTTTGTGATAACAACCCTAGCTTGAGGTTATTCTGCACTTATCGTTCCTCAAACTTTATTATCTTGTGAGTTTTAAGAGTACTTAAAAATAACATCTTTTACAAGAGACTCTTACGTCACAACTTTCTGTGTTCTCTTTTACTTTTCATTTATAATAAAGGAATTAAAAAAAAGAAACCTAAGAATAATGCATCAGATTGCCTTTAGAGGTCTTTTTTTACATTAGCATTGGAGTTTTAAAACCACACATCTTCAATTGTTGGTTTTTGGGTTAGAGAGCCTTGAGGAAATTTGAATTCATGTGATTTCAAAGGAGAGATTCACTTTCAGGGAATTGGTCATTCAACTTGAAATTTATTGTTGTGCTTGGTTAATATTTTTAATATTTTTATTTGTCATGGTCCTTCTAGAGGTAAAGAATGTGTGTGTTTTAAGTGATATAAAATCAGAATGTATATAAATTATGTTTTAATCCCAAGGACTGTATTTTATTTAAAATTTTTATTTACATATATTGCATATGTACAAATATATAAGGTTATGTTCTGTCTATAAAAAGGAGTCTATAAATAAAACATATATTGCGTAGAAATTTTTAGTATAGCCTTTCAGACTCTTTCTTGAAAAACACTACATATTTTTTGTTTTCAAAATGACAGTGTACTCTGCCATGTACATGGCATTCTCTTACCACCTTTTCTCTTTGAAAATATATTGTGAACATCCTTCCAGGTCAGGGACTATTTTTGAAAGCCTCTTTTATTCTCACAATTTGTCATTAGTCCTAAAATTCAACATGTTAACCGTCTGTTGTATGAGTGTGTAAAATCAAATTTTGGAAATGTCCATATGCCTTTTAACTTTTATCTGTCTATCTGTTTATAAGCCTGCAGTGGTTTCTGGTGTGCATAAGAAAATGAGCATTAGCTTGTGGAAGGCGGACTCAATTAGTCTTGATTTTGGAGACCACCAGGCTGATCTCCTGAACTGCAAAGACAGCATTATTTCAAATGCCAATGTTAAGGAATTCTGGGATGGTTTTGAAGAAGTTTCAAGTATGTTTTTTGTTTCTTTGTTTTACTGTTTTCTTAAACATTTCCCAAAAAAATGATAAACTGTTTAATCTTTGAAATGTCTGTATTACTTTGTTGTCTAGTAAAAAGGAACAAGTACTTGGAAGTAGGAGACTGGGTCCTATTCCTGGCTCTACCCCTCATTTTCTTTAACCATAAAGAAGTCATTTAGGAATTCTGTGGCGGTCCAGTGGTTAGGACTCAGCACTTTCACTGCCGAGGCCCGGGTTCATTCCCTGGTCAGGGAACTAAGATCCCACAAGCAGGCCACACGGTGCAGCCAAAAAAAAAAAAAAAAAGTCATTTATACTATGTTTCCATATGTCATATTCAATATATTAATATTCCTGGGGAACATTTTTGGCAACCCCCAAAACATTTGAAACTTGAATAACATACTTTGTGTAAAACATTTTGAAAAAGTAAAAGCAAAAATGTAAGACTAATTTTAATAACAATTGTAAAGAGACTTTTTTTAAAGAATTTTATGGTGATATTACAGATGTTTGTGTTCATAAGGAACAAACATCTTAAAACTACATGAATACATAAGAAATAAAAGTCCATAAGCAAGCATTCTTTACCTACTGTACAATAATAGAGGTATTCATTCATTTCACATTTCTTCCTTCCTCTAAACATTAATAAAAATAAAAAGACAGATTATCTTTTTAATAATCAATTGCATTCTTATAGAACGGCAAAAAACGAAAGGTGGAGAAACAGTTGTTTTAAAACTGAAAGATTGCCCTTCAGGAGAAGACTTCAAGACTATGATGCCAGCAAGGTATGTATGTCTTTTTATACTTGTTATTTTGACTCTTGGCTTTTGAGGTTGAGCTGAGATTATCCCCAGAAGTGGGATAATGAACTACAAATGTGAGCTTTAGGCAGCATCCTCCTCAATTAAAAATAAGTAATAAAAAAAGAAAGAACTGAATCTCTGTAGTCTGAGCAGGGGGAAGTCTTCGTTAGGGCAGTAAAGAAGAGAATGCTGTCAAAGAAGAGGAGGCCCCATTTGGGACCTCTCTTCTCTTTGGTGCTTTCAATTTGCTGTGTTTAGGGAAAGAGAATTGCGGTTTTAGTCAGTATCACTTCTATTCTTTGCTTATCCGTGTATTATGCATTCACTTAAACTTTGAATGAAGTCAAGGAAAGTGTTAACTGTTAAAGGCCTTAAGGAAAGTTTAACAACTTGAACATTTATATATTTGAAAACACTTAAGAATGTAAACCTTTATTCAAAAGAAGTCAATGTTATTCTTCAGATATGAAGATCTTTTAAAAAGCCTGCCATTGCCAGAATATTGTAATCCAGAAGGAAAATTCAATTTGGCCTCTCATTTGCCAGGATTTTTTGTACGCCCTGATCTAGGACCCAGGTTGTGCAGTGCTTATGGTAAGTATATATTTGCATTTCTATCAACTTGGAGTATATGGAAGTTTAACTTCCTTCCAAAGATAAATTATCTAATCATTTTTAGATTCTGCTAAATCCATTCCTTTAATAATCCATTGAAATCTTTTTCTGAGTCAAGCAGTGTATATTAGGTATTAATAGCCAATATATAGTTAAGTACCTGCTCATTCCTTATAAAATATAGTTACATTTTCTATTAATTTGATTTTTATGGTACATTTCATGGATTGTGATATTTTGTGGGCAGGTTTTGGAATAAGGAGACTAAAACTCAAATTACAATTAACAGATTTTCCTCAGAGAGCTGATTTTGGAAGGAATATCTAGGATATATAAAGTGTTATGCTAAATAAAATTTTATTTTATACACAGGTGTAGCTTCTGCTAAAGATCATGATATAGGAACAACAAATCTACATGTTGAAGTTTCTGATGTTGTAAATATTCTAGTCTATGTTGGCATAGCAAAAGGAAATGGCATTCTCTCAAAAGCAGGTAAAGAAACTTAAAGAATAGTGGTCTTCGGAATAAGAGTTGAATAACCACACACAATAATATTATCCAGAATGTCAGCCTCTGAGTTAACATCAAAGATTCCCAAAACAATTGCAGTGGATATTGGGATATTCTAATATTTATTTGGAGGTGTGATTAATTTACCTGTCTATTTTTTTTTAACACAAAAGGAATTTTAATTTTAAAAGTGAATTTTTAAAATTTGCTCATTTCCTATTATTAAATATTGGGTTTATGAAAATAAACTGGTAAGCTCACTTATAAACATTTAGTGAAGAATAGAAACTAGGTCCTTGAGCTCTGAAGATGTTTAAGGCATGTTTGTGTCTAAAGCATTCTTTTTTCCCCTCTAGTACTAGAGAGAAGGGGCCTTTTCTCCCAAGTAGAAATAACTGTTCAATCCAGTGTATAGGTTTTAGAGTCTGTCCTCTGGGTTTCTTTCTAAAACCTTGTTCCATCTATCATTCCCTTCTTTATAGACATAGGTCCTTCACCTTTCTTTTTCCACTGGCTTCTTTTCTCAGAGTAGGAGCAAACTTCAGACTTTTCCTCCTTCCTTAAAAAGCCTTCTTCAGACCATGTCTTCCTTGCCACCATCCTATTGCTCCTGCCCTCATAACACATTATTTGCTGTGTCTTATCACCTCCCTTTCATATTTCAACTCAATGCGGGTTGGCCCCTGCCTGCCGCCCCCCTGAGACTACTGTACTGTTGCTATTGCTGTGGCTTTCACTGATAGTCATAGTTCAACACAGTGGTTTCTTTGTGGTCCTCTTGTTATTTGTACCCTCTGTAGTAAACAACACCTCTTCTTCAAATAGTTTCCTTGGCTTCAGTAACACTACTCCCCTCATTCTTCATATGGTGGAGTTTCAGACTTTTCTAGAGTTATAGACTTTATCCTCTCCCTTTTCTGGTTTACTTGCACTTCCTGTGAAATTCTATACATGATTTCCGACCAGTTAGCTCAACAATTCTGTCTGGAGCCCAGAATATATCTGCAGTTTAGTGGCTAGGTGCTCAGGACCTGGGGGTTTATTATAATATTCACTCAGTTTTTGTGTCTATTTGACAGCTTCTATAATACACAGCCTAAGTTCCTCCAAAACTGTAGAAACTCGTAGTTTCTCAGCTTCTTTAACTGACTCTATTGATTGTAATTGATAAAAACTCTTGTCTCCCCTACTCCCAAGGATTTGAGAGTCAGGCACACTTGAGTTGTAGTCTCAGCTCTAGGACAGAAATGTGTGTGACCTTTGGTATCAGATTACTCCTCCTTTCAAAGCCTATGGTGCCACAGAGTTACAGTTGCCCCTTCTTATCTGCGGGTTCCGCACCTGTGGGGTCAACCAGTCAAACATAGAAAAGACACAGCAAAAAGAAAATACTCCAGTAAGTTTCAAAAAGCAAAACTTGAATTTGCTGTGTGCTGGCTTTCAAAAAGCAAAAGGAGTTTGCTATAGCCAGCAACTGTTTACATAGCACTCACATTGTATTTACAGTTATTTACCTAGCATTTACATTGTATTAGGTATTATAGCACTTAGTCTACAATACAGAGGTTACATCTGCTTTTCTCCCCTACTTTTCGTTCATCTCCTTAAATGCTAGAACTTCCTTATTCATCTTTGTTCCTGCTCATCTCCCATCCCTCATTCATAGCATAATTGATCTTTCAAGAAAAAGTCATCAGCTTTTAATTCTTCGACTGTCTTTCTTTAAAGTTTTTGCCAATTTTTATAGATGGTCACAAAAAAGGAATGTTTTAGTGTTATAATAATGCTTAAAACACATCAAGAAAACCGACCTACATAAAGCACATGCTTTTTCCTCTGCATACAATGGCTCTCCTACCTCCTTGTCTCCCTAGCAGATTCCTGTATTCATCCCTCAAAATGTAGCTCAGATTGTCACCTCCCCCTAGAGGTCTTCATTTAAAGAATAAACTTTCTCTCCTCCAGCAACCATTTTCTTCCTTGTGATTTCACTGTCACAAATAAGGAAATATCTGATATATTCTTTCTAGCAGCCTTTTTAGAATTCACAGAGCAATACCAATTTTCTTTTTATCATTTTCATTAAAAGATAACATTCGAGGACTGACCCAGTCTTTGTGTACCCTTTGTACTCGTATGATTGTGCTTAACCACTATGTGATATTCTTGTTTATTTTTCTACACTTATTAATACCCTCTTTTATTCTGTGAAGTCTTAACTGGGTCTTTCTTAACTCTAATTCCTAAGATTCTAGGACAGTGCTTGGCATACTGTAAACACCTAATGTTTGACTTCAAGAAATCTTTGCAGCTAACTTTAAAGATAAAAAAGATACCACTGTCACAAATATGGGAACATTTGTTATGTTCTTTGTATTAGGCAATAGATTTCCTTTTCTCTTAAAACATTTCTTTAAAATGTTCATTGTGGGGTGGGGGTGGGATGAATTGGGAGATTGGGATGGACATCTATACACTAATACGTATAAAATGGATAACTAATAAGAACCTGCTGTATTAAAAATGAAATAAAATTCAAAAAGAAAAAAACTAAAATGTTCATTGTAGTGAAATCAGGGATTTGTCCTTCACTCAGAGCTAACTAGAGTTAACATTTTTTCTGTGCATATATATGTGCAGTTTTTAATTTGTCAATAGTTCAGAAGAATGGCTTGATGCCTCCTCAGTCATAGCACCTGAAGCTTTTGCATTTGATTACAGATTAACCAATAATAGTAAATGAGATCTCTCAGAAATTAGTCGGAAGACATTTTGCTCTGCCATTCATTACTCATGGCAATGAATAAATCCCTTCTCCTCACTGTACCGTTTTGCTCAGCTGTAGAGGTTATGATCCTTGCCTACCATAATAGTGGTCATGATAGTCCTTTGTAAGTTATGAAATGCTGTGAGTACAAAACATTGTTATGACCACACCCTTGGGACAGGAGGAAAGTTGATTATGTTTGAGTTAAAAGTCCTTGCATTTTTATCTCCCATCCCTTGGTTTACAGAAAACAAATGAACTGGGAAAGTTACTGTTGATTCTGTTCCCAGTTACCCCGGGCCATTGTTCTCTGCTCTTATAGTTCTAACAGTTTTCATGTAGAACTGGATTTTATCTCCTCTTTAAGAGTCCCAATCTAGTCAGGCACTATGCTACTATGATAGATCAATTGTAGGAGACTTGGCTTTCTGGTAGTCTTTACTGACCAGTTTGAATATATTCTGTGTTTCAGGAATACTTAAGAAATTTGAAGAAGAGGATTTAGATGACATTTTAAGAAAACGATTGAAGGACTCAAGTGAAATACCTGGTGCTCTGTGGCATATTTATGCTGGGAAAGATGTTGACAAGATAAGGGAATTTCTTCAGAAGGTATAATTTAGGTTACAGACAGTTTTATCTTTTCACCTTGCGCAGAGACTTAAATTTTAATGTAACTTCATGGGCATTCAGCAGTATAAGATGATTAATTTTTACTTAGGAGGATGGAATTTGTTGTTGTTGAAAATCAAAAGCTCCTTTCTCTTGAGGAATTTGAATGGCAGCTTCTTCTCAGTTAGTAGTACTCCTTCATCCCCTTAAAGAACCTGTTAATGAGTCAGATGTTACCCTTGATGAAAAGTAGTGATTGGAATTATAGAATATAAAATCTGTCATAGAAACACGTAAAGAAGGCAGAATTTTAATTGTATTGGTATTTTTGGCTGTTGACCTAGACAGTAATTCTGCTCTCTCGTATCTGATTGCTCTGTGATACTTACTTGAATAGACTGAAATTGAGTAATCGTATACTTGTTAAAAAAGTGACACATTAATCTGAAATTGGTTCAAACCCTTTTCTCAGATATTTTCTGAATTTTGTAATTATAGGGATTTCTTTTAATGGACCATAATTGCTGTTTTTCTTATTATACTTCATCTTCTTTCTGAATGGACTTAAGGTCTGTCTTTGGTCAGTGTGAAGCAAGGGAGCTATGGCCCTGTAACTACTATTTTATCCCAGAACTACCTACCAGTCTTTTAATTTAAAATGTTATAAATTATGCTTTTTAAAGCAGAACATTTCACTGGTTCGTCAGAGGGTCCCTTGAAAGTGATTTGTCAAGGGATAGAAGGTTAGCAATATAAAGGTATTTATCTGTGTACCTACCTTAAAAAGCAGCAAAAAGAAATGTTTATGGGGACTTCCCTGGTGGTCCAGTGGTTAAGCCTCCACACTCCCAATGCAGGGGGCCAATGATTCAGTACCTGGCCAGGGAACTGGATCCCGCATGCCACAACTAAGAGATGCTGCAACGAAGACCCCGAGTGCCACAACTAAGACCCCACGCAGCTGAATGAATGAATGAATGAATGTTTATGATGTCCACACATACAAATGGTTTGGCTTTTGGAAAAAAGCTACTAAACTAAGCTTTTCCCCGTCTTTGTGCTATATTCTTAAAATAATTGTAAGGAACCAAATGGATGAAAGCTTCATACTGGAGAGAATTCCCTGTCACACCAGTGGTTAGGGCTCTGTGCTTCCGACTGCAGGGGGCATGGGTTTGCTCCCTCGTCAGGGAACTAAGACCCCACATATTGCACGGTGCAGCCAAAAAAAAAAAAAAAAGACTGAAAAAGAAATAAATAATAGTTAATAAAACTATATATTTTTTAAAAAAACAACTTCGTAGTGGAAGGAGAAGGTAAGAAGGGAGTATGATTTACTTTATTAATAGCATATCAGTGTGCAATATTGTTTATGTCCTTTGGCTTTTCCAATTGTAGAATATCATTTTCTTTAACTTAAGCTCAGTCATCGTTCCAGAAGATTCTGAGAACAGACTGTTATTGTAAAGAAAATTGAAATTTAACTGAATAGGATTTACCATTTTCTTTACTTAAATTGGGGTATATATTTTCATTTTAATCTATATTTCAGATTTCAAAAGAACAAGGCCTTGAAGTTCTACCAGAACACGATCCAATTCGTGACCAGAGTTGGTATGTGAACAAAAAGCTTCGCCAAAGACTGCTTGAGGAATATGGAGTCAAAGCCTGCACTCTTATTCAGTTCCTTGGTGATGCCATTGTCTTACCAGCAGGAGCACTTCATCAGGTAGGAGCACTTCATCAGGTATATAAAAGGTTGCTTCTAACACACTTGTTACTGAAAGAACCAGAAAGAAATTGTTCTGAGTATAAATATAAATGAAAGAAGATGTAAGGAAGAGAATGACCTACACCAGTATGCCTTCATTAAGAAATTACTGACACAGCTTTTCAGTGCTTCATGAGATCTGACGTAATTAAATGCTTTGAGACCTTTAATTGTATAAACATGAGCCAGATTTCCATTTTTGTATTGCTCCTGTTTGGTGGATTGAAATCTAATTTCAAAGACTTTTTAGGAAAAAAAGAGTTACTGTACATATTCAGTTCTCAATAGTTGAGACTTAACAGTGCAGGGGGGAGTATCAGGACTTACAGATGATACATTTTCTAAGGCACCAAATATGAGTAGAATGAGTTATTAGGTAGACCATTCCATAAGTCAGGCTTTCACTGTACTTCCTGCCTCTTTTTAGTTCGCTGACGTAGCAAGAGCATGTCGAAAGAAAGATGCTACGTAATTTTTATAGCTACTGATTCACAAAACTTTAAAACTGAAATACACATCTAGTCTTTGTTTCTGTGGCTTGACTGTGTGGCACCTAGAAGAATGGCATAGAATAGATGGTGATATGGAGGGTTTGGATTAAAAGCATACAGTGGGTTCCTATAAGTAGACTGAAGCTACCACAGAGCAGTTTAGCACTCATAGTAACTAACAGAGTGCAAAGGAAACCCGAGAATCCAGAAAACTAGTTTGCCTCAGAGTTGGTTCCCCACCTTTGCCACCACCTGGCTATTGAGATGTATCTGATATGTGTACTTTTACCAAGCAAAGTTTCCTACATTTTATATAACTATATGCAATTATTGCCTGTGTAATATTTGTGACACTATTATAATAGCCACAAATATTTCTTAAGTGAGAATAGTTGCTTAGTTTTTAAGATGTCAAGTTCAGGGTTAGATTTATCATTCTTAGATCTCAAACATTGTTTGTTTGTTTATTTATTTAGTTTCTGCTTTATAACAAAGTGAATCAGTCATACATATACATCTGTTCCCATATCCCTTCCCTCTTGCATCTCCCTCCCTCCCACCCTCCCTATCCCACCCCTCCAGTCAGTCAAAGCACCGAGCTGATCTCCCTGTGCTGTGCGGCTGCTTCCCACTATCTATCTACCTTACGTTTGGTAGTGTATATATGTCCATGCCTCTCTCTCGCTTTGTCACAGCTTACCCTTCCCCCTCCCCATATCCTCAAGTCCATTCTCAAGTAGGTCTGTGTCTTTATTCCTGTTTTACCCCTAGGTTCTTCATGACATTTTTTTTCTTAAATTCCATATATATGTGTTAGCATACAGTATTTGTCTTTCTCTTTCTGACTTACTTCACTCTGTATGACAGACTCTGGGTCTATCCACCTCATTACAAATAGCTCAATTTTGTTTCTTTTTATGGCTGAGTAATATTCCATTGTATATATGTGCCACATCTTCTTTATCCATTCATCCGATGATGGACACTTAGGTTGTTTCCATCTCCGGGCTATTGTGAATAGAGCTGCAATGAACATTTTGGTACATGTCTCTCTGAATTATGGTTTTCTCAGGGTATATGCCTAGTAGTGGGATTGCTGGGTCATATGGTAGTTCTATTTCTAGTTTCTTAAGGAACCTGCATACTGTTCTCCATAGTAGCTATACCAATTTACATTCCCACCAACAGTGTAGGAGGGTTCCCTTTTTTCCACACCCTCTCCAGCGTTTGTTTGTAGATCTTTTGATGATGGGTATTCTGACTGGTGTGACCTCATTGTGCTTTTGATTTGCATTTCTCTAATAACTAGTGATATTGAGCAACTTTTCATGTGCCTTTTGGCCATCTGTATGTCTTCTTTGGAAAAATGTCTATTTAGATCTTCTGCCCATTTTTTGATTGGGTTTTTTTTTTTTTTTTTTTTGATATTGAGCTGTATGAGCTGTTTGTATACTTGGGAGATTAATCCCTTGCTGGTCGCTTCATTGGCAAATATTTTCTCCCATTCTGAGGGTTGTCTTTTCATTTTGTTGGTTTTCTTTGCTGTGCAAAAGCTTTTTAATTAGGTTCCATTTATTTTTATTTTCATTAACCTAGGAGGTGGATCAAAAAAGATCTTGCTGCTATTCATGTCAGAGAGTGTTCTGCCTGTTTTCCTCTAAGAGTTTTATAGTATCTGGTCTTACATTTAGGTCTTCAGAGTTTATTTTTGTGTGTGGTGTTAGGGTGTGTTCTAATTTCATTCTTTTACATGTAGCTGTCCAATTTTCCTAACACCATTTATTAAAGAGAGTGTCTTTTCTCCCTTGGACACTCTTGCCTCCTTTGTCATAGTTTAGATATGTGTGGGTTTATCTCTGGACTTTCCATCCTGTTCCACTGATCTACCCCCCACTTTTTAGTCAACCTCTTCTCCTACCTGACATTCCTACAACCACTTATCTATTTTCTTTCCCTATAGTCCTGCCTTTATATGAATGTCATATGACTGGAATTATACAATATGTAGCCTTTGAGTCTGACTTTTCTTATTCAGTATAATGTAGTTGAGTTTCATCCATGTTAGTGGTTGTTTCTTTTTATTACTGGGTAGTTTTTCATTGTTGTTTTCAGTTTGGGGCAATAACAAATCCACTATAAGCCACATTTACGTACAGGTTTTTTTATGAATATAGGTTTTCATTTCAGTTGGGTAAATACCGAGTAGTGGGACCACCTGGTCACATGATAAGTGTGTAAGTAACTTTATAAGATACTGCCAGGCCGGTGGTTGTACCATGTTCCATTCCCCAAAGCAGTATATGTGAGTTCCATCTCTTCTGCTTACTGTCAGTTTTGTTTTTAAGCATTTGAATCTCACTATGGCTTTAATTTACATTTTCTTAATAACTAAATATGTTGAACATCTTTTCTTGTATTTATTTGCCATCTGTAAATCTGTTTTGGTAAATGTGTTCAAATATTTGTCCATTTTTTCAACATGGATAGGCTGGGATATATTAAAATTAAGAATTTCTGTTCATTAAAAAAAAGCACTATTAAGAGAGTGAAAATGTAACCCAAGAGTGGGAGAAGTATTTGCAATACATTTATATATACATTTTTGTAATTGGGTTCTTTTTTTCTTACTATGTTGAATGTCTTTATCTACTCTAAGTCCTTTATCTGATATGTGCTTTTGCACATATATTCTCCCAACCTGTGGGTTGTCCTTCCATTGTCTTAATGGTGTCTTCCAAAGAGCAGTTCTTAAATTTTGATGTTCAGTTGATCAGTTTTTTTTAATGCATTATATACTTTTATTGTATCTGAAAAATTCTGCCTAGCCCAAGATCAAAAAGACTTTCTCTTAAATTTTCTTCTAGAAGTTTTATAGTTGAAGTCTTACATATAGGTCTGTTATGCATTTTTAAGTTAATTTTTGTATATAGTGCAGAGTGTGGACTGAAGTTCAGTTTTTTTGCATATGGACATGCAGTTGTTCCAGTACTGTTTGTCAAGAAAACAATTTTAAAATACTTTCTTTTGAATATGTAATGCATTCATATGATTTTTAAAAATTCAAACAGTACACAGTGGTTCACAGTGAAAATTAAGTCATTTTTCTCACCTTTGCCCTCAGTTCCTCTACTCCAGAGGCATCACTGTTACCACAGAGAGAGTCTCTGCATGGAAATGTCTCTCTACTGCCTGTACTTTCTTGGGGGAAGAGAGGGAAGAGAATAGCCTTTTTTCCTCAAAATAGTGGGCAAAGTAATACTGTTAAGAAGCTTAGTTCACAAGTCACTCTGCTTTAGCCTCACTTAAACAGTATGTACTTGTATCCTATTCTGTACTCACACACACACTCCTACTTAAGATGCTATACTTAAATAGACTGAAACAGCATCTAGACTGGCAAATTCTGTTCTGATCTCTGCCACTAAATTGTTGAGTGTTCCAAAGTAAAAAACTTCTCTGCTGCATATTTTGGCACAGAATTGCAAGCATTTCTACCTTCCTTCCCTTACGTGATATGATAATGACAGCACAGTTATTTGTACTGTTTAAAGGGTGTCCATGACTCACAAGTGGTGGTAATGTGGTTTTGAGAGAGAATTAGAGGAAGTATGAACTCTGTTAACAATGTTAACTTGGATCTAAGACGCATTATTATTTACAATTTACGTAGTCCTCTAAAAGAGGTCCTGAAAACTTTTCATTGATGGCCTCAACACTTCCAGTAAACCACAAGTAGCCCTTTAAGTAATCCCAGAGTCTCAGTGCTTCTCTCACACTTTAGCATACATCAGAATTCCTGGAGGGCTTGATATAACACAGATTGCTAGACCCCATGCCCAGAGTTTCTGATTCAGTGGGTCTGAGGAGGGACCTGGAATTTTACATTTTTAACAAGTTCCCAGGTGACGCTGACGTTACTGTTCAGGAACCACGCTTTGAGAACCACACAGATAGGAAGCCCTTGAAAAATCCAAGGCATGTAACAAAAAACTTTCGTCCAAGTGATAGTGCAGGACTCGACTGGCCAACAGTGCTAGGGAAGAATAACATACCTTTCTTTGAGCAGTGAGCACTTCGAGAAGCCTGGGGCGGGAGGAGAGACGGACACGGGACAGCTCTGTGCAGCGGCATTCAGATGTATATCTCGGCAAGCTGAGGGACAATATCATAGCCACAGCCCTCTTTATTTTCTAAGAACTACTCTAGAACTGCAGGCTTAAAAATCTCCTGTTGGCAAACGTGGCTGAGTCTGTGAAACCCTGTGTATACCCTTAGATAAAGCAGGTGAATCTTGACCTCCGGGGTTTACTTTCTCAGCTCTAGTGTCCTGAGGTTTAGAGTAGCTTTTAGTTTTAAACAGCAACAGTTTTTTAAAATTAACACAAAATCTTTACTGATAATTTTGTCCTCAACTACTTAACTATATTTGGTCATTCAAAGTAAGTTAATAATATTGCTAAGTTGTAAATTCTCTACATTCTTTTTTTTTTTTTTTTTTTGTGGTACACGGGCCTCTCACTGCTGTGGCCTCTCCCGCTGTGGAGCACAGGCTCCGGACACGCAGGCTCAGCGGCCATGGCTCATGGGCCCAGCCGCTCTGCGGCATGTGGGATCTTCCCAGACCAGGGCACGAACCCGTGTCCTCTGCATCAGCAGGCAGACTCTCAACCACTGCGCCACCAGGGAAGCCCTCTCTACATTCTTATGACTAAAAGGACTCAGACAAAATCACAGTGTCAAGATAATAACTTTCCTACTCTGAAAACAAAAGTTACATTTTCTTAACATGACCTATTTATGATTACAACTGATCTTGAAGGCAAGTATGAATAAGACAGTCTGCCAAGGAAGTGAAATGTAAATGACTCAAAGGTGGCACAAAAAGGGGCAAGTGGAATGGGAAGTTCAAATATGTTCCACCTTGAAACTGAACCTTGCCTTTTCAAACTAACCCTTAAGTCTAAGCAGTCTATATCAAGTTGAGGTCATTAGGAAACAAAATAACATCTTGTAACCACTAATGAAAGTCACTGTTCTAAAAGTGATTTTAAAACAACCATAAGAATCAACTTTTTCAGAGCTCTGGAATCTAATTCAGAACTTACATCGACCAGGGGACTGCTTAATGAAGAAGAGGACATCTGAGTTTTGGCCTTCAAGGAAATCTCTGACAGGTCACTGGCTGACCACCTGAGATAACCGAACAGAGCCATCCATGAGCACGCCAGAAGAGGAATAGTCTTTGCAAAATTAGTTTGGAAAGGTCACAAAACAAATGGATGACTACAATCCCTATCAGTCAACAGCAGCAGACTCTGAGGCAGGGGAGAACCTGATTCTAGTTACCACATTATAATGTTTAGATGTCCAGTTTTCAACAAAAAGTCACAAAGCATACACAGAAACAGGAAAGTAGGGCCCATTCATAGGGAAAAAATACCTCAACAGAAACTGTCCCTGAGGAAGGCCAGACATCAGACTTACTAGACAGACTTCTAAGTCAGTTATCTTAAATACGCTCAAAGGGCTAAAGGACTATGGAAAAAAGAAATAAAACCAGGCAAATGATGTTTGAATGCAATTAGAATATCAGTGAAGAGAAATTATTTTTTTTTTAAAAGTTACATATGCTAAAAGTTACATGCTAGAACTTGAGAAGGACTTAATCCCCACAGCATGTTCAGATGAATGTAAGGTGAGACGGGGCATTTGGAGCCTGTGTATGCTGGTATGACTGAGTTCATGTAGGACTGTAAAGCATCTGTTAGACAAGATATCACAGGAGCTGGGTTCCTGTTGACTTGCCATTTATTGGCTGATTTATCTTGGAACAGGCGTTGAACTGCTTATCCATAGTTTTCCTGCTCTGTGAAATAGAGCATCTGTTCTACAGACACATAATGAAGATCCAATGAGACTGTACAGCAGTGCTGAAAATGTGAGGCATCCACTATGTTCATCCTCCACAGGAATCAACAACCTAATGATTAAAGGAAGAAAATGTTTAATATATATGCTACCGAGTTATCAGTAAAGGCACAGTGCTTCAGTCAAAGAATAAAGACATCTGCAGCTGTTCAGGTGGTCACTATGCCCAGAGGAGCAATTCCAGCCTCTTTGGAATTTCATCACTCTATCATCAGATGTTTTCTACAGTCTCTATTCCCCACTTGTTATCTCCCTCTGCTCACTTCTCCCAACGAAATTTACTTTCGTACTTTAAAAATTAGAATAAATGTAAATGTTTAGTTTTTCAGTTATTTCTCCTTTCCCAGGAATTTTATGGTATCTTTTAATATCACTTGAGGACAGCAAAGAAACAAAATCCAGATTGGATAAGCTTGGTCCTTTCTCTCTCATTATCCTGAGTGTTGATAGAAAGCAGTTCTAAGAAATTGTAAAGTGCAGAGTTAGTTTGTACATGCTGAACAAATAACAGGTAAGATACTGACTGGCTTCTTGTGAATACCATTTAGTCACAAGAGGGAGAACTAGCAGAAAAACAGTTGTACTGATGCCACAAGAGACTGATGAAGGGTATCTTGGTTGATTTGAAAGAAAAAGCATAAAAGAAAAAAAGGCACAAACAGAATCCTCAGAGAACTCTAAAACTGCTGTGGCCAGTAGATCTGTCTGGAACTACAGTTTTCATCACAGTTCCTCATAAACAATCAAACTAAGTTTCATTTCCTTTAATCTACTCTCTGGTGTAAAAGTTAACAGTGAAATGACCAAAAATGCAGAAAGTCAAAGGAGCAACAACAGACATCCGGATTGACTGTGCTGATTGGTGAAACAGATACCTTCCAGTTAGCGTTTTGTTGTTGTTATTGTTTTAAGTAACACCCCAAAATCCACCTTGACAAAATTGACAATTAGGATCTGATTATCAGTCTCTCTGAAGGATTCCTGGAAAAGTTCTTTTCTTTGCATCGTTCAAAAATATTCCATTTACGGGCTTCCCTGGTGGCGCAGTGGTTGAGAGTCCGCCTGCTGATGCAGGGGACACGGGTTCATGCCCCGGTCCGGGAAGATCCCACATGCCGCCGAGCGGCTGCGCTCGTGAGCCATGGCCGCTGAGCCTGCGCGTCCGGAGCCTGTGCTCCGCAACGGGAGAGGCCACCACAGTGAGAGGCCCGCGTACCGCAAAAAAAAAAAAAAAAAAAATTCCATTTACATGAAGCTTTTCAGTGATAAACTTTCTCATAAAGTGTGGTGTTCCACTTTGAAATGCATTTGATGTTTTGGAGAAAATAAGTTCTCTGGTGAATCGTCTCATGTCAGCAGACAACTTTGCTTCTCTTTATTCCCACCTCCTAAAACTTATATTTTTCTGTTTCTGTTTGGGGAATAGGTACAGAATTTTCACAGCTGTATTCAGGTAACTGAAGACTTTGTGTCTCCAGAACATCTAGTACAGTCATTTCATTTAACACAAGAACTGAGACTTCTGAAGGAAGAAATCAATTATGATGATAAGCTACAGGTAAGAGATGAGTTTTCTAACTAGCTCCTGTTCTCCAGGCTTTTTATATTCAGAATTATAAAACATGCATAACAGCTTAGGCCATCATTGCCTAGTTTGTCACATTAGGATAACAACCAAAGATTAACGCCAGTATTTAATTATATGACTAATTTTAACTTTCGGCTTAACAGTTTTGTTTTTTTAATTCTGGTGCAGTTTTCATTTGTTAATTTATCTCCTGCTGAAGTGATCAGAAATACCAACATCTCTTTCAGGTTAAAAATATCTTGTATCACGCAGTCAAGGAAATGGTGAGAGCTTTGAAGATACATGAAGATCAAGTAGAGGCTATGGAAGAAAATTAGGTGTGGTCCAGTTTGATGTTTTTAGGCCATTGAACTGGAATTACTTAGTCTTGAACAATGATATGTATGTACACTGACTTAAGCTTCATAAAACCATCAGTGCCAAGAAATTCTCTTTGTAGTAATTACTTGTTACTGACACCACAGCAGTATAGCATAAGTCACAGCTCCTGATTCAGTGATATTAAAACAAGCTAAATTTTAAAGCAGCAATTCATAGCTGTTTTTGTATTATAGTGTATATGATGTTTGTGAAAATGCCAGATTTAAAATGATGTATTTATTTTTGGAAAAAAATACAAAATTCTATGCTATATTGTTGATCAAGTGTAAATGTGACTATGTACAGTTTACTAAAATAACTGATATTTTTCACTACATTGAGACAGTTACTGTGAGAATAGGACACAAAACACCAGCTATTGCCTGCATTTGGGAAATTGCTGAATCGCACAGCATACATGTCATAATTAGAAAATTACTGCCAAATGATTGTAAAATTTGTAAAATATAAGGTATATAAAGTAGATACTAAATACAGACACTTCAATATTTTGTTGAAGCTATTGACTGTACAATTAAACATTTTCAAAAGGTGTAATTTATTTAAAATTGTCTCATTTTGGTAAAATTTATGTGAACTTTTAAAGCTAAATATTAAACTTAATATGCTATGTAAATATATACATATATACATTTAATGATGTATTTTTTTAAAACATTGGCTTGCTTTTATTTGTTAAAGTGCAAGTGTTACATATGGCTTTGTAAAGTTGAGAGGGGTTTTACATTTTCCATTAAAAGGACTTTATCAAAAATTGGCTAGTCTAAGAGTTCTCCCTCTTGCTATGCCTATTACTGGGGGCTTTGTCATCATCAAGGTGACTACCAGCATTTTCTTGTGATACAGTGTCCTCTCCCGGAACATTTCCCTCTTGTCTTTGATTCTTGTAAGCTTTTTAAGCTTTCTTCAGATGTTATAGGTCATCACATGTAAGTGCCTCCACTTTCTTGTCCTATGGCCCAGCTAATGAATACAGGTAACTCCAACATTTGTTATTTGTGAATAAATACATTTAGTTGAAAGAGGAACTCACTCATACATTAAAGTCAAGATCGTGCGAGTACGTGGTCACAGCAATAGCAAATAAGTGCTCTTCGCCGCAGAGATGCTGTCGCAGGGAGAGGAGGAGGAGAGAGTGGGGGCAGGTGGCAGAGAAGAGCCTGCAGTCAGCCAGCCTGGGTTGAATATTAGTTCTGTTACTTACTGTGTGACCTTGGTAAGCTGCTTTAATTTGGAGTCTTGGCTTTAACAGCTGACTCCCCTTACCAGTTGGTTGCTTGAGGCTCACATAGTCCTACCCTAACCTTACCTTTTGAATTTTACTGGAAATATGTAGCCCTCCACTGACACCTGCAGGATGTTGAAGGGATGGCCTTTTCTTATCTATCTATCTGAAAGCACATAGCTTAAAAGAAAAAACTGGAAGCCTAAGTTGTGACCTTGTAAGCTGCTTGGTTTTTATCCTGTTGCTTATGTCCACCATTTTTTAGTTCCAGGTAGGCTGTTATGCCACCCTTTACTCCAGGCAAGGTTCAGCCAGGAATGTGAGCAATTAATTACATTTCCCATTAATACTCTACCTGGCACAAGGGTTAATGGGATGGATAATTACTACTTGGCCAGTGGTTTTAAAGGGGGGGCTGGTGGCAGGGCTGGTGAGTATGTGCATCTTTTGTAAGATTCTGACTTTTTAGTATCATTTTTCCACAAGTGCCTCAACTCATTAAATGGTATGTTTTGCTTAAACGTTTTTGTATATTCCATCGGATTTAATTTTGATGTGAAATTAATTTCAAGCCCATGATACTAATTCTGGAGTAGACCATCTCCTTCTGGTCCCGTAAAGTCTGCCAGGGGCCCAAAGTCTTTTGTGGTTTTCTTCCAAAATGTTTTTGCTTCTCTTGCTGTTGTTTGAGCCACTTTTAAACCATCCTGCAACCCCTATAGAATAGCTGAAGCTAAGGCAGATCAAGCCTGGCAGTGTGGCTTTCAGAGAAAACTCATCTGAAGAGAGTAATGCTATCTATCGTCTGAATCCCATGCTAGTGACCTAATTCTTGGTAAGGGGTTGTGGGGGGTGGAGTGGAAAGAGAGGACCATAATGCTTGCATCAATCATTAAAGACATCCTTTGACTTTTTATAAGGCTGGGGAGCTGTTATTGATCCAATTTCTGACGGACAAATTCCTCTGACCATTTACTTTGTCCCCTCCATCCTTCTGGTTGGCTCAGACGCTCCTCACATATGAAAGCATCTGAATATGTCCATTTCTTCCAGACAGTGAAGTAGTATTAAATGTGTAGAATAATTTGTAAAACTTCAAGGTCAAGGAGATTTTATAAAGGGAAACTTGTGCTGAATATTTGGGTCCCTCCTATTAAATTTATTCTAATGTCATTTGAACCTGAATATGAATTCCTTTTCCTGATTAATGAATTACTACATGCATGGCAGAATTTCTCTTCCGCCATGCATTTTGGGATTGTAGCACCCACAGAAATCATCGTCTAGTTCTCTGTTACTTCCCTTTGGTAGATAGGGTATGGGTTTAACGTTATCTAGGTAAGAATAGTGAGCCTCAAGAAAAGTGTACTCGTGTACACATACTATAGATACAGCATGTTCTATTTCTAGATGCCAATCTGTCAAAGCCCAGACCAGATCAGGATTTTCAGCCATAGAAGAGGGGAAAGAAGATGACAATTAAAATCCTACAGCTATTCAGTATACAAAACACAATGAATTGGGGTGTGTAACAAGATATATGCCACCAGCCCTGACACCAACATTCAGACTCAAACCTTTCCAAAGTCCAAAATTTATGACATTCCTGGCTATCCAATAATTAGGTTAACCTTGATGGTTATGTCTTGAAACTATATAGAAGGTACAGGAACTGAGTCGTAGTAAAGTCCTTCGGTTATCACAGTAATCAGTCTGGCTCTTTGAGTGAAAGCAAAGTGACTTTCAAACAAAAATGAAATGTTAGTAAGCTCTGGGTCACTGGCTGCATACAAAGTGGCTTCCCTTTCTTGACTGGGGAAATTTCTACAGCTGACTTAAGCTGTTCAGTCAGTTCTCTGTATATGAGCCAACCAGCTGCAGCTAAGACTGGAGGATTGTCTGTGTTTTCTGTGCTTTCTCTATAAAAAGGATCTCAGCCCTGGGGTCAGTGGTGGGTATTGCAAGGATCTGTGTTGTACGTGTAGGTCAGAGCTGGACTCCATTTTGTAAGGTGGTATACTCTGAGGGACACATTAGGAGTTCAACACTGTTTTCATGCCCCCTAGATCTTGAATCTAGATTTGACAAGTGAAAAGATATGGATAGCTGGGTCAGTGAACAAATGGAAACGAGTAAGTGCAAAATGAGATGGGAACTGACTCCTTTCCTAGGACAGCTCGTCTAGTCCTCTGCCAGCACAGTGAGGATGATAACTGACTCACAGGTCCTATCAAACTATTGTAGAACACAGGACAAAAAGCAAAGAATCAAGGTAAGTCATACAGGTTTAGTAAGTGGAAGAAGTTCATGATAAAGGGCATGCAGGGATCACTGCCCCGGGCCACACGTGCCTCACAAAGCATGAGAGTTATAATACGTGGGGACATTTTAGGATAGAATTTATTATGTTTGGCACTGGTAATATGATAAATTATTCCACTAGGAACCTCAGGATTGTGCCATCAATGCTAAATACTATGTAACAAGTACAGTGGATCATTGCACAACACAGGCTTAGGGGCTCTGACGCCCGCACAGTCGAAAAGCCACATATAGCTTTCTAGTCGGCCCTCTGTATCCAGTTTTGTGTCCAAGGATTCAAGCAATGTGGATCATGTACGTTGTACTATAGAATTTAATGGAAAAAGTCCACGTAAGTAGTCACACAGTTCAAACCCCTGTTCAAGGGTCAACTAAGGTGTAAAACACATGGAAAGGGTGAATACATATTGCCTGGGGTTAAGGAAGGCTTCAGAGAGGTGGCAGTATTTGTACAATCCTTCAAGGAACAGAAAAAATGGGACACAGCGAACGTCGGGGACATATTAATTTGCCTTCGGCCCTTCTCCATAGACACATTAGCTGTTTGAGACTTCGAACATACTTTCAACAGTGACTTACAAAATCATTTACTCTTAAACTCTTGTTCTAGAGGAGGAGAGGGGTAGGAGCTGCTTCTGGGACTGCCATTATGAAAGGTGAAGGGTTCGGTTCAATAGATACCTTCCAGGATATGTTATAGACAAGGAAGTGTAGTCTCATCTCCACCATATTCTTCAGTTACAGTAGATTATTTTCATATCAAACACCTGGAGACACTATGATCACTTGAGGTACTTTTCTTAGTCAACTGAAATTTTAGCCAACCTAACATTTATTATGTCCAGTCGTTCCTTTGGAAATTGGTAACCATATGTGGCATATAGGGGAAGTTTTCACCAAAATTTTCTAATAACTATAACTTATTCTTTTTGCAGAAACAAATGTTGTCAACACTTTGTTAGCAAACTTTTTCCAGATAGGGGAAAAGCCAGCCTACAACCTTTTCCAGCCTATAACCTTTTAGGAAAGGAGACAGAATCCCATTATACTTAATTCCTAAAAATCACAGCACCGTGCAAAAAGTCCAATTTAAAACCCACGGAAGCGGGGGAAAATGGGATTTGCGCATAACATTGAAAACCTTTATCAGAAACATTTTTTAAAAGGCAGTAGTGGTTTTACATAGGTTAAATAGTTAAGAAACAGATTAACACTACAAGTGTGGCACTTTACCTTGAAGAAGACTGGAGGTTTGCTTTGGAAGTGGGCGTCCGAAGGGTTGCAGCTTGTGACTGAGATATTGTGAAGTGGTGGAAGGAGGGTTATCTGAAATTAGAGGGAAAGCTGTAACACCAGATCTGGACGGGTATGGCTTAATACCACGGGGATAGTTCAGGTGCCATACTTAGGTTTTCCCTGCAGTCAAAATTGCCTCTTAGGCAAACAAAGTTCACATTATGCTCAAATTGTTCCCTATATATTAATCACGCTTGGGTATATCTGCCTTTTCAAAACAGCTGAACTGACTGTACAACAAAAGATTATTCAGATCAAAGCTTTCTAAAGCCAATGAACCCACAGGATTTCAGCAAGTTCTAGGACTAGTATTAAAAAGTTGGAACATCCATTTAATTGGTTATCAATGACTTAGTCATCCTGTCACACACCCTCCCAGCGGAGAAATGAAAGTAGAAATTAAGCCCATTTAAATTGAGCCTGGTGACAAATGATTATGTATTCTAAAAAAAATGTACAAGCTCCAGAAATTGTACAGTCATGGGAAATTGCTGTTCATCCTGGTTAGTGGATCTTTGAGGCACTACATAGGACATACTGATCTACTGTACTCTGCTTTCACATATGGTACCTGAGTTAGGGAGTCCACATTTTAGTCTCAGCATTCCATTCACATCTTTCCAACCATTAGCAGTTCCACTACTGTCAACTAAACTTTGCGGAGAAGGGTTTATTAAAAGTTAGGGATGACCACTAAGTTGCCCTGAAACTGTTTGATTTTTAAAACCTCAGAAATTTAAAAAATTGCTTCATCTATTTTTTCCTGATTTATCCAGATAGGTGAGTACCAACAAGTATAAAGAACTGAGGGTAAAAGTGGGTGACCACTCTTGGTTTACCTCCCACAAATCTTTATGTATTTTTCCACTTTACGGAGCATAGATGACATGTTATATAAAAACTGGTATTATGTTAGTTGGGAAAAAATGTCATTCTAACATATTTAAATATTTCTAATAGCTTTATAATCCCACAAATAGATTTATTATCACATAACCATGGAGTGGCAATGCTGTTTTTCAGCTGGGCGGAAAAATTGAGCCAAAGTCCAAATCTCTGTCTTGAATTGTGATCCCATTCTTTTGCCAGTTTTGCAGTAAATGAGTTATGTTTAAAAAATTCAACAAATTCGAGTACTATATTCAACCTTAAAGACCAAAAGCAAAGGTCCTTCTAGAATTTACCACAATACTCAGAAGTGTTGGGTATTTAAATAAATGAAAATTGGTTTGTGACCTTATTGCTGCCTCTACAGAACTTTTAGTTTTTACTCTTGAAACAGGAATTTTGTGGTAGTGGTTAGCATCTGTTTCAAATACCTGGGCCCCTCCCTGGACAGCCATTTCCTCATAAGAACAGGGAAATAATCTGATCTAAAGCCAATAAAAAAAAACCTATTGGTGGCAACAGAGGCCCTGGGACTTCATTATACTCTCAGTACTGAGATTTCTTTAGAGAATTAACTTCCAGGGAAGATAGGCCTGAAAGTCATCTGGTTCCTCAAATCAAGAATCCCTTTTCTCAGACCACAACCTCCCTTTCTTCTTTCTAGAAGCTATCTTTTACCTCTGGGAACCCCCAATGAGGCAGGCATTAGTCCCTCAATCCTACCCTACTCACTAATCACCTAAACGTATTGTATCCCTTGTCTTCCTGGACTCTGTTAACCTTCAAGATATTTGTATCTTGACTCCTTCACCTCTTTTCCTTTTGTCATACCGAGAAAACACTACCCTTTTTTTCCCCCAATTTAATGTCTACCATAGAGAAACAAACGAAGGACCACAAAAACTGGCCCAAGCCTTACCAAGACCCTTTTGGCTACTGAGCCAAATATTTTCCATTCCTCAAGACCAGGACCTGACCCTGGCCCCCTCACTTACAGGAAATGGGGGGAAGGACAATCCATATGCACCTCCCCCAAATTTCCTCATGTGTGTCTTGCCATGATGATTCTGACCAAGCTTACTCAGTTCCTCCTCTCCATTTCTGACTCCATGCCTTTGTTCTTTACCTAGGAAGCCATTTCCCCATCCTCTGACCACATCACTACTTTCATGAAGGCTACGCTACTTATTTTATAGTTTTAGTGGCAGAAGGAAAGATGTATATTTATTAAGTATCTGGTGCCTGTATTTCAGATGACACTGATTTAAATATTTTTGCCTATACATAGCTATAAAACCACTCTTGACTATGAGAATATTTACTGAGAATATTTACTAGAGACCAACTAAAGATTTTTTAACTCTGCAGCCCACCACAAACTCCTTCAAGCGAACAAGAACCAGAAAGTTTCTCACCGTCCACTAGATGGCACTGTTGGTCTGCGGTGACTCTTAGAAGGACAGGCTTCCAACTGGAACAAAATAGACAAATTCTTAAAACAGTCATGCCACTTGCTCTGGCAGAGGTCTCCAATTAGGCTACACTGGGATTATGACAAAATATGATACAGATCACTGTCTAGAATGATTCGATAAATAACAGCTATTATTATTACTACAGTTCATGTCTGGACTCTTCAAATAGGTTATAAACACACCCTATAGCAGACTGCCTCACACTAGTATTCATTTTTTTTTTTTTTAGTATTCTTTTAAAACAACAAAACTTTAATCACAACTCCTCACAGATGAAAAGGGATAACACAGAAAATGGACATTAGGGTTTTCTGCAAGTGCTTGTAAGGACAAGTTCAACCTCCATCAGGTGGTCTCCAACTTCTCCTTGGGAAGCAGAGTAGCTGGGGTGCAGTGGCACAGTATGCACCTGAAGAGAAATCGGAATGACTAGGCCCCTTGGCCACAGTAGGAAAACTAGACAAGTCAACTGGGCCAGTGTGGCCCAATGAAAGCCATAGGACTGCTAGTCAGACCTCGCTTCTCTTGCCTCTGCTCCCAATCTGGTATAAAACTTCATGTAACTCCTAACCTTCTGGGCCTCCATTTCTTTTCTTTTTGTTTTTATTTGTTATAAAATAATAGGTTTAAATTAAAGGTCCTAAAAATTACAGCATCCAAAACATATCAAAAGTTACCAGCCAAAGCAATCTTGAGAAAAAAAAGAACAAAGCTGGAGGTATGCTCCCTGACGTCTGGACTACACTACAAAAAACTACAGTAATCGAAACAGTATGGTACTGGCACAAAAACAGACGCAGAGATCAATGCAACAAACAAGCTCAGAAATCAACCCATACACATATGGTACTGGCACAAAAACAGACAGAGATCAATGCAACAAAATAGCTCAGAAATCAACCCATACACATATGGCCAATTAATCTACAACAAAGGAGCGAGAATATACAATGGAGAAAAGACAGCCTCTTCATTAAGTGGTGCTGGGAAAACTGGACATGTAAAAGGATGAAATTAGAACATTTTCTCACACCATGTAAAAAGACTCAAAAGGGATAAAAGACCTAAATGTAAAACCAGAAATCATAAAATTTCTAGAAGAAAAGAGGCAGAAAACACTCTTCGACATAAATCATAGCAACCGGGTTTTTTTTGTTTTTTTTTTTTTGGATCTGTCTCCTCAGGCAAAGGAAACAAAAAGCAAAAAGAAACAAATGAGACCTAATTGAATTTAAAAGCTTTTGCACAGCAAAGGAAACCACTGACACAACAAAAAGACAACCTACTGAATGGGAGAAAATACTTGCAAATGTTATGACCAATAAGGATTATTAATATCTGAAATATATAAACAGCTCAATATTTTTTTAAAAAAGGGACTGAAGACCTGAATGGACATTTTTCTAAAGAAGACAGATGGACTTCCCTGGTGGCGCAGTGGTTAAGAATCCGCCTGCCAATGCAGGGGACACGGGTTCGATCCCTGGTCTGGGAAGCTCCCACATGCCGCGGAGCAACTAAGCCCATGCGCCACAACTACTGAGCCTGAGCCCAAGTGCTGCAACTACTGAAGCCCGTGCACCTAGAGCCTGTGCTCCACAATAAGAGAAGCCACCGCAATGAGAAGCCCGTGCACCACAACGAAGACCCAACGCAGACAAAAAATAAATTAAAAAAAATAAAAATAAAGACAGATGGCCAACAGACACATGAAAAGATGTTCAACACTGCTATTCAGAGAAATGCAAATCAAAACCAAATGTCACCTCATGCCTATCAGAATGGCTATAAAATGGAATATTACTCAGCCATAAAAAAGTAAATTTTCTGCCATTTGCACTAATATGGATGGACCAGTAGGGTACTATGCTTAGTGAAATACATCAGAGAAAGACAAATACTGTATGTTACCGCTTAAAAAAATAAAACAAATGAATATAACAAAACCGAAACAGACTCACAGATAGAACAAACTACTGGTTACCACTGGGGAGAGGGAAGTGGGGAGGGGCAAGATAGGGACAGGGGGTTAAGAGGTACAAACTACTATGAATAAAATAAGCTACAAGGATATATTGTACAGCACAGGGAATACAGCCATTATTTTATAATAACTTTAAATGGAGTGTAATCTATAAAAATGCCAAATCACTATATTGTACACATGAAACTAATACTGTAAATCAACTACACTTCAATTAAAAAACAAAAAAAGTGCTTAGAAAGTGTTAAAAGCTGAAAGATAATGTATGTAACACTTTGAATTGACTTACCTAGAGACAAAATATTTTCATTATTTCAATAACCCTGTGTTAAAACACTAGGGATAGACAATGGCTTGAAGAACTATTTTGAAAATATCTTCTTATTCCCCCTTAAGCATGGTTTCCAAAGTATGGATTTACATGTGGTTACCATGGCAGTATAGCTAAAACTGTTACTACCAATTTTCTGAAAGAAATGTTTGTTTTTGTCAACATTCTGTGAGAAGCTAAAAGAACTCAGGACTATGCTTTCTAATGCCCAAATAGTTTATCTGGGTTCAAAAGCAAGAGGCCATCACGGAGTAAGGAAGGACAAGAGTCTACTCCCCTTCCAGTACCTGCATCGTTCACCTTCCTTTAGCGGAAGCAAGCTTTCCTTAAACCCCTTTCAGGGCCTTAAGCTAGACAGAGAAGAGAGGAGAACATCTTAAAAACAAACCTCAGCTAGGAGATGAGGCATGAGCCCTGTGGAACAATTAAACAAGTGTTTTTGTTTTAAGGACCTACTCCATGGAGACACTGCTAGGCTGCTGCAAATGTACCAAGTCATCTGGTCAAAAGGCACATACATTCTATTGACAGACTCAAATCCAAAACCTAAAAACAAGATCAAACAACAGGACTAAAAGCCTCTAAGACAATGGAAAAGTAAAATTAGTCCATTTAACATGAATTTAGTTAGTGGAAATGCATAGAACAGGGTCCTGCAAAATACATGTCAAACTGCTAAAAGTAACGAGAGGGAAGGGTCGGGGGAGACAGCAGAGGAGGAACTGGGGGGTGCCATACGAAGTGTTCACGTCAAAACAAAGCTCATTTTTAAAAGTGAAATGGCTACGCTAATAATAGTTTATTATTGGCACAATCTTTCAAATCTCAAGTTTCATAAGGAAGGTTAGGCAAGCAAAGTATTCTCAGAGTCTAGGATACTACAACACCGAGATGGACAATTAACAGAGATTAGAAACTCTTATGATATTTTAAGAAACTAGTTTAATTTGGGTTTCATCTGCACCAAGATGAGACACAGGAAAAAAGTGACTTCTGCATGGTCATCCATCTCATCGTACTTCTGCTAGTTTTATCACTGGACGTGTGAGCCCAACCCTACCCCCTCAACCCAATTGTCCCCGATTCCCTCAGGACAGGCGGTATGCTGTTTGTCCATATTTTTGCCTCTCCCACAATAAACTAAGTCTATGCTTTAAACACACCGAGTGGCTTATACCCAAAAGTTTCACTTAGGTCTCTGCCTTCCCCTTCCCCTCCTGGAACATCACTGGAATCTGCAGAGAGGAGAGTGTTCATGTAGTGCTTTGCAGCCTCTGCTCTGAACGGCGGGCACGTGCCCCAGAATGGCCGCCGCCAGCCAGCCCGCCCGAGCACTTTCCGTGTGTGGCAGCCCAAGAAGGCTGGGAACACATTTAAACCTCACGAGCTCCCTTGTTCTCTTCCACCTTGGTTGTAGGGGTAACTGACTACAAAACGCTGAAGAAAACCTTTAACATACCAAAGTAATCGTCTGACAGAACCTCTTCAAATTCATATTCAAAACTTCCAACACAGAAGCTGTACGAAACTTGCTCTTTATCTACCAACCACATTCAACGAAGGTATAAAATACAATTACTTTATTGATTTCTTACAATCAATACTGCCAACCAGCATTACTTCCACTCATGCATCATTAAAAACAAAAGGGTCTTTCCTTGGTATTTTCAAATGATGCATTATACAATAAACAAAAAAAAGTTAGAACTTAAAATGCACCCTGATTAATTATGTAAACTGGTAATTTTTAAAAAAAGCATAACTAATAATTTGGTTCCTTTCTTCATAAAATGGAAATTTAAATATTTCTCCTGATAGTCTTGAGGTTATCATTATGTTACGAGTAGTGCAAAGTGTGGCACACAGTTTCTTCTAGAAAGGTGTGTCTTACACACCTTATTAAACAAAGGAAATGTGCATAACAAGATGCATACAGTCAATGCATGAATAGAAAGCATGTTTCAAATACAAGGTAGCCCCTCAGGCAACCATTATTATTTAGGTTTTGCATTATCATTTATGGCATTATAGATTAATCACACATAACATACTTTTATACATTTTAACCCTGAAGAAAAATAATTGTTGCTTGAAAAAAATTATTCCAGGTAGCCATTTGGTTTGTATCAGGAGAAAGTGAACCTCCAAGAGTTTAGTATCTGCCAAGTCTGGAATCATTAGCTCGAGTCAGTAAATCTGATGCGCGACATACTTCACAGTGACTGTTTCCAAGTCTTGTCAATGCCTCTTCTCTGCAGGATGCTGGATGCAGCATCTCTGGGACACCCTTGCATGTGGTTTTCCCTTTTTTTTTTTTTTTTTTTTTGCTGGATTAACTGTATTACCGTATTATTTCCTCTTTTTCACCTCTTCTATGGCTTTCCATTTTAATTATTCATAAGTCCTTTCAGAATATCTTCAGAGAGTTCCATGAGGGGAAGTTCTGGAGATGGAAAATCCAAGGGAGGAAGATTGGGTATTGGAATATCCTTGGCTTTCCCAGTATTTGATGCAAACCTCTGCCAGGTTGAAGAGGCTGTAGCAGTTTCTGCATGTGGTGGCAAGCTCCATAACTCTGACTTTTCTACAAAATCAGCATCTACATCAAGCTCCTTTTCTATCGGGCCTTTTAGAAGTCTGGCCTTTTCAGCCTTTAGCTGTTTATTTTCTCTCCTTAATCTTTCATTCTCAGCCACGAGGAATTCCACATGCCTCTTCAAATCTGCAATTTTGGTTGCCTGCTCCTCTATAATTGTTTTATCATCTTTTGGGGCTTTGCTTCCAATGCACAGCTCTGTTGGCTCGCTCTTCTGCTGAAGTAAAAATAGTAGTGTGTCTGGATCCCTGTCAAAGACCCCCTGAATTTCAGGCAAGTGTTTCTCTGTGGAAGGGCTATAATTCTGAGAGAGCAGGGGGCTCTGGCTGTCTGCGTCCTCAGCAGAGGGTCTGTGAGATGCCTGAAGCTGGGCAGCGGCATCCTTGTCTGTGCTCTGCTGGGCTTTCAATCTTTCCTCCCGCTTTGCCCTCTTCCATCTCTCCTGGATGAGGAGAAGCTGTTTCATGTGACTATCCCTTTGCAGTTCCAGTGATAAATGAGCCTATTACACAGAAGGAAAGGTACAATTTAACATTTTAAGTCGCTTCAGTAATGTCTGGTAAATACTATTTCAGTATCTTCTTTTCTGAATAACCCAATAGCACTTAAAATTTTTTATTTATACTGTTTGCAATTCAATAGAACCTCACACACTTTTCAAAGTAACTAAATCTTTCTAGGTAAGCTAACATTTTCCTTCATAAACAAAATACCATTCAAGAAGTCAGAAGAAGTCCTATTCCAGTTCCAATCGACACGGTGGATCAGACCGTTTTTGAATGTGCCTTTCCCCTCTGCAATGCTATTTGTACTCAGTTTAAAATCAGAAAACTTTCCTATTTAGACTTTAATTCTACAACTAGCTAAAGTCTCGATGCAGGTCTACATTACATGGCTAACACAAGCAGCTCTGGACAGTCAAAGGGAAGTGCACAGAATGGAACACAACTTTTAAGTTCTCTTCGTTCAGTCTGAGGAACTGGTATCTTTTCCCTGCCACTGATATTCCCTCAGATCTCCTTAATTCAATTGAACAAACATTTACCAAGTAACTCCTTGTGGACCTGCCACTTTTATAATCAGGAAATCGCCTTTGGATAAAGATGTAGCTTTGTATAAAGGTATTTTAAAAACCTAGGCAGGCCCTCCCCAGACACAGAAGACAATTTAAAGCCACTGGTGAAACAAATTTAAAAGTACCAGAACTGCTTAGGAATTCAGGAAAAGACAGGTCTGGATTTAAATTATCTTTGACAAGCAAAGGTAAGGCCAACTGGTTTCCCCTGGGCCAGGCCTGCTTACTTACTGTGAGCTCATGGTCAAATGAGCTAATGATCAGGAAAGGCACTAATGGGTCTCTAAAGGACATGCCTGGCAATCTAAGGTCTGTGAGAAACCCCTAGAAAAAAGGACAGCAGTTTCTGCATGCCATCAACAGCAGTTCACTTAGTTTTATTTTTTATTTTATACTGGAGTATATATAGTTGATTGACAAAGTTGTGTTAGTCTCGGGTGGATAGCAAAGTGATTCAGTCTATACATGAATCTATCCTTTTTCAGATTCTTTTCCCATTAGGTTATTACAGAGTACTGAGTAGAGTTCCCTGTGCTATACAGGTTTTTGTTGATTATCTATTTTATATATGTTATAATATGTATATGCTAATCCCAACAGTTCATTTAGTTTTAATTTCCTTTCTCAAGTACTCATCTCTTCCCCATTTTAAATATCTTTGACTGCAGTGTTTTGGGAAGAGCACAATGCTTTATTTTATACACAATTCAAGTCTCCACAAGAAAATCCTAACCCTTGTTGAAAATATTAAAGTGTCTTACCTGCTCAGACTGTGTCAGCTTCATAGCTTCAGAAAGATACGCTGGTTAAAAAAAAAAGAGACACATTAATATATGTGTCGTCATTTTGTTATTAAAAGGTCAAACAAAGAGTTTTAATACCCCTCATATGACAAAGAGACCTGGTCTTAGAAGCAATTCTGCTACATAGTTATCCTATTCCCGAAAAGGATTAAAAAAAAAAAAAGGATTCTTAACTTCTCCATAAAAGATATCAGTGGTAATCAAATGTACATATTCCATACTTCACCTTGGAGGGGATGGTTCTTTTAAATCAATGTAGATTTCACAGTTATGGAAGTAAAGATGGCATAATCAGAAAAACAGTATTAGGTAGGATTAAAATTAAACAAGAACTTATCAAAATCCTATTACTCAAATTATGCTCACAAAAATATCAAGATATTGACTATCAATGACTTTTTACCCACATGAATACCTAAACTATCATTTTGGTCTCCTATAGAACTACTTTTATTGAATTGTTTCTGAGCTATACTATCAGCCTACTGTGAATCTGGTAGTTAAAAGCCCAAAGAACTCATTGACATATTTATAATAAGTAGCTGCAGGCAGTATTAGGACATTTATGAAAATGACAAAGGGTCAATAACTCAATTAACTTCTCTCTCTAATCTTATGATATCAGTTTCCTAGATGACTTAATTTGTTTGAATTTAAATAGTCACTGTAAAAATCCATAACTTTCCTCTCTAAGCTGACTGCTAGAAGGCTTACGGCCATGTTCCCCTTCAAGAACTCATGATGCATTTTGTGAACTACACTCCCAGTCCTCTCCCCCATTTTATCTTTCTATGGATTTTATATTTTGTTGTATTCCTCTGTAAGCCCTTTTATATCTTGCTGGAACAAGATGGGGTATAAATACCAAGTATTATTAATAATAGGTCGTGTCCAATTAATCCCCATTTTTTATCTCTTGCTCACTATAAACTTTTTGGCATCTCTCATACATTAACTTCCTTCTTGCCTTTTCTCCCAATACTACAGGCACTGCTTTCTGTCTAATCTTAATCCAAATATTTTAAGGATCTTCTGAGTTCATCACTTAGAACTGTTGTCTGCCAGGTTCTACCACAGTCTTTAAGACAGACTAACTGGATGTTCCCTTCACATCAGAAAACAGAGTTGGTTATACAGCCTATGCTCCAGCCATACCTACATTTTTCCCTCAACTTTTTGTCTTATTAAGTCTGTATAACTGCATACAGACAACTTCTTTTCCTTTTGTTCACGTGTAAGTCTGTTGACACATTCTATCTCTTACTGTGATAGTGGGGATTTCCCTAGACATCCCTCCCATTATTCTGTGTACATTTGCCTCCCTGTCTGAAATACAGTTTGCTTTAAATCCAGTTTCTTAACACATAGAACAGTTTCACAAAACCAAGCTTAACCCAAATGCAGTGCCTCCCTTTGTAGAACCTTGAAACTATAACACGACAGAAGAAGATACCCAAGGACACTGAGTTCCCAAAGCTCAGAGAATTCAAAAGAGTCACACTGTCATTTAAATTATTTCCCAATCTCAAAATCTGGGTCTTAAAAGAAAAGTTATTTAAAAAAAATTTTTTTTAATCTGACTGCATGGTAATGAGTTTACACCAGAGCCACAACAGGAACAAATGCCCAAGACAGAAATGTAGGCAGATAATACTTATCTCAGAAATATTTAGCAATGTGGTTAAACTGCTTTCTTCAATTATGATACAAGGCTAATATTTGAAGTAAATACTAAGTAAATGATGAGGAAAAGGAATTAAGAAAATCTGAAGAATCTATCACTTCTTAAAATAATAACATTTACTATCAAATACATAGGAACAATGTACTCTGAGGTCTGCTCGTCTTCTGAAAAGTTCATTTTGAGTTCTAAGCATTGTTAATGCCTATGATTAACTTCCCATTTAAGCTTTTGCTCTTTTTGCTGTCTGTGAAAGAAACGAAATCCACTTAGAAACTGGAATGCATAAAGACTGGTAAGGGAGGACTTCTCTGGTGGCGCAGGGGTTAAGAATCTGCCTGCCAATGCAGGGGACACGGGTTCAAGTCCTGGTCCAGGAGGATCCCACATGCCACGGAGCAACTAAACCCGTGTGCCACAGCTACTGAGCCCGAGCACCACAAGTACTGAAGCCCACGTGCCTAGAGCCCATGCTCCGCAACAAGAGAAGCCACCGCGATGAGAAGCCCACGCACTGCAACAAAGAGTAGCCAGCCCCCTTTCGCTGCAACTAGAGAAAGACCATGTGCAGCAACAAAGACCCAACGCAGCCGAAAATAAAATAAATTTATTTTTAAAAAAAGACTGATAGGGCCTCCCTGGTGGCGCAGTGGTTGAGAGTCCGCCTGCGGATGCAGGGGATACGGGTTCGTGCCCCGGTCTGGGAGGATCCCATATGCCGCGGAGCGGCTGGGCCCGTGAGCCATGGCCACTGGGCCTGCGCGTCCGGAGCCTGTGCTCCGCAACGGGAGAGGCCACGACAGTGAGAGGCCCGCGTACCGCAAAAAATAAAAAAAAAAAAAAAGACTGATAAGGGAGAGTTATAGAAAACCACTTACAGCTGCTAATCAAGGGTTTAAAGCAATATTCTTCTAACAATGCTGAATTCTTGGTAGTTTATGGCTTCTTAACTATTTTTCCAATATAGAGTGGTAAAAATGTGTACACCTCCTCCTCCCCACCTCCTGCCAGATGTAGACAGCTTTTTCCTTCTGGGTTGGGTATCTCAGTTTATCAAGTAACCTCTTTATTTCTACATATTTACAAAACACTATCAGAACACTACAAAGTGTAGAGGATATGAGTCCTTAGCTGTGTAGTCTCGGGTAAACTGTCTCAGAATCTCCTCTGATCTTTGACAGAGGCCCCTTCTTTTGCCCTTAAATTCTCTCAATTCAGGCTTTTATCCCACCAGTCTTTCTCAGATGATGACCTTTCCCTGTTTTTTCTCTAAAATGATTTCCAAATACTAAGTTCCTTCCTCTCAGGACACATTTACATCCATACCTCCCAAAACACCTCTGTTCGAGCCTTAGATGTAAGTCAATTTAGAAAACACTGAGCTCATTCTAACCACATTAATTTTCAAACTAGTACTACATTCACAACTCTACTCTGAAACACAACACAAGGCTATTTTTAATCAAGTCTAAACTCCAAATCAAATCCGCTGGGTGGGATTAACTAATCACACTTAAAGTTGTATCTCCATCATTAGAGCTAATGGGATCCAACAGACTGCCTTTACCTCTTCTGCTCCTGAGAAAGTCACAGAATTTAGACACAGAGAAAGGGAGAGAAGAATTTAGAAGCCCAACATTAATTTTAAGTCTTCAAATAAAGACAGGGATGCAAGCTAGGAATGAAAGAAACTTCTCTCTCTTTTATGTATTCAGAATATCCTACCAATCAAGAGACACTGCTTTGGGAAAGCAAATGTTCTCCTTACTTGCTGCAAGTAATAAATGCTTCCTTCTCTGGGGGGAGAAGAATATCCTACCAATCAACACACAACCTAATGCTGATCAGTCTGTTATTTATGTGTAACCATGACCACTCTGGATTATTTAACTAAATGTATCATTTCACTGCAGCATTCATGTTTTTTTTTTTTTAAATAGTGTAGTACACTTTTTTTTATAGTGACTACAAATTTAACAATTTGATTCATAACAAAATATGGCTTATGAAAGATTTAAAGAGCACTAGTTGCCAAGTTTAATGCTGTCTAAAGCTCCCATAAAACTCACCATAAAAATCCACAAAGATTTATGGGATACATACAATGCGTTCAGCCCTACAGCTGAAGGGGTACACTTCAGTAGCAAAACTAACTCTTCAAAAATAAGACTTGAAATTTTCTCTGAAAATTACTGACTTGTAGGCAAAAATCACTGACATAGAAGGACTTTTCGAAACCAGTATCCACTGTGTTGTATTTCAGCAGTGAGGCAACACAGGAGGGGCAGCCTCTGTTAGGAAAAAGCAGGACTTGGATCATGATACTGGCCTAGAGGGGAGGAAAGCGCCTTCCTCCAGCAGAAAAAGTATGGGGCTCGCTCTAAGACAGGCAGCCCCTCCACTGTAGGATGAAGCACTCCCGCCCCGAAGCTTTTAGGCTACTCAGCTAACAGAAACCAGTCTGTACAAACAAACCCTGAAGATCTATTTCTGAGTTCAACATATGCTAGCTTGTATGACTGGGATGAAATTAGGTGTTCGATAAGAATCCAGTAATTCTAAACTTCATACCTAAAAGAAGGTCATCAGCAGCATGATACTATATGCATGAATGTATAGACGAAACATTCAGAAGGGAAGCTAAAGAAAGACCACAGGGAAGAGTTTCAATGGATTTTGTATTACCAGCATCTTAGAAAACTCAGTGAAAATTAATTGGCTGGAATTAAATTAGTTATTACTTTCAAAACCCAAAAAGGCTAAGTATTTGAAATCCAGACTCCTTCTCTATAACAACTAAGATGAACTGACAGACACTTCTTGGAATTACTTCTGTCTTTGGGGATCTTCAGGCTCAGAAAGTTGTGTCCAGGAATCATTTACAAATATGGCATATGCAGTCTTCTTGATTTAGAAAGACTGGGTTAGGAGGAGCTGGAAAATCTAACACACTCACATGAAAAATAATCCAAACTGCGTTCCAGTGGGTCAGTAGTATCAACCTGGTACATGCAGGGCAACAACACATCATTACTCGTGTGACTTTCATTCTAAATAACGTGTTGAGAGATACTGGAAAAAAGAAACTGCCCTGCAGTTTTAGACTCAGTACTTCTTAAAACGAATACTCACCTGCAGCCTTTTTGTGACAAGAAATAGCCTCTTCATATTTCCCTGCAGCTAATAAACGATCTGCTTGTCTGCTCTGTTGATGAGCCTAGAAGACAAACATTCCTGAGTTCCTCTTACTTAAAAAAAAAAAAAACTTTAAAGAAGATATAATGCTGTTTGTTACCACACATCAAACCATTACGGCTGTATCTAAAACTGGGGAAACCTAATGGGTAGTAGCTGAAAGGACTGGCAACTTCTCTCAACTCTACTAATAAACAATCGAGGTTAAGACCAGGCACCAACTCCTTCAGGGAACATTCTTCAGGGATAAACCAAGGGTTATCATCAAAGTGTTACTCAAAATGTATATTTTCTTGGTTTTTAACTCATTCTTCCTTTTCAACATTAAAGTTGCTACCTATGTTTTCAAGATGAAAAATTTGTACATTATACAGTTGAGGAATTAATGATACCAATATTTAATGTTATGGTGGAGATCTTTTCAGGTACAACTCACCAAAACAACAAACTCAAAGTACTGAAAGCAAATGGATTAAATAAGTAGTCATTGGTCTCCTTACATTTGTGTTACATTTAAGAACTATTACAATTTTGTGAATGTGTTTCATCTCTTACATAAGGAGGTCCATAGACTCATAGTGGTCACATATCTTACATAAGGTTATACAGTTAGCAGGCAAGGAGAAAGCAATGGTCAGCTGAAGTCTTCTAACTAGTGTAATGTTTTCCTCACTAACAAACTCACAGATAATTTAGCAAAGCTGCTTAAAGTGAAAAAGCACTATACACCTATGTTCACAGCAGCATCATTCAGAATAATCAAAAGGTGGAAGCAACCTAAGCATCCATCAATAGATGAATGAACAAAATGTGGTACATACACACAATGTAAAATTACTCAGCCTGAAGAGGGAAGAAATTGACACATGCTACAGCATGAACTTTGAGGACTTTAAGCTTATAATGAGCCACTTGCAAAAAGACAAATACTGTATGATCCCACTTAAGGAGGTATCTAAAGTAGTCAAACTCACAGAAACTGAAAGTAGAAAGGATGGTTGCCAGAGACTCGGGGGAGAAAAAAGTGGGGAGTTGCTGTTCAATGGGTGTAGAGTTTCAGTTTTACAAGATGAAAAAGTTCTAGCGATCTGCTGCACAACAATGTGAATATTCTTAACACTACTGAACTGTACACTTAAAAATTATAGACGGCAAATCTGGGAGTTCCCTGCTGGTCTAGTGGTTGGGATTTGGCGCTTTCACTGCCATGGCCCAGGTTCAATCCCTGGTTGGGGAACTGAACTTCCCGCAAGCCACATGATGCGACCAAAAATTTTTTTTTAATTAAAAATTAAAAAAAATTATAGACAGAAAATTTTATGTGTACTTTACCTCAGTTTTTTTTTAAAAAAAGCAAAAATCAAATCTGTGTGTCAGGTGTGAAATGATTTGTGTTGAATGCTTTTCAAAAGATGTGCCACTGATGCCTCATAAAAATACTTCAGAAAATCACTTTTGCAACTGAGATTAGAAATATTTGCAAGTTTACAAATCATGCTCAGTGTAAAACAGAGGTGAAGACAAAAGTAGGGAACAGTACACTTCTAGCAATGCATGCTGTTTACATTTTCCCCGTTTCTATTTTTGTAAGGAAGAGGCAAGCAACACTCTTAAAAGCAAGATAATTCCTTTCAGTTGTTTCAGAGGCTTATTATTCTTCAAATAGTAATTAAACAAACTTTTTCTCTAAGTCTCAATTTATTCCTAAAAATAATAATTGATAACCAGAAATGACTATGGGCTTAAAATACAATTTTAACCATGGAGTCCTGGATTTGAACAAAAAACATGTTCTTAACACAGGAGTATTATATAGTATCCAGAAATGATACAGATCTTTTGGGGAGAGAATGTACATAATGAAGAAAGGTAAGTTATGATCAACATGATTCCTCTAAGGAATGTATTCTGAGCATATAGCTAAAGCAAGTGACAATCAACAAGGTTCTAGGCACAGGAAAAAAAAATAATGAAAGAATCTGCATATGCCTTTACCTTTCTAAGCTTTGAAAGAAGCCCTATTTAAGAGACAACCTCTGAAATCCCAAAGTACTTCCCAACTAGGACGGCACAGTACAGACATAGCCCTACCAAGAACCTGGGGCACTGGGCTCAAGTCCTCGTAATCCCACTAAACCATCCAAGTTATCTCATCCTTCAGGGCCTGTTCCCTCACCTGTAAAATGATGGAGTTAGATCTGTGCTTCTCAAGTTTTAATGGAATCCAAATCACTGGGTAATCTGGTTAAAATGCACACTGATTCAGAAGGGCTTGAGATTCTACTGAGGTGAAGCTGAAGCTACTGGCTCCTGGACACACTTTGAGAAGCCAGGATGAGATGCTCTCTGAGGTTACCTTATTCTAACATTGCCTCTAGTCTCTCTGTCCAATGACATTAATCATTTTCTACCTTGTACTATATTTACGAAGCTCCCTAGTTAAACTTCAAGTTCCACAATAGTAGAATAAATTTTTTTCTTTTTCATGTTCTTTTCCATTATGGTTTATTACAGGATATTGAATATAGTTCCCTGTGCTATACAGTAGGTCCTTTTTGGTTATCTATTTTATGTATACTAGTGTGTGTCTGCTAATCCCAAACTTCCCCACCCCCTTTCTCCTTTGGTAACCATAGATTTGTTTTCTATGTCCGTGAGTCTGTTTGTTTTGTTAATAGGTTCATCTATATCATATTTTAGATTCCACATATAAGTGATATCATATGGTATTTGTCTTCCTCTGACTTACTTCACTTAAGTATGATAATCTTGAGGTACATCCACGTTGCTGCAAATGGCATTATTTCACTTTTTTATGGCTGAGTAATATTCCATGTGTATATAATACCACATCTTTATCCATTCATCTGTCGATGGACATGTAGGTTGTTTCCATATCTTGGCTAATGTGAATAGTGCTGCTATGAACATAGGGGTGCATATATCTTTTTGAATTGGAGTTTTGCCCAGATATATGCCCAGGAGTGGGATTGCTGGATCATATGTTAACTCTATTTTTAGTTCAAGGAACCTCCATACTGTTTTCCATAGAGGCTGCACCAACTTACATTCCTGCCAACAGTGCAGAAGGATTCCCTTTTCTCTACATCCTCTCTAGCATTTGTTATTTGTATACTTTTTAATGATGGCCCTTCTGACTGGTGTTAGGTGATACCTTATTATGGCTTTGATTTGCATTTTTCTAATAATTAGTGAGGGGCTTCCCTGGTGGCGCAGTGGTTGAGAGTCTGCCTGCCAATGCAGGGGACACGGGTTCGAGCCCTGGTCTGGGAGGATCCCACATGCCGCGGAGCAACTGGCCCCGTGAGCCACAATTGCTGAGCCTGCGCGTCTGGAGCCTGTGCTCCACAGCAGGAGAGGCCGCGATAGTGAGAGGCCCGTGCACCGCGATGAGGAGTGGCCCCCACTTGCCACGACTGGGGAAAGCCCTCGCACGGAAACGAAGACCCAACACAGCCAAAAATAAATAAATAAATAAATAAATATTTAATAATTAGTGATGTTGAGCATCTTTTCATGTGCCTATTGGCTGTCTATATGTCTTCTTTGGAGAACTGTCTATTTGGGTCTTCTGCCCATTTTTTGATTGGGTTGTTTAGATTTTTGTTATTGAGTTGCATCAGCTGTTTAATTATTTTGGAAATTAAGCCCTTCTCAGTCGCATAGTTTGTAAGTATTTTCTCTCATTCTGTAGGCTGTCTTTTCGTCTTGTTTATGACTTCCTTTGTTACGCAAAAGCTTCTGTGTGATGAGGTCCCATTTGTTTATTTTTGCTTTTATTTCTATTGCCTTGGGAGACTGCCCTAGGAAAACATTGCCACTTCAGCAAATGTTTTGCCTATGTTCTCTTCTAGGAGTTTTGTGGTGTCACGTCTTATGTTTTAGTCTTAAAGCTATTTTGAGTTTATTTTTGTCTACGGTGTGAGAATAAACTTTTACTTGAACACCAAAGAAACAAAAAGTTCTCAAGTGGTAGGAACAGGACCTCATGGCTATTCCAACTCCCCAAAAACTTCCCCATGTAAAATCCAATCTCTGATCACTCTGCCAACTCAGGAGTTACATTTCGTTTTAAAACACACACCTACTTTAGGTTATCTGGCACCACAGCAATCAAATTCCCTATTAAAAAATACAGGTCCCACACCAAGTTCTTGTTAGACACCCAGCACATGCCAACTGCCTAGGTTCAAATCTCAGCTTGAGCACTTATTAGACACCTGAACTTGGCTTTCTTAACTTCCTAAGTTTTCTCATCTTTAAAATGAGAATGTTGTGAAAATTAAATGAGTTTAAAAGACAGTAAAAGCAGCAGAGGTTATCTACCACCATAAAGCTTACAATGTGATTGGGGAGATTAGACTAAACTGCATTCTTTTCCAACTAAAGATACTGTACGAAACTTATTTTTGTAGTAATTGTTATTTTAAAAACAATCTTTAAAGATCTCTAATATTAAAATTGATCTCTCTTTAAATACCGTTCTTGGCAGAATCACAGCATAAAAAGTATTAAATCCATATGCTTCTTTGGTGATTCAAAATAAAAGAGGAACAAGAAGCAACTGAAATGGGAACGTTGGTTGGGGATTCTAAAAGTTTGGGCACTGATATTTTATAATTCTGATAACATGTTTCTCTTCTGCCAATTACTTCAAGATGCACTAAAATTTTATGGGGAAGGTTTTATCTCAATACTTCATTCAAAAATGATAAAAGACAACAAATGCTGGAGAGGGTGTGGAGAAAAGGGAACCCTCTTGCACTGTTGGTGGGAATGTAAATTGATACAGCCACTATGGAGAACAGTACAGACGTTCCTTAAAAAACTAAAAATAGAATTACCGTATGACCCAGCAATCCCACCACTGGGCATATACCCAGAGAAAACAGTAATTCAAAAAGACACATGCACCCCAATGTTCACTGCAGCACTATTTACAATACCCAGGTCATGGAAGCAACCTAAATACCCATCGACAGACGAATGGATAAAGAAGATGTGGGATAAAGAAGATGTGGTACATACATGCAATGGAATATTAGCCATAAAAAGGAACGAAATTGGGTCACTTGTAGAGACGTGGATGGACCTAGAGACTGTCATACAGAGTGAAGTAAGTCAGAAAGAGAAAAACAAATATCGCATATTAACGCATATATGTGGAATCTAGAAAAACGGTACGGATGAACTGGCTTGCAGGGCATAAATAGAGACACAGACGTAGCGAACAAACGTATGGATGCCAAGGGGGCAAAGTGGGGGTGGGGGATGAATTGGGAGATTGGGAGTGACATATATACACTAATATGTATAAAACACATAACTAATAAGAACCTGCTGTATAGCACAGGGATCCTCACTTCGCTGTACAGTAGAAACTAACACAACAC